>NC_136589.1:31669594-32269594 GCF_910589615.1 Taurulus bubalis | reverse complement strand
ACACAAGCATGCACTGGCAGCTGGCGTCTCTGTTCAGGTCAAGATAACAAATAAACGTAATGTCCTTTTTGGATAATTATAATACATTAAGTTTATAGTTGACCCACATAATGCAGTTTGCAAGGATCACAGTGGCAGACTTACAAAAGAAAAGCAATGGGTCCTGGATTTCAGACGGAATTAGATTGAAGTACTTTTAACAGGCCATCATCTGGCAAATTGTATAAGCTAACTTTATAGCTATTTAACACTAACTCCTTGAGACTTTTAAATGTTTCCAGTTGGAACAAAACAATAATAAAATATAATATATTTATATTTGATAGATACAGTAATTACACATTGTGCTACTAAATTAAACTAAGGTGTTATAGTTTATTTCCAAACAATATGTTTCATTGAAGCGAAGAGGATTTGAGGATGAGGATGAACCAAGAAAGTTTGAGAAATGTTGCTGGATTTTAAACATCCCAAACCAAATACAGAAGCAAGAAAGAGCCACCAATGTTAGCCTTAACTCTGATGTGGCAGCATTTTGGGTTCCACACAGCTGTGTCAATCTTGAACGGGGCCTTTTGTCAAATAACTTGTAACCCCACAAAATAATTAAAGTTGTTAATAGGTTTAAATGCAGTAAGCTTTGCAAGTAACTCATACTAAACTATTTTTAGGAGTAAGTAAGTAAAACTCTTGAGCTCCTGTTTATATGCTATATTTATTTTTCTAATATTAAATAAACTAATAATAATGGGGTTTTTTTCTGCCTGGCCTTTGAAAGAATATTGTTCTATATACCCAACAGAAAAATAAAACGCAAGCTTGTTTTGCACCTTGGGGAAATGAATTTCAGAGATAGGAAAAATCCAAGAGTTTCTTTGGTATTTTTACAGGAAGTACCTTTCTTGGGCAACGACATGATGACAAGAAGAAGCAGCAGAATTAGTGTCTAAAAATATAGCATATGCTAGCTCAAGAAGAGAGGCTGAGGACTAAATCTGTAGACTTCAGGATGGAAACATAGTTTACAGTAAGGAGTCAAACTGTCAGTCTTCTATCCCCCTCCTGGGACCTGACAAGGTGATTTCTCTCCTTCTCTTTTTCTTTAATCATGTCTCACAAAACTATTACCTCCAGAGAGCGACGAAGTGTACGGCAGAATAACAGCTCTGGGTGAGTGACAGACAAAGTGGTGAGCTGGGAGAGGAAGCAGATGAAGGAGGAGGAATGAAAGAAAGGT
The DNA here is from genome assembly GCF_910589615.1 of Taurulus bubalis. Taxonomy (NCBI): domain Eukaryota; kingdom Metazoa; phylum Chordata; class Actinopteri; order Perciformes; family Cottidae; genus Taurulus; species Taurulus bubalis. The sequence continues at coordinate 32,268,357 of NC_136589.1, read as the reverse complement.
CATTTCATCACCTCTTTGGCTACACTGACGTGATGAAAGCTCTTCAGAGAAGATGAGGTGGAAGCTCCATGATTCTTCTTAATTTGCTGTTTGCAAAAATGTTGCATTTGTAAGGACACAATGTGTAAGGACAAAATAAAGCACAGTGGTAGAATGGTTCAGTGGTGATTTGTTACCATTAGGAAATGTAACCAGAGTATATAAATGAACATAAATAACTGAAGAAATAAAAACAGAAAAAGGAACTCTATAAGAGGAGAGTGAGCTGAGCTGAATCAGGTATTCACTTCCTGCTCCCTTCATGCATCATGCACACTCTTTCTCACCATCTCACACACATTCAGACACCCATTGTGTTTGGTGTGCCTGTGTGGTGACTAATCACATTCAAAGCAACTAATGACTCATGCAGCTCTGGCCCTGGCTTCAGTTGGATGGAGGACTCTGGAAAGCTGGTCCCTGCAATTCAAGATTACACACTCCTTCCTCTCACACTGACACCATTGAGCTCACTGGGCATGGAGACAGAGGTTATTTAAACCAGCTCACTTAGGACGGGCCAGATAGGATTTTATATGTGTGTGCAGTAAAGCGCAGAGAGAAGGACATTTGGATCGCTCTGAAGGATCCTCAACAGCCAAGTCGGGTGAAAAAGAGACTTGTTGTAACAAGGTAGTTACAACGTTTCTGTTCTTTTCATTAATTATTCAGTGTTAAGCAGCAAACCAAGAGACAGTATATTGATTTCATGATTAATGCATGTATCACAAATGTGTGCATTAATGTGAGAGATTGACAGCTCTTATAACATCCATCTGTAGATTCCTGAAGAGCTGTTAAGCTGCTGTGAAGCGACACTCAACAGACCTGCAGCAGATGATCTCAGAAATGCTCTTTTTCTCTCCCCGCCTTTTCATTCTCAGTCTCTTTCTGCCATCGATGTGTATTTTTGTTGTGTGTGCATGTACAAAAGGTAGTGTGTCAGGTAGAAAAATCAATTCAAATGAATTTGATTAAAATATGAGGGAGCCACACTATTTATAAGTGAGCACATAAATATTTGAGAAGCATTGTAACAGCTTTTAGAGGAAATAAAAAGGAAGGAGCCCTAGACAGCGACTTCGGTCAAGTCAATCATCGCTCTTTTCTGTAAAGCATCAAAAAGGATCAAATCACACCAAGATCAATTGTTTTGTTAGCAGTGAACCTTTTACTGGAAGAGGAAAAACAATTTTTTATTTAATTTAGATAAAGACTAAAAAGAAAAGACAACCTGATTTGTCTTAGGAAGAGGACTGTACGGTGGGCCAGTTTAAAATGATCTCTTTTAAACCTACATTATTCGAAATGTTGGCCACTTTGGGGGATGTCTAACTTTACAAGTTAATATGGTTAATATGTAAGCAAATAGGGGCTAATTGACCATCCAGCAGACCTATTCCTTTGTAGTTGGGTTTCTGGCCATCGTTGACGCTTGTAAATGTAATTTTCACTGTGCTTTTTGCTCTGTTTTTAGTCGCAACCCAATCTTGAGGGAAATATCTGGCTCTTTAGCTGCTAAATGCTACACTATATTCACCAGCTAGTTGCTAACTTTGTGTCTGTTGTTTGGTGCTAGAAAGGTAGTGTATTGTATGCTTTATTCATTTTTTTACTTTTACTCTGAATAGGACAACTGCCTGCCGCCTGCCAAGGAACCTAAAAAAGAAGGAATGATCACTATGTCACTGAGCTCAGATTGGTGCTAAGTCGGTAGTATTTTTTATAAATTTGAGGGTAATAGAGCATCTTTGCTATCAATCACTAATCAACTATAAAACTAATTTTATTATATTCAATAATATTCAGGAGGGCTAACATTAGCCAGCTCGATAATGTTTCCTGTTCTTGTTAGGGAGTTGTACAAATTGCCAAATTTGATATCCCTCTATATAAATCTGGGATTTTATACCGGTACTTGTTACTTTGGTTGTCAATTAACAAAATTAACATTTGCACTTTGTTTATCTAATGTTAGCCAGCAATCTCTTCGTTGAGACGTCCTACATTCATTTGGAGATAAAACAATTAATGGTAAGAACTAATCCTTGTGAAGATGTAAAAGAAACAGACCCGTCGCTGCAGTATGTTACAGCCTCTCTATATAGCTTAATCGCTGGCATTACTTACGTGTGTGCTAGATAATAATATAAGATAGATGACAAGCAGGAAGGTAAATTGCAGAGTCAAACTGCTGACATTGTAGCCTACAGTCCAGTCCTTGAGGATATTTACCTCACTCTGAGAGACCATATCATATGGTAATGCATCATGATGCAGCTATCTTGAGTTGAGCTGTATGCAGCTGTTGGTTCAGAGACCAAAACAAACACGCACATTTAGTCACCATCACGCAATGTGTTTTGTTTTGTTTACTTTGTCAAAGCATTTTTCAGTCAAAGGTGAAACAAAATAGATACTTTGGGTTACAGTGGGGCTTGCATTGCCCGCCCCATTCACATTCACACACATTAGAATACTGTCACAGACTTAATGACCCTTTCTTCTTTTATAGGTTCCTCCCAGAAACACAATTGATGGCAATTAACAGAAATAGTAAGACATTTTGCTTTAATGAGCTGAAAGATGCTAAAATGCTCCACTGAAGTCAACTGCAGACCCCCTTTCACATACTATGTGATATGATACAAAATAATAACAAAAGCAGCATAAAAGAATGATGAAGATCCCATGTGTAGTCGGTAAAATGTTTGTTGAAGTAAATAGCAATATTGAAGGGGATAATGATTTTAGGGTCAGACGACAAATACATAGGAACTGGCTTGTCGTAAGTAGCCTCTACACCAGCTGTGTTATAAAGACACCAGAGGTCAAAGGTGACGGTTCTGAGGTCAGCTCTTGGTAACAAAGTCAATAAAGGATCAGGTGCATGAGACGCAGCTATCAACTTGAGTACATTAGTCTATGACTCCACACACACACAGGATAATGAGAGCTTCCATAAACAGGCCACAGCATAACCACATTTTCACCCACTGGGAAAGGTGTTCAGAAAAATGAGTAGCAGTGAAATGACTTGGAAGAATAGACAGACATAGACGTGGTGGTGGGGCTGCTTCCAAAAGTCCCTCATCTTTAATGATTTGCTGAGTCTGTGGAATATCAACTAGGTGAGAAAAGACTAAAAACAGAGAGCTCCGTCCTTCAAGTATAACCAGAGCAAATGCCCACAGAGGCACAAGCCATCTACTCACTCTTACAACAGCACAACAAGAAAGAATGGTTGATCAGTGAGACTCTAGGAAAAAATATATAACTACAATGACTAATAACAATTTTTGGTTCTGCCTTAAAGAGCTTCTTCTCAGCCAACTGCAAAGCCAAACATTTGTCTTCCACCGGTCACTACCTTAGAGGAGAGCCTCGGGCCAAAGACAAAGAGAGGGACCTCTCCCTTTGTGTGGGTGAGCTGTTCAGCTGTGGTCTCATACACGCTTGTAATGATTGGCCTGGTGGGCCGCTTTAGTCCCTCCCAGGCTAAAGATGACTTGATTGATGGATTGGTTTGTCCAATCCCTTTTGGGTTTTGGTGGCTGGGGGCTCATTCTGGTTTCAATAGGCCTATTCCAGGGAGAATTACATTTCCATCCAGCAGCTCCAAACACAACTATTCACTGCTCTTTTTCTATTTGACAAATGTTTGTGGTTGGACCATTGGGCTCAGAGATTTGGGAGCTGTCCAGTGCTGAAGACGTGGGCAGTTTTAGCTCCAGTCACTGTTACATTGTTAGCCTAAAGTCTGTTCCCCTTCTGGCTGTAAATTCACCTTAAAGTTCAAAGAGATCATAAACTTCCCACTTCAATTCTCAGTTGGATCTGCTGTTTATGAATTACTGCTATGACAGACTGCAACAAAGAAGTCTCAAACATTTGCTGCATTGTACATCAGAACACATCACATTTGTATCCAAACACATTTTCAGGGCAGCATAACCGTAAAGAAACAAGCCTGTGGCTGACTCAGATGGCAAGCTTGTTTTGATTGTCACTATAAGCGAGCACGAGCGCTGATTTGCATTTTTATAGTGCTATTCTGTTAGCTATTAGCACTGTATTAGAGGGGGAAGGACCCCATAATCACCTGAGTGACATATTGGCGTGGGCACAATACCATAGAGAAGAATATCAAACCTCGACTGAGAATTACCTTTAGCTTTTACTGAAAATACACCATCAGCAACATCGGTGACAAAGCTGCTCAGTTATGACTAGCAGGGATAAATTGCTTTTGTGTCGTTTTATTCTGGAAAATTACAGTACTTTAGGGCTGAAAGTAACTATGTATATAACCAATTAATCTGCAGATTATGTTCTCAGTCGTCGATAAAATGTCAATAAATAAAGCCCACGGTTTTGTTCGATCAACAGTCCAAAACAAAGATATTCAATTTAAAATGAAAATATCATATAACTTTTGAAAAGGTGCAGGCAAATGTTTAGGTGAAAAAATTCTCGAAAACTGAAAAACTACATTAAGTTCTTTGAACTGTTTAATCAAATCCAAAAGTATTCAGCGACCTATCAAATAAAGAAAATCTACAAATCCTTTCAGTTACAAAGAAACATGGGAATGTGTGGCTCCTTTGCTCGGACAATTTTCTTTCTGCAGATCGGCTTATCATTTCACTTCTAGTATTTCATCTCTCTGAAAGCATAGCATTACTCATTGTTTCCATCTTCCCGTGATCCAAAGTGTCTCCTTCAATTGCAGCCATCTCAGAGCCAGACATGATAAACAACAATGAGGCTGATTGAGTGCAAAGTGTGCAGCAACAGACAGGGAAGCAGCCGAACTGAGCTTGTGCTCTATTTTAGTCAGACCTTTTTTCCCCACAACACATCTCTCTCTGATCCCTGTGCTCGTATGAGTGCAGTCATCTACATATACACATCTCTGCTGTATGCGTGCCGGAGCTCATGGATGCCCTTTCAAAAAGGCTACACACTTGCACACATCCGGACAGAATGAAAAATGCATGCTGTAAACTTTCAGCTGGGTCTCTTAGCCTCATTCCTCACTATTCTCATCCCAAAGGCACTACTGTTGTTTTCTCTCTCTCTCTCTCTCTCTCTCTCTCTCTCTCTCTCTCTCTCTCTCTCTTTCTCTCTCTCTCTCTCTCTCTCTCTCTCTCTCTCCAACACACACACCGTACATTTCTTCTTCTCAGGCTTGTCTAAAGCGTGGTGTTGCCTGGTTAACCACGTCCTTCTTTGTTGCATTGACACACAGCTGGTGGTGGACACACTAACAAGGCCAAAGAAGAAAAGACTTGGACTGAGTGAATAGAAACAGAATGGGCTTTATTAGGCTGCAGGGGCGCTCATATTCTCAGACAATACAGCTCATTTGTCAAGGTGACCCAAACTGTTCTCCTTCACTGTGATTTGTGCATGCCAGTGTTTGTTTACAGAGAAAGCGTCAATACAAGACTTTCAAAAACCTATTCAGCTGCTCGGCACCAGGCAATCATTAATTGTACCATAATTGTCTCACTTTTTTTATAATTTTGTATTTTTAGAGTTAGTTTACAAGGCACAGAGACTTCAATGTAAAGGTGAAAAGACTGATCACTGATATTCCAGTTCCTATACATAACAGGATCTTTGATGTCATGGCCAGGTGCAGATCAGATTTTGGCAGTTGTTCAGCACATGTTGTTCACCAAATGACTCTGATTTACATAATATATTTCACAAACACCTGTTCAAGAGTTCAGATCTGCTTCCACAATTGCATCTCTCAACAGAAGGCACCCTCCCCTCTGATTTCTTTTGATTTTGACATCTGTAAAGGAAGATTTAAAAAAATGTATGTAATAAAGTTCTTATGAAGACAAGACATCTCCTCAGAGGAAGGACACAACATTTCTTGGTGAGTTGATGATTTATGCATGCCCCTACATGGGTTGTAAATATAGACCAATATTAAAAGCTCTGACCGGTAAATAATTAAAGATACCCCATACATGTGCGATGTGTGTGCGTCTAAAGGTTGAGCGAGAGGAAATGCGTTTATAGTTAAACAAGAATAACCTATAGCGTATGCATATAATTCGATATTGCATGGTTGAGCAATGTAAAAAAAAACTCAGTTTTTAAAAGTGCCTTTTTATTTTTTAACCAAGAAATTAAACCACTCTGCTCGCAGCTGAGCGGTCTCAGGCGCCTTCTGCCACCCGGTGACTTGAGATATCACACACTGCCCAAATGACTGATTTCATAAAGCATGCATCCGAAGCGAATCATTTCCATGCTTTCAGTCCTACCTTTTCTGTGAAAAACGAGACGCGTCTCAGTGGTGCAATCCTCAGGAATGTGAGCTTTGCGCCTCAGTGCAGGTGCTCCCAAAGCTCCCACAGGGTAAAGAGACGGCAAGACGACGAAACAAGGGTGAAAACAGCACTTTGCAGAGGCAGAAGAAACCGGCGTGAGTGTGTGCACAAGCTCTAGACGTCTTGGACTCGTCACTTCTTCGCCAACGTTATCCTCTCCTCGCTGAGCTGCAGCCTATGCGCCGTTCATCCTCACGTTGATATTTGCCAGATCGGAATAGATGCGCGCGGACACACAGCGAGGTGCTGCCTCTGACCCCCTCCTCGCCAGCAGCAACGCTGAGGGAGAGAAGCAAGATCAGTTTGAACAAAGAGGCAAGCAGTGACAGGCAGACGGCTCCAGCACCCCCATTCAAAGAGGGGGGGGGGGGGGGGACACAGGGTGGGTGGGAGAAGGCGGGTGGGGGTGTAAGAGAGCGAGAGGAGGGGTGTACTTTATGACCATAATCCGATTCCTACATAAACCTCAATGGGTGATCCGGTGTCTGAATTAAATTGAAATGTACCCATGAGCTTACAATGACAGCCTGACCTAAACGCTCTGATATCCTCACATCACATCCTTCGTTTCTACACACATCCTTGATGCAACTCAACTTGTGCAGCATCACACAACCTCAGGCCTTCTGTTCTATTGAAATAAAAAATGATGAATTATCCAACCAATTAGTGTGTGCAGGAATAACATTTTGATGGATAATGAGCAGAATTCAGTGCAACAACTTTTGAGTGAAAACACAGCCTGAGACACATCTCACAACAGACAGCCAACATCTCATCATTGCAGCAAGGTCAATACTCAAGTCGGTCTTCATTAGCACATTATAAAAAGCTTTCTTGTTGCTAGTGGCAGCTTTTACCAAGGCCATTTGACCACTTACTCAGCTCCACCACGATTTATACCCATGAATAAGTGAGTCAAAGAGCATAAGACTCATACTGCAGGTCTACAGTCTGTTGCTCAAGATGGCCTGCACCCTTCACTGGTTACCGGTGGTCGCCAGCATCCGCTTCAAATCATTGGTAAATGCGTACCGTGCTGTGAACAGATCGGGTCCAATCTACATCCAGGACATCGTAAAACCTTACACCCCAGCTCGTTCGCTCCGCTCGGCTTCTGCCAATCGGCTTGTAGTTCCGTCACTGCGAGCTAAACACTCAACAAAGTCACGACTGTTTGCTGTCCTGGCTCCTCAATGGTGAAATGATCTCCCCAGTGACATCAGGACAGCAGAAAGTCTTTACATCTTCCGTTTGATAATATAAATCGTTATATTCTGTAGATATTCTTCATTTCATTATTCTTATGTCTATTAGAGTTCAGGTTGTGCAAGGTCAGTTTAACAAATACTTTCTGTGAGAAGTTTCTGTGAGAACAGTGTGGTTGTCACACAATATGTTCAATCAACACCTCAGATCAAAGCTAGAACAGAGGACAGTCAACTAAATGTGCAGTGTAAAAAAAGACTGTTTGTGCATGCTAAGTGATTAACAACCAAACATAGCCATGACAGGGGACAACAGAGTAAGCATAGACCAACAGGTGCCTGACATAATCTGGCCCTAATTAGGGAATGTATTGAGTGAGGAGCCAGGCCTGGCCCTGCATTTACCAACACACATGATTAAAATTCACTTTCAGTAGGGGAGCATTCTGAACCACACACAAGACATTTAGACTACTTCCATTTTCAGGGGCAGGGCTGTTTTGTTCAGGTCGAAATCCCTGGAGCAATGCCCTAAAGCTTTTCTTCAGGGCATTGCTCATGTTGGTCCTCCTGTTGTGTTCAGGGGGAATCAGACACCCAGTCAGACCCAGATGAATCCCCCACTGGCCTGTTTGTCTCTGTTTTCCCCATCACTCTCACAGCGGCGATGAGGGTCGAGACAGAAAACTTGCCCGTAAATGTGTCTGCTTGTAAAACCAACACGCTGACTGGATCAGGAGCATCAGTGGTAGTGCTAGTATTTCTGGCCCAAAGTTTTTGTTGCCACATATATTTTCTGTCTCACAAAAGTAACACGCCATTGTTTTTGGATGCCAACAACAGTAAAGCCAAAAAATTACGGTTGCAATGGGATTAGAGGCGAACTATGTTTACACACTGAATACGATTAAATATGACTAAACTATGTTTTCCGAGACATCAAACAGCTTTGTATTATCTGAATTTCTGCGTTTGAAATGGAGATTTTTGAAAGAACGTTTTTTGGTATTTTGTGAAACAAAGAAACACAGACACCAAGAAAGCAAGATGAGGTATTCAGAAGATTGAACTAACATTTGCTTAGTAGACGTTCAGCTGGCTCATGCCTTGTTGTCACAAACAGTGTGTCTCATGGAGTCACGCAGCACTACATCCACCATCCTGTAGATGTATGTGCTGACGGGAAGAAAAAGCTTTTCTGTTGGCCAGAGGAGCATTTATTCATATTTGTTCTTCATTGTCAGTTCTGCAGGTTACAACAAAGAATGACACAATGGTCATTAGCCTCTTTAATATTTATGTCAGAAGACCACAAACTGTAAGGATACTATGTAAATATCAGTAATGGACTGGATCAATACTTGTTATTGGAAACCCCCATACCTCTATGGAAAGAGATCAGTGCTTATGTGGAAAGACAATCTGCCCTCTGCTCCAATTCCAGAGGATACATTTCTTGCAGAATTATAACAAGTCTTTCCCCCGTACCAATAGTCAGCCTTGTTTACCCAGTCAGCTCTGCATTCCTCAGTTAGAACTACGAGGACCCACAAACTAACAGTATAAAGATGTATCATAATATTCAGCTGTCTCCTCTTTCTGAGTTCATAAAATAAACACTGCATCACATTTCAAACTGCTTCTATGCCTTAAAATATCTCAAAAACATTGCAGGCTTCAGGAAGCACCATCATCAGCACTTTTTAAAGATTCACATATTCCCTAACATCCAATTTTACCATTATTGGCCATTAAGCAGCTCTATGTTTGTTTATATCAACAGTGGATGAAAAGACTATGCGCAATCTCCCTCGGTAATGAACCCGCTGAGTATTATTACTCTGCTGTTCTCCTCAGCCCTCCAGAGATTATTAATGTTTTTCAGTTCATTCTTTTGGTTTTACAGGCAGAAAGACAAAGTTAGCTAGCTGGTGAACTAGTGGATCAGTTAGAAGCTAAAGAGGCAGATATTTCCCTCAGGAGATGGTGGAGACCAAAACAAAGCTAAAATTAGAATAAATACAGGACTAGTCTTAATCATGTGGTTGGGAACAACGCTTCAAATGAAAATGTTCTAAATATTAAACATTTATTTCCTTGCAGGAAGTAATAGTGGATATCTGAGCATGTTTGTGTTCAACACAATTAAACTTCTTTACAGCATGCTGCACAGGCCCTGCTCATAGCCACAGTAGAGCTCATTAGACATACACACGGACACACACACTCACACACACTCATATGCAAGGAGGCTTGATTCAGACTTAATGTGAGCTGTGACTTTTAGAAATGTCAGGCGCCTCGCCTAAGAGACACACAATGTCAATCACTCTTCAGCGAGAGAGCAGCCATCCACACACAATGGAGAACACACAATACACAAGGGAGGCAGGAAGAGGACGACGACACAAACATGACTTTTGGAAAGCTGTTATAGCTTCTTAATGGGAGCAAAATAAGACACATGCTGTTTTTGGTAGGATTCAGAGGGTGTAATGAAGCTTTCAGCGGCATCATGATTTCTTCACACTGATAGAGATGTGTGTTTAGGCTCCTGTGTTTGCTTAGAATTTGCAGGGCAGACTCCTTCATGTGTTTGTTTTTATGGTCATGCTGTTAATGTGAAGAGATCAAACAGGCCAGTAACCAAGCCACATCAAAAGAGAGGATATATATCCCAGTAGAGAGAGGTCTGAACTAAACTGGATTTTATAAACTCAGCAGTTGTTCAGACTTGGTTTAGCCACCATGCTGTGTTTAAGTGTTTGCGAGCCAAGAGGCTCCATCTGGGCGGCAGCAGAGCAGTTATGGAGGAAGTCAAGGAGACGTGTTGGGCACCGATGATAGCCACATGGGATACCTCCCCACTGTCTAACCACAGGCCGACTAGTGCATATTTACTTTGACCCCATTTTTAGGTATCTGTGGTGGCTGCACAGTAGAAGTTTCAAGGTTTGACGTTCACTCTGAAGCTGGAAAGACAAGCTTTTATTTCAGTGAAGTGGAATACTTACTGTGAAACCTCACTGTGAGAGGTCACTTCTGTAATTCAGTAGTTCCAAAAAATACTGGACTTAAGGAGTCAGCGAAGTTTGTGCCTAAGTTAAATCAGGGAGACTATATTCCTGCTGACTATTTAAAATGTTCAGCAATGTTGGCAGTGTGGCTGTATGGGTAGCCATGTTGGTCGAACAACTGTGGAATCGTTGAAACGTTTTGCACAAACGCTCATGGCACCCAGGGCATGAATTACTGGTGATCAGAGATGTTCTCCATGAGAGTCACATCATTGGTTCTGAGTGAAATAAAGAAAGATCGAGGAGGCCAGTCACGTCGAACGGCACTAATATTATTTTAAAGAGACATGCTACAATCTTCCCCGATGTACGACCACCTGATGGTTCAGTTGTCATCACATAAACCAAATATAAGGGAGTCACCAATCTGACATGCAGACATCAGCCCCGATACTAAAGACTTGCAGTCAGCCTGAATGGGACCAATCTATGTTGAATAAACAGTAAACAAAATTCTGTGTTCCCATTATCAGTTATTTTCATTCAGCCGACTCAGTTTTTAGTAATACTTAAACTCTGAACTCATATTACCTAAATTGAACCATCACCATGACAACTGAGAAAACTCCTTTTGCTGATAAGATGTGTTTGAAAGCTTCGGAAAAAGCCAACCATGATTTGTTTTTGTCAAATCAGTTGCTCTGTTTTAACTGAAGAGGTTCATACAATCAGATTTGATGGAGCATGTCATTGAGCCTGAGGCCCAAATGTAGCTTTATAAGTTGATGTGTTATAGAAGAAAAATATATCTCAAAAATCAAAGAGAAAGGAAGTCTTGGCAGCCTGGAAGAGATTAGGAACGAGGGGGGAAAGGATCAGACAGCAGCGGAGGGACTATTAGCAAACAAGGGAAGAATTTGGGGGAGGAGAGAACAAAAGGAGCTACACACTCCCAAATCATACATGTTTTTTCATAGTGAAAATACAAATGTTTGAGCTCTAGCTTCTGGGACAGAACAATAGCATTTTTTGGTGAAGTTTTTGTTATTATTTTGTAATCCTTGAAGATTGTTCAGTTTCAGAGACGCTTTGATTGTGCGTGTGCATCTGAGCTCGTCACACAGATTGTCTGACGTGTGATGGCTAAAATAAAGACTGAATGAGAGCTTTAACCCCCCCCCGCCCCCTCCCAATAACACACACATGCTGAAAAAATGAGAAGAAAAAAAAACGTTTACATGCTCAATTAATTGCTGATCTGTTCAAATTCAGGTCATGTGTGGAGGAGCAGCTGTGTGTGTGTGTGTGTGTGTGTGTGTGTGTGTGTGTGTGTGTGTGTGTGTGTGTGTGTGTGTGTGTGTGTGTGTGTGTGTGCGTGTGTGTGTGCGTGTGTGTGTTGAGGCTTGTTCACCTGTGTCTATGAGTGCAATTATTTATATTCTCAGGCATGATTGAGGTGTGGTAGCTGCATTGATGGATTTGTGTGTGTGTGTGTGTGTGTGTGTGTGTGTGTGTGTGTGTGTGTGTGTGTGTGTGTGTGTGTGTGTGTGTGTGTGTGTGTGTGCGTGTGTGTGTCTAATGAGCTCTCCTGAGCAGCATCTGTGATATATGTCGCCCTCAGTCTCCGTCCTTCTTCTCCTCTTGCTTTCATCAGGTATCTGTGGCAGTCGCTCTCTTCACGGTGGCAAATAAAAACCACAGAGCTTTGCCTATAACATAATCCTGTTCACACACAAATATATATATATATATATATATATATATATATATATATATATATATATATATATATATATATATAGAGAGAGAGAGAGAGAGAGAGAGAGAGAGAGAGAGAGAGAGAGAGAGACAAACACACACAGGTGTATCATCGCCCCGGACAGTCAACTTGACAATAATAGTCAAAGAGAACAATACATGTGCTGTGATATAAAACTGTTCTGTCACTGTTTTATGTTGTATGTCTGAAACTTTGTTTTAATGTGCTACTGCTGTCTTGGCCAGGACACTCTTGTAAAGGAGATTTTTAATCTCAATGAGGCTTTTCCTGGTTAAATAAAAATTAAATAAAAACATTACATTCTTGCGTATTGTCTACTCTGTCTTAACTCTGCTGTAACTCTTCCTTGTTCTACTCTGCTCTACTGGAACTTAACTGTACTCACCTGTACTCTACTCTTCTCTACTCCACAGTGATAACTATACGTTCTACCTCCATTCTGCTCTGCTTTATTTTATATAAGGTGCTTTTGAAGCCGCTTTACTCTACTCTTTTCTATTTAGTACTTTCCAGTAACACATATTCAATTTACTATTTTTTTAGGTTTCAAAGACAAACTACAGTTTATGACAACTATTTGTTATCACAGTAAAGTATCAATGTAATACCTAAGATGTGAAGAATCGCTGCAACATTACTAAAACATAGGTCCAACAAGCATTAGAGGTCAGATGAAGTACTTCCAGCAAATCGCCAAATCTATCTACTACTGAAGAATATCAACCAGCACAACCATTATAAACATACATCCCAGCTTACAGACCAACTTCTTGGCTTAACTTTGACCTACTAATACATGTACTGTGGATGAAAGCATTGACAATTTTGAACTTTGGACGTTGTAGATTGCAGTGCTGTTGAGTTGTATTGCATTCCCCAGAGAGGGTTTTCTGTCATTTTGTCCACCCCATTGACATCAATGAGGGTATAGACTAAAACACAGAAACACCTCTCTGTATAACTGCAGCCTCTGAAACGATCACACAGCTGAATCAACACCGCTCGAGAACAGTTTCAACAAAAGCTGAACATTATATCATGAAATAAAGATACAACTTTCAAACGGTAAAACAATTCCACAAAGTTGTTAAACAAACTGTAGCTAACTGAGAACACTAAAACAAATAAGAGTAATTAATGAAACAGCAGGAAAATCCACATGCATAGATATATATTTAAATGAAATCTCTAACCCAGGTTTGTCTTCGAACTTTGGGAAGGTCCTTCAGAATCACAATGAAATTCAACATGTAGTATTCTATTATTGTGACAAGTCAATTTAACGTAATGTATAAAATTGGTGGTGCCACTTTAACTCTTCTCAATTTTCACACTACATTTATTTTATTCATTTGCAACTCCTCTCTGCTCTTTTCAACTCCAGTTTACTCTGCTATACCTCTGGTCTCCTCCACTCATAATGAGTCCTCTCCCCTCTAACTCAGCTATTCATCATTTCTAAATTGCAACATAACGAAAGAATGTAACAAGTAGGTGAGCTCCTAATCTCCTCATCGCTGCAGGTAAGACTTGCCCTAGTTGGCCTGACATGAGAGTGTTTCACTCTTATTGCCTCACTTTGCCTCCCTGACTGAGGGGAATCTGACTAAATGATCCCTAGATCTGCACACTCGCTCCTTAACCTACTTTACTCCAGTTTTATACCTGTTTCATCACCAAGGTGCAAGTTTCCAAAAAACATGCTCCACTTTCTCTCTGTGCCGGCCAATTACATCTCAGTGTGTTCAAGACTGTATTACATAACAGAGTAAACACCTCTCATGAAGCCGTTTATATAGCCCTTCGTATTGCTTCCTATTCAAATGGAAAACATGGGCAGTAGATATTTCCAATTACTGCAAACACAGGATGCTTTGCACATAAATGCATGCAATTCACTGCTTAGGTGAGGTGGTATTAGCTTTAGCCCACAAGCGAAAAAGAAAATCAGATGCAATTAAATTGATAAAGGCCATCTCAGATTGCTTCTAGAGGCTAAATATTCTGCACAGCATACCTATTGGCACAGGGATTAATGCTGCAATAAATTGGATGTAAAAGACAATCTCACACTATTTAATACTGAAAAGTTAGGCTCTTTCTATAAAAATGTTTTGGAATAATAAAAAAAGGCTTTGTAGAGAAGCCTTATATCTGTTTTGGTTTGTGGAGTTGATTAACTTTTATCACAAAATCAGGAAATTAACTCAGAAAACTTTTCGTTTTCTCCCTCTCTCTCTCTCTCGCATTTACACACAACCCCACATGTAACGCCTCTAATGAAAACGCCCATCTGTTTGTTTTTCCTAATTACAAGGCATTTGGCTTGTCAGAGCATTAACACAGCTTGAATCAAACATATTTTTTAAAATGCATAACTCTACTGGAAATATTGTGCATCTCGAAGGCACACAACTGTTAAAGTGCCAATTAGTGCTGTACTATCACACACCAACTATAGTAAGGTTGATGTAACAGGAAACATGCATACCCTTAAAGGAACAGTTCAGCATTTTGGGATATTACACTAATTTGCTGACTGTCCTCCCAAGGAGAACGACAGCATTCAGCGAGAGCCCCAAAACAACATCTGTTTGCGTTCGTAAGAATTTTGACAGGAGCAACTGAAGAAGTCAGATGTAACAGAGCAGACAGGTCTATGTAGGTGAGGGTGTAGGCCTTTCATGCTTGTACAGCGAATGGGAAGCTACCGTGGGGCGCAAATGAGCTGAGCTAAGCGCAAAGACCGAATATGGAGAAAACAGCTCACCTGGCTCTGTCCAAAAAAAAGTAAATCAGTCAACAGCACTTCTAAAGCGTACAAATTAACTCACTGTATCTCAACTTCTTTTTTAATCTGCAAAACATCTTCTGGAAAAACGTAAATTAACCTTTTCATGGGGGGTTACATGCTAAGCTAATTCTCAGCTTTGACAAGCGTAGACACCAGGAAGTTACTGCTCTGAGCAAATATAGTCTGTATTACTCCCGTAAACCGCAAGTTAATGTTTTTACTTTTTGCTTTTCACATATAGTGTTATTTAGTAAACTTCAGAGTGACTGTTTTTACCTCTGGACAGAGCTAACTCTTTGATTGTGCTAAGCTAACAGGCTGCTGCCTATAGCCTTATATTTAACAACACAGCAAAAAGTAATTACCTGCATATAATGTTAGCTGTAAGACACACCTTTTTGCAGATGAAGATCTGAGGATGAGCGATGAGAGAATAAGTAATGCTGGGTGTCCTTTATTGGAGAGGAGAGGAGAGGAGAGGAGAAGAGAAGAGAGGAGAGGAGAGGATGACGTGTTGTTTGGATTTTGCAGACAGGCCTGTTAATTCTTCAGTCGCAAAAATATTCATGCTTCACAGTGCTGCAAATCACAGCACCATCCTTTTGTCCTTGACTGAACGCTCAGCTAACTTCAAGTAAAAGACTTTCAAAGACTTTCAAAGACATTCATTTTTATTTTCATACATTTGATTGATTTTCAGGTTTAAGGCTAGTATACAAGCACACACACCTGGCCAGATGGCTAACAATCTCATTGATCACTGGTATTTAACCTCTTGGGTAAAACAAGGTCAGTCTAATTGAAAGCTATGCATCCTCAGGAGAGCTGAACTGTGCTGAACTGTGACATCCACTGAGTCCTGGTTTCAGGTCACCTCCTTTTGCCCTCTGTCTCCTCCCTCTGCAGCACTGTGTCGCTAATGGTCTCTTCACTGCAATGCAACCATGGTTTCTTACTCCCTTTCTTTCTCTCTGCTGTCACTTCTGTGCTAATAAACGTTTGGAGGAATTTTCTTGAAGGACACCAAGTTCCTGCTTGTCCTTGCTGCTCCCGTAAATTAAACCTCAGGGTCAGTTTGAACCGGCAGGCAGAAAGTGATGAAGAAAGCTCCTCAAACTTTAGTAACGCCTATATGACTGAAGACAATGTCACCAGGCAGAGATCTAATGAAATGTGTTTAGAACCATCACACAATTCTGGTATGCAATCCAGCTATTGAAAGCTATTGTTGTTGCTCTCTATTTAAAACAAATCTCTCCTGCATCTTTCAAACACAGCAACAAGAAAAGAGGAGAAATTTCAAGAAGATGTTATTGGTAGCTCAGATGGTGATGTTTGAGGGCCATCTAGTGGAGATAACCGGTGACACATGATACTGGGTTGTCCAAGGAAACTGCATTGCATTTGCCAAAACAACAAGTGGTCATATTTCAAGGATGATTTAAAAAATATTTTTAAATGAATGAATTAAAATAAAGCCAAAGAAAACTGATTAATGTTGTCTTCTGCATTCCCACTGGATCAAACATTTGATCAGTTATTGATAATTAACTTTAGTTGGTCCTTAGAAGTGGCCCTGGAGTAAAACAAATTGTTTATGTCATATCAACTGAGCAATGAAAAGAGAGGACAACAGTATTGTTTCACATCTACAGTGAAACAATGCTTATTATGTTTTAATGATCAACTAGAATAAAACAATAATATAATCATATAACAATCTGACAATTAAATTAATCTGAAAGGGAAACGTGTATTATTATGGCATTACTTCTTTCACCACTGCTTTTATTCATATATTATGTATGAATGAAGACACAGTTGTTCTCGACATTTGGTGAAAATACATGTCTGAACATGTCTGGAAATAAATCATTCCAGTTAAAGTTGAACAGGAACAGAGTTTTCTCTGCTGTTCACGTCTCGACCAACAGGGGTCACCTGCTGCCTCTGTGGCCGCCTCTTAGTGTGTCTCTCCCTCTGCAGTCCAGCTCCCATTCATCACTCTTCTTTTCTTTTATTCACAGTGACAAAAGAGACATCAAATGGGGTGGAGCGGGAAAACACAACAATACATTTCAGGACACAGACACTTAACTAATTTATGCAAAGTGAGAATAAAGCGAATCCAGGCATTCAACGTGTAGTGTGTGTGTGTTTGTGTGTGTGTGTGTGTGTGTGTGTGTATGTGTGTGTGTGTGTGTGTGTGTGTGTGTGTGTGTGTGTGTGTGTGTGTGTGTGTGTGTGTGTGTGTGTGTGTGTGTGTGTGTGTGTGTGTACATTAATGAGTTAGTATATTTAATGAACTGCCTTCTTCTACCATTTTTGCATTTATGTGAATATAATGAAAAAGTAAATGAAAATCAAAAGCATTTAAAAATACCGACATCGACATTTTGGACTCTTGAAACAAAGTCAGCTCAGCTCACATACAGTAAAACAGTTGCACCGAAATCCAAACAGATTTTCCTTCCTTCATCTCTTGTCAGTCTGACAAGAGTCCACAAAATAAAGCTGAAACGATCTGTCTCTCTCCTGGCTGACTGTTTCCCAGCCAAATCAAAAGGGGTGAGTTGTGGGGGGGTCATGTCTGGCCACACCTCAGGAGAATAACGGGGTCTCTGTCTGCCCCCCAAACCACCAACGGTTCTCCACTGTCCCTATGGCAACAGCCAAGGACCCTGGAAGACCCCCAGACCGGGGCGTCCAAGCAGATGCCCATAATTAACGTTGCTATATGGAGGTGTCAGTCCTGCCAGTCTGCCTTACATAGAGGCAGACCCTCTCCCAGACCTGTCAGAGGCCCATAGGGCTGGGTGAAAAATGACTGCCCTGCGGTGTGTGTCCGTGTGTGTCTGTGTGTGTCCGTGTGTGTCCGTGTGTGTCTGTGTGTGTGTGTGTGTGTGTCTGTGTGTGTGTGTGTGTGTGTGTGTGTGTGTGTGTGTGTGTGTGTGTGTGTGTGTGTGTGTTTGTGTGTGTGTGTGTGTGGGTTGGTAATGTCTGCCCACCAATATCTGCCCGGTCTTGCTTAATACCATCATGCGTTGGCAAAACATAAAAAGGATTTTACACTCAAAATCATCTCTAAAAATAAACGTCTTTAAAAACAACGATCAAACAAGGAAAATTGGGAGATGAAGATATTTTCGGCACCGAAGCTCGAGTTCATTAGTACATATCTTAAATCCTTTGTAAAGTCAATAGTGTACTCCATTGATTGTGAATGTATAATCGTATAATGTATAATATGAATGTGACATGCTGTTGTGACACTGACTGACTCGGTGATGGCTTCCACGGTTGTCTGAGGATGAGATGGTGGCCTGCCCTCTATACACCTTTTAGATGGAGGGACCAGACCAGAAATCTCCATGAGTATACTGAAACAACCGGACCTTGAAACACATTACAGACATTTGGACATTCGTCATTTCACGAGCATTAGATCACCGTTAACCACACATACTATTATAAACAAGTTAACAAATGCCTGGAAAAATATGTTTGGTGACACTTTATTTTAACCTCTTAAATAATATGTTTATAACAGACTACTATGTCAGCAACTATAACTCTTCTACTGAAGCAACAGTAACTTGTGTACAAACAAATAGGGAGTATATAATATAATACAGTTCATATGTATTTATTCTTCTGTAAATACTCAGAGACAACTGAACAAACTCCCTCTGCTTCTGAATGGGAGGTTGGCTGAAAGCTCTGAAAGAGAGAATTTGATCCTTGAGTCAAAGTCAAAACTATTGTACAACATTTATAAACACCTTTAAACCCCCCACTATATAATGTATGTCTGTATAATTACTTCATAATTGTTTAGGGATTTGTTGATAAGATCTTTTAAATGTTTATACACCATGCTTCATGGAAGAAAATAGTACACTGATTAACAGTTAAAGATGTCCTTTTACATATATATCCTCCATTCCTCTGCATCTCTTTATTTGCACTATACGTTATATCTGCACTATATTTAGGCTAATATTTCATATTGGCATGCACATCTTATCTTATCTTTGATGTTCTCTGTTATATATATTGTATCTTTTTACTATTCGTCACGTCAACCACACTGGACGGGGCAACAAATAGAGAGATATGTTTGATAAATAGAAACTTTATATTATAGTTTGTCATTTATAGTGTGTTGTCCTCCTTACAGATGCCAATGGGGGGTTTAAATAAAGTCTGTGTATGTTCTTGAGGTGAATAAAGAAAAATAATATCCAGCCGGTTATCTTGCTTTTGATCAGATTCATGGATCCCCATGGATCCCCTGTGGTTTCCTGCCTCGACAGGTCAACTGATCTGTGCTGATCAGGTTAAAGACACATCCAACTGCTGTCCGGCAAGTGACACCAAAGGTCACCAAATACACTGTCCACGAGTCCACGAGTTCATCATCCGCCCTGTGGTCACCGGCACACTCCGCGGGCTCAGAGGGGATCAGGGGATCATCTCACCTCCGACCTGGCCTGCCCTCTTTGTCGTCATTACATAATAAGATGTTTCCCTCCTCACTGATGAATCTGCTTCTTTTTGCAGGACCACAGAGAGTTTCAAGTAAAGTAAATGCTTTATGGGGATGTTCAGCTTTTAAAGCCCAACTGAGGAGGTCGGTAAAAAAGAGGCAAGTGAAATGGTATATGGGCTTGTAAAAGTGGATTCACAGCAAAGCGACATGCCGATTCAGAGGTTTAGTCAATCGTTTTATTTAGTTTGTGCTAATAGCTGCAGGATTGCGATGAGCAGTTGTACTGCAGATGTGACCGTTACTTCTTAGAGTTGAGTACATATTAAAGCACGATCATGAAAAAAGGTGAAGTAAGCATAATGGTGGAGTCACTTCCTGATTTGTTAAACTCTTCACTTCACGATCACAGACAGAACTGCACCATCCAAATCATGAGTGAAGGGTTTATTCCCTCAAGGGTCGTGGGATCAGCGAGCCAGACACCATTTTATGGGACCTCAAATGCAGGAACATGGGGAGGTGGGACGGGGCTGTCTGGGAAAGAGCCAGCCAATTATACTCTGGCTAGACACATCACACTTACATGTCATACATGTGGGAATCTTCTGCCTTTGACATTGAACTCATACTGAGCTGCACTGGTTTTACAGACACCTCTTGTTGGAATAACTCAAGATAAATGTAAAAAGCTGATTAATTCATGGTGTAAAATAGGCAGAAATATTAAGCTGAGCAAGCAGTTTGCACCACAGCAAAGACATGCTGTGTCCTGTGTGTTTTGTATACATGACTAAAATATGGTTTACGTTTTTCGTTTGTTTTAACAAAAATGGACACTGAGAGAAATCTAGACTTTTTTTCAAATAAATAAAACCGTTTAAATTTCTTGTTTGTGTGTGTTTAATTAACTTAAACTCAAAGGTCAGCCCCTGACTGCCTTTGAGTTGACATCATCTGAACAGCATTGATCTCTCCTGAAATTACTTATAACTCTCATTTAAATTTTTATATATATATATATATATATATATATATATATGTATATATATATACATATATATATATATGTATATATATATACATATATATATATATACATATATATATATACATATATATATATTAATACCCTTTTCAACTTAGATGGTGTTCATGTCTTTTAAAAACAAAACTCTTTATTTCACTAACATTTGATCATAGTTCCTCAAAGGGAATTTTATCTTGCAACCTTAAGCACACAAACTTAAACAAAAGATGCTTAAAAAAAATAATAAACTGTACAAAATATTGTACATTAAAACTTCCCACATAAACTCACATGAAATAGATTTTTGCCATCAAAGTTACAATTATTGTCATTGGAGGGAAAAGTACATTTACCCAGAATGCTTGACATTAAGCATTTTATAAACATTTAGTATCGTTATTATCTGTCCACACAGCAGTATAAACTCTTTCTTACTCCTCCGGTCCTAAAGACGTGTTCAGGAACGTGTTTCCATGTGGTTAAAATAACAATGTTATTCTCAATGTTTTCTGTGAAACCTGACCATCATTTGCTGCTAGTACTTGAGGACAGTGAGTTTCAATATACAGTAATTGCTTTTAAGAAGTTACATTCTCATTGTTGTTGGCTGCAACGAGTCAAGGGGAAGACATGATATCAAGAGTAACAGTTTGTAAGCATAGGCTCTGTCTATTAGTCCTCTTTGTACATGTCTACTCCAAATAAGTAGGCACCTGCACACACAAAAAGATCCCACTCAAAAATAGTAACAGAAGAAATGTAAGATGTAAATGTATTTAATTTGTTCGTTTGAATAAACAATAAGACAATTGAATGCATGTTGTTTTGTGTACTTATTTCCTGTTTTAGAAGAAGTGACAACAGTGTGCTGTTTGTTTGACTGTCGATGACAGCCTCACAGTGGGCCTATCTATCCATCTATCTGCTGCTGCATTTGAATACAAGGTGACGAACTCTCCCACGGCAGGGAGTGCGCGCCTTTTTGGAATTAGCCACGCGGCACGCCACGCATAGTAATGGTGGCTCGCGCATTGAGCTTGAACTTGACCGTATAGGAATGCGGCTCGTGGGAACGCAGGCTCGAGGGTGCCCTCTTCTATTCATGGCGCACAGGTCTGTGTCAGCTCTGATTATCATAAAACCCAGCCTGCTTCAAATTAAGGCACGAGGGCTCAGGCTCGCTCTCTCTCTCTTTCACACCAGGCAGAGGAGGAATTAACAGGTCTCTGCACGAGCCTGCTGTGGTAAGAAGTTTACTCTGTTTAATGTATTTCAACATACGAGTTTGGAACAGACATGCAATGCCTGTCCTAAAGCTACTTCAACATACAATGTTTTAAAATTTAAACGTGATTTTATCTTTCACATAATTTAAAAAAACTTATTTTACAAATACATAGTTTTTTTGGTGGAATGTGTTTGTCCATTTTTTTTTAAAGAACAGTACTTTCTTGTACCTCTAAAGTTAGATGTTCATTATCACCTCTAATTCTGTCTCATTAACTGTCTCATGCAGATAGCATAATGAATGCACACAGCCCTAAGCCTTGCATTTGTTATGTTGTCTCTTTGTTAAAAGGGTGAATTTAGAGTGAACATTTGTTTAGTCTCAACCGTATACCATAACATTAATTGTTTTAAATAGATGTATAGCACCAGAACATTTCTTCTTTTTGAAATATATTCTATTATAGTAAATTATGAATACTATATGGACTGTATGAAAAAAATATTGTATTAATGTAATCTTAATCTTGTAATTGTCTCTATCAATATAATCGTATTGGCTTTGAAAATAAATTGTTAATTAATTTGGCCATCTATAACACAGTCTGTAATAAATGTTTAAAAAAATGTTTTTATTGCAAGGTGCTCAGAATAAACAATAATTAAAAATATGCAAAAGTTACACCTCGGTATATTTCTCAGATGACTTCAATAAAGTATTCTGACAAAGGCCAGACTTGAGCCTGAAGCTGTATGTTGAGTTTAGTCTTCTGAGTCTGAGGCCTGTGAGTTTAAGAGGCGTTAACACCAATATTGTTGGCAGCCAGTTCATAAAAGAGACATGGTGAAGTAAAACAAGAAGTGAAACATTTATATATTTCGGTCACAGATCAGTTACATTTAATTCAAATAGCAGACAATATTTGAAATGATGATGAGTGAAACCTTAAAAAAACCTTAATATAATTTTCACATCTGCTTGGCACAAAGTAGTGTTTCAACAGATACTCTTTGTTCCCTTCTTCGGCTCTAAATAATATGGTGTTATTATACATTGTGGAGAACTTTTCTGATCCTGTATCAGAGATGAATTTGTCGAAAAGCTAATTAAATCAGAACATTTCTGGGGTTTCTGGAGATATCTGATAAAAAAACACATCCCATTGATCATTGTCAAAACGTGTATTTTCAGATGTGAAAATTAGTTGAATACGTATAATCTAATCATTAAAAATACAGTATTTAACCACTTTTCATGTACAGCGGAATGATCACAATAGAGGTTTGCTGGTAAATGTTAGTGTGTTGAATAGAGCAATTTGCTTTTTTGTTCATGCAAAATGTAGCATAACATGTACATTTCATGGAAGAGAGGACATGTAGAACAACATTTTTGAATAAAATTCAATTATGAATCAAGAATACAGTATAAAACACAAAGCCTCACAGATATTGGAAAAGAAAAATTATAATATGAATTAAGTTTTTATTTCATTCATATGATCAAATACAGACTTATTTTGATCTGCTGCGTTAAGAATAATGAGAATAAAGATTAAAGACATATAGTTTATATAATATAATTGTAATATAGTTTTCTCAGCCTGCAACCTGTGTTGTATGTTCATGATCTGAAACATTAATCACAATAACAATAATAAGAATTATCATTATTATTATCATTAGAAAAAAGAAGCCTTTGCAATATAAAATATTTCAACCCTGCTTTATTCAATCGTTTAACCTTTCAACCTCTTATTTCACTTTCACTTTCAACAGGTTTACTTCTGAAACTCAAGTCAAGACTAAAGTAATCTTAATCCAAATTCATCAAACACAATTCTCTCCCTCAATATGTATTCGTTTACTTTATAAATACAGTAAAGCTGGTTTCTGAACATGGCTTTAATTTCTTAACACCATAGTTTTCCTATTGGTCTATAAATCTTCCAATAAATATTATATACAAATATAAATATACACGTATGTACATACATACATACAAACACATGCTTTGTTCATTGTGTAAATATCTTTATAAAACAAGTTTACAGTCTTACTGTAAACGGCTCTGTTCCTTCTCACCAAAGTGTGTCGCTGTTTCGTCCTCTGGATGTATTTCACTGTAAACTGTATTTATTTAGTATGTGCTTCTTTGAAACGAGGCATGCAGCATATCGTTTGTTTTTGAGATAGCGCTTTCAAATCTATCTGCCCACCCTTATTGTAAGTATATACATACTGTATATAATAATATATACACATACTGCATATACATACTATATATACATAATGTATATTGTACTATACATATATACTGTATCTAAATACTAATATATATATACATATATATATATATATATATATATGTATATATATATACTATAAGGGCCTCTTTAGCATTACAGACTGACGTAAAATTTAAATTTACTTCAAATCATCAGACATATATATATATATATATATATATATATATATATATATATATATATATATATATATATATATATATATATATATATACATTCATATATATGGATATATGGCCTGTTGACACGTTTGATAGGCCTTATGCCCGCTATATTCCCTCCTCTCATCATCATCATCATCATCATCATCATCACCATCATTCTCCCTCCCCTCGCCTCTGTCGCTGCAGCCGCTCCTCTCACACTCCTGTCTTCCCCGCTTTATTCGGTAAGAGAGGATTTTTCCTATAATATAGTGAGCTCCCGTTAATGCTGCAGGTAAATAACATTTAAGATTTGAAGTTAATTGCGTTGCACAACAGGCGCTGTGGTGCACTTTTGCCATACAAGACAGGAGACAGATCTCGTTCTGAATGTCGAGCCCAGTTGATTTGGATGGAGTGCAGAAAGGACACATTTTGGGGGAAAAAATGTAATTCCCTCAAATTTAAAAATGCAGAAAATCTATGAGGACGTAATTTTTGGATTGAACTCAGGTACATTGTAAGTATTTAGACCACAATCCACGAATGGTGCAACATGTCAAATTGGGCTTTATTTATATAGTCTTTTAATTTCACAGATATTTGATATATTAATGATTGTATTTAAAGGGAATAGTGTGTGAGGGCGTGAGAAGATGTTGAGCGAAGAAGCTAGAAATTCTAAGCTGTTAATTCTTGTAATTATTTATGTTACTAATATACTGCTGATAATATTTTTTTCACAGAACTATGAGCACATTTTAGATGTAATATTATAAAAGCATCATGGCATATTACAATATATACTATAGGCCCTCTTGAGCATTACAGACTCACTTCAAATCATCAGACAACTCGCACGCATTTTTCTCACGATGCATGTCAATTAGCACCATTTGAGTTAATGCAAACTCCGGAATATTTAATGAGGCTCTTCGCTGCCATGTGCTCATGTGAGAAGTATTCATGTAGTAGTAGAGGAGGAGGAGGAGGAGGAGGAGGAGGAGGAAGAGGAGGAGGATGAGGAGGAGAAGGAGGAGGAGGAGGAGGCCCCAGGCAGCGCTGCAGTGCAGAGTTCAGCAAGGAGATATTGTTGTGAGCCTGGGAAAGTGTAGCGGGGCTGACGCCAGACTCTGTTGTTTAGGGTGGGGGGGGGGGACCTCGAGGATCCCAGACCTGATTGTCATGTAAATTTATCTCCGCACGTTGTTGAACTTGATTTTGACTCTTTTTTTTTCTTTTCTTTTCTTTTTTTGGGGGGTACTGAGGGAGAGGGGGTACATTTTTTTCTCTCTCGATTGTGGGAAAATCCATCTGAGGACGGACACACACACACACACACACACACACACACACACGCACGCACGCGCGCGCACACACACACACACACTCGGGCACCTCTTTCAACAACAGACTGTCAACCTTCAGCAGTTGACTGAATGCAGTTTATCTCCAGCTGTAATATACATTTCGTGGAATATTATAGATACGAACAAACCAAAATAGTTTTCATTTTATTGTAAAATTCTTCTGAGATATTTAATTATATTTTTTTGGGGGCCAAACAATTACATCTTCAAATGTAAGAGATACACAGTGGGACATACGACCAGTATACATTTAAAATAAATGTTGTAACACTGTTGATTCGTTGATTCACGCTTTACATGCCCATGTACTGTATCACTGATTGATTATGTGGAATGATGGTTTGCAAGCAAATAGGCTACGAAATAGGGATGCACGTGTACCTAACGCCCTGGTCGCGCATGCTCAGGAGGCACGAAAATTCTGCATCCAATCAAAATGAACACCACTCTCATGCTGCAACAATGATTTTATTGTATTTGTTTCAAAGAGCGTATAGTGGGCCTTCCCGCTCTGCTTAAACCGTGGCAACAGCACACTGTTCTGTAAGTTCAATTACAGGATGCCAGCAGCAGAGGCCACGGATGATTACATCTGCTTATAAACGATGCAGAGTAGAATTAGATTCATAGAGTCGAGCCGGACCTGGGCAGCAGCCTGACAATATAGCTGCACCTCCATGATACTAACAGATTCCCCACGCAATAATCAGATATGTAACTGTTATCTGATGCAAGCATAGTTTGGAAACACAGGCTGTAGCTCGCTGCTCTTGTATTGGTTTACCCACACACACAAACACACACACACACACACACACACACACACACACACACACACACACACACACACACACGCGCGCGCGCATCTTTTCAAACTTTGAGAGATATTGCTAGTTGCTATTCGGATCTGGTCTCTGCCACTGGCTTCTTTTATCAAAGTGTGTGATTGCTATCGCGCGCACTATCTCCTCTCCTCAGTCCAGATATTACTCATATCATAATATCACAATCGATAAGGCTGCATATTGCCTGCATATGCTATCATGGTTGGCTATAGGCGTGGGCCTTTTCTGCACCAAGAACAGAAACCCCGGATTCCTCCGCTCGATGACTTAACAGTGGGTTTACTAGCTTATTAAACTGAAAAACACAACAGGTTCTCATCCTTTATGGAGTCTCTGCAACCTCTCAACAGCGTTTATTATGGGATGTTAAATATTCTAACAAAGCTATTACTGTTATAGTAATGTAATGACAAACAGTAATCCTCAGCAGCCATAATCGGGTTACATGAGCAAGTGCAGGTCAACTAACTGTCTTTATTTCGCTACTGTCCCCATACAATTAATTTAATCAACTTTTTAGCATTCTATAAAACGTGCACAAAAGATGAGAGCTGACTGACTAAAATAGCAATAGCATTTCGTCCCGATAAGAGCTGTGTGTTTTTTTTACGTTTTGTTTTGCTTCTTTAAACTCTTCCAAAATAAAATGAGCTTTTATGGCTGAAACATTTCTAACTAATAAATCCTCATCTCTAATCAAAATATTAGAATAATCGTTGTTGCTTAATGCTGTTAAAACAAAATATGTTATGAACTTTGTGGATTTCATTGTCTGTGCAGAAGTATAACGCTTATTTTAGGAGAGAAAGCTTCAATATGACAGTAAAAGAACCTTTTCTGACCTTTCCCAAAATATAGAAGCTTTTAAAAATGTAGAATTAACTTCTTAGAAATACGTACAATCATTGCTGACAAAATATCATGTTTTACCAAGCTCCATTTGCAAAAAGATTTTACGCAATCCTCGGTTTTGTAGGCCTGACTAATGCGGATAATAGCAGAATAAACTCATGACTGACATACACCTGCATTCATTTCAAATTGGCTTTTTAATGATTTCGGATCCCCGCCCACCTCTCTCTCTCTCTCTCTCTCTCTCTCTCTCTCTCTCTCTCTCTCTCTCTCTCTCTCTCTGAGGCGGAGTTTATCCCCTCTGCTCACTGTGTGGACTCTCTTCACTTGTCAGTAGCAGCTTGCATGTGTTAGGGAGAGGACACATGCAAGTCCATGGAGACTTAAGACACTTTGTAGCTTTAATAGTCTGCTCGTTTACACTATTTCTCTCATCGGGTGCAATCAGACCACAGGCTCTGATAACACGGAAAAATCCAAGGCGGGATTTGAAATTGTTGGAGGATATTGACTAGTGGAGTGGAGTCAGCCTGATGTGCAAGTAAGTGATGCTGGCCTTATATGACTGGTATACTTGATGTCGGAATAGTCTTGCTTCTGATTAAGAGGCTCGTGTGTGTTTCATCACATTGATTGTGGTTTTGTGTTTCCCAGAAATGTAATTTATAGCAGTGACATTATTGAAGGTAGTTGATGGGAACTTTGCTTGTGTGTTCGGCCTGATGTGTTTGAACCATGCGTGTTTTGCTTATTTCACCTCCATATCATGATATATGGGGAAACAACTGAAAGGTGTTATAAAGTACAAAAGCTTCCAGTATTGCTCTCTCTCTCTCTTTCTCTTTCTCTCTCTCTCTCTCTCTCTCTCTCTCTCTCTCTCTCTCTCTCTCTCTCTCTCTCTCTCTCCTCTCCTCTCCTCCTCTCTCTCCTGTCTGAGGCGGCCCCTTTAAGAGACAACGGGTTAGTTTGTGTCTTTGGTTATCTAGCTGTATGAGTTTTAATTTCATAAAGCTAGAGAACCGAAAGTACGAACTGACGCCGAGCACTTCGGAGCCGGGGGCTTCCTCTCGCCCCGGCATGGAGGAGGAGGACGCGATGCCGGGGCAGCAGCAGCGGCGGCGGCAGCAGGAGGAAGCAGGAGGGACGGATGCTGAGAGAGGCTGCACGCCGCAGCTCCCGATGAGGGGGAGTGCATGGCGGGGAGGGGAGGGGAGGGCACTCCGCTGAGCAAGAGAGCAACACCGGCGTGGTTTTGGTGTTGGTTTTCCACCTCCTCTAGACAGGTGTTGGCACGTTAGAGGAGCCACGAGCGTGTCTGCGAGGGCGTGATTTAGGGCTCGTGTTTTGGGCATCGCGGTATTGAGGATTAATAAATCGGCTGTTCGCTCAACTTCAGGTCATGCATGTGGGGACACATACACACACAAAAACAGCTCATACTGTTGTTTAGTAGTCATAACTATGTGGGTGTTATAACAATATTTGGAGGGGTTAGACAGAAATAGTTAAAGGATTCGTGCAATTGGTCAATCCATGACTCACGTGATGGTGTTGGCAGCAGCAGCATCAGATCGCTTTTAAGATCTCACATGTTGGTCATGCTGATTATTGTAGGCCTAGTAGTTGCCTTCGTTAAGCTGAGCTGCATCCACTGCATGTGCAGACTCCCTGACTCCTCTGACTCTGAGTGTATTTCCTTTATGAGTGTATAGGCTAAGTGATGTCCCCTGGCTATAATTTACTTGACATTAGGAGTGTGATGTATAATTGGATGCATGTACATCACTTGGTGGAAGATGAAGCTTTATTAAAGCAGGGACAGTGAGTATGAGACTGGGCTGTATGCTAACATGTCAGATAACAACACAGAAACTGTGTTTTTGCACCATTCCAGGGTTGGGGGTATTTTGCTACCCAACTAGAACCTGCAGGGTACAACACATCCACATCATATGACATCAGTCATTTAGAGCAAAGGAGACTGTACACAATCATTGTCAGCTTATTTCGAACATGCTTTCATCACTGAATCCGAGTTTGACATGGCAGATATGTTCAAATTTGTGTTTTGCAGGGTGGATTATTTTTGTGTTGCCTGATAAGAACAAAATAGGACATCGGCTCAGAGTTTGATCTATTTTTGGAGCGGAATCAGTGAGCCTGGAGATGACTGAATATCCCTGAAGTCCCAGCATGCTCTATTTAGACCATGAATGACAATATTTGATGTGCGCTGTTAAACAAGAGTGCTTGGATCATGTGTGACTTTGTGTGTGTTGTTGAAGTCGGCGTTTGAGAGCCGGTGTTCAGTTGGAGCAATGTAAACGGCTTCTATGTCCTCCATCTTGTAGTGATACAAAGAAAAATCAATGATTAACATATTATGTGCTTTTGTTATCTCATATTTATCTATCTTTCAGTTTGACTGATGTGATGATTTTTTGCATTCATACTCTCAT
Organism: Taurulus bubalis; assembly: GCF_910589615.1. Lineage (NCBI taxonomy): Eukaryota > Metazoa > Chordata > Actinopteri > Perciformes > Cottidae > Taurulus > Taurulus bubalis. The sequence goes on along the minus strand of NC_136589.1, from coordinate 32,238,442 downwards.
ACTTTATTTTGTATACAACATTGTTCCCGTTCAATCCTGGTTTTCAGTAGCTTAGCAACTGGGATGCTGCCCAGATGAAGCATGCTCTATGCTATTGCTTTGTGGTATAGCTTCCCACTTAGTGTGTCTTTTCATTCACATTTTTGTAATTTTGGCTTTTCGCAAACACTTTTATCAAGCTCGATTTATCATTCATGCAAAGGAAAATATATGTAACCTCACAAAGATACAAAATAATGAGAAGTGCTTGGGAGAAAACACCAGACAAGTTTGATGGAGGGCTGTTAGCTGCAAGGTCAACAAAGCTGCATGTATCCCTGTCCCCCCTTATCACGAAATATGTGGTTTTATTTTAAATGAGAGCTCCGACAATGATTTCACACACACTGACTCTCTCTTCTCTTGACTTAAAAGGAAAATGCCGGCAACATCAGCCCTGAAGTTTGCATCGACTCACAATGAAGACAAACTGCCACCAGACAGGACAATGAGTCACCTTTCATGCAGGTAAATATTCTATGTATGAACACATGGATGTAGAGAAGTAGTTCAGATGTTCCATAATACAATCCAGGATGTGGCCAAATGCACAACATTATATGTCTTATATATTTTGTGTACAACAACGAGTCCATGGATTTAAGAGGCAGGTTCAGGTCTAACTTTAAGATGCTGGAGGCTTGCAGATAGTTATGTTTCAGCAGAGTCTTGAGCGAATGATGGTGCAGCAATGTTGGCGGTTGATTTCTGTCCATATTTTGTAGAGCTGTGAGGACGGTTGTGTGTGGGTGTGTGAAAAAGACAGAGAACGAGAGACAGGCTGAGCCTGAATTTTGAAATATTGAGGATTTTGTATTTTGCGTCAAGAATGATTTTTAAAGTGTGCAGCACTGTAAACCTCACCGTCTTGTTCATATGAAAAGGGGCAATAAGAGGGACATTTACTGCCAGTTTTATTTGCGCACAGTGTAAATGTCAGTTTGATATTATTCATGTATATATCAGAATATATACACAGTGGAGCTGCAGTAGTAGCCTACAGCAACAGAGAGTAAACGGTGTGATTTGAAGAGTGAAGTAAGACCTCCATGTTGAATTCCATCATTCCTTTGAAGTATTAACATTTGTTACATTGCACATCATCCCCCATCATCCTCACACACTCACACACATACACGCTTCTCTCTTTCATTCACATACATTCAGCGTATTATTCCTTTAAACACTATGATCCTATTTGTCAGGTAGAGTGTGTGGTAGGTGCAGGGGAGGTGGCCGTGTAATCTTTGCTGCGGTTCTTTATCCCGTTAGAGAGTGCAGGCGAGGTTTGGAACTGCTCATGTGTAAAGAGCGTTTGGGTGGCTCTGTCCTTTTCGGCCCTAATGCCTTGACGAGCCATGCTCCCCTTGTCCAAAGTCTTTTTATTATTATGGGGAAAGTATTGATTTCCAAAAAGGTATTGCACATGCATGATTAGCAAAGGCAAGCATGAAGTCAAAACGCTTAATAATATTGTGAATTGCAAAGGAAACCTTTGTGCAATCAGTGCGGTGAGATATTATTGGTTTCACACATTTACATTCCCAATTTTAAGGGGTCTAGGAAATAAAAACCTGAGCCCAGGAGATGTTATCTCAGTTATTTCACAAGATTGAAAGATTCCTGGCTTTGAGGTTGTCAGTTTGTTCCCTCCAGTTCCTCTTAGTTCAGCATTAGGAATTAAACAATAAGTGCATATTGTAAGCAAGGTCAAATCTTCATGGTTCCACAACCTTGAAGCTCAATATAAAGCTCAGTTATTCAAATTTAGTGTGGAGTTCTTTGAGTCGCCCAGATTTTCCCAAGCTTTACATATTAGCATATGCAAGGGCCGGCCTGTGCTGCTGTTTTCTAAAGTGGATGTAAATTATAACCTCAGTATTATACAGGCTGATAGGAGATAAATCTCTGCAGCAATGCATTGCAGCGAATGGGAGGTGGGGGTGGGGGGTTGCTGTGGAGGGGGGTTGAAGAGTGTGTGTGTGTGAGAGGTACTGTACAATAGACGGTGGCAGATGGAATACAGACTAGCAAAGCACTTGCTAATAGTAATGCTAAACTCTCTTTTCACTGGTTTGAGTGTCTTCCGATTTTCTCCCGCATTTCTAGAAGAAGAAAAAAGAGGACATTTTAAGAGCAATTCTGAGAAAAAAATCATTTTAAAATAGTTTCAATATTGGTTTAATAGTTTTGCAAGTCCGCACACATCGCTTTAAAACAAATATTAACACAGGGAGATTACTAAGTCGAAATTTGCACTTGTGCGGTCCAAGAGGCTGAGGGGCTTCAGGCCTCACGAGCAGAGTGGAGATCTCTTTGGAATATCTATGCAAACTAGGGCTTGAATAATGAGATGTATTTATGAAGGGCTGGGAAAAGGGTCCTGCTTTTGAAAGCCAGTAGGCCGGAGCCTGAATGGGATGGAAGGAGGAGGGGGCGAGTCGGACAAGGGGGAACGGGGGGTATGTGTAGAGGGGGTACAGGGGCCCCGGCAGCCCAGGCCTCGGCTGAGGCAGCTGTGAAAAGGGGTCCCGTCTTTTTCCCACGCCCAGCAAGACGCGAAACACTGCCGCAGCTCGCTAGGGTCAAGTCCCATCGCTAATATATACACACATACATACACATGCATGCACACACACATAGATGAGAGATGTGTGTGTAAACGTTGTGCAAATTAACAAGCTGTCTGGGAAGCTCTGTGACATGGGGGACACCTGCTATTCTCCCAGAATGCTTTGCACTCTCATCAGAGCTGCTGTGTTTGATGGGACAACAATTAGGTCATAACTTTAACTTGAACTTAACATTTTGGTGAGGATTGAAAAGAGGCTGGATTATGATTTGTTTTTGTTGGTTTTCTTTGTCTTTTTGTGCATTTGAAAATGTTGACATAGTGCCATCTGTTCTTTTTCCATTTAAAAAATGATTACTGTGTTACTCATACATCTTTGAAAGCATAATAATTGTATATTTTTTAAGCCTTGATGCAAAAACAATCAGTCAGTTATGGAGAAATTATAATGATTTAGAGATACTAAGAAATACTTGCAATTGTTGATGAGTCCATTCACTGAGTCTGTGGAGACAAACTTGGCCTTGTATTGGCTAACTGTCAACTTGGCATTGTCTGCCTGCACACACACACACACACACACACACACACACACACACACACACACACACACACACACACACACACACACACACACACAGCTTGATTTAAGGACACACAAAAGAAACATTTGAACATGAAATGGAGGAGAGTTGAGGGAAGATATGGCAACTATAGAGGAATGTTTTTCCGCTGAACTCTCCGTGTGACCTTGTGTCCTTATCTAAATAAGGAGCAGAAAGACAACTACACTGTTTTAGAAAGAGAATACTGATCACCATCTCGTGCTTTGTAACAAATAGCACGAAAAAAAAAGCAAAGAAAGACAAAAGTGTCAAACATTTATTTATTTTATTTGCTGCAAGCCTGGTGTTCATCTGCATCTCATCGTTCCACATTTTGTGTTTCGCTTGTTGCAGTTTGTTTAAGAGCAGCGTTTCTCTTTCAGCTTTTATAAATGCTGTCCAGCTGCTCTTTTTTGCTGCCTTCCCTGTGAAGCTGATGTCACACCCATTCCTTCCCTCTGTCTCTCTCTAGATACTGGCACACCAATCAAATCGGTGCAGCACTCAGTTCCCTCCCAGTTCCCTACTGCACCAGACCTACACAGAGCTGTGTCACACTAATTCAGGTCCCCCTGCATGTGTGAGCTCCTTGCTTTAATTCCACCCCATGAAAGCGCAACTGTTATCTCTTTGAGTATATTCCTCTCTCCTTTCTCCCTTCTTTCTCCTGCCTGTCCCTCATTCTCTGTCTCCTTCTCCCCTCCTCGTCATCACCTTCCCTCCTATTCAGATGAGATTCAAATAGAGAGGGGGACCCTTCTAATTAGCTCTGTAAAGATGCTTTGTCGCAGTCAGTGTGGCCACCAGTTTGTGCATTGAGAGGGGACGTTTTACAGCTAGTGTTAGCATTGAGAATATGTGTATGGGCTTTTAATGAAGTTTGTTAGCTGAGTGTGTATCCTGCTGTTTGAATACACCCTCGGCAGCCTTTGAAGGAATAGAGATGAAGAGAGGAGAGTAGAGAGGAGTCTTTCAGTGTGGCAGCTTGCAGAATGCAGAATATGCATTATGCGCAGTGTGGTTTCCATTTGAAAGGCAGAATAATGCTTAACTTGCGCGTTGTCCGTGTAAACTGTGGGAAATATACGGGGCTTATCGTGCTCTTCAGCACAGCGGTTCTCTCGCAACAGAAATTTGTAGCGACTCCAATTAATGCTCCGTATTCATTCTTGACAGATGCTAAAGTAGAAGTAGTAGCCAAAATGAATCTATTGGTTTAGAATAAAAGTAATTGACACTATTGGAGTCCAAGAGCAGAGAGAGAGAGAGAGAGAGAGAGAGAGAGAGAGAGAGAGAGAGAGAGAGAGAGAGAGAGAGAGATTCAGCTCATCATTTGTGGTTATGAGTCAGCTCACTAAAGAAGAGAGGGCCTGTCATAAATCATTATTGTGCGACTTAAGTGTTAGGCAACATAATACTTGTTACAGAGTTTTCTTTTTGAATTCTAAAAAAAATAGGATTTGCATCTCACATTGTCTCACATTCAGCACAAGGACAATGAAGATGATGGTTCAAATAATTGGGGATCAACTGAACAGTGAAAGGAAATACATATTTTAAAATGTAGAGAAAATGCAGAGGAGAGGTGGTGGTGGAGATTAGAGATGGCTGGAAACAGATGAGAACCATAGGTGGAAGGGAGACGGGGAGAGAAAAATGAGGAATTGTATGGAGCCAAAGAGCCGACCTGCTGAGATTGTAAACTGTCACTCAGGATGCAGACAGACAAGCAAGACACACATCATTTCCCCATATTACACTCCACTACTGAAACTGTCGTCCATGCAGCCCCTTCTGCTCCCCTTCTTTTTCCATCTTTCACTTCACTTCCAGGTGATATTTTTTTCCGCCCGTGCACATGCATGAATATGAACCACCTGATCTATTTCTTCTGTCTTCCTCCTCCACTTTCTCCAGGTCTGTCTTTTTTCCATTGATGAAATGAGTGAGCTTGCAGAATACTCTCCCGTCTCATTGTTCGATGGTTCGTTGCCTCTCCATAGGAGGTAGAGAGTGTTTGGGCTTTTCCCCCTGTTTTACCAGTTTACCAGTGTAATCCTTTACTCCGGCACAATGAGCTCTCACTCCAGCCACAGGATTCTATTAGGCTCCCAGAGAGACTCGGGATCTCCATAAACATTTTCCAGCTACCCCCCTCGCCACAGTTAAACTGATAGCTTCCTTTATACATGTTAAGCAGCGCTCCCCTTTGTTTAGCCAGAGGAGATTTTACCTGTCTGGAGAAGAAAGGCAGAATAAAAGCTTCTACACTTACATTACCATGGGCTTGTTAACGCTGTCGACTTTACTCCCAAACTGACTCCCAAAACAGTGTTTCCTTTACAACCGCAGAGTATATAACAAGCAACTGTGAACAAGCAAATGCTTGTTATAAGGTCTTTGGAGGAACGCTTAAGATGTAAAAAAAAATGCTGAAGTCTTCGAAGGATGTGATTCCTGCTCGCTGCTGCAAACACGATGCCATTAAAGTCTGCAGATTAACTCAACAATCTGTCATTTCATTTAGAGTGTATAAGATTCACAACTGAGTCTATCTCAATCAAACCTTTGAAATGTACAAAAGCAGACATACGTGTTGGTATTAATAGTTTTCGATCTTTAAGAGGGAACATTGCTCACTCTTGCACAAACGCTGCTGCTTTTACAAACTGTTGCTAATATGTCACCCTCTTCATCCCTACTAGTTTAGCTATAGAGTATATGCATATAGTAATTTCCTACTGAAATACAAAACAGTAGCAAAACATACTAAACACAATAAGAACGATGAGACTCCATAACGTCATTTAAATTAACTAGTATTGTATGAATGGGTCAATGTGGTCTTTAATAGTAATTGATGCATTGTTGCTGGTTCATGTAGTTATTGATATCTTGATAAACAATCTGTATTTCATCCTATTTTTATTTATTTAACACATAATTGTAAATGTGCCAGTTATAGCAAAATGGCTAATTTTCAACTATTGCCAGTTGGCCAAATGTTGAATTATTTATTAGAAATATAAGATGGACAACATGTCAAACCAAGCCAAGAGAAAGCAGACAAAACATAAGATCTAGACTGACCATTTGTACCGTACAGGCTGATGATGACTAGCTCGTCAAATGTCAAAATAATCTCAATGAATATTGCTAAAAGCTCTAGAAAGTTTTGTCATTATTCAAGCAGTAGGATGATGTTGCTGCTGCTGCGATGTGTTTGTCGACGTCTCTGTTTTTTCCCTCAAGTCCAAAGCCATGGGTCACAGCCAGGGCTCCTTTCTGCTCCCCTCCTCATACACAAACATACTCCTCTATCTCTCCTCCTGCCCCCCATCCACCCTTCCCTCTCCCACCATCTTGATAATGCAGTTCTTTTCTTTCTTGCTGGATGGAGGGCAGCCCTGAACCAACATTGTCCCCTATGCTGGTTCTAGTGGGGGGCCCTATTGTATGTGAAGGAATGGGGAGTTAACACCCATGTCTGAACCCTCTCAATGGGGGCATTGTGTCTGAATCTTCCTCAGGCTCACCCAATCTCACCCCACGTCACTCCCCTGCACAGGCCAAGCCAGGGCTACTCCGGGTGCTCCCCCATTATATGATGAAAACATGTACATAACAGCAAACTCAAATCCACAAACAAACTATCCCATAACTGACCCTGGCCGCTTTCACCAGGTACTTTCTGTGTCCTATTAATTTTCCAGCAAACCAAACTAAGCTGAATGGGTCTTTGCTGCTGTTTTTTACAGAAATGGGGGCCAGTGGGTGCACGGTTACTGAAGGAGGCCCCTGCAATTCGTTTTTCTTATAGAAAAGAACAAAGCAACACATAAAGAACAATGTTGTATTAGCATGATAACAGGATTCAGAATGCTTTCAGAAAATTTTAAGATGCACCGCAGTAAAGGAATTAAAACCGTTATCATGCTCATTGTTTTACGTATGCCATAAGACATGATCAAAAATGACAAGGCATAATAAATGTTGTTAATATTTTCAAACAATGAAGGTTAAGTGTAATGAATGTAATGTAAATTATTTATATTTATGGGACAAAAAAACACAAAAAAAATATGAACAGAGATGGACGTGTCTGTGTTTCGTACAGTATGCTGAGCGTTTTTATTTGTTTCTGTATAGCAGCGAGAGCCTTGGGGCAGGTTACAAAAGAGCAAGTTGGCGTTTTCTTCCCACATATTTTTAATCAAAGTGTTAGTGTTTACATTTGCATTTGCATTGAGCAGAGGGACGCTGAATGCCAAAGGTGAGATTTTGAAAAACACTCTTTTTTTCCTTTTTCAGATTGAAACAAGGGTGGGTGGTTGGAAGGCTGGATAAAGGCTGGTAGATGACTGAACTCAGAGACCCAGCGCTGCTCATCATCATTGCCATGGGCTCTCGTCTTCCTCCTCTCCTCCTGTGGCCGATACCTCCAACCAGGGGTCCAACAGATCCAGTGAAGCCCAGGCAGGGAGCTAGTGAGTGGGCTGGAAAGGATGGAGAAGGTCCCTGATGGCTAGAAGCACCTCTGGAGCTACCAGCATGCAGGAGAAATCAATATGAAACACAGATCCAGCACAGCTCTGAGTGGGTCTTTCCTGTGTTAGTCTGTGGCCTAGGGGCCCACAGACCTCCAAAGGACAGGCCCTGCGTGGCCCTCTCAGCTGCAGGCTGAGACTGGCTCCTCAGACTGGACCTCAGTCCCAATCTCCACTGGCTGTGTGTGGTTCAGCTGAAGGGGATCTCTCCCAAATGATACCCCAAATGCTGAGAGACCGCCGACAGGGATATTCCTTTCTCTTTCTTTTTTTCCCTTCATAAGATTGACATATCCCCCACCTTCTGCCTCTGGCTGTTTAAAAACAGTTTGGGAGTCCTGCTTTTGACTCTATCTCCATCCTCAACACGCTCGTTGTTTATTCCCCAACCAGTTTTTCCATTTGACAAAGAGACAGTGCGATCTTTATTTTCTCTTCCACTCTTGGCTTGCCGTTACTATGGTGAGGTTAGACATGTGTCAGTTAAGACCCGAAACACCGGCACATGATTTTTTGGGCAGAAGATCACAGAGCAGAGAGACCTTCTCATCTTGTAGTGGAGTTGGTAAAATGGCAAGTATCTCTCTTTAGCACTCCACATTTTCCACTCTGAACAACTCTCAATGTGCTCTCATTACCTTATACATCACCTAAAAGCATGTGTGTGTGTGTGTGTGTGTGTGTGTGTGTGTGTGTGTGTGTGTGTGTGTGTGTGTGTGTGTGTGTGTGTGTGTGTGTGTGTGTGTGTGTGTGTGCGCGTGCGTGCGTGCGTGTGTGTGCATGTAACTTTGCAGCCTGTTTGGTTCAGAGAGGATAATTCTTTGATGTGCTCACAGTTTCTTTAACACTAATAAATGTTACCAGGTTAATTTAGATGCCTTCTGAAATTTAAGATGCCCCTCAAATCTGAAAGCCAGCGAGCAGCAGCACTGCACCCACAGCTCCTAAACTGCTGCCGTCGTCACAGTAATGCAGTGTGGTTGTTTCCATCCAGATGGGCATAGCTTCAGACAAAATGGCCGCCAGTCTCTCCCTCTGCCAAAGATGGAGGGTGCATCTCTGTTGTCTGCCATCTGTGCATCCGTTAGCTGTTGTTGAATGCAAATCGAGGCTAATTGCATTTGCATAACCTCCAACCATCACGGCATTGCCGTGTACTGATAATTGCGTCTATTAAACGCGGCGTAGCGGCAAGCGAGCAGGAGTAAAATTATGTTTTAAAGTGTATTTTGACGCTGTTTGTTTTTCTCTTAGGGTTGTGAGCGCACCCTGAAATGTGTGTAATAGGTGTTTGGTGCATGTGAGATCAAGAGTCTGGTCCTACTGTGCCATATGGTGCGCGTGTTTGCATGTGATTCCCTTGCATGCAAATGTAGCAATGTACAAAAGATTACGTCAAGACCTTTTTTTAATCAGATAGCGCCCTGCCAAGCATGCACAGTTTGTTACATGCAGACATACATAATGCACTGATGAAAGCATTAAGCAAACAGAGAAGCTCAGACATGCACACAGACTCTAATTAAAAAGGGATCCATAGGCCCAACAAACGCCAGACTGACACACCACAATAGTCTCATTTTCATGCACATGGGTGTCTGGTTACCATGGCACTGAACAAATCAAGGGGTGACTGATTTTGCTAGAAAAGGGCTGAAAATGAAACATATAAATGGGGGGGTGTGAAGCCCGAAGAACACTGTAGCTGTGAAGTATCATATCAGGGCTATTTGCCGAGAATACACCAGTTAAAGGAAAATGAGACACAATTGAAGTGCTTGTCATCTTTTTGAGATTTGAAATAACCTGAAAAATATTGAACATGCCGAACTTGGCATAATAATGTTCCGAGCCGTTTATGTAGTCAGAGGATTGTATAAATGAATAGCTCACGTTTCTGCATTTTGGCAGTGCGTCGTTTTGTGGTCGCATTTGATTGAGCAGGTCTTGTTTTGGGGGCGTTAATTCATGCGATGAGAGTCAGCTGAGCGGCTGAGTAACAAAGCAGCGTTCATATTTGCATTCGCCCATCAAGGCAGCTGCTGCGCCGTACAGTTAGGTCTACTGTGGGCAGCAAAATGGCGGTCACGCAAATCATAGGGTCTGTCTGCTGGTCGTGGGAGCTGAGGAGAGGAGAGAGGAGGGGGGGGGGGGGAGTTTTGGGGCGTCTAGTTTGAGTTAAACAGAGGGTTGCAGGGTCTAGACTGTGGGGTGGGGGGTCGCTCATAAGGGGAAGATGGAGTGAGGGGTGTTAGTGAAGAGGTTATTATTTAAAGGGGGGGGGGGCGTCTGGTTTTAAGAAGAACAATTAATGAGGGACTGGAGGGGAGGGGGTAGTTTGTCTGCATTTGTGAACATGTGTCTGCGTCTCAACCATTTGCATAGAGCGATGAGGGCGTCCATATGCTGTGTGGCGAGGCAAATTCAGTCACAGTCTTTTGCACGCCTCTCAAGGTCTCTCACATGATCTGAATGAAAACCCACCGAGTGTCGCGCCCCTCCACATCTGACAGTCACATTATCCGTCGGTGAGCAGGAACACGCTCTACCCCATTTCTCACAATAACACTTAAACGCTCCTACTACACTGAAGCCTCATGTTAGCCACATCACTGTTTCTGTCTGTTACGCCAGCCAATGGGGAGATGTGAAGCTGCTTTCAGCCAATGACCAATAGTAAAGAATCAGGAAGAGAAAGAAAAAAGTGAGGAGAGTCATGAGTTTACCCTTGAAGTGCCGTTGAAAAGTACATCAACAACACCGCTTTAGCAGGAAGAAATCAAAGAGATGGAAGCAAATGATAGTGGGAAGGGGAGGAACGACATGTGTTACATTTATTTTGTGCACCAGTCAGAGATGAGATGGCAGAATATTTTCAGATCAGGGAAAGGAAAGCTAAAGTCATGAACGGGGTGGTCCAAAAAAGGTCAGACAGCCAGACAGAGACACACAATGCAGATCTCCATAATGTCCTATATGAATACTGCTGTATTTAAAGTGTGATCATGCTGGAGACCTGAGCTCGGAGCGTGGGAATGTTAGGAGAACATATGCAGAACAGTCGGCCGCTGGCGAGACAGCCCTGCTAGTATCAATGCTGTTGTAGCAGGTGATAGAGGACCCTGAAGTTCATGGGTCAAGGCCAGTGAAGGGGTTGTCTGGTTCATGAGTGTGTGTGTGTGTGTGTGTGTGTGTGTGTGTGTGTGTGTGTGTGTGTGTGTGTGTGTGTGTGTGTGTGTGTGTGTGTAGGGCCACTCCGGTCGTCGTCTGGGTCATGTAGGATGCTAATGAAGTTGCCAGGCTGTTTGATAAGCACGACTGTCTATTGTTAGCTCAGTCTGGTTTGTTCAGAGAGGCCCAGACTGGGTGTGGACTTGGACAAGGGCTCCTTCTTCATCTTGTAGTCACAGCAGAGTAGCAGTTAGACAGGCAGCGTAAAGTCAGACCTCCTCTGCTGTGATTGTGTTTTCTGGAAGCCTTTTCGCCACACATCTCTGCTTTCTGTAACATTTCTTCTCTGAGTGTCACATTGTTCTCAGGCTCTCCAGCGTGAGGCCTCTTTTTTGGTTCTCTCTAGATTGATGGCACCTTTGTAACGCGACTGCACATTTCCATAATGGATAAAATCGTCAAGAGTGCACTGATTTAAAGCATAATATTCAGATGCTGGCTTTATAGCTTAACCCGCTGTGATTTCTGTGATAATTGATCATTGATCATTGATCATTGATCATTGATAATTGATCATCAAGCATTACTAAAGACTGTTTCCTCCACTGTTGTCAAAAAAAAACTATTAAAAACAGCAATATGAGCCACACCAATGCACTATGATGTATTCCTCCATTGCAATGAACATGAGCACTGTGATTTATTTTGAGTGCTGCTGTTAACACTAAGAACATCAAATGTGTATTATTCTGCAGCAGAAAATAGTCCCCCCCAAATGCTCATGTTTGAGTAAGATTTGTTAAAAAAAATTATGTTGCTGATTTTGGGAATATCTTTTTTTAATGAAACAATATATTTGTGACTCATTTACATCCTCAGGATGAACAAATAAGCTTGGGGCTACGGCGCTATATAGAACATAGTGCAACCAGAAACCAACTAACGCCCAGTTAGATCTTTTCATGGGATTTGTTTGTTGACAATAAGGAAAATAGAAAATAATTCCAGCCTTATACTTAAAACATACAAACAGCTTTTTTTCACCATGCTGGAGACGACAGCTTGGTTGGATTCCTGTCATAAAATCGTATCCAGGATCGCGTATAAAAGCAATTTATTCATGACGTCTCCTGTAATCGTGAAAAGCTGCATGTGTAAAGGTGCATTACTTATGGTGTCCCTTTAAGAGGGAAAGCATTACCTCATCAGGAGCTGTGTAAAGGAAGGAAGTGGGTGAATGGGTGAAGGAGCGCAGGGCTAACTCTCTCCACTCCTTTATGCCTGTGGGTGCAGGCTTCATTAGCTCTACAGAAAGGGACAGCTCCCTCCCAGTCCCCTCAATGGACCCATAGACCTGTCTCACTGGCACAGGCTCTGGCTCAGTGGGGTGTGTGTGTGTGTGTGTGTGTGTGTGTGTGTGTGTGTGTGTGTGTGTGTGTGTGTGTGTGTGTGTGTGTGTGTGTGCGTGTGTGTGTGTGTGTGTGACCATTCACACACCACCAGGCCTCATAGTCTCTCACTCATGCCTAAAGGAAGCCTGGCATTGACACGTTTTTTGAGACTCACATCTCTCTTTGTTCCTCGTTCTCTTGTTTCCTCGCGCATACTTCCCATTATTCTCCATTTCTCAATTTTTTTCTCATTGTGTTTTCTCTCCAAGTCGCTTTGTCTCATTATGTCTCACATCTCTCACAGTAAAGGACCATATGCTATACAGGACTCAGACTCCTGTACTCTGCAGCAGATTTCGGTTTTATCTTGACTTTTGCTACTTAACATTGACCTTTCCTGCCTCTCTAGCCTACTTTGAGATGAAAAGGACTTTGCAAGAATAACTTGCACCTAAAATATAAATTTCATCGTTATTTATACTACCGTTTTTGCACGATGAACAAGTGATCATAACTGTATTTGTAATGATTACTCGGCAGTACTTTGACAGTTGACTGCAAAAGACCAACTAAGCTCACAACATGCAATGGTTTAAAGAAGTTACTCTGCATTTTCTGATAACTGAGAAGATAAATTCAGTCTGCTGTTACTTACAGTAGATCCACTCATAAAAGTAGTAGTAGTAGTAGTAGTAGTAGTAGTAGTAGTAGTAGTAGTAGTTTACAGGTTCCCCCCTCAAACCAAATTTGATACAATTATACCATTTATTTTATTATGTGGTTTTAAGTTGTGTTCTGTATGAAATAATTACATTTATTAAAATAGTTCATATTTATTCTACAAATCTATTCAAATAACTCTCTATAAAATAGTATTGGTTTTATTAAAACCCTTTACTGAAGCCATCATTAAATATACTTGGCGTGATGTAAATTAAAAGGAAACACGCAGAACGTTTCCCACCAGGAGCTGTGTGCAGGCAGCTATTCAAGGTCCTCGTCGAGTGAGGGGGGAGGAGACACACATAGAGGCAAAGGTGCTGGAAGGTGGCGGGCTAGCAGAGATGATTAGCATGGGCTGCCGCCATCGCGTGCTCTGCTTATTGTTGCAGTGCTGCATTAATGAGCCCAGTGTGCTTCCAACAGTCTGCCCATGAAAAACACATGTATACCCACTCACATCTGCTTTCACAGCCAACCCATACAGTACCCTGAGTGGGAGAATAAAACACACAGAGAGCACCCTTTTATTCAGATCACTCACTTGTGCAATTAAATTGAGGAGCAGAGCTTCTATCTTGTATCAATTATTTTGTCTAATCAAGACAAAGTGAAAGATAACCCAGTGTGGATATTGAACATACTCGCTGGTGATTATAGTTATTCTTTAATTATTGATTTCCAGTTGAGCCCAGGTCATATCTCTGGGGGTTCAAAACTTCTGTGAAAGAAAAAATTGTCATATTCATAGAGAAATGCAAGCTTTGACTCAGAAATAGAAGCCTTTACACTGAAAAAGAGAGAGACAGAGACAGAGACAGAGAGAGAGAGAGAAAGATAAAGAGAGAGAGAGAGACAGAGAGAGAGAGAGAGAGAGAGAGAGAGAGAGAGAGAGGCTGACAGGGGAGGAGGAATGAGCGTATAACACTGTGGCCTGGTTTGTGGTTCCAGAGGGATAGAGACACTTTCCCCTGCAGAACGAGATAGGATGAGCTCTTTTAACACACTCACACAATTTACACAAATATACACATGCACACCTTGTTCCCTCCTTCTAAGTGAGCCAGGACTAGATTCGTGTAGCTTTGTTGTTGAGGCAGCAGAAAACTTATTGCCCCAGATTTAAGCGAACCTGCTCCACACATGCAGCAGTAAACTGTTCCCACACTTCAACTGAATCCAACTCAAAACTATTTTCATCATAATTCCATCACTTCTTATCGCACATATCCAGTAAGCTGCATGTGTGTGTGTGTGTGTGTGTGTGTGTGTGTGTGTGTGTATACATGTGTATATAACAGACAGCCTGACCTCTGACCTTGTCCTGCTGTGAGGCTTTCATTCCCATAGGCTGGTTGCTGTGGTCGTCTCTGCATATGCACGCACACACAGACACACGCACACACACACACGCACACACGCTGTTGGCTCTATTGGTATAGCTGTCGCTCGGCCACCCATTCAGGGCTCAGTCACGGCCACTTAGAGCGCAGCAGACTCAGGGATTCAGACGAGCTGCGATCCAATGACATGTATTTATAATGAGGTGGCTGTGGGGACGTCTTTGTTGGACAGACACAGATTCAGCATAAGAGTGTGTTTGTTGGGGAGGGGGGTTGAAATCCTGTAGCCCCCCCACCCCACACACACAGCCTCTCCGTGGAAACAAATTCAAGCTTTTTTGCATCTATTTGCGCCTCTCCTATTTCTCCAACTCTTTCACCGTACCTCACTATGAAAATCCCACCGACTTTGTCGAGTGGATGAGAGGAAGACTTTGGTGGACAGTCTGTTCTCTGTCTCTGAAAACAGTTCAAATCAGAGCGGTTGTCCCAAACACTGCAAAGTTTCAGGTTCTTGCTGAAAGACAATAGGTCCAGTCGCCTCTCGGGTCTCTTATTGCTAATTATTACAATGACACCTCTGTGGGACATTTTCCTGTCAGACCTGTCAAAACTTGAGACTTGGATGCTTTTGTTATGAAGTCTCAAGTCAAGTCGAGACTTTCAGGGCCCAAGCGTCAAGTAAGCCACACCTATAGTCTACAGCTCTGATTGAAGTACATTTTGGATAAATCAAGGACATCAAAATAAGAACATGTCCCTCAACACAACACCATCATGTTTCATTCACCAAATCAGGGTGATGTCTGTCCTTATATACAGTCCTGACTTGTAAAACACCACAGATACAAAATATTCAAGTATACAAAACAACATTGCTGTCACCTTTTAATGCTTTTTATTGAAGGCAATACGCCTGAACATTTTTGATGAATAGCTTTTTTACTTTGATGGAGCATCTCGCTGTGTGTGTTCTCCATCGTAGAAAGCGTTATATTAGGGAGAACAAATTATTTTTGAGTGGAGGAGATGAAGATCTAGTCTCTTTTTTTTCTCCCAAAGATATGAAAAGTGCTGAAGTTATTTTAAGACTATATGACACAGAGGAGTCAGAGAAGGAATAATTACACCCAATAATGTCACACTCTTTGCAAGTTACATGTGCTAGAGAGTATGTGTGTGGTGTGGGACTGCAGTCGCCTCTCTGCATACATTAGCGGGTTGTTGGGACAGTGAGGGCAGAAGAGGAGCCCTGGAGAGCCCTACAGGCTCGGAAACGCCCCTCATAATTGCCCAATGTCTGAAACCCTGCTATCTATCTGGGGAGTGTGGTCGAGCTGTGATCTCCTCAATCATGACTAACCCTCTTCTGCCTCCTCACATCACACACACCTTGCCTTTGGAGCATTAAGCTGGCATTTAAAACATGTGAACTCAAAGCTATTTAAGGAAGTCCGAATTCAAAGGCAGTTGGTTTGCTCCTCATTCATTTATAATCATGATTACAATCTGGACAAATTAGGATTAAAACCCTTATCTCTGCTGGTGGGATCCTTATCTTGTTCAGTCATGACATTGCAAAACCAGACAGCAGAAGTGTGTCTGGTTTCTGTGTGTGTGTGTGTGTGTGTGTGTGTGTGTGTGTGTGTGTGTGTGTGTGTGTGTGTGTGTGTGTCTTTTCCCTCGGGCATAGTTGTGGGGTTCTCTGCTGACTATGTGTCCTCTCGATACTCAGGCTTTAGAGGTCAGAGGTGGACGAGTGTCGACTCCAACACAGACAGATATTAGTAGTCATGAGGAGGGAGTCCCTTCTGTATCTCCCCTCCTTCCCCAAATCCCTTTTTCTATGTTGGTCCAAAACTGCTGCGTCAGTCCTGTGACGTGACTCTTATTCATGAGTATTCACTGTGAAAGCTCAGGTGTACAGGTGTATCTTGTATTTTAGTATTATTCTGTAATTTCTGTTCTGTCTTTTTGTTTCTCTGCAGATCGGTGACGGTATAGAAATTTTTGTTTGGCTGAAGAACTTGACTCAACTCATACAGATTACACCCAAATTGGACTGGACCAATTTAAACATATTATGTTGATTTTCCGCTGAATGAATAAAGCTTCTGCTACAAAATATGTTTTGATAGACCATCTCTTTGCCTCTAAACTTACACACAAACACATGTAAAGGTGAACCACTAAATCTTCAAATCCAAGGAATAGTCAAGAGAGACTTTGAAATAGATGTGTATACTTGAAGATGTGTTTTTAAAGTTAAATGGCATATATTCTGTGGGTTAATAAATTATATAATAAAAGGTATTGTAATTAAAGCGATTTTATTTTTCTAAATATATTAATGATGATGCTAATTGATGGAAACTGATATCTGATCGTGGGTTTTACTACTTTAATTAATCCCCAAAAGTCATTGGCTTAGGTTTTTCGATCACGCCATACTGTGTCTCGATATCGATAAATACCCTGAGTTGTCTTTAGTTGAAACTGTGTTGTGTGTGAATATGTGCTCAATAAAGTGAACATTGACTTTTAAATTTTTCTCCAGTGAAATTCTTTTAGTTTTCTAATTATATTATTAGTGAAAAGTCTTGACTTTGACACACGGCTCTCATATTTTTATATAATTAAAGAACGAAAAAGGTGTATTCCTGTTGCTTCTATTTAATTAGTTAAGGTCTGACAGTGTCATTTGGTATTGGAACATTGAAAACATCCTCAAACTATTAGTACTCGTTGTCTATTGTTTTTAATTGAACCTGTCTTTTAGACTTCATTAAATGTTTTATTTTCTTCAGATTTGAAGCTGTTAAGGGTTTTCATGAAAATTCACTTTTATTTATAAAAATAAAGAAATCATGATCTATTGGTCCGTAGGCCCAACAGAAACTAACGAGCTAAGCTGTACAGGCCATGACTCCTCAAAGAATATGAAATATCTGCTAACTATACCCCTAGTTTCAATATTAAATAGATAATATATAATGGGAAAAAATACAATAAAAACTATGCTCTATTTTTCTTTTAGTTAGTTATTTTGTTACATTCACTTTTTATCTAAAAGTAATGAATCATTACATTTTCTTTTTGGAGCTAAACTTGAGACAAAAAAATTCAGGGGCGACATGAAACTATCCACAGGTCTAAAGTAGAGTGCAGAATTGTATTATTTTTATTTTCAATTAATAGAAGAGATAAATTGTTATATATTGTTTAAAAAAGAAGCAATAATTTGGTTTTACATCTTTCAACTTCAAAATCGAATAAAATGGCCAAAAAGCATTTTGTTTTTTTGGCAGATCATTTTGTTTTGTAGCACAATCATAATGTATCACAATGCATTTTTCATCAAATTTGCGTCTGGCTAATATATTTTATATATTTTTAACAGTTTTCACTGGGTTTTGCATTAAAATTAAAAGGAAATTGGGTTAGATCCATTTGAAATGGAAGATATATCTGTTTTGCTGCTTTTATTTCAGAGAGAGAGAGAGCGAGAAAGCAGCCATCATCTGAATAAATGTAAATTGGCACTGCCTCCACATGGCATCATGCCAAGTATCTATAGCAACCATGTCCTCCGACAGCCTCCGTCCATCCCTCCCTCCTTCACTCTCTAATTAGTCCTCTATCTTCCCTATAGCTCTTTTCTTCTGGTGCTTTTTCCCCCCACGTTCCCAGAAATCTGTGCACAAAGAGTCTGGTCCGAGCTCCCTGTCCAGTTCAAGAAGAAAACCCAGACCAAACGAAATATTTAATCTCATTTAAACAGCCGCTCAATTAACACAAATGTATGGTAAAATACCCTTTCATGAATAACATATGGATTCCTTTCTTTCTCCATAGTATTAATACATCTAAATCAAATCTTAAACAACGTATATATGTAATAATATCAAACATTTTGACTAATTATTATTGTTTACAGTTTGCTCAGTTTATTCCTCAGGTTCCTATGTTGCGTTCACGGTCAAGTTCAAAGCTTCAGCAGGGCCTCAGCGAAGAAGCACCGTTTGACCCAGCTCACCTTCCCTTGGCTCCCAGCGCGGTCCTGCTCCTCCACCTACCGGCCATCTGTAGAACTACAGCCCGATGAGTTCACTCATTCATGGGGAGGCAGCGCCCTCCTGTGGTCACGAGATATCATTACATAACAAGTGTCTTTGGCATAAACAGACTTTTTTTCTGTGACCCGAAAATTAGATAAATAAAAAATTCATAGTTTTTTTTTGAATAAATTGATGAATAACGAATGTTCAATTTTTACTGTATATTGATTGATATACAGGTGTGAAAATGTGCATGCGCCCCTCCTTATTTCTTATCTTTTTGTATGTCTATCACACTTAAATGTTTCAGATCAAACAAATGCAACTATTAGACAAAGATAACACAAGTAAACACAAAATGCCGTTTTTAAATTAAGGTTTTTATTATTAAGAAAATAAAAAAAATCCCAACCTACATGGCCCTGTGTGAAAAAGTGATTGCCCCCTAGACCTAATAACTGGTTGGGCCACCCTTAACAGCAACAACTGCAATCAAGCGTTTGCGATAACTGGCAATGAGTCTTTCACAGCGCTGTAGAGGAATTTTGGCCCACTCATCTTTGCAGAATTGTTGTAATTCAGCCACATTGGAGAGTTTTCGAGCATGAACCGCCGTTTTAAGGTCATGCCACAGCATCTCAATCGGATTCAGGTCAGGACTTTGACTAGGCCACTCCAAAGTCTTCTTTTGTTTTTGTTAAGCCATTCTGAGGTGGACTTGCTGGTGTGTTTTGGATCATTGTCCTGCTGCAGAACCCAAGTTTGCTTCAGCTTGAGGTCACGAACAGATGGCCGGACATTCTCCTTCAAGATTTTTTGGTAGACAGCAGAATTCATGGCTCCATTTACCACAGCAAGTCTTCCAGGTCGTGAAGCAGCAAAACAGCCCCAGACCATCACACATCGTTTGAGGTTCCTTTTCTGAAATGCAGTGTTACTTTTACGCCAGATGTAATGGGACATACATCTTCCAAAGAGTTCAACTTTTGTCTCGTCAGTCCACAGAGTATTTTCCCTTGGGGATCATCAAGATGTTTTCTGGCAAAACTGAGACGAGCCTTTATGCTCTTTTTGCTCAGCAGTGGTTTTCGTCTTGGAACTCTGCAATGCAGGCCATTTTTGCCCAGTCTCTTTCTAATGGTGGAGTCATGAACACTGACCTTAATTGAGGCAAGTGAGGCCTGCAGTTCTTTGGATGTTGTTCTGGGGTCTTTTGTGACCTCTTGGATGAGTCGTTGCTGTGCTCTTGGTGTAATTTTGGTTGGCCGGCCACTCCTGGGAAGGTTCACCACTGTTCCATGTTTTCGCCATTTGTGGATAATGGCTCTCACTGTGGTTTGCTGGAGTCCCAAAGCTTTAGAAATGGCTTTTTAACCTTTTCCAGACTGATAGATCTCAATTACTCAATTGTTCCTGAATTTCTTTGGATCGCAGCATGATGTCTAGCTTTTGAGGATCTTTTGGTCTACCTCACTTTGTCAGGCAGGTCCTATTTAAGTGATTTCTTGATTGAGAACAGGCAGTGGCGGTTCTACATGTATTTACGCCCCCTGACGAGACCCCCTTCGAGCGAAAACTAAAACTGAAACTTAACCTTTCTGGCCTTCCTTTATGCAAAATCATCAATAATGTCATCATATGAAATCTACTGACTTAAGCCCACTAATTGTATTAGAGCAGCGGTCCCCAACCCCCGGGCCGCAGCCCGGTACCGGTCCGTGGGTCCCTTGGTAACGGGCCAAAGAGAAAGAATTTATAAAGAAAAAAAAAGAAAAAAAGTCGGAAAAATGTTTTATTTTGAAAAAAGACCGGATACATCCGTCTGTGCTTAGCCTCAAACGTAACATATTAGGCTCGTTCGTTAGAGCTGCGCCTCGCCTGGAATCCAGACGAGAGCAGCGGCCGCAGCAGGAGGCGTTGACAATAAACTGCAATCAAGTCGGACAGTTGTCAGCTGCCTTCAAAGTAAACAGAGGAAGTCACGGAAAAAAGTACTTCCTGTTAGTTCCGAACTTTTGTTTACTTGTAGTTTACAGATCACGTTTGGATTTATTATATGTTTATAAATATATATGTATTTATGTAGAAATGACTGTGTAGCTGCATCCTTTGGTATTTGTATGTCTGCCTGTGAAATGCATTACTACTGGTTTAGATATGTGTTATGAAAATAAGATTTTGTATTATCAACCACACAAGATGTGTTTTTAGATTAAACATGAGACGAATAGTCAATAATCGAGGGTTAAGTATTACAACTACACATAAAATAAGGATTTTCTACAACACGTGGTGTTTGCTGTCAGATCTAAGAGCCAATCAGCTCTCTGATGTGGCGAGAGACAGGAGTTTCCCATCATGCACTGGGCCAAGCAGTTGTTGGAGAGCAACTGCGGCGACTGACTCTGAAACCGACAGCCGGCTTGGTCTCGTGAGAGTATCGATGACCACGTGTGCATGACGTCAGAGCAAGTCGGGACCAAGTCGGACACAAATCTAACCGGTATGCATTGCGCGCCGATCGCCGCCGACCGATTCTGCGCAGAACTGGCTCATCTCGAACGAGCCTAACGACACATGTCAAGAGGTTCCGTGATTTTAAACTTAAAAGTCCGTTTCAACTCGGTGTTCTGGATTAAAATCAAGGCAGAGTATACTGAGATCGCCAAAAAAGCTCTGAAACCCTGCCTCCATTTCAACATCCTGTCTTTGTTTAGCAGGTTTTAATTAAGTGACAGAGTGCACATAAAGGTTTAAGTTACGGAGTAGAGTCAGTAGACTGGACATAAACAACACACGTCGGGGCTCGGTCTTTTTCTCCCGTCACCCCGAGACGGGACCGGCTTGTAGCAGAGAAACAAGCTCAGGGCTCCACTAATGCAGCCCAATGGTGAGTTGTATCTATATGCACTTTATAATTGCCTTTATGCCGGTCGTATTACGTCACATTTTTCGCCCACACCGAGAAGGCCGGTCCGCGAAAATGCGCCCCCTCTCCTTCCCCCCCCCTCACACATGATATGTAGATGGCACCTTCTTAGCAAACAGGGTCGCCTGCAGCTGCAGGGGGCGCCAATTTGCCAATTCCCCACACAGTGATATGATAGATAATGGAAAACCGCTTCGCGGCCCAGATGATATAAATATATTTTTTAAGTGGTCGTGCTGCCCCCCACGTGTCATGACAAAGTGCTGCCCCGGGTGCCCAGTTCGCCCGTGCCCAAAACCGCCCCTGAGAACAGGTGTGGCAGTAATCAGGCGTGGGTGTGGCTAGAGAAATTTAACTCAGCTTTCCAAAGATGTGATAAACCACAGTTCATTTATGTTTTAACACTGCATTTTGTGTTTACTTGTGTTATCTTTGTCTAATATTTAAATTTGTTTGATGATCTGAAACATTTAAGTGTGACAAACATGCAAAAAGATAAGAAATCCGGAAGGGGGCATGCACTTTTTCACACAACTGTACTGTATATTATAATCACATTATATATATTTTTTGTGTTAGTGTTATTACATTATTTATTTCCCAGAATATGCTTATTCATTTCCACATTCATTTACTAATTTATAGATCTATATGCATGTATTTATTTCTTTATTTCCACATGTATTATTATTATTAATATGCTTCACTTATCTTTTCTTTGTACATTTAATTTACAATACAATAATTGTTAATGTTTAGTTGAAATTAAAATAATGAACCAATGGACTAGTCTGAGTGTTCACACGGGAAATATTGTTCACATTTAAATTTTAGATTCTAAACTTTAAATCTACAAGAACTAAAAAACATCATTCAGGCATAGAAGTAAAACAGTGAAATAATAACAACTCAACTCACAACAAATATCCACTTTAATTTTGGAATTTGATATTTAAAAATGTCCTACAGATACATCATAGTCAATAGAGATTAAACACAGGGTGTGATATTAGTAGCTAGGTTTACATTCAGTAGGCACAAATCACAAGGATTTACAACACAGCGGTCTTATCGCTGCTGCACTGAAACAAAAACAATACAAGATAATATGTTGGAACATGCAACACAGTATGTCTGCATGTCGATGTAGGATTTTTTTATTCCATCTTGTTTCCAGTTTTTTTGTTGTAGTGATTCAGTATTGTTCATCAGTAGGCCACGGTCAGTACCAAATGTACTTTTCTTCCAAAACTAAAACTTTTTTGGGCATTTCATGATTGTCTGGGGGTTTTCCAAGCTTGTTGTTTCTCTCCCTATCATTGTATTTCATTCTGCATTAACCTACTTCCCTTTATCTACAGGGAAATGATGACATTACAATGCTCTGCCAATTGAAATCAGGACAAGCAAGTACTTTGAAATTAGTCCTAGACTGGTTGGAATGGATGGTTCAAGTCTGCTAGGGAGCCACGGTTCATGCATCTCACCCTAGACAGCAGAACACTGCAAGGCAGGTCACATGTTTTACAAAATTCACATACAACAACTGGACCTTAAGTAATACATTCAGATGTCTAACAATCTTCACACTTCAAAACAATCTTCTGCCCCTTAAATATGTGTAACTTCACAACCAAAGCAAAGGCTAGAAAATGGAAGCAACCTTCAAAAAGGTTAGTAGAAGTAGCTCAGTCATAGTACAAACGTTACTATTCTTTGCTAGGCACTTGAGATTCAGTAACTACCCATCATTCAGCTTTCAGTTACTGTGTACTTTCTACATTACAGCATTCTTGCACGCTTCAGCTCAGAACTTGTGCCGGTTTCAAGCCGCCAGTGATCAAACCTCAGCTACAATCATTTCCCACCTGCTAACAAAGGCAAGGGATAAAGATAACGCACTGATATTAAATGACTACACTGGCATCTGCTCTGAACAAGGATGCATCACCGCTGTTTGCCGATTAGAATAATAGCTGTTTGGGCTGTGTCACCGGAGCACATCTACTCCTGGGACACATTTCAGAAAACAGGTTCAACAAACTGAGCCTGAACCTGAACTGAGTTGATGATACTGGAGACCGGAAAAAGAGTTTTCAGCTGATCAGAGTTTGTATAAAAACTGTGTTCCAGACACCGAGTTTAAGTTAGCTCTCTTTCTGAGGATGAAAACCTTGAGTTTCTCTCATCTCAGGGTTATTTACTCAGAGTTTTCAACAAACCTGCTTATTTTAACAGCGCTCTGATTTACTGAACAATGAGAAAACTATCACAACATCCGTGGACAGACAGACGCAATGTGACGGTCAGACAGGCAGGTCAGGGGAGAGCTGACTTTGGTGAATAAAGTGAAGTAGCCTTTCCAGTAGAGGGCTGGACATCGGATCTCAATACTGTTTTGGTACTGACTCAAAGCTTTGCACAAATGAAAAGCCAATGACGTCACCAATATGTACATGAGCATGTGACTTCATCTGGCGACCCTTAGTGACTTCGGCTAGTGCTAAAGTATCTATCTATCGAGCTACTTCCATTTGAAAAGCGTTGGCAACACTGCACAGGACACACTGGTTTTCCAAAGTTGCTTTACCAAAATGTACTAATTTCAGACTATTTGATTTAGACAAATGTGTGTATGCTGCATGTGTTTAAACATATTTGACATTTGAGAAGTTAGGCCTCTTGTTAAATGGAAAGAAGTGTATATTTCTTAAACTGGCAATAGAAAACTCGTAGGCTATTACTGTCAAACGCAACAAGATCGTTTTCCGTTTTTTCTCAGAGCCACTACGAGCAACACATTTAGCGACTTACTCAGACCATCGAGGAATAGGCAAGAAATATTAATTTCACTCAATTAGGAACCTGTTCGACCGAAGCCAAGCATCATGTTCCTGTTTTTGGTTGCACAGTAGTTGACTTTCCACAATAAATCCCCGCCTTCATTTCCCCCTGAAATCAACATTTACTTCATAATTATAAGTTAAAACAAAACACTTATCTTTTGCCACTTAAATGTAACTAATAGTCATTTTAAACTAGAGGGATTAGAGCAAAAACAGTGACAGTGTCCCAAAAATGTATTGATTAGTTAATGGGATTTTTTTTTAAATCCAATTTGATAATTGATTAATCTTTTAAATAGTGATCTCACAAAACATTAGCCGATTAGAGATTCTCAAATGCTAAACGTTGCTTTTCTACAGCAGTGAACCGTTTGGGTTTTCTGTCTGCTGGCCAGGAAACAGAGTTATCAACGTTAGGACTCAAACTATGACGGGCATTTTGTCCGATAATTAAACAAATCTATAAATTAACCAATAGTGACAAAATATTAGTGATCCGCACAGTGAAAAACAAACAATACAATACTATTACAATATTGTTTTTTTGAGTATCTTAACTAGCAAACCAACTTGAGTTTCAGTGGAGATCCTCACACTCATTTCACAGGGAAAACTTCCTGCGTTCCTCTCTGGCGATGACACTTTCCTGCACTCTGCTCCACCTGGCTCAGCACCCAGCTGCTCCCTCAGCTCAACTCCTCCCTCGGTATGCGTGCTCTAAGAATAGAAACTATTGACACTCTTCAATGACTGGGAGCCCTCTGCATCAATACTGTTCAAACAGTCATAGATACAGTCAAATGAAAACTCAGCACACTGTCCCATTTTTGACACTCCTCCACATAAAACCTTGTTATGAAAGAATGTCATGAACATTAGATTATGTGCTCCGGTAAAGTACAATACTGAGAACCCTAAAATAGACTAAATCATGCCTGTAACAGAGAACTCAAATGATCTCTTTACAAGGTGTGTGCATATTTCCAGTCAAACTAATTCATGAGTAAATACCGGCACAGCTCTACAACTTGTGCTGAGTTTTAAACAATGCCCCCTGCAGCTGCCAAACCAACAGCAAATGGAAGACAACATTTAAATACCTATATGTGTCCGTCTTCGTCCATTACCAGTGATTTACTGAAGTTAGACAGATTATAATAAACACCTTTCAATATTTAAATCCAAAACAAAACAGCTATGAGATTACCGGAGCTAAAGCGACACCTCTCACACAACGTCAACAACAACAGAACGTTATACACTTCATAAAGGTAGTGCTCATTGCAGAGCTGTTGTACCGAGTTACATTAGACTGTAAATGTGTTCCTACTAAACTGTTAAATCAGTGTAAATGAGCTCACATTTTGGAAAAGACCTATATGTGCATAACCTGGGACTGTATGTCCAAAGAATTTATTTTCAACTAGTATTCCCGTCTCGTAGAGATATCTGCCTGCATTTGTATTAACACACACAAACAACTAAACGTACACTATAAGGCCCATTATACAGGGTAGTATCACAGTGAAAACAAAACAAAATATTTGAGCACTTTTTATACTTCATATATGTTGGCGCTGGCATAAAGTCTATCGCATTAGTCTGCAGTCCTCACTGGAGCTGAACTACAAATACAAATCTGTGAATTCAATTTTCAGAAGCTCTACTTATAGATACTGGACTCATAGTGATTTCAATGTATTCAACTCGAACAAAACAATGCTGTTCCCTCTGTTTTTGCTCCAAAGTCGTACTCTGAGAACCTTTGTGCTTCAATATACAAACACCCCTAATATCATATAATCTGCAACAAGCTCATATACAAACCTTTGGAATAATTTCTTAAAATAAACACACTCATAACAAAAGTAATCTCAAGGGGGCATATTTTACTGTTATTAAATCAAATGCATCTTAAAATGTTACTTATAAATGAGTGTCAACCTGCATTACACTGGAAGGTGTCCATTTTAAGCAGACACACAAGGCAGGAGAGACCTCAGAGTGTGTATGAACCTCTAAACTCTCAGACTGACACTCACAGGCCTGGTCCACGAGGGCAAATGCGTTATAAATGGCGTGCACAGACAACCACACAGAAAATTGCTGAGCACATTGCACTGAGCTGTACATGACAACAGTGTGTTCAGGTACTCTGTACCATCCAACATACCTCACGCCTCCAGGGACTGTACATCCCCGCTGCACACAGATAAAGCGAGAGAATACATTAATATCCTGCATCCTGAGCCAGTGTGTGTTTGCTTCAATCCAGCAACACACAATTGTTACTCTCTCACTTCTTTTCTCTTCGGAGGGTGTAAGGGGATATCGTCATCCCACTATCCCCATTTCCCCTCTCTCTGTATCGTTATTACCGCGCCGTATAGCCCATCTGATGCAGTTTCCTCAAGAGAATCTGAGTCATGTCAAAGGTGGTGAAGCTGATCCCCACTGCAATGGGCCCTTTGACCCAGTTCATACTGAGACCTTTGTAGAGTCCACGGATGACCCCTTCCTCAGATACAATCTCCTTCATGGTGCCCAAGATGGTGCTGTACGTGTGACCTGTGACTCCTGCGGTCTGCATACGACGTCGTACCACATCCAGAGGATAAGACGCCGACTGGCCGAGGAGTCCTGCACAGGCTCCAAACGCCAGACGTTCATACGAGTAGGGCTGCGAGCGCCCAGTGCGTTCTACATGGGAGAGGAGGATGTTAAGAAGTGTCATATTAAATATACTTGGGCTGGGGCGACATAATCAACATCACCGATAGGTAAATTTGCATAACGTCTGTTTGAGCGTCACTAGAATAGCTGCCCTGGTCGAAGGATGCATTCCCTCGGCGAACAAGATGCAGCTATAAAACCTCGCCCAAGTCCTCGATCCACGAAATGTGAACTGTGAGACGCAACAATGTGATGCTCTATAAACTCTGCAAATTGGAAATGGCTTCCAAAAGACGTCGGTGGCAGCAAGACAGCACTGTGTCCTGTTTACTTTTTGTCCTCACCAAAGCAGGATATATTAGGATTATCAAAATGTGGTAGTAGTCTCTTAAAATGTATCTTCTAAATATTTCTTCATCGCCCCAGTTATGGCAACATAACTTCAACAAAAAGTCATCGATAGATTAATTGATAAATAAATAATTCATAGGTGCCTCTCTAATATATTCAACATTACCATTAGGTGCGGGGAAAAAAGGGCTGTGCACAACTACACAATTACATGTAGACATGAAAGTGGTCACCATTACCTGCATGTAATTTCTTCAGTGTCTCGTAGGTAAAGAAGCTGAGACCAGCATAGGGAATCACACCCAGCATGGTGGGAGTAAAGCCTCGAAACAATGTCTTCAGGCCCTCTTCTCGGGATATCCGCACAAACACGTGCAGGATGTTACTGTACCTAAAAAAATTTTTTTTTTTAAACAATGGACATATTAGCATGAAACTTGATAAGAAGCATAGTGTGAAATCCATTCAGGAGCACAAACTACCTCGGATGTCTGTGCGGTGGATTCAAGTATTCATTAAAACAGACATGTAATTTGGTTGTTTCACTCAATCATTGTTTTTTTTTTTCTGCAAATGTTAGGACCACCTATCAAGTCATTAGTAATGGATATTTATTAATAACCAGCGCCTTGAATCAGTGACAGCAACAAGAGCATGATCCCTCCAAGATCTGCCACCATTTACTGCAGTTGTTCTTTACGACTTTCTCTGCAATATGGTGGCTTTTGATAAGCCATCCAAATGTTCCATATTTTAAATTCAACCTGAACTTATAAAGAGCAGACCCAACACACCCCTTTGTGTTATTTAGCTGTAGTGCTATTGTCAGAGTGTATATGTGTTAAATACCCACTGATGACTGTCTGTTGGTAGTTAAAAATTATCTTACATTTCCTTTGGTGTTACAGCCATCCGAGCTCGCACCATGTCCAGAGGATAGGTCACCATGGCTGCTGTAGTACCCGCCATAGACCCAGCCAATAACCGTGGAACTGGAGGAAGGACGCTGGAAAACAGAGAAAAACAAATATGTCTTAGCCTTCCAGATGTTTGTATTACTCCACAAGACAAAGACAATCTATCAAGATAAAAGTCATTGGATGAGCCAACAGACCCTAGTAGTAGGTCTCCAGTATAAACCAACACTTACTTCCCCTTAAAGCCATAGTAGCCTCCCAACAGTCCCTTGTACTGCTCGTGTGCACAAAACTGGATGGCAGCGTATGGGATGACTCGCACCATGGTGGCAGAGTTTCCCCTCCACAGACTGAGGAAGCCATTCTTCAGGTAGGTGCGGTAGATCAACCTGTAGGCCTCCTGTAATGTAGTGTGTACACATGAACACATGCTCACGATTGATTATTACATTTTTGTCTTTAAACCTGTTCCTTTGAAATAACTCTTCAACGGTCAGACTGACAACAAATATGTTACTGAATGAACATTGCATGAAATTTGTATTCAAGTTCATTTTAACTGTGAATTAAACTTTAAACTTGTGGCTTAAAACCTGCAACAGGTGTGAAATCACTTGTTATTAATGAGAATCAATTCAGTTTATTGTGTATAGCCCAAAATCACAATCACAGTTGTTTTACCAAGAAATTGACATTAAAAAAGTGCTCAAACTTACCTTGGCAGAGAATCTTGCTGAGGACACTAGAAATCAAAACATATGTGCAATATAAATGTCCAGTGTTTCTGTAAGTCATCACTAATATTCTCATTGATATAAATATATCACAAACATACCATTAGTTCAAGATATAATTCCATGGCATTCATGTGCGTCATTTCCAATTTAAAAACACTTTCCACTTTAAGGTCAGCTGAGAATTCCACTTGCCTTGGAAGATGATTTTAGTCCTGTCCAATGGGGCGACAGCTGTCTTGGCCAGAGCCCCTGCTAAAGCCCCAGAGAAGAGCGAGTTGAGGATAGACCGAGTGTGCTTGAGGTCCTGCATAGTTACGGAGGAATCACATTCAGGGTCATCAACAGCAACAGAGTGAATCCTGTAAAATTGCCTCCTTGTGTGAACAAAGTTGTGTTTGAGATCCTGTTGATCAATAACTTGGGAGTTATGCAAGGACAATAGATCACATCTGAATAACCAGTTCACAAAACATAACAAGTAGATGAACCCAAAGACAGAGAAGAAGCCATGAAGCTCGGTCTAAATCTCATCTCTTTCACATACAATACAGCAGAGCAACAAGCAGAGAATGTCCTTTGAATAAAGACAGTACACAGATCAAATACAGACACTGAAAAAGCATTCGGATGCCACGATAATTCTGCCATTGACGATAATCAGATAATGACAATTAGAAAATAATCAGAAAATATTTTTTCACCACAATACTGTGGTCATTGCTCGCATTGATCAATGTTTCAAATCTCTAAATAAAATCAGACAGCTGATTAAAACGTACAGATAAAAAAGAAACTTAATAATTAATTGGTGGATGTTTTCCTTAAAGCATTGAAGGAAGGATCATGTCTATAAATGTCACCTCATAGCTCTTTTCTGACTGACTGGAGGAATCCAGCGGCAGCACTTCTCCCTGCGTGAGTGTTGCCCGTTGTTCCTGTACTCCACTCCCCATCCCCGAGGACTATGCACGGCTGTTACTGAGCAGGCTCATGAATTCAACCACTGCAAGAGGGGCACTAACACCTGGTGCTGAGAGCTACAGAGGAGAGGAAGTGGTCAGAGAAAAATAGGTCAGTTTTAGGTAAGTCTAAATATAAAACAATTGACAAGATATGTTGGTGGTTAAGCTTCGGTGTCAGGATCAAGTGACAAGCATGTCATTGCCAAGATGCCAACACTGGCTACACATTTAGATTTTGCATTCAGGAATATAGCTAGCTTCATCATGCTGCACTTGCTGTGAGTACCAAATAATGCAAGTCTATACCTGATTTTTTTTTTTTTTAAACCTGGAGGCACAGAAATCTATTATAGTTTCAAGCTTTCTTTGCTCTCCCCCTGCTGAGTAAAGAAGTGTCATGTCATCATGAGATGACTGGCAGCTCTGTTATAAAGGAACGATAAAGACAACACCCAACTAGAGTAAATAATTACCTCGAAAATAATCCAGTTACATTTAACCAACTACCACACCGCTAGAGGCTGTATAAAGACACTGAGCTAAGTCAAGCTACACCCATACATATCTCTTGAAGGTCAAAGTTGAGGAGTTGTAGGTGAAAGGTGTCTGTCTGAACAATACAATAATACAATTAAAGCCCCTTTCGTAAAGTCTCCCCACATGTTTGACACCCTTACCATGTAGTCAATGGAGAATTAGATGAGATGAACTTTAGAGAGAGAACATTATCTGGGGCAATATCACCTTTACAAACAAAGATGTCTGCATCTTCTACAATGAGCTAATCATTTTACTGGACAAATCACCTATTCATGCAACCTTCAACCCCCACAGGTTTATTTTACACACTGTGCACAATAAACAGCCCAGCATCGCTCACACCACTCTAAACAAGTCACAAGTTACAACTCAAAAGTATACAGTGTGTAAACGTTTAATGTGGTAAAATGTGTACAACATACATGCTATCCTAAACAACAGAAAATGTGAGAAAAATAGTGATATAGCTAATATATAAATAAGTGATTTTCCTATTTTCATTTACTTGTTACAGTTCCCCATTGAAAAGTTGCAATAGTTCTCTAAAAAAGCTTGATCCAGCTTCAAAACAAAGGCCAGAACTATTTGATAGTGAATATGTTATAACATAACTGGGAGACATTCCTCGTAGAAGCCTCAGGGGTCAAGGAGTTCAGCAACAGTCAGGATAATCAAGCCAAACAAGATGTAGCGAGGCCATGAAACAACTTAGCAAAGGGTCTGCTGAAAAGCTGTTTAGTCACGAGCAACTCATGTGTGTGACAGTATGACGCATCAAGCCAGATCCATTTAGATACATATGCCCCCTTTCACCTCAACCACTGTCCTGAATCAGGGGTCGTCCCTCAGCCAGCCCAGAAGCCTCCTTCCCTATGCATAGTATTGTAGTGTTTCCTTGTTCCTTACTTCTATTTAAACCTGTTTGGTGGGCCTCGGGCTTGGCTGCAGGACTAAACGTTGTAAATTTAAACACATACATAAATAGATACACAGCCGTGTCTTCTTGTGTGTAGCTCTAGGAGACTGCATTGTATTATGTGGTGCTATTTTGTCTACCTCCTGGTGTTTTGTGTTAAGTTAGGCGATAGACCTTTAACAGCGTTGTATCCCGTATGCCACAATTTTCCTTGGCATATAGAACAATATTGTTGTTTTCAGATTAGTTCTGAGTACTTTCACAGCATAACTACAATGACAGGTGTGGTTACAATACATACGTTTGTCCAGAATTAGATATGCATCCATAAAATAAGTCTCCCTCTGGCTGGTCCACTCGCCACTATTGTAGAAACTTGCCCACTTTACGACACACCAACCTGTCAGCAGTTACACACAACAAAGTCACATTTTTACCTTACAGGTCAGCTTTCTGATGCTTTGGTGCCAGCAGGTTCTTCGGACGCGGTTACCAAGTTAGCTAGCTGTTAGCTTACTGCTACATTAACGTAGATGTTTCTCTGGTCGATAGTGTTGTGAGAGTATTAATAGTGCGCGTGTATCTTCCTAAAAACGTCTCCTAGCGTTGACGGCACTGCCTTTCACATATTCATTAGCTCCGGAGTGACTTTAACTGACGAGCATCGTCCATGCTGAGTTACTTCTGCCGTTACTACCCGTGACAGCGTCGAGACATTGGATTCTGACAAGGACGAGCACAGTGGCATTCTGGGAAATGAAGTCTGAACGAGAAGGGGCATGTTTGGATAGGTCGGTTAAAGGGGCGTGAACTTGGCAACCAACTTGCTCCGAATAATTTCTCCCGAGTTACTTATTGACCGTGAAGTTATCAGTTTTACCGCGTGTGATGATCTACAGAGAGCCACACAGCCACAGAGGTGATGCACCACAGTTTTATCCTAATCATGCCAAATATACACTGTAATGGTGTCTGTGGTAGGTCCAAGTATCAGATATTTCAGTTGTTTAAATAAAGCATATACAAGCTAGCAAACTAACAAACATAAAATGGAAATATTTTGATCTTTAAGTATGATCATTGATGTTTAAGGCAATACATACATGTTAAACTGTGTCGATGCAAACATTGGAAAAGAATTTGCACAGAATAGTGCAGTTAAATTATTTGCATCGAAGCAAATACACTTATTTATATTTACCCATTGCACAAAACATACAAATTCAACTCCTAAGATCCTACTTACATAACTGTGAAACATATACATACACAATTGGGCAAAGTAGTATTTGTGAACAAAATTATAATAGCAAACAAAACATTTTCAACAGGACTACAATTACCTTTTTGTAAAAAAATTAAAATAAAAAAAGAGGACTGGAAAACCTAATCAACCTCAACAGAGCACAGTGTAGGACTAGCTTTTTCCAAATGTAACAACAAAAAAGTCTATCTGGGTAGATACATCCGCTTAAACTCTTGGGTACACCACCATAGCATTTTATCTTGCCTTGTATTTTAGGCAAACTCATGGTTGATTGCTGTCCTATACTTTCAGTTGGTGAGGCTGCCATGTTTGCCGGTCCACAGCTCTCTGAGCTCCACCTCGCATCCAAGATCTCTGAGGGCTGCTTTACCCACATCACCACAGTCTTGATGGGTCCTCAATGCCTGGGTTATGAGGTCCTCTGCTCCCATCTCCAAGATTGGTTTGCTTAACTCACTCATACGTCCAACCAGGTTTCTCATGACCATACACGCCTGTTTCTGTTTATAAAGAAATAAAACAGGGACATAGAGTTCAGACTATCAGAGGAACAGTTTTTAATTAAGCATTCACTATTATTAATGACTTCACATTGACTGACCTGCACATTGACTGAATCTTTGTGTGTCTTCATAGCCTGCACAGCCGCCAAGACACCTCCATATTCCATGATGACTTTGCAGTTGTTGGGTTTTCGCAAAGCAAGGACCGAGAGGCATGCACAGCCATGCTCACACACCTACAGCAGAATGTGAATACAATTTATTTATAATTCAACTCAATTTTTAGCCAACAAAATACATTAAAAACAACCAATATTCAAGTTTGTATATTAAATAAAAGGTAAATACTACCAATTAGTGTGTAGGTATGATATTAAACTCACAGCAGAGTTGTTCATGTGTTTGTTCATGGCAATTACAATGAGCTCGACTCCTCCAGAATCAACAACTGCATCTTTCACATCATCATTTCCTGCGACAGCTCGTATTGCACTAAGGACCTGCCGAACCAACTCCTGCAAGAAGAATATCAGCTCAGTGAGCATAAAAAAAACATGGAATCAGTTTGTATCACAATCCCGTGTTGTTAAGTTGGCTACCGGTTTCTCATAGCTGTTCGCAAGCAGTGTCATGATGAGCTTCAATCCTCCAAGATCGCAGATGTCTTGACAGAACTCATTCCTTACAGCCAGACGGGACAGAGTGGCACACAGCTCACTCAGAACAGAAGTATTATCAAAGTGAGCTGTGAGGGAGGCACACAGGAGATACATAAAATACATTAATGAAATCAGTCTGACTAAGAAAAAGACAAAATAGTTGAAGTTATTATGCTAAACACCCACATAAACTAGGCATCAGCTGGCCTCACCTTTCGCAGCGTCAACTAAAATCTTTAGTCCATTGTGCTCAAGAACAATAATCTTGGCGTGTTCATGAGCATTCCCAAACGTAACGCGGACATCATCGTCAAAGGTCATGAACCTCAGACCTGCAGCAGCTTCCTTGATCAGCTCAGCACATCCACTGTGTTGTGTAATGGCACCGGTCAGAAGAGGCAGGATGCCCCCTTTTACCAAATTCTGCCTGTTCTGTTCATGTTTCAAACAGCAGTGACGCACAGTGCAGATGGCTGCACGCATCACAGAGGTATCTGCCTTATGCTCCTTAAGGACATTCAAAAGGAACTGCTGGCCCTCTGCATCCAGCAAGTCTGGCTGCCCATCTGTCAATGCAGCCAGAGCAAACAGTGTAGTCAACACAGCTTCCTGCTCCTCCACACTCTTTTTGCAGTAAGAGAGGATGATGGGGTAGGCGTATTTTTGGGCAGCCAGGTACCTCTGGGCAAATCCAAGTGAGCATAGCTCAGTGAAGCGTTTTATGTCTGCCGTCACTTCCTTTAAACCGGCAGAATCCTTTCCAGTGCGGAGGGAATTCAACACCTGAAAGTGAAGAAAAAAAAAAGACTTGAGATATTGACACTTTTGCAGTCAGCAATCCCCGTTCAAAAAAACAAAACGTACCTGTAAGACCTCGTGTGTTGGCTCCTCTTGTTTGTCATCACCTGAGACAGCTGGTACAGCTTTTACTATACAATAGAGGTTCACACCTGCAGCCACACATACGATTGGGGTTAATGACACAAAATACCAAGCACAAAAAGGAAAATTAAAGAACAATCATAATTCAGTAAGCATGCAAAACTAAGTTGAGACGCAGACGAGCAGGTGCTTACGAGTGGGTTATCTGGTATCTAACTGCACACTTTGAAGGGGGTGACAAAAATCTGAATGTAAGAATATGAACTATCCAAATAGGATTACCTAAAAAACAGTCACACTGCAGCCTAACTCTGTGTGATTTGGGTGACAATTATTCAAGTTAATTAGGGGATGGCCAATACATTACCATTTAATACTTAAGCATCTTAAACTCAGCATAAAAGTTACAAATATGTGTATATGTGGCAGTCTGTAAGTCCCCTAAAAGGGTTTAAATGTATCCACATTTTCAAGAAACAGCTAGACATACTGATATCTAGCACTTATATATAGATAGTATATATAGATCATAACAGGCTTGGCCTCATTCATGTCAGTCACTGTTCTTTCTAGCTACGTTACCTTGAGAAACAAACTGCTCCACAGCCTCCCTCAATGCCTCATCAGGATCCATCTCAAACTCCTCCATGTTTTCCTTGACAGCAGCATCAAAGGTTTCCTGTGTGATCCTCCGCTTCTCCATGTTTGCCATTAATATCCCAAATTAAGTATGTAACAACGGTGATGCGAAACCTGATTGTGTCTATTCAGTTTGATCAAAGTAGCTAGCAATAGCTAATGTTAGCCAATAGATGTTGTGTTTCTGCTCTTGTTGAAGACTGTCTGTTGGATTTCACAAAGTTACTGGCACATAAAGATGTTGAAATGTAATGTTTTTTCCCCACTTAATAAAAATATCGTCATGAATATCACGAGTCAAAGCACTTAACTGCTACCACCGCCCAGAGATAACTAGCGGATGATGAACCGTCCACCGCTGTCGATTTACGCAAGTTCCGTAATCGTTGTGTTCACTGCTTGAAAGCATGGACGTACTTACAGCGTTCAAAAGGGCGTGAATCGTGCGGAACAGTTTAGTGAATAGTAACTTCCTCAACGGTCCTATTCCTATATAGCCTCGGTCGGAACATGCGCTGCAAAACATTAGTTCCACCAATACGCCGTTTCACCTGAAGACAACAATGTCATGACTTGTATTTTATCACGAGCCACTTTCTTCCGTATCAAGAAGAGGGAAGCGCTGCGTGATTATCCACCATATAGTTTACAAGCAGGTACTTGTAAGTGAAAGCTATTTTCGACAACTTTCCCTTCAAATTAAAAGAGGCATTCTATTAATGTATAACATCCCCATGATAAACTCGGCAAACTCCTATGTCTAGTGGATGTATATGAAATACCCTTTCGAGGTAAATCTATTTATTTGTGTTGCTGTTGTGTCACTAAAAGAGCCTTGATTACACGAAAATGTAATATACTATTAAGTATGCTAGTATTTAAATAAAAAATACATTAAAAAAACCTCAGAAGTAAACCTTATGAGATAGACATTTACATGATGCCTTACTTACTCAAATTGTCATAGTTTTGACAAGCTAAATATATTGACTGATTAAGTCCACAGACGGTCAGTCTGAGAAGGAGGACCAACAAATATTATAGTCCTCCATAATAAACATCTGCAAAAACTAACAAACAACGGATCAGTGTTTACTCACTTTAAGGCATGCAGTTGTTGTTCTTTGCCACTAGAGGTCAGCGTTGTACGATCTACAAACAAGTATCCTCTTACAGCTCAGACTAATAGTATTTGCAATGAGACTGCTGTGCCTTTGGGTACAAGCTGGAGCTTTAGGTCTGAAAATATGATCTGGACCTTTTTATGATTAAGTGGGGAGTCAAGATTGGACCAAAAACATAATGTCATAAACGTATTCAACAGCCATATCGGAAAAAAAATAAATAGTTATATGAGCACATGCTTTTTTCCTCTGAGTGTCTACTCTCACTATACTCTCAATCAAAGAGGTAAATAGTCCCAGGTAGAAAAGTTGGCGCGTGGAGCTGCGGTAAATGATTTTCACCACTTTGGTGCACAACAACTCTTCAGTAAACTGAGAATAGAACAGATTGAACATAAACATTATAAAGTTGATATTGTGAATGACTGTGGCAGCAGACCGTAGCCTTTTTACATTAATAGCAAGGTTTAAATAACCACACAGCCTCCAGAGTTTTGATTTTGCACATTTACCCTATTAGGAACATATTTGGCTAGAACACACTGTACACCAATCTCCAAGCTATTAAAGACTGTCTTAGATAATGAGGTCAGAATGAGAATGTATCTTTATTTAATGATGCTGCTACAAAATATCATTACACCAATGCCTTAACACGGTGCTCTTTCTCTTCTTCTGTTTTTTTTGTGTCAAACAGAATGCATAATTCCAGCACATCACAATCCTACTTGAAACCACCTCCATGGTGCAGTTGGGCAGCCATTTGCCCAATCTTAGTCCTATCAAGGGAGTGTTTCTGTCCAGAAACTAGCCAAACATTTGGTGATATTGATTTAGTAATGCTACTGTAGGACTGTTGATTTAGTAACGCCACTGTGGACTGTTGATTTAGTAATGCTATTGTAGGGCTGTTGATTTAGTAATGCTACTGTAGAGCTGTTGATTTAGTAATGCTACTGTAGGGCTGTTGATTTAGTAATGCTACTGTATGGCTGGTGCATTTTTGTTTGGTCAAGATTTTTGCACTGGTAGTTTCAAAATAAACTTCTAAATTTGGTCAGTTGCAGAGTAACTACTGCAATTATAACTACATACTATTTATTTTATTCATTTATTTTATCGTATGTTATGAACCATAATGCTATATTTGTGTTCTCTCCATTGTCATTATAACTGCTGCACTTCAACACATCTATAACATTATAAATACAAATAATAGAAGTAGTCTTAATTGTTCTTGATTATTCTGTATCAGAGGCTAAAATCTAAGTGCTGACTGAAAGAACAATACCTGTTTTTTTTCATGTTGTAGGCCACTTAGTACAAAACATAGCACACTTTACATCACAGCCAACTGTGTCGCAGTGTTTTAGACATTTACATTCATTTCTGTACATGATGTAAACTTGTAAGCAGACTGATACTTTTTAAGTTACCACTGTGAAGTCTGCATTCAGTCAAAGTTGCTGTATTGTCCTTGGGTAAGGCAGTGCCCACTTTTCAGATGCATCTGCACTTATACAAAACACCACCACACAATGATGGAGTTAAACAACTCAGTCAACTTTTTAGTGTCCGCATATTCATATTCAATTTTAAATCTGAAACATAGCAGTCATTGAAAAAGGTTCAGAAATCTAAATTGCATTGTTTACATGGTATATAGTGAAGAGTTTTATTGAAATCCTAATGTTCAACCACAAGAGATTTGAGTCATAGCCTGTCCTCTTTAAAAGTTTTAGGTTCAGAAGACAAACAAAACTGTCTTTGCTGAAAATGAATGTCCATCTGTTGTTTGATATTAGGAAGTACAGAACCTCGTGTCTGACCTCGGAGGAACTGGGTAAACTCTGAAAGACATGACATCTTTGTCAAATGCTAAGGCCATCAAGAACGCATTAAAAGGCTTAATGTTGCCAATGATAACTACTGGTCTCCAACTGTCTAGAGAATGTTTTAAGCTTAAAAACTTAAACATGGGAGATACAGTTACTGCCATTTAAGTGAAAGAGATGGGAAATGCAGCACATTAGGGGAAAATGGGGATTGTGTTGTGAGTTTCGCAATATATTCAAACCTCAATATCCTCCTTGGAAAACAAGACTTTTGCTGATTGAAAGATAACTCATGTTACTGATCATTCAGGGTGATATATTTGCCTTTCTATAATATATAAATATGACATCTAAATATGTTTGCAGAACTAGTAAAACTGTCCACAAAAAAACAGTCTTAATTGAATATTATCAGACTTTGTCAAAGTAATTTAAACGATAAAGCAATTACATGTATTTAATGTTAGCTTGATGAATCTGAAAGTATGTGATATTACATTGTTTAAAACAGGTATTAATTTGCCCTATTATGTAAGATTTTTTAATTTTTTATTTCTACAACTAAAAATATCCAACATGTGACCCGATTTTGACACCGTAATTGCAAAAGCATGAAAGTAAACACACCAATTGTGTTGATCCGTGTATCCTAAAAATATCATATTAAGAAATTCAAGACAGGCGCATTGTATATTGTTCAAGAAGAAACATGAAGTTCTGCAGCCCATCGGTATTCAATGGAGATCCTCCGAGAGCTCATGTATCCCCCCCCCCCCCCAACACAAATACATATTTTTAAACATAATACCATTACGTTATACAATATGTATCTCTTCTCATATTTCCTCGTGTCCGCAGCTGTCGGGAAACCATCCTTCACCAAAATAAAGAGGTTTAGTGAGAAGTGAAAACTTTTGGACGCTCGAGGTATATCGGACGCAGCTGAAAGAGCCATTTCCTGCCAAATAGTGAGCCCGTCTAATCGTGACTGCAGCAGCTACTTCCTGCATTGTTACAGTACTTAATGAGGATTAAGTTGAAGCTGTCATGTTGAAACGGGCGGCCATTACGCCTCCTCCACAAGGAGAGACTCTGGAGGCTGATTTTACCTCTGTTTGATTTCAAAGCTGATCCCTTCACCTGGGCAGGACCTGCTGACTGACTCTGTCCTATCAATAGGCTACATATGGGCCTGTATATAGTAGTCTATATTAAATCAACAACCCATTCAGACAACATATTCCCTAATTTGAGAAATAGTAAGACATGTGTATAGCAATACATCATAACTTGTATCATCACTGTTATGTAATAGCTATGAACGATGAGTAATAGCAATAAGTATATTTACACTTGTTAAATAGATGAGGTGGACAAAGAAACAGGACCGCCTGACAACATTATGTAATCCAATACAAAATCCCATTCAGCCTCAGAAAACGCTCTAACCTTTATTAAGCTCCAGAGACTGCAGGTTGTAGGCTGATTATTGTAGGGATGTTTTATTGTGTCATATTTCCAGATATTTGTCCACCTCTGTACATTTATTAAAAGACAAATTAACCTTTAATTTACTATTGGCTGCAAGGCCGTAGCCAGGATTTTAGAAATACTGATGTTATGGGTCCTCCAAGAGCCCTCATGCAACACAGTCCCAGAAACCAAAGGGGAGCTCTCTAAAATGTCTATAAATATTTCTCAACATGATGTATTCAATTGTGTTTGAGAGCCTTCTCTAGCCATGAATCTTTTTCTCGAGGGTAAATAATCATTTTTGCATTTAGAACAGACATTCATGGTCCCCAGGTGATTGATCCATACTGACTCTGGTGATCCCATGACTTGTCCTCTAGCGCCACCTTGACATTGACATGTTTGTTTTTTTAAGCGAAATGTCTTGACATCCACTGGATCGATAGCTATAATATGTCATACAGAAAACCATGTTCTCTAGCGGATAGACAGGTTGAACTTTTCACTTATCCAGTAGTCTGTCGTAGTGTGAACTTCAGTAACTGACATAATATTTTAATTTACCACATTTCAGCTTGTGGCCTTCATCAGGGTCCACTCTTTGAAGCTGTGCCAGAAGCCCTCCACTCTACTATGTAAACTCCCCCCAGGTTGCTCAACATCCTGCGGTCATGTCTTCAAGTGAAGGTTGCTCGAATTGTTTCATACTTAAGTTATTTCTTGCTGAGGAAACATCTACTTGTCCCTGAATCTCTGGGAACAGTGACAATATTTACATAAAGATTCATCGTTATCTGTAAACTCCAGAGTGTTGTTTACTTTTTGCTTTAGGTGGGGTGATAATGAGGGTGGCCCATTGGTACAGATTTTATCGCATTTATATGTGACAAACAGTAGCTTCAGTAGATGGAGTGGCAGGATGAGAGGACAGAAATAATCAGACATGATGACACAGCATCATCTCTCAAAAGCTTTTCATTGTCATTTAAAGAACAGCAACAAAGAACACTGATGAAGCACTCAAACCCTCCCACCTGTCAGAGAGAAGCAGCCCCCTGCACACTTCAGTCTACTTCTATTACTTAGATCACAGTCTTTCACATGTGTGAAATATGTATGTGAGCATTTCTATGAATGTCTGCATGACAGTGGATAAGTCCAGTTCACAGTGATGCTTTGAAGTGATGCCATGAAACGGGCAGCCAGCTGAACCCTCCTGCAACTCCTGACGTAGTAGCGCTGCCGATATGTGCTCTTGATTCACATGTATGAATATGACTGTAACTGTAAACCCGGTTGACATGGCTATTAATCCAATCCTGATACTTTTAATCTCTGCGATAAAGTGAGATGTGTTTTGGGTTGATTTCTATACGGGGTTAGGGATCCATATGTGATGCTAGCATAGGTCCTGAAGAGACAGGAGGTAATTATGTGATGCTGTGGTTGGGACAAGGATCTGAATGTGATGCTGAAACAGTTCCCTGAGAGCCTGTAAA
Source organism: Taurulus bubalis (assembly GCF_910589615.1). Classification (NCBI taxonomy): domain Eukaryota; kingdom Metazoa; phylum Chordata; class Actinopteri; order Perciformes; family Cottidae; genus Taurulus; species Taurulus bubalis. The sequence goes on along the minus strand of NC_136589.1, from coordinate 32,197,244 downwards.
ATGAACCTAAGGTGGCTGGTGTGAGACCAACGTTTGAGATTGGGGGATAATATGATGCTGCATGCGTTGCCAGACTTTTTATGGAGGGAGAAATGTGCACTACATTGCATATTTATATACTACACTCAAGTGAATGCATGTTGTGCAGTTAGACATCCTTGCATGGCCTGATTCACCTGCATGGATGCAAACGTTTGTTAACTCCCCACCCTCAGTGTACAGCCTCAATGTACGTATATCCAGTGTAATACACACATTGGACTATGTCTCCAGCAGCAAGGTGTCGGCCGCACAAAACTCTGCCCCTGGCCAGAGGAGGAGCTGCTGCAGCTTGATGCATCTTGATCGATTTAAGATTACAGAATAATAACGAATCCGCATTAGCTGTTATTGTGCTTTGGTGTTGCAAGTTCCTGAACTATTTTGCAGTAAATCAGATCACCAAAAATCAGCACGCAGCGAACACAGGACTTTTGAGGGGCCCACTAGGGGTCTGGGACACTTGAATGGCCACCTGTGCCCGTTTGGCAAACCAGTCTTGGTTCTGTTGTGCTCTGTTAGTGCTGCTTGCCTTCTGTTTACTATATGAATTGACCAATAAAGTGGTTTTGTATTCTTGAACTGAAGTTGCTGGTTTAAATCTTTATTGCATGTTCGGGGTCAACTGTACTCATAAGGGTTTTGAATGAAATGTAATGCCATCTAATTGTGTGTGTGTGTGTGTGTGTGTGTGTGTGTGTGTGTGTGTGTGTGTGTGTGTGTGTGTGTGTGTGTGTGTGTGTGTATAAGAGAGAGTCTGACTGTGTGTTGGAGGGGATCTCTGTACTTGCTGGTACAGTCATGGGTCAACGTGGCCCCTGACATGGGCGTGCTGCTTTGGCCCTTGGTGGTCAGTGGCTGACATGATGTGATTCGGTCGCCCTGGTATGCCGAGGTGCGCATGCCCACTAAGAGGACGCAGCGGCTCCATGTGTGTTGAGGCGCATTATTTGGCAACAGACGCGGCAGTGGGGAGGGCCGAAAAAAAGAGGATATCCCCTGGATTTAAAAAAAAGCAACGATTTATCGAGGTTAACTGCAGATTAAACATTCTTGGTCGACCATCGGCGAAGAACGGGCGACAAAGCGACCGAGTAAGTTGACTGAGGTGAAGCCGAAGTTTTTTAGTGAGTGGATCTTTTATTCGGAGTCGTCGAGAGCAGCCAGGTTTTCCTCCACCTATCTGTGACGATAAAGAAGCTGATGGGCTGTTGAAAAGTAACACTTCTCCGCAGAGCCAAAGGTTGAGCACTGGGGAGGAGATGGGGGGCTCGCTCCGCCAAAGATTATCTCGTACTACGTTTTCATGCGCGTGCCAGCTTGTAAATGTGATCCCTGGACTTGATTTCGTGCGGTAGAAGTCGTGAAATGAGGTGAGGATTATAACGTTTCATCGCCAGCGGCTCCTCGCGGCACGCTCCGTCCCCGGGCCGCCGGTCGACGCAATTTATGAGTTCCGACTGTGGTTTTTGTTTTCTTCGGGAGTGGACACCCAGGTAAACAGTCCCGGTGAGCCTCATACAGCCCCCACCTTTACGGTAGTAGGATAAAAGTTTGCGCCCGCTTTTCGAGCGGATGGTTGTCCCCCCGCATCGGGGTGCAGCCAGGTCAACGATCCGGGCTCGGTTCTGCTTGCGTGGGTCACGTTGACCCGCTCGGCTGGAGGAGTTTTCTCACTTTGACTTTAAAGTCTCTAAACCAGCCGTTGACGTTCAGACGTATTGCGTTTTACGTTGTGCTCGAGCTAAAGTGGCTTGGTGTTGTTGTTTGTGTCGCTGTTAGCTCACGTTAGCTCGCTAACTAATCACACGCTCGCCTCCTCTGAGGCGGTGTCAATAAAGAAAAGCCGGCTGGTTGCACATGTAGCGTGGGCTGGGTCTCGTTGTTAAAGGGCTGACTTTGGTCTGGGGGTGCACTGGGTGTCGGGACGTTAATGGTGGACGCTGCTGCTCGCCTTAAGCCCCTTGGCACCAGTGTTGGTTCTGCTATCTGGTAGCTAATCTTCCTACTTCTCTCTGTGACAACCGTAGTCTTCCTCCTCTTAAAGCTGAACACACACACACACATTCACACTGACACGCACACACACACACACACACACACACACACACACACACACACACACACACACACACACACACACGTTTCTAGCCATACCAGCGTGTCCTAGTATAATCTGTTGTCTATTGTATATTTATTTGTGCGCACTCCGATAAAAGCTTTTCATATTTGGCCTAATTCATAAATATGACGGAAGCCGGTGTGTTGACAACCACATGCAGCATTTTAATATTGTGTTATGAAGGCGGCTGCTGGGGTTCACTTTATTTGTGCTAGTTTAAGACTTTCAAATGTAGTTCCACTTTTGATGACATACTGGTTTCGAATGAGATTTACTACGGTGTTATGATATATGTGTGATGTAATTAGTAGCGTTCTCAGAGGCAATAATACAACTTGAACAGCAGTATGCTCATATTAAGACTAATAAAAAGGAAGAAGTAAAGAAATAAATGAATGGCTTTAAATTGTTTCATTAATTATTTATCTTATTGTTTAATGTTACAGATTTCAGAGGTTATTGGGTGGTTTCTTTTAGGGCTACAACTACCCACTTCTTTCAATATTAAAGTGCTGATTATTTTCCAGATGAATCGCTTGGTTGATAAAATAATGACACATTTTGATCCATCCAAGTTTAAGAGTCCAAGGTGACATCATGTCTTGTTTTGTCTGGCTCAAACCCTCCACAATCCACCTGAAACATTACTAAAACAGTTGAATATCAAAGTTGTTTCTGATTCATTGTCTGTCAATAGACGAACTGTTGCAGCTCTACTTGTTGTCACATATGGTAAACCTCCTTATCAGTAATCAATGATCATTGTTTGAGTAGGACCTGTGCACAACAAAGCCACTTAAATCCAGGTACTGTGCATGCCGTGTAGACTGAGGATGGTGCAGTGATCTGCTGTTAGGAGGCTTTATTGCCTCTTGTGGAGATCTGGAATAAACAGTCAGTTGTTCAAGTGAACAAAGCCCCTGTGAAGAGTTATCTGCATGTTAATCTGTTGCATGCTTGCATTGTTTATGACCTGTCACTGTAAACAAAATACATGTTGCCTTTAGAGAAGGGGTTGACTAACACTGCTTAGAAGAGTGGAGAACGCTTTGCTTTGTAACCGGCAATGCTCATTGTTATGACAGACAGGGTTGGAGTTGTATGTCCACTAGTTATATGGAGTGACTGTATTCATGGTATTACAAGAGCGAGTGAGTCAGAAAGTGTTTCAGAAAGTTTCAGTTTTGTTGTTTTCCAGAAAATCACACACAGTCTTGTCCATATTCCAGTTGTGTAATCGCCACTGTTCTGGAAAGGGTCGTCCACTGGCAATATTTTAAGCTGTTGCACATGACTGCAGGGGTCACAGGGCAGCTGTTTATTCAAGCCTCCATGACTTCATCAAATGTATAGGCAACACTGATTGCCTTTTACTGCCTACTTTGTGGAGAAAGTGGTGCTAGTTGCTGGATAAAGCACTGACATTTTAGGAGTTTTAAATGATCCAATCCAACAAACCAGTGATCTGCTCCAACGCTAAACTGTTCAATTATAGCCTACAGCTCATTTTAAATAATTGTATTGTTACTAGTGGATGATTGCAGACCATCATCGCTATCATTTGTTTTTCTGACGGTTGCAACCAGATATCTGACGGCGCAGCAGTTTCCCAAAGTAGTGCGACTGCGTGGGTGCACAGTTTTCGGTAAATCCAGTGCAGTGTTGAAATATGTTTTCACAGGTTAAAGATTTGTCAGAGGTTAAATAAAATGTTTAACACATACTATATATGCAGCCAGACTTTGATAATGGTTGAGAGTGAGTCTGCTGGACAGACTGAAGGGTGATTGAGTGACTGATGGTTGGCGTGATCCTCGAGTGACGAGATAAATAACCACAAGAAGAAAAGACACTCAGCAAAAAACAAGACGGGTGTAGATACACTGTGGGTTCGGCTGAGCGGCGCCCTGATAGTGGGAGCAATCTGATACCAGATTAACGTACGACTATTCTGCCTGGTGAAAACCACACTTGTCAAGACAAGTACCTACATGCTGCAATAAGATGATATGGTAGGGATCCTTGTGATGAAATTGCAATGTTAATGTGATGATTGAGTTGGATTAGATCCATTTTCTTTTCAAACCCAGACTACAATTTTAAACCCCTCATGAAGCAGCCACTATAGTTGCTTAATTAATAACATGAACAATATGAATAATCATATACTGTATGATTATTATTTATTTATATGTATTATTTTTGTAATGCTCTTTGCACTCAAACATAAACCGTTTTTCACTGCAGTTACTTTGTTATATTTTAAAGATATTTTTAAAGTGCATATCTTAACTAGTGTGCCGTTTTACAGAAATATTGCCCTCTCTTACAATGGAAGACCCAGCGGCATGCTGATGCCGTTGGACCTTCTAAGCGCTGATGCAAAGCTATTTCTATGATTTAAATTTAAAAGAGGGACAGCTAAAGGCAACAAACTTAACGACAGCAGGACACGTCACCATGACCACACCGTACAATGTCGTCTTTACAGTGTCGTTAAATGCTGTTCGAGGATTTCCATGTGTTTTTAATATGTATCCAGATTATGTCTGGTGAGATAATTCTGATAATAGTACCATGAAACTTTCATAACAATACAAGCTGTCTGATTAGAAAAATATAATATTGAAATGGGCAGTTTAGCTTTTTATTCTGACGTGTGTGTTAGTGAACAGTCATTTTACTTTGTACATGGACTGATTTAAAGTGGAAAGTGGAATTTTGCTTTCAGAGCCTTTGCACTTGTTGCATATGATGTCAAACTCTTGAGTGTGTGTGTGTGGCTTGATGGAGATGAAATGTGAAACCCGTCAGCCATTCAGATTCCCTGTTATAAAGATAGGGTCAGTGTCTGTAAGAGGTTTATGGTTTGTGTGTCCAACTTCTTCCCCCAGCATAATTTCACAGCTGTATGCATCGGAAATAATAATGCCATCACAACTTTCTTCAGCACACACACATTCACTCACATACTGTGTAATGGTCGTCGTTGTGGAAGCATGTTGTCTACACCAGCACCTAAAGGGTTAAATCCAGTTTCAGCTTCTCCCGCTCAGTCATACACACAAACACACACACACACACACACACATACACATAAATACACACACACACACACACACACACACACACACACACACACACACACACACACACACACACACACACACACACACACACACACACCGGCCAACCGGTTTAGACTGGTTGTCAGGAAAGGTGCTTTGTGTCCCACTGAATCCTAGGAAGGGTCATGTCATGTGTGTCTCAGTGATGTCAGAGTATTAAAAAAAAAAACTTACAATAGCTCTCTGTTATCAGATGATTGTTCCGCATGTTGCATTGTTACTCTGTATGTGTAGGCTGTATAGGTACATCATAGATACACTGAGTGTGCTTTATGCTCGCCGCCATAACCACTCTGAGAACAGGAAAGGGAGGGGGTAGAAGTGTGTGTGTGTACAGTGTGTGTCACATAGAAGCAGTAGGTTGTACGGGTTCATTTCATTTTAGTCCTTTCCCCCCTAAAAATACCCATAGCTTCCTGAAGTGTGTCACTGGGCGGACTGAGGGTCTCAGACAGCATTGGCAGGACCGGGCCTCGAGTCTATAATAGAAATGCACGACTATGATCCAGGACATAACGGTTCAGCGTTTCTTCTTTATAGTTGTCCAGTAAATAGTCAACGTCTGAGTTAGTCTCTCAATGTCACTTGTGCTTTCTGAACTTTGAGCAGAGAGCTGTCTAATGCAGCCAGCACACGTTCACCTTACTCATGTGATGATGGCCAAAGTCATTTTAATGAGCGTGCATGCACAATAGTATGCTGATTTTTCTTTCGACATTTGAACCACTTTGGCATTACTTGTGTGTATGTATGTGTGTGTGTATATATATATATATATATATATATATATATATATATATATATATATATATATATATATATATATATATATATATATATATATATATATATATATATATATATATATATATATATAAATAAATAAACTGACTCAGCAGCTGAAGATAAACAGTCATACTTTCCCCTTTTTTCAGTGTGTTGACATCATTCGATCATTTACCTTTAATATTTGTTTGTTTTTCTGACAAACTGTAAGGTACAGGGTACTGAATATAGTGTCCACATACCACAGTATTGCAGTTTATATTGGACAAGGGTTAAAAAACCCATATTTCCCCCCCAAAAAAAGATGTTATCATGCGCCACACGTAACGAGAGTACTCCCCAAGATTGCGGCGCACATTGTTGGACACACTCAATGGACTGGCCACTCACTTTCTGCTCTGGACATATTTAAGGGCCGGGTTATTAACAGAACTAGTTTGATCCCGTAGAGAGAGGGTTTATACCTGATCTTCCACACTCAAAAGCAGTGTGGAAAGCCAGGGATGAGACGCAACGTGTAAAGAAGGAAAATAGTTTGAGAGAGAAGTTCAAGTTTTCTAGTTCTGACCGATCGGTTGACAGAAGTGTCCAGAGGGGAAAATATTTGATCAATAATAACATTTACTCTCCTATAGTTCTTTTGTGGTCGAGTCTATTATACATAACTGGTACTCTACATCGTGATATTCCATTATCAAAACCATGAAGGTAAACATGTATTGACCGATGTAGTCTACCATCTCCCTGTGTCTCCTCTCATTGTCCCACCCTACATTTCAGGGTGAAATGTGTGTCTGTATGTACTTTGTACTGGTGCACATCTGTCTCAGCTGTCAGAGAGAACGAGCTGCCATTTCCGTCTCCACTACTGCTGCTGGCATGTCAACATGTGGTGGAATTGGATTTGTTCTTCATGGGATGGTATTGGTTCTGGTGCTCTTTGGTGTCGGACTCGAGGGAAGAAAGGTTAAACACAATTCCTTTTTGAAATGAGTACAAATATATTTCACTTGCACACATACATAACTAAAATACTTGGATTCATGGGTTGTTATGAATATTTTACAGTATTCATGCTCCAGTTAATTTTGTATATTCCCCAAGCCCCTCATAACTCTGATTTTATTACAATGTTGTCATATATTTCTATCTGTTTGATGTCTCAGACTGCAGCACTGCAGCAAGTTTTTGTTTGTACCCCTCTTCCAAAAGACAGTGAAGTCAAGTGATCTTTAGATATTTAGTTTACTTTTTAACACTGAGTGCTTGCTGAGTTCTTCCCATCTTCTCTTTCAGTTTTCCTTTCTTTTGGTTTTTGGTTTACAGACATTTGGATAATTGGATGTTGTGGATTCATACTTGAGTCAACATCTTGGCCATGTGACCTTCATAATCCCACATGTTTTGTCTGGGGGCCATTTTAGTCACCCTGTGTCCCAACAGCTGACTCAAGGTCACCCTTGTCTGCTTAAATTCTGAATGATAGGCCCACAATCATAACTACACTGTCAAATTGATAACTTAATGTATTATTTTAAAAGCCCTGTTTTGTTGTGGTTGTTTGTCAGATAATGTCAACAAGACAGAAATACAATGTGGCATCCAATCAGAGCTTAAAATAGTCTTTTTATGTGCAGTGCTGCTTTCAAACGGCTCAAATCAACATTATTTTGAGCTTTAACCAAATGCATTCCCTGATGGTCACTACTTATCTACCATTGCTGGAGGTTCCTTAGTTGCTATATGGATAACCTTTGGTGATCTGTGACCATGTTTCTAACAATTGACCTATATAGCTCTGGTCAGATGTGATATAATAAATAAATACAGTTATCTCTTTCTCTATCTGCAGGGGATGTCTGAGGAGGCTGTCCGCCGGACACGCAGCCAGAAGAGGGCGCTGGAAAAGGATGCTGATCCCCAGTCTTTAGAAACTTCTGATGCTGAGGATGAAAGCAAAAAGCCTAAGTTGGACCTTTCTGAACCCACGACAGAGGAACAAACTGAACCTGAATCCGACTCTGCACTGGCACGGGAAGATCAGTGCCAGACTATGGTTGGACCAGAGCCCAAGAACGAGCAAGAGCAGAGCCTGTCCCCGCCATCTTTAGCGTTACCTTTGGCCTCTCAGCTGGTGAAGGATGATCCAGAGCGGACCCAGAGACAAGAGACGATGGTTGAACCCAGCTCAGACAATCGGACTGACTGCAATGACATAGCCAGCAAGGAGAGGACTGAGCCAGCTGTGGATACAAGGAGCCCGGTCCGACTGGCAGAGTCAAAGGTGCCCAGTGGCATGCTGGCTGCAGGGGAGGTGAAAGCCACCATTAAAGTGGAAGTTCAGACGGAAGAGCAGCCCATGGACATGAGCACCTCCAAAGGGTGAGAACATGAATATGTATTTATTATAGTAAACTCTTTTCAGCTGGGACAACCACATGACTCCTCTGGGGAAAAAAGTAATGATGTCAATGTGCAGGAAACTTCATCTATAGACAACAGAAATGCTTCTTGTTCAGATTGTTTGTTGAGGAGGAAAAGTTACTTAAGAGAGTGTAGAAAAAGGATGAACTACGCTATTTTAATCTGAAAAAAACATTAAATATCGAAAGTTACTTTTATGATTACTGTGTAGTGTAGAGAGGATGTGAGGGAGAGAGGGGGGCTCCTTCGAGGGGATGCGTAACTTTTAGTCTATCTCCATTTTCCCCCCACTCGGCACCTGAACCCTAAAAACTCCCCTCACACAAAATGAAGCCGTGTGTCACAAACCGGTTTCAGCCGGATGTTGCCATGGTTTCCACAGTGGAAGGAACAGTGAGGGCAGGGGGAGGAGGAAAAGTGAGTGTGTCACGTGACGATGACTTTGGGGTCATGTGACTTCTTTGGAAGAGAGTAGTGATTAATCCACAGGAAGTGATGAGGGAGGGAGGGAGAGACGAGGGAGAGAGAGAGAGAGAGGGAGAGAGAGGGAGAGGGGGAGGGAGAGGGAGAGAGGGAGAGGGGGGGAGAGGGAGAGTAAGAGAGGGAGAGGGAGGGAGAGAGAGAGAGAGAGAGGGAGAGAGAGGGAGAGAGGGAGAGTCACAATTTAGTGTGTTGACTTTAACAAATTCATAGAAATACATAATCTGTGTATTCACAAGACCACCCTTGTGTTTTAGAAGAAGATTAATAATGTTCTTTTGGTTTTTGAGTGCCACTTCTTGAATTTAGGTCATCTGCTTTCACATTCCCAACTGCTTTTAATTTCCATAACGTGCTTTGAATGACATAAGCAGCCCAATACAGGTCACCCCCAAATGACTCAGACGCCTATAATGTGCTGCCACAATATCCTGTTTCAGCAGGAAATACCTAGTACAGCCGTTGCATTGTAATGGAAAGACCTTACTTGAGCTTAAGGTCCCACCTTGCTTATTTAGGACTGGTCTGTTATTGGAGTAGCATCAACATGAAGACGAGGATGTGTGGACTTTCTAGATCCTCGTGGAGTGGATTCAAACAATGAATGTGGTTGAGGAGCAGATCTCTATGAATACAGACATTACTAATATTTGAGTCAGTTGAGGGGAACCTCTTCATCTGGCCTCAAACAGCCATAACATGTTTTTCACCTCAACACCACTGGATCAATGAGTACGAAATGATAATATCTACACATTGTTTTAACCCACATACGTTTTTTTTTTAAATTCTAGTGGAGATCCCAAAGTTTTCAAAATACCAAATATGTCTATATAAGATACTTAAATCAAAGTTGTAATGCCATTGTCCTACTTATATCCAGCAGTATGAAAAGGGAGAAGCGCCCTCCATCATCTGAAGATGACGATGTCATCATCCTGTCAGATAATGACTCCCCGAGTCCTCCGATGAACGGCTTGAGCCACTTTAAGGAGCTGGACACAGACCTGCTCATGGTGAGACACGCGTACACAAAGCTAGACTTTGACAACCTATTTTCTCACCTCAAAGATTTAAGTTACACTCTCTGTGTTCCATTGATACTCAGAGATGCTGAAAATTAGGTAGCCCATGAGTGTTCAGTATCCCAGGATGCATTGCCAGTTTAGGCTCCAACATCTTATGTTTTACTTGCTGGAAAGGATTTTGTGAGTGTTGTTTTCTGTGGCGCGTAGAAGAGCAGCCCAGCACAGAGGGAGTGCATCATCAAGCAGCTGAAGGAGGAACTGAGACTGGAGGAGGCCAAGCTGGTGCTGCTGAAGAAACTTCGACAGAGCCAGATACAGAAGGACCCTCTCCAGAAGGTAAACGGTTATTACCCACATCAACACTGGGTCACACAAAGAGGCGTACATCCCCACAACACTGGCCTCCACTTCAGGCATCCTGTTTATTGTTTAATATCTTTCTCCATTTCCTTTTTAGCCCACAGGTCTTTCTGGCTCCTCTGCTCCTCCTCCTCTCATTCGAGGAACAATTACAAGCAATAAAGGCACTCAGCAGGTTAATGCTCTTCTTTGACACATGTGCTGCGGTTGAATAGTCCAAATATTATGTCCTAGTGTCTTTTCCTGACCACTTTTCCTTGACTTCGATTAAATACGTCTTGAGTTCAAGGAAAGCTATGAAGAAGAATTTATGAGGATTCAGAAAAATACAACAGCAGTGCACCATGCAACATCCTTTTGTATTGTTGGTGGGGTTTTTTAAGCAACTGCATTTTAACGCAGAAAATAAGTACAGTGACAAACTTAATTTTGTTTGGATTCCTGTCCAAAATAAAATCACACCTCCTCAGAAGGATAATTTCAATGTATCCATAGTGTACAATTAATGGTGCGTTGCTTTAAATGTTGCCGTCACAAGGAATTGTTGGACAACATTGTGTCCAGCAGTGTACCCCATGCTAACGGAGATTTTTAAAAAGAAACCACCTTTCCTTCTCTTATCATGGCTGCCACTTCTGGGTCATTTCACTCAGTTAGGAATCTTTCCAAGCAAATAAAACCTATTGGACCGCAGTCACGCATCCGTCAGCATATGTGTGACAGCACCTGTGGTTGACCTGTTTCTGATGGTTTTGTTCTCTGACCAGATTTTGACAGGCAGGAGTTCAGGCACAATCATCCCTCCGCCGCTGGTAAGAGGAGGGCAGCAGATGTCGTCCAAACATGGCTCCCAGATTATAATGCCCCCTCTGGTCCGAGGGGCACAGGTGAGTCATGGGGAAATGTTACCAATATTATTAAAATGGTAAAATATACATTTTTTTATCTTTGTCAGGTCAATGGTAGTCTGAGTCTTACCGTCGTACTGCTGTTAGTCACTCTGGGACAATTAGCAGGGAAATAACGACACTTAAACTCAGGACTCTTTGCGCCTTTATCTCTGTGTGTACCCTTTGCCTCAGTGCTTTTGATGCCCCTCCCTTGTCCTCCACCACCGTTGTCTGTGATGTCCCTCTGCGTCACCCTTCATTGTCCTGGTTAGCCCATCTCCGTATCTCCACAGCAGATCCAGGCTCTCCGCCAGCAGCAGCAGCAGCAGCAGCAGTTGGCTGCCTCTGGAGGCTCCGGCTCAGGACCTCCTCCTCTGCTGTTGGGCTCCAGGAACTCCGCCTCTGCAATCCACAGCCAGAGAGGCATGGTTAACTCAGCCCTCATCAGAATTGGCAATAATGCTAACATGCTGGTCAGTATTTTACAGGTGCTTTCTAATAATACAAAAAGTATATTCCCCGTTAATATTGGGGAAAGGCAAGCCAGGCTTTCCTGAATCCCGCCACTTCCTGGCATCAGTAAAATGATTCCTCTCGGATTTAATTTCTCCAATCGGGCTTCAATTCACCATTTGTGTTGCCAGTTACCCCTATTTCCAAAATGTCCGTATGCATGAGTCAAGAGTTGCGTACATTCATGCATGGATCACACATTTTGTGTGGGAAGTGGCATACGCCTTGCAGGCCCCGTTTTGTGCAAACCCAACGACTATAAACTAAGCTTAATACAGGAACTAAGCAATTTCCACCATCAGGTCTAGGTTTGACCTTCAACTTCGTTTACTTCGGTGTTGAAAGCAAACACAGCGAGCGCTTAGAAGCTCAAGTCCAACCGCTGTCCAAGTATGCCATTATGTACCCTTATTGGTGCATCATTTTTGGGTCATGAGAATGTTGTTGTACCAAGTAGGTGCAGATGCACAAAAAGATGCGTTTCATGAAATAATAACACCTGGTTCAATAAATGTCTGGTTTAGTAAGAGAGTTGAACTTCCACTGGCTTTTCAAGCTGACATTTGCTTCTTAGACTTAGCCTTGTCCATACATGCATTATCTTATTGAGGGTTTCTTAAATGTGATAATGGGGGCTGCTGTCCATATTCTAAGCTAAATATGTATCTACAGCTGCACATCATCATTTTACCCTGGATAAAACTATGAGAATAATTTTTGTTCACATTTAAGTTAGCATAGTTGCGTACCACTAACGTTAGAAATCATGGAAGCTTGCTTTGGTTTAACGTCCTCGTTACAGTTATAGGGTGCTTAAACTTCATTAAGATAAGTAGAGAAGAAACATCCTGTCACAATACAAATTTAAGTAACTACAATGATCAGTCTAATTTGTTTATACCTTGTGGGTTCAACTGTTCATCAACAGCCACATGTCCTCCTGTCTGTGCTTGTTTTCAAAGGCCTCGGCATCCAGTTCGAAGAGCTCTTCCTCAGGAAACAGCGGTGTCTCTGTGGTTAGCGTGAATGACTCTCCAGCCAGCCGCCAAGCTGCAGCTAAACTCGCCTTACGGAAACAACTGGAGAAGACCCTACTGGAGATTCCCCCACCCAAGCCTGCTGCACCAGAGTTTAACTTCCTGCCGTCTGCAGCCAATAATGAGTTCATCTACCTGGTGGGACTGGAAGAAGTGGTCCAGAATCTGCTGGATACAATCCACAGAGGTGTGTTACTTTTCTTTTTTAATGTTTTTTGTTGACACATTGTATAGGTAAAACAAAATTGTCAATTAGTCAATCAGTTGATCAACCGAAAAATATTAATATTAATTTCAATAATCATTCACGTAATTAAAAAAGAAGACAAACTTTTCCAGCTTCTAAACTGTGGAGATGTTTCTTTGTCATATATAATAGTAAACTTAATATCTTTAGGTTTGGACTACTGGTTGCGGAACAAGCTATTTTGTAATATCTCTTTGGGCTGTAGTAAATTATGATGGCCATTTTTCACAACTAATACAACTATTAATTGAGAAAACAATTGTCCCATTCATCAATAATGAAAATAGTCATTAATTTCAGCCCTAGATGTCAGTATAGCATGTTGGATCTATTTCAAACAAGCTTTAGCAATTGTCCCATTTTCATGCAATTTAAATATTGTCATCATACAGTCAGGACTTTCCCACTTTCATCCAGGATCTAAATAGTCTGCTTACCTGTGTCTGTTTCTTTATTATCACTTCTTTGACACCATACAAGCAACTCTTTCCGTTTTCAACCAGTGCCTCTGGGTTTCCCATCTCTCTCCATCCAGGAAAGCCAGGCGCACTGTCGAAGAACATTAGCAGAGAGCCCCTCACCTGCACCCAATGCAAAACCGACTTCACCTGCCGCTGGAGGCAGGACAAGACAAAAGGCGGGGCTTTCCTCTGCGAACACTGCATGTCATCCAGCCAGAAAAGGGTTTTGAAAGCTGAGCATACCAATAGGCTGAAAGCTGCGTTTGTCAAAGCACTGCAGCAAGAGCAGGAAATAGAGCAGCGTATTTTTCAGCAAACATCCTCACCCGTTTCCCACAGTAGCTCCTCGTCCTCTTCGTCGAGGGGTTTGTCTCAGCAGCTAAAGCAGGCTCACGCCAGAGCGTCTTCCCTCCAGCACCTCCACCAGGCCAGTCGAGGAGCCAACATGGTTCACCATCACTCCATCAAGCAGGTTGGAATCTGTTCTAAAGAGAAGCATTTGTGCGGTTGAGGAAACTGAAACACCAACCTAATCCTCTCCGTGTTTCTTCTCTCCCCTCAGAGCTCCCAGGGCCAGCTGTCCCATGGTGTCTCATCATTGGGGGCGAGGGGCGTCTCCCATTCCTTCTCCTCCTCCTCCCAGCTGCAGAGTGCAGTGGCGGCTGCAGCTTTGGTCAGCCGGCCAGGTAAGCATGCCCACGTTTTCCACCGCTCTGTCCAGAGTTCAAAGGTGAGCAGCAGTGGAATCGCCGGCGGCAGGAATATCAGCGGAGGTAGTGCCTCATCCACTGCATGGAAGAAGCAGAGCAACAGCAATACAGGTAGACTCGCATTAATACCAGCCTGTCTGCTGACATCGGCTGTTTTTCAAATTCCTGTCTGGTCCAAAAGCAATCCTTGAACATCCAAATTCTTCTGGTGTTCGGGAATCTTGACAAAAATCCTTTCCTTCTAGTATGATCTCAAATAATAGATTGAAAAAATACAGGAGGAACTGTTTTCGGACAAGACAATCCCACTCTTCAGTTCTCCCCCTGCCAGTGATCTCAATCTTCCTACTTTAGTCCCTCGGTTTGGTGGCGTGCTGTTTTTCCCCTGGGTGTCACTAGTAAACTCTAGAGTAGACATTTTTATTATTTTTCCTTTGTATCTGTCTGTCTGTTGTGGTGACATGGGTTGCTAGATATTCAGGTGCTTTTTTCTTATGCAACTCAAAAGGCGTTAAATGGCCCGCATGAAGCTCGCTCCTCACCTTGACCTGCTGCTCTGTTGCATGTTCACAGGAGTCACAATGGCGTACGTGAACCCCAGCCTGACGGGTCACAAGACGTCAGCCACGGTCGACGCTCGTCAGAGGGAGTACCTGCTGGACATGATCCCCTCTCGCTCGTCGATCTCGCAGACTGCAAACACATGGAAATAATTAAAACAGTATGCTTGTACTAGTTAGTTTTTGTCCAAGTTCCTCAATTCCAATAATATGGTCAACAGCAACCCCCAGAGGACTGTTAAGCAAATACAATCTCGCAAATTGAAGAAACCTTCCTTCCTTACTTTTGTATGATTGTTGTTTTAGTATTCTTATTTTCTGTTGTTTACTTTAAGATTCGCTGTTCTTTGGTAATTGTTCAGAAACTATTTAGATTTGATTGGGGCAATGAACGAAATAATACTTGAAAGGCTTCCTCCTGAGTTCTTCTGTCCTCCAGACTGGGTGTGTGATAAGAGGCTATGTACGTACATTGAGTACTTTGATAAAAGATTTGACAAAATTCAAATAAGTAACATGATCTGGGCTTATTAGCCCTTTCTACCATGGTGTGGGTCAAACTGACCCAACCTTTTGACACTTGAATGGTTGTCGTCATAGCCAATAGTTCACATTTAACTAAATACACATTCATTTTAAGCAAATACAAAATAACGGAGTTGTAAAGGTTTCAGTACATCACCCCCGTAGTTAAAGGTTTGAATTTATTTTGTATTTACAGTAAGTTATTTTGTTTTTTTAATAATATTTCATTACACGGTGGTTTCTACAAATGAAGTTTATTCTAGCTTTTTTCCCTGTTAAACAGCATGCCTTCCCTCAAGCACCTTAGCTGAAGAAGCATGGTGTCATTGCTGAATTCATCTGTAATTACCATCTGTAATTTGCTTATTTTATATTAATGTCCACTTTTGAGTGTTTTGTCATTGCTGAGAAAATGCAAACTCACTTAAACCAGAGATCTAGCCTCAGATGTATTCAAACATAATGCATATAACAAGGCCTGTTCTACCAGTTACCAAGAGTCTGAAACACATAAGATATCTTTATCTTGTACCCTCACAATATGGTATTATCTCTCTGCTTCCCGATTTTAGCTCCATTGTACAAACTTATGTTTAAAGTTATTTGGTTTACTTTTTTCCTAGCTCTTAAAATAAATAAAAATTTACATTTTAAACACATGTTTTCATTGATTTTGTGTGGATGATGTAACACAAGCTTGACAATTCATCCAGTAACAAAACCACGTGGGATGACATTGTCAGTGCTCTTTCTCATATGATCAGGTCATGGGTTATTAAATCAATTCACTGGCATTCACTATTGCATCGTTATACATTTTAACTAGCAATATGATATATTGAGATGTTATCAGATCAGTTGTTTTCCAAAGCAAATGAAGGTCTTAGTCTATAGACAAAAAAAGAAAAAAATGTGATTAAAAAGCAACCAAGAAGGAAAATGGAGTCTGTAAGGACAAGTGTATCAGAAAAGCGGATCAGATAACAGTTCGGAGGTGAGACAGGTTGGTGAGATCATAAAAGGGAACACCACACATACAAGACTGCATATAGCTGCCAGAAGGCAAACTGTTTCTGCAAATACATTTCAGAGGAAAATATTGTACTTTACACTCTATACACATATTAACAATCAATCAAATTAAGTATTCCTCATCAATCTTCAACATTGCAATGCTGCCTACACCTGTTATAATCTAATAGTACGTGTCACAAACTGGCTCATGTCACAAAAAGAGAGTCCCCCCCACAAGGTTTACTTAAAACCAACCAATTACAAAAAAGTAAGGTTAACTCAAAAAGTGAACAATTGAGTATCCAAATTTGCAAAGTCAGTGATGAAAGCCATGAATGGATGCGTGGAGGGTTTGCAATGGAGGAGCTGAAGGGGCCAAACCAGACAAAAATCGTGCAGGTTGGATTTCTGCTGCAGCAAGGGACAGACCCAATGAGCACAAGGACCCAGGTGAGCTTAATCAAACTGGTGTTAATGCGTGCTAATTATTGGATGCCTGGTGTAGCCTCCGGAAGAACTCAGTTCAACAACTTCTCTCGTTCTCTATATTTATTTACTAAATGATCACAAGCAAAGTAGTCAGCGCTGCAATTGCAAAAGCAATGAGTGGTACAGCCAACACGCAGGTTGGGCACAGAACAACTGCCCCACAAAGGGAAGTGGGGCCTTTCATACACAGGTTATCGTCACAGGTTCGTCTCGCCTCGTCTTAACATCTGATTGGCTCTATCCTGTCAAGAGGAGGAGAATCCCGTGTTCTCATCTTTTCTCACAAGACTGGACCGTGCAACGGCCAGTCTGCTTCCCTAATGTCAACATACTGATAAACAGTTGTGAGTGTTGAAGTGCGCAGGCGTGTGACTGACTTCCCTTGAGAACTGGACCTTTCATAGACACAACCAACTCCAGCTGCATAGCTGTGTTATGCTGACCTCGCAAACCTGAACTTTAATAGACATGAAGAGTAATGAAGAATATCTGCAGAACATAAGGATTTATATTATCACTGGGAACCCTCCCTTGTCAGCCTACTGAGGACAGTAGGAGGGGCTTCACAAGGCAAATAATACAACTGACAGGGACATTTGTGTACATTTGTACTTCCATGCAATACTTTTGTACTTCTACTTAAGTATGATTTTGATTGCAGGACACTGCTTGCATGTGGACCTTTGAGGTAATTTGTCACCAAAAACAGTGTTTATGCTCTGCACGTTTATGACAAAAAGTCTACACTAGACTATTCATTTGATCAAACAAAAAGCAAAATGAGAGATCTCAAACAACTTCCAAGACTCTACTGGATCATCTTAAAGATTAACAAAACTCCAAACCCCTTTTTTCCCCCACTAAAACCATTTTTTTAATGTTGCTACATGTTGTGACTGCCCTCTACTAGTATTTTGCTATTTAATTGTGCTATTGGCTGACCTAGAGCCAGGTGACTTATATGGAGATATAACTGGGTCACTAACCAACCTGTGTGCAGACTGTGGAGAGAGAAGTATTAGTGAAGAGTAGCCTTCATCCTTTCAATTGGACAGTGAATCGCTGGTGCTGATAGCATACACGTATACCAGCCTCCCCTCAGACAAAGCTGGTAAAAAGATGCCCCCTTACCCTTACATCTCCAGGGTAGATGCACTTCAACCAAAGCTATGGGGTCTCTAAAGGCAGGGTTGGTAATCTTCTTCAAAAACATGTCTAATTCATTACATCCTGACAGAAATCAATAAATCAAATGCTCTGACAAAAAATAAATGAAGTAAAAATATGGTATCTGCGAATGTCGCAGGACTGTAATAAGTTTACTGGCCTATCTGCCGATTGCCTCATATTATGCACTCATCTGGTTTTTCCCTTGTTATACATGGTCTATAATTTTTCACTCAGAGCTTAATTTTAATGGGATTGTTTTTGGATGGAGGCCTGGAGGGACAGGCTGTCAGTGGTGCCTACTTGGTGACTTTCTTTTTATTATTATGGATGGAACCTGGAAAAAGTACAAACACTGGCTGCAGTATTCTTAATATTGCGTTAATATTGACTTTTGTAAACTTATTAGAAAATGATATTATTATATCCCATGTCGGTGTGTCCTTGAGCAAGACACTTAACCCTAAATTGCTGTGCCTACGGTGTATGAATGTTAGATAGTCCTGATGTGGCACCTTGCATGGTAGCTCCTCTCATCAGTGGGTGAATGATTCCTATGTAAAGCGTCTTCAGTATTCAGAAAAACGCTATATAAAATCAAAGTATTATTATTATTATTATTATTATTATTAAATGTACAAAAAAAAATTAAAAAGCTGGCACAGCAGGACATGTACTGCAATGTCTGAAAGAAACAGGATTGAGTGGAAGGATTTAGTGCACCGAAAGTGACATTTTATTTTTTGTTTTGTTTATTTTTATTTTATTTTGGGGGGGGATAAAGGGATAATTATTTCTGTTCCACACTCCAATACAGTAGGTGGCAGTAATGCAACGTTTTCGGATGCCATCCGCCTAAAACCAAAGAAGAAGAGTAGGAAGAAGAAGAAGAAGAAGAAGAAGAAGAAGAAGAAGAAGAAGAAGAAGAAGAAGGAGTTGTCATGAGTTGCCATCCAGACGGGTGGGGGCGGTAGAGCGCCACAGAAGCGGTATCGGACGAGAGAGGAAGCCTACATCCAGTGACGTCACCGGCGTGTTGCGGAGAAGACAGCGGAAGATGGCGGGGTCCAAGGTGAAGCAGGACATGCCTCCTGCGGGAGGCTATGCTTCGTTTGATTATAAGAGAAATCTGCCGAAACGAGGACTGTCAGGTACTTACATTACGAAAGAAACGGGTCCACGCACGAGCGGTTACATAGCCACCGTTGCGTTCCAAAGTACCGAGAAGCCACGGAGACAACAAACCAGCAGTGCACGAGTCCCCGGTGCTGAGCGGGTCACGTTCACCTTAGTAAAAACTTAGCAATAATTAAATGTGAACGCTTCTTAAACGGAAGCTTGTTGATGTCATTCAATAGAACCTACATGTACAATAACGCCTGGCTGCCTTTTCTATCGTGCATCATCAAGACCCACCTAAATCAAATGGTTATCTTATGACACGCAACCGAAGGTGTTCTAATTGTACATATTTAAACAGTGCTCACATTAAAGTTCAAATATTCAAAGCAAGCTAGACATCCTCTCAACTTTACTGTGACAGAAGGAAAGAGGGCATCGAAGATCGATTTAAAATCCGCTTTATTCTCCAATTGGGCTTCTGTGTACAAGTTATTAGTCTCCAAGAATCACAGTTGAGCGTCCTCTCCAAGCTGCTGTACGAAAGTATAGACAGGCGTCAGACCGACTTGACGACAGATTAATAACTATATGATACAAATATAAAACTGACAGCAAGAGCATTAGGTCAAATATGTATAAACGTGTTTTGAACAGGCACCGACACAGCCACCTACCTTCTCCTGACGCGCGTGCAATGAACTCTGCGGCTGACCTATCGTTTGTAATTTGGAAAAAGATACAGACCAAAAGAAAGTGATCAAAATGTGTATTTCCTGGTTGGTCAACAAACGTATTGGTTAAATGTCATTAACTTTCAACAAATAGATCATTTAGAATTGTAATTGCGCTTAGACCCGGTGCTGCAGAAAACAAACAAGCTGCATGTTACGACCACTAAACGTTATTGTATTTGCCACCAACCGGCTCCGATTGTTATTATTAGTGTCTGACAGCATTATGGAAAGGACCAACATAGAAATAAAAAGGTGTTATTTATCTTTCGCTTAATCCATTCTGTCCATCATTGCATCCAAGTCTGATTATTGTGCAACAGCAAGTCCCATTCTGTAAAGCATTCTTCCTTTGTGGGCATCAATCAATACTGGATCAATTAAATAAGAACAAAAAGGTTGTCCATTACTCACTTATGCACAAAAACATGGAAAATAGGATTCAGGTTGAGCCTTAGGAACTTCATCTTTAGTTACATTCAATTGTGACAAAAAAAAGGGTGTTAAACCGGTTTGACCAGTTGCTTCTATCTGGTCTCTTTTATGAATGTTGGTACACTGAAACTTGATTATGTGGTTGGGATAAATCAAATCCCGACATTACTTATCTGTGGTTAAATACAATGTTGCCCCAAACTGTCACTCATCCAATCTTTAATCAACAGGATACAGCATGTTTGGCATTGGGATTGGCATCATGGTGTTTGGTTACTGGAGGCTTTTTAGCTGGAACAGAGAAAGGAGGTAGGATTATTCTGGCAATTATACTTTGGGTTTAAATGTTGGTCACAATAGACAATGTGGCTGAACTAGTGGTGATGTGTTTGTGCATTAAAGGCGCCTGCAGATTGAGGAGATGGAAGCCAGGATAGCTCTGATGCCTCTGCTGCAGGCAGAGCAAGACCGAAGGTGACGGCAACAACAACAACAAACTCGCACACAAATCAGTTTAGTTTTTAAATGCGGTAACTCCCTCATACTAGTCTTCATGTAACCGTTTAATTCTCCCTCTGGCCAGGTCTTTACGGATGCTGAGGGAAAATCTAGAAGAGGAGGCGGTTCTCATGAAGGACGTTCCTGGTTGGAAGGTAAAGAGAAGCTGGGATTTCTCTTCGTTGTGAAAACACTTGAGCATCAACATCACAGGCTTTCTGCATTTCAACATATCTACAAATGCTTTTTTTTTTTTTACCCAACATTTATTTAACAAGGATATTTTCCCATTGACATTCAAAATCTCTTTTGCAAGGAAGTCCTTCGCCAAGACAGCAGTTTAAAGATTAATTTAAAAAACACTTCAGAGTTAAAACAAACTTCATGAAACGATGACTTAAATAGACTTACTTTTAGTCTTCCATGCTTATAAAATATTCTAGTTTAAAGTGACTCTGAAGCTCAAACCAAGATGAGGGTGTAAAAGCACTTTCACCTAAGGCACAAGCATGTTTGTCTATTTTTAAGTCACTTTACAGCCAACTAACAATACTTTAGTTTGGGATGTATTGTTGCCATAATTAAGTAGCGTCTAAGGTAGTTTTATGCAAAATTATGTTAATGCATGTAGTTTTTCATAGTTATTACTTTTTCTCTTTTAAAATGTGTTTCCAACCAACTTTATTTTTGTACGGATTTAAAATAATGATTTTCGTATTGTATTATTACCAAGAAACACTGATTTTTAAGACTGTTAATTTTGACCCACTTATGGAAGCCCTTCATGCATTGCACAAATAATTTGTGTTCACTATTGAATATTTGCAACAGATATTGAAAATGTGATTAAGCTGATGTTGAAAAACAAGACGCCAAAAAGAATGCATGTAAATCTGTGATATTGCTAACTGCTTTAGTAAGAATATTTCTGTATATTAGTCCATCAGTGGTTATTATAACTATAAAAACAATGCTTACATGCAATCTTTATGCTTCTGGTAAACACCAGATCAGTAGCACCTGGAACTTATTTGTATTTAGATTATAAAGTATATGTTTTATTTATTGGGATTAATAATCAAAGTTGATTATCATTTGATCCAGATGCAGGTTAGCATCAGTGTATTTGTGACAGATGTGTGTCCCGTTAACACCCGTGCAGGTTGGCGAGAGCGTCTTCCACACCGGCCGCTGGGTCGCCCCTCTGTCAGAGGAGCTGTTCAATCTCCGGCCTCGTGAAGAGCTTTTGCACAAGCGGTTCGGCTTCTTGTGGTACGTGTAAGCACCACCAGAGACGTACAGCGCCCTGAGCTCCACCTCTTCCACAGCCAGCACCGTGTGGACATGAGCCTTCGCTCAATTTAGCTTGTAAATGTTCTATATTAAAATCTTTTTTTCTTTACCTCAACCTAGTTTACTTGATATTTCTTCAGTTTGGATTGAATTTCAAAGCATGTACCTCCTAGTTGTGGAACATCTACTGTAACTTGGAAGTTACATATTTCATAATAGGGAAACATTAAGGGTATGTCCGCATTATTTATCAACCTAAATGCATAAAGCTACTTGCATCGAGAATAATTAAATATCAATTGTCGAGACCATTTCGTGCTTTTGAACGTTTATTTTGCAGGAATACATTGACATGAAGCATTCCTGTTTTTGGGTGCACCACCCCAAGTAGGACCCATCTTACTTTATAAACTCAAACCGAAATTAAGAATTTTAGTACCACTTATCCAAAAACACTAAAAGTACTAAAATACTTTTGGCAATTACAACACCACAAGCCGTTTTAGTGCCAGTTTTTATTTTTGAAATTGTAATACAAAAAGGTTCAAACAGCAGAATACTGTAATACTAGATTGACTTATTAAATTAATTAGCATTAAAATAGTTATATCAGACAAGAGGCTGTACAGCTCTTGTGTCATCTCGCCCGTCTCGTCACCAAGACCTGTGAATAGCAGCCATTACATTTGAGAAATGTGTCCTTCTTGCAAGCCAACAGATCAGATTCACAAAGGCCTCGACCTTTTACTCGGCAGGATCCTGGCCCGCTCCTCCTATGTAGCCACTGCTTACAGCTGCGCCACCACTGTTGCACATTGGACCTGAAAAAAGGCAGTAAGACATTGCAAGTCAGCCAGGTGTACTGAGCCAGTAACATGAGGGATCAACTTTTATACAATATTTTACCTGATAACTGAATCTGCATCGATCACTGAATCTGCATCGATTACTGCCATCTAAAGCCAGATACTTCAGCTGTGAGGGGTTCCAGTGACAGCCAGCTCACTCTAAAGAAAAAGAGCAAGAGATGGATTAGGCATGGCAATTAACATTTTACACAAGTCAGATCACAATATGCATGCAATCCTATTCGAGTCTGAAACTCACCACTTATTCATATGTAAGGGAACAACAAACTGAGTACAGTCTAGACACCTTAGACGTCAATTAGGACTGCTGCAGGGGCATTACTGGAGCAAATGTGAGGACTAATGCAGTGAACAGAAGTGGACTGGGCACAATACTACCCATGACTTAGAGGCCAAAGCTTTTTTGGTGGACTCGGGAGGATGAGCACTACAATCCAGAGGAGCTTCTTAGAAACAATTTCTCAATGAACTTTTCCAATCGGGGAAGAGGCCATGGCATGTTGCGGGCGACATCTGAAGCAGAGGACTAAAAACAACGACTAACTTGAAGGTATTCATGGAAACAATGAGAACTGAGTTTGAAGGATGTGAGCAAAGCAAAAGTAGATTTTTACCTCACGTGCATTGGCCTACTTTCTCCACATTTGACCTAGGCAAGAGAGCAGCTTTCCTCTCTGATGAGCACTTGTTGGAAGGCGCAACACTTCACTCTCCAAGGACTTGTAGGTTTTTGATGTGGCTGACCTCTTGAATGTAATGAAACATTAACATGACCAACGGATGTTTTCCCAGCATCCCCTTTGTTCAACTTTAGGGGTTTAATCAAACCTCACTAGAGGTTCGATTTCAATGCACTATACGGTTGGCGATCACAAATTGCTGCTTTTTTTGTACAGACTGTCGGGCCAAAAACCATTATGTTTTTAGGAGACCAGACAGCAGTTAGGGGATTTTTTTTTTAAGCGCCTAATTGGAGCGTAATCCGGCGTTGTACATTGAAGTTAATTTAGACAACGGGCAATTATCAAATCGCTCTCCAAAGAACTGAAATTTCAGGACTACGGGCCGTTATATTTTTTTTCCTCACGCAGCATTACAGTAACATGGGCCTACCGCTGTCAACTAAATTACCCCATGCGGTAGTTTTAAAAGGCAAAAGAATCAAGATTATTTTCCACAGTCTGTTTAATAGGCTCCATGAAGCCAAACTGACAAAGAAAAAAAATGTTGATCATACAAAGAACATAAAGTACAAAACTGTTCCCGCTTGAGATATTACTTTAGGGAAACGGAGTTACATTTTTCGATCACTTAAACAAGATTAGTCCATTTTACAGCACATTTAAAATGCAGATGTTGAGCAGAGCACAAAAGATACCTTGGACAGACTGTAGCATGCTGCAATTTGCAACTTCATGACAGCCGGCCACTTCGGTTGTGTAGTTCACCAGTCTGAAAGGAATTCACTCTTTGAACAAACAGGAGCCTCAGCCAGACTAAGGTTTTTTTTTTTATATAGTAAAAGGAATTTAGCATAAAATCCCCCAAAAGTCTGTTTATGAGTAAATTGGATTTCTTTCCTCACTTTAAAACTTGGCAAGGAGGTAGGTCAGCCACTGAGACTGAGCGGGTAAATAAGGAAAAGGAACAGGACCAAGCCCAGCGGATATTTAAATATATATATATATATATATATATATATATATATATATATATATATATATATTATTTAAAAAAAAAAAATTAAAAATACTAAGGATTCAAAATCAGGAAACACTTTACGTGCTGTATAAAGTCTACAGCGATGGTAGTGGCCATGTGGAGAGCAGTTCGGTCCTCAAATTGGGACTTTGACTGATCCGATTACACAGATGCCTTTTAGTTAACAAACGACCTTTGAGGAATAAAGATGCCCAATCAAGCAAGGTAAGAGTCTGGAACTGTAATTTGTAACATGGTTTGACCAAAACTCATGGCTACATTATTTTTTAAGATGCTTGAGCTACGACAACAGAACTACAAAACTAAGGTCAGCAATAACACGTGAACATTTTTCTTGAGGAGCGCATCTTTGAAATACAGCCAGCCAAGTGATGATCTTGAATCAGGGAGATGTTTACTCGTTTGCAGCTGAGGATAAGAAGTGGGCACACAGGTAAAGACACGGAAAGTTCCAACACTCGAGTTTCACAACATCCCCTCAATCCCACCAGACAGTCCTTAAGCCCTCCCTCCGTTTTTCAGCTCCATTTGCTGAGCCATGTCAGAACAAGTAACATTTGCTAAGTGATTCAAATTTTTTGCCAGCCTCTGTATCAGAGTGGGACTGTGGAAGGAGGGTGGTGGGGGGGGCTAGCAAAATTTGGCAACCGCAGAAAGGCATCAAGTTGGGCTCAGGTACAAAACTGAGGGACATACATCATACAAGTCTTCATATGTTGGGGCTGTACAGTTTTAATTAAATGTTTGATAACCTTTGGTGTGATTGTCCTGGGAAGTAATGTTTAATGTTGTTAAATGTTTAATTAAATGCTTAGTGTGATGCGTGTAATCAGCATACCACAGACAAACTATGTTCATATTTCAGCTTAAGTGTAATGTTAAGCATTAAACTGTTTTAAAATGGTTTACTAGTTAATTAAGAGTCTTATGGCAGGTTGATTTGATGCTTTAAAATTTGAAAGTTACAGCCCCAACATAAGTCTACAGACACAGTACAAATGCATATCATAGCTTACCATAGCTGTCGTATCCATCACGGTAGGATGTACCGCGGTCACCGTATCCACCCTGACCCCTGAAAATATGCCAAATATTTAATATAACTGAACCAGATTAACGTGCATCCATCAGGGAGTCTAAACTGTGATTTCATAAATTGTCCTTACCTATTGTCTCTGTAGCTTGAGTATCCGCCGCCTCCTCCGCCGCCGCCGCTATTCCTGTACTGGTTGCCAGAAAACCTCCCTTCAGAATGGAAGCTTCTATCACTGTAACTCCTGTCACCGTAGCTCCGGTCTCCATTGTATCCACCACCACCACCACCTAAGATGACACAAGGGCAGCATTGACCAACAGAGGGAGAGGCATGGTGTTGCAAACACACCACGTGACAATTAATACGCAGACAGCTAGTGTCCACCTCTCGAGTAACCTCGTCCACCTCGCCCACGCCCGCCAAATCCTCCTCCTCGCTGTCCTCTTGGGCCACCGGACCCAAAACCTCCCCTGGAACGTCCACCCTTTCCTGCTTCATCCACACGAATTGACCGTCCATCGAGAGTCTGCAAAAAAAAAAAAAAATGTTGTTAAAATAATCCTTTATTCATTCATTCGTAATGCCATTATTTGCATTACTTCCCAACACTGTCATTTACAGGGAAATAGAAGATATTTGGGCAAAGGGTTAATATCAAGTTCAACAACATCAGAAGAACAAAGAATAAATAATGTGAAATGCTGGTTAATTGTGCATTGTGATGTTACCTTGCCATTCATGCCGTCCTGTGCGTCTTTGGCATCTTCTGCATTGTCGAATTTCACAAAGCCAAAACCGCGAGATTTCCCTGTCTCTTTGTCTCTGATAACATCCACTAATGAGGGAGAAAAAAAAGTATTCTTTTTTTTTTAAAGTGCACCAAAATAATGAAAATTAAAAATTAAAAAAATATTAATTAAATTATGTAATTAAAATAATTTACCTTTTTCGATGGTTCCATATTTGCCGAAGGCCGCAGCCAGAGACTCCTCGTTGGTCTCGAAGCTCAAGCCTCCGATGAACAATTTACCCTCATCCGACATAGTGTAGCTGGGAAATGCAAACATAAACACCAATCAGCTGACGCAAAAAATAAATAAACACAAATCTGAACAAATGTTAAACATCGGCAAATCCCGTCCGCAGAGCTAAAGTAGGTCACCAGCCCGTGGAACAGTGTATTCAAAAATAAATATTTATTCTCATTCTTTTTGGTTGGAACTAAAATAAACCTTCCCTACTTAACCGAAAAATATATATTTTATGGTGCTTTTACTTGAAATCGATCCCGCCAACATTGAAAGCCGAGCAGCTCGGAGAGTTACGCCTCGGGCCTTTCAGCGTGGTACCGTTATTTTAGCGGATTAGGGAGACAGTTTTTATTCTCTGGGCGCCATTTTGTGGCACCGAGCTCAAGCGCTTCACTGTTGATCCGCTGGTCGACATTGCGAGCAGCGTCTCATGCAGCAAGATGCCATATTATGGTGGTTACATAACTGAGGAATGTGATACGGATTTTGTTTTGTGCGCAATTCCAAACTCCCCTTAACAGCAACACAATGCATGCAAATGTACAATTGTTTATTCATATATTTAAAACAAATAATAGCAATACTTTAAACCAGGGAAAAAGATGACATTCTAATCATGCCTTGGAAAATCTGCAGATATATGTGAACATGTATAATTCCCACGAAATTTACCGTGAAAACATTTAGAAAACAATGGGGGGAAAACCCACCTTCAACTGTCAGGAGTCCAACCGATGCTGAGCGGAGCTGCGGGTCGAATGAGAGGAGGAAGGGGGCGCGTCCTGAGCTCCAGCTCTGCGCACAGACCTCTTCTTCTGGAGCTTTATTGGAGGAAGCGTGGCGGATCCCACTGCCACCTACTGTACATGGTAGTGTACATTATATAGCTAAATATATCTATCTATCTATCTATATATATATATATATATATATATATATATATATATATATATATATATATATATAGTGTATGTAGAATTTGAGGTGCATATAACTGAGTTGCAGTGGATGCGTGACGTATGTATGAATCGGAGCAGGCGAGGGGTGTGAATATTGGCTTATCAAACCTGTGGTAAAACACATGGTTCTTTTCAGGGTAGCTTTTTTTTGTAATTCTGATCTCCTTTGTCAGTTTCTGGCTGGGTTGTTCAGGACTCCCCAATTCTGTAGGCCTCCTTCATGGCCTAGGTATAAGATCAGTCACATTATCTGTTTGTTTATCTACGTCTTTAGCTTGTTTAATCCATCTCCTCACAGTCAAAATTCACGTCATGCCTGAATGTAAGGACATTTAACGTAAAAGACAGCAATGTCTGAATGACAAAAAGGTCTCAATTAAGAGACAAATGAAGGCAGCAATGTTATGTGTTCCAGGTATAAAATGGCAACGGAAATATCCCAAGGTTTCTTAATGTTTTCCTTTATTCTTTTTTTACCTGCATTGTCATTCATATAAGTTATATTGAAACATTTCAAGGAACATCCTTAGCACAGAACAATACATAGTTTACATTCAAGACATGTACATTTAAGGCATTGGAGTACTTAAACAAACATACAGTAACACGTCTTTGTACAAAACACCAAGATGTATAACATGAAAATGCACATTGGAACCTTTTGTGGCATATGCTACGTAACAATGTCAGCCATTGTCATTGACAGACTCAGATGAAATAACATGCTCAGCACAAAGACAGCCACAGGAATCAGACACCTCGGACCTGTTGGGCTTACATTCTTCAGAAATATATGTGTCAAAATAGCACCAAAGCATTTTAGTTTACTCTGCTGCTTTTTGACCTGTTCCACGAGTTCAGAGGTCAGCCTTGGTTGGTTCCTTCTAGTCACGAGAAAGCAGCCTCTGCTATCACAGTGAGTGGATCTCTCCCATGCAGGAGACTAGGGACGATGGGGATGATGCTGGTACGGTTGAGACGTTCGTGGGTACCTCCGAGTTCGCCTGCGTAGACGCCTCTGATGCATCAAAAACTGCAGGCGCTCTAGTTTACAGTGTAATGTTTGATTTTCCTGTGTGGTTGAGCAGGTCAGGTGACTCTCCTCACCTACAGGGGAGGGGAGGAATAACAACTTGTTAGACATGCTACTAGTCCTTCATTATACTTCAATATTTGACAAATGGAAATAGATGGATGTCTAAAAGAGCAGACATGGATTTGTCATGCATGTACACAAACACAGGTTACAACTAGTAATGGGCACTTAAATAGAAGCATGTAGAGTAGAAGGCATAGACTCCCATTAAGCCTCATGAATTTGGGCGTGTGTAAATAAATATGGCCTTTTATCACAGCACCAAATGTTTGGTCAGTGTCATTTAAGCCAGCTGGAGGTCTATTGCTGAGTTAATTATTTAGTCAAATGTAGGTTACTTTGCCAAAAGAAAAAGAAAAAAAAGGAAAAGAGGAAAAAAAGACCACATGTCCCAGAATGCACTGCCAGTCGGCCAGTGCAGGCTGCTGATCAGTTAATTGGAAACACCTGCAAAGGGAAGCTCTGACAGCAAACATTTCAGCTGAGACAGAGAGAGGGAAGGAGTCAACTGATGGTACAGCCAAAGAAGCCACTGTAGCCATTATTTATTCATTTGTTGGCAAAAATTGTTTAAAGTTTATTTACATTCTGGTTGTATAACTTTTTGCTTTTTGTGTTAGAAGGTTTTCAACCTAAATGGACCAACCAGCCAACAATTGAGGAATAAGAAAAACAATAAAGATTGAGCTGTGTTGGAAACGAGTTGTCCCATTTGTCCTTTGGGATCACATGTACCAGGTAATTTCAAGTTGGGCTAGAGTTGACCGAAAAATACGTGGGAACTTGACATCTATTGAGAGCCAAAGCAGCCATGTTTATATATTTCACCTTTTTTGTTTTGTTCCTGGAATATATAGCTGCATAAATAATGTATTATGAATGCAATCACCAGTAACTCCTCCAGTGTTCAAGTGTGTAATATCATGTGTTCACCTGGAGTTTTACTGAGGTGCTCTGTCCTCTGGGTCTCCAGTGTTTGGCTCTTTGCTTTGCTTGGCCCCTCCTCTGCTGTGAGCAGCAGGCTGGCTGGAGGGTTCGAATCAGGGCAGTGGGGTTGATGAGCAGGGGCAGGTTGAGCCCCCTGGTGGTGATAGGCAGCTCTGAGGAGGTCGTTAAAGATCTGGAGAATGACGCCGATGCCACTCTGACTGCATGGGGTCAGAGAGCCTGATGGGAGGAGAAGAGAGCATAGGACATTAGGGAGGACGAGGTGGCTGATAGTTGATGAAAAAGGAGACCTAAGCAAACTGAGACAGCCGACATTAGTGCAACGATAAAAAAAAAAAAAAAAACAGATAAGTAAAGTAGAAATCCCACGGTTCCATTGGTTCCAGCTGCTCAAATGTCATGATTTGCTGCTTTTCTTTGTCAAGAACTGAATATCTTCAGGTTTGGACTGATACATTGCATCATTGTACAGTGTTTATCCACACAGGTACATCTTAAATCTATATTCTCTGTTAACTATATTTAGTAGTGATGTGTCGAGGCTTCGATGCGCGTGTCGAGTAATCCAGGTAGATTTTGGTGAAGCGCGTATCGAGGCTTGTGTCGATGATGTATGTGGTGACGTTCGAAGCCTCGCGAGCCGGCCGTACCACGTGACTGATTCAGAAAATGATTCATGGGTTTGCCGTGCGATTTGAAATATAAGGGGCAGCGAAACTCAATGGATTTCCCCCTTCCTCTCTGTACCCAGCTTCATGTGTGCCTGTGAAAGGGTATTTTATAAAGCAGGTGAAATAGTCTCAAAAAGCCCAGCACTGTGGAAAAGTTCTTATTTTTACTTAAAAAATTGGACACATCAACATGAACTAGCGGAGCTGAGGCTCAAAACACCGATCCTCTGACTGAAAGTCGGATATTCTAACCACTGACCCACAGTCACATCACAACCCTCTCCCAATTGGTTTCGAGTTTTGATTTTGACCCTGCCATTATATCATAAAGATAGACACAATATTAATAAGTTAATAATTGATGTATTGGCATCACAAACATAATTATTCAATTTAAAGCTTCACACACCAAAGCCATGGTGTCGTTATGATCACTCTGCTTGTTTTACATGTATTGTCCACTTGGTGACGCAGTAGAGCAAATGAAGCTCCGTGAAGCGTCGGCACATGAGCGAACCAATTGGATGGAAAGCTTCAATGCTTCAGGAAGCTTCATCTCGCCATCACTAATATTTAGTGTGTTTTAGTTATTGTTTATAATGTGTTTACACCTGCCTCATCTATTTTCAGGATTTCAGTGACTTTGCTGTTGCAAAACTGTAATTTTCCTTTGGGATTAATAAAAACTGTCTGTCTGTGTATCTATCTTGATTAAACTAATCAAACACTACTGTATTCTGATATTCCATAATCAGGCTTTCGCTGCTGACCGGAGGTGTCAAAAGTATTCACATTCATTACTCAAGTAGAAGTATAGATACTAGGGTTTAAAAATACTTCTGTAAAAATTGAAGTATCAACTCAAGCTTTTTACTTAAGTAAAAGTGTAAAAGTACTGGTTTAAAAACTACTTAAAAGTATAAAAGTAATGTAAGGGGAATGTTTTTTTTTTCATTAAGGATAAACTCTTAAGACGCGTCTCAGGGGCCTATAGTGCACTACCCCACCTCCCCCAAAACAATAATTTTTATAAAGGCCATAATGACTATAATGTTTTAAAATGTTATGTTGAAAAATGTGGGATGCAGTAGGCTACCCGTTTCAGCTGCATATATGCCCATTTAAAATGATCACATTTTGTTACAACGCAAATACATTAAAGTACCATATGTGTACTACTGAGCATTAACATGCGTTTCATGGAGCGGAAGACATGATGACTAGTTGCCTATAAGTATTGTAATAGTGCAAAATAGGCGGCGGCGACTTCGACACAAACACTTAAAGCTGTGGTTCTCAAACTTTTTCTGTAAATAACATAATTGTGTGACTCATCTGTGCTTTTATAAATAACAGAATAAAGAAAATTGCAATCACTTTCAAGTAAATCAGATTGCCCCATCAGACAATGTTTTGTGTAAGTTCTATCTCTGCAAAAATAACTCATATTTAGTTACTACTAAATAGCTCATTGTGGAAAACAATAAGCTTTTAATTTTTTTTTGCCAAACAAAACGAATGAGTGCAGATATGTGAACCATCAGGTTGTATCCGTATTAGTGGCTGCAGTGACCTGCTTTCCTCGACACATATGTAATAAACGGGGTTGTAGATTTGATATGGCCTCTCTCAATTCATGCTCAATATTGAGCTTAGATCTGTTTTTTTATTTTGAGAAATGCAACAGCAAGAAAAGACGAGCTCACGGCGTCGCGTCAAATCGCGCATGCGTAAGCGTAACCTGTTAACGGCGTACCGTAACCATTTACCCGAAAGTACAGGCATTTGTCCATGTATTTATTCATGACTTAGTTTTATATCCGTGTACTTTTGTGTGAAGCCAGCAGTTCATTGTTGGTAGAAGACACGAGCACCGTGGCTCGTTTCACGTGGAGCAGGAGAGCTGCTCCGGGTTCAGAGAGCTGCTCCGGGTTCAGAGAGCTGCTCCGGGTTCAGAGAGCTGCTCCGGGTTCAGAGAGCTGCTCCGGTGCGAGGAGAACTCCGCTGCTCCTCACATGAGAGCTGCTGTTGCGTCTTCACCCTGGGAGCGTTTAAAATGCAGATATAGCGGTCTACTTTTCACGCGACATATTTTCTGACGCTCTCTGTCCGCTGGTGTGTGTGCTCAGCGCTCACCTGTGTACGCGCGCACGTATTTGTGGGCAACGGGGCGGAGAGGTTTTTTGTGTGTGTGTTTTTGAACGATGACAAGCCGGAGTGAAAACAAACAAATGAAACAGTAACGAGGCAATTTTTAAAATGTAGGGAGTAGAAAGTACAGATATTTGCGTGAAAATGTAAGGAGTAGAAGT
Source organism: Taurulus bubalis (assembly GCF_910589615.1). Lineage (NCBI taxonomy): Eukaryota > Metazoa > Chordata > Actinopteri > Perciformes > Cottidae > Taurulus > Taurulus bubalis. Next base: position 32,164,541 of record NC_136589.1, on the reverse strand, counting down.
AAAAAGTCGTCTGAAAAATAAATAGTTCAGTAAAGTATAGATACCCAAAATTTCTACTTAAGTAAGGTAACGAAGTATTTGTACTTCGTTACTTGACACCTTGCTGCTGACACACTTACCAGAAAAAGTCCCAGAGAAGACACCTGGTGAGGGGCTCACAAAACTTTCTATGACTGCTCCTGGCTGCTTGCTCAGCTCTGCAGTGGATGAGGCATGACCATTACTCTGTAAAACAAGAAGGAAAAGATGGCTTGACTGACTGTCACTCCAGGACTATTTTTCTTTCTTTTCTTTCTTCTTACCGGGCACTCCCCTGCACACTTCATATTTACACACATGTCACTTAAACACACATGTCACTTCAACATACACTTACATTAATGTTATCTGTTTGTCTGAGCACTTTATCTTATACTTAATTTAATACCCACCGCACTGTTGTTGTTGATTGTTTGTCTCGTCTCATGTCTAATGTATGCACGTTCCGCCTAGAAAAATTCCTCGTTTGTGTAAACATTCCTGGCAAATAAACGGATTCTGATTGTTATAGGTTATGTCACTAAAACATGCCAATAATGCATCGTGGTGAAACCATGACAATGCATTGGGATTTGGATACACTGTTGCAGTAGAATATGTCAGACTAACCTCTTTGAGGGTTGAAGCTGACGCTGGGCTCCGGGGTCCAGAAATGGAGCCGGTGGGAGCCGGTGAACAGACTGGTGTGGCTGCTGGTTGTGTACTGCTGGGATGTGGACAACCAGCAGGAAAAAAAGGGGTTGAAAGAACAGGAGCGGATGTGTGTGTGGAGTGTGGAGGACAGGATTGATGTGGAAGGACAGTGGTGCTGGGAGCTATTGAGTTCAAGGAAGTTATGGGTCTTTGAGCACTCAATTGGATCAAGGATGTAGAGTCAGAAGAGTCTGGGGCTCGAGTAGAGGTTTGGGAGGTGGATCCTGTGGTTTTGTTGGATGAGTTAGGGTGGCTCATGTTGGCGGCAGTGGGCATGCCGGGTTGAGGGTCGCTGCTGCTCCCAGCTCTCAAGTCCTTGTGGCGCTGCAGCTCCGCCACGTTCTGTGCAGACAGTTGGAGCTGCACATACATCATGTGGGCACCAATTCCCAGGTTAATGGTCAGAGGTGAGCGCCCAGACAGGAAGTCTCCGATCTGCAGGGTAGTCAGGAAAGACACACATCAGAGTTTAATTTGTTGACACTTGTGGTTACCTTGGTAACATCAAGTGGGATTTACAGTATTTCAGCAAACATTCATTTAATATCTAGTTTGTCAGACATACAACAGAAGAACAGCAGCCTCATGAACTCACATTATTTTAAGACAAAGGTCATCATGAATGTAGTCATTGCTATAGAAGGGTTACAGTAATTAATGATTGTAAATAGAGAGAAGGGCCATTGCAGACAAAATGCCCTAAAACAATTGTTGGATTTCATGAACATCTTGAGGATCTCAACTTTAAATACAGAGCTGTGTGTGTGTGTGTGTGTGTGTGGGGGGGGGGGGCGATTTTTATCTGAAAAAAGCATTTGTCACAATGTCTTAGGACAGCGGTGAAATGTGTGTTATGTGCTACTGCATGACCATAAATGGAAAAGACACACCAGTGCATAGTTTGAATTGTTCGAGAACAAGATTTCCCCCCTCATCACATTTATGTATTAAACAAGTGTCTATATATTTACAGCATAGAGTCAAAAAGACATTACATGTACCTGGACTTCTGTTAAACCTTCTAAGACGTCCATCATCGTTCTCTCGGCTCTGGCAGTGGAGCACTGTGGCAATAAAGATATCACAACATGACAGCTATAAAGACTGATTACATGTGGACATGGATGTGAATGGAAATGTGATTCGGGAACACTTTATAATATTTCATAAATGTTTGAGTATTACCAGGGAACAAATAAAGATCGAATGAGGAACTAACTGCCAGTAAGGCATCAGTTAACGGGCACTTCTTGATTAAATATTCAGCACATTTTAGTAGCTGATAACCTGATTGAAAAATGTCTGTAAGATATTGGGTTAATTAACTAATATGTATTTAATTGTTTGTGGTTATCTGTGAATCCTTATAATGGAATCCATTAACTTATCGTTCTTACTTCTAAATAATGTTGTAAACAGCACTTATCCAATAAAAAATCATTACGTCATCATTACCCGCCTTTCAGTTTCTATGCCTGCCCTTAAGTAAAGTGATGTTACAGAGACATAAATCATTAGTTCATGACTACCTGTCCATTAGTTACCAATGGTGTACCCCTCAAGTAAAGTGGTGCATCACACTGAGTTGTATGAATACTTCATCAAGAGTTAGCATTAGAAAACAAGATTCCCTTTCCTCCTCCTACGTAAAGTGGTGGTTCACCCAGATTGATGGAAACATCATTACAGCACTAGAAATGTATCAATATTTAGCCAGTCATTAGTCACCATTAGCCTTGTGGACCCATTTATTTTTACAAGTAATCCATCATTACTTCATGCTTATCAATCTACAGTGTGATAATCATTTGTGATACATCATCACAATTATATGACTATAAAATGAACTGGACGAGAACAGGAAACAAGGAATGAATCGTACATTTGATTGCTTCATATAGCTATAACAACCCAATATGATGCACCACTTTACACGAGACAAACTATTAATGTACAGGTAATCGTTAAGTAATATAATAATGATAACAACTGTTTGTATGGTGGAGGCTGCATCGGCTTACTCACCACTAAACCAGCTTCAATGGCAGGGACCAGGGTCAGCTTGCTTCCATCTGTTACACCCAGGTCCAACAGTTGGCCTGCAGTCAGCTGCCTGCCACATACACATTTTCTAGTCAGCATATATTGACTTAAGAATATAACAGCGGCGATGAAGCAATGTGTGAAGAATCACAACTCACTTGTCTCTATACAGGAGGACGATTCTGTCTGTTTGCAGCCTGAGTTTGTGGGAGATGTGTGTCCTCAGTCCCTCCACAGTCTCTCCCCGGGGGACAGTGAGCTCCACTGGGGTTCCCGTGGTCGAGGTGACGGACAAACGCATGGTTGGCTGACCGGTGGAGACCGCAGCCTGGCAGCCTGCAGACTCGGCTGGGGTGAAACTACTGAGCCCCCGCTGCTGCTCCATTCAGCTGTGAAAGGTCCAAATTTAAACCAAATTCAATTTAGGCGAGTATACGACAGTAATTTTGTTTTTAGTCTTGCACCTCATTCGTCAGAGAACAGTGTGAAGCAGCTTTGGACAATAACAATACGATTACAGAGCGGTTTGACCACGGCAGAACGTAGAAGTTGTTCTTTCTGGCTGTGACAGACGCAGCACTACTCCGCCGAGCGTAAAACACCCCAACCCTGTTAGTGTAAGCCCCGCCCATTCGAAAGCACAGCCAATCAGTGAGAGCGCGAGACCAGTGTGCCTGCACCGTCCAATCATATATGTCTGTTTCTCACGTGACTCCACCCTGTTTGGTGTATCACTCACCATTCATAAATGATGCAATCTGCAAAGCCCTACAACATGTTTACAGAATGTCATCATGTACAAATGTTTGTCTAATTTTCTTATAAAAACAATGCAGACTGTAGGCTATTGTACTATTTCAAATTAGTCTCATTCTGAAAAGCTTCCCAGAGATGAGTCACAATGTTGACATTACTCATAATCCCCAGCAGTAACACATCTTGACCTTCTACTGACCATATAGCCCTATTATTACACTATGCGTTGTTCCATCACACTCTTTTAATGTGTAAAAAAAACAGGCTGTTTGAAATTATTACATCATCACTAACTCTGTAATTGTGTGACCCACAGTGCCGCCAACTTTAAGTGGGAAACCTGAACTTAATGATCATACAACTAGTATAACCCCACCTGCTAATCATCCTACCTCTTGACCTTTTAAGCTTCAAACGCTTTAAAAAAAAAAGTTTTTATTAAGGTCTAAGGATAGAGGTGGTCATAGTGGTACAGATTAAAAAAGCCCTCAGACACAGGTATGGTATTTTGTGCTATATGAATCAAATTGAATCGACTCTTAAATACACACTTGTCAACTCCAAGGAACACAAGTAGCTACAACTCAGAAACTACAATAATAATAAGTCCTGCATATTTTTCGGACATTTTAACAGAGCTTTTGTTTTTGTTTTAGTAAATTCCAGCTCTCTCTCTCTCTAAATATAAATACATATATTTATACTTTTAATTTCAAAAAGGTGAGATCCTTTTTTTCCCTTTACAAGATCACATGCACTGGGCTATAGGCAGGGAAACACCCTAGATGCACATTTGTGGATGCAGTATAACACTGTTCAGCCAGTGGGAGGAGACACTCACAGATAGCATCCAGGCTTTGTTCTCTGCAGTCTTTTTCTTTTAGCTGTTTAGTATTCCTGTCCCACCTCTGGTCCACAGCAGGTCCTCTGGCCTGCACCTGTCACATGACTCACGGTCGAGAGAAGACCAGCTTGGAGTAAAGTGACGTAGGAACCAGGAAAGGCCAGAGAAATGCAGCTAATGTGTTTCCACACAGTGGCTAAAAATAGCTACACCCACAACACCCCCGCTTTACACGGCCTGCGTCACTCCACTTCCATATCAGCTCCCTCTCTTCCTCAACTCCCTCCTCTCCGAAATACAGACATGTTTGCCTCACGATGTCTTTTCTGTCTGTGCAGTATGTGAGAAAAAAAACACAGCTATCCACCTCCTTTTCTGTTCTGTTTTGCTTAGTTGTTCAGTAGAATATTTGTATTTGTTCCCTTCTCTAATATGCTCTAGGAATATGAGAGCGATACACATACGTGTGTACACACACACACACACACACACACACACACACACACACACCGTAAATAGCAAATCCAAATCTTTGTTGAACTTCACTGGAATTCAAAAGGAATTCCACACGGATCTCTTCTTCATCTTTTCCTCCTTCCGGTGACTTGATAAACACAATATCCCAGTGAGATTCTGATGGAGATCTTGTCTCCCTCCCTGAGCCCCCCCCCCCCCCCCCCCCCCCCCCCCCCCCCCCCCCCCCCCCCGGCCCCTCATTCCTCCCCAACGTTTCTATGGTAGCATGCCAATCCAACGTTTCACAAAGACGAGCGAGAAGGGGGAGCGGTTGCTGCTTTACATTCTTTGGGCCTCGAAAAATTCCACAGGATGTCCTGCTCTCCAGAGCATGCACAGACGCTGCTCTGACGTCAACCGACCAGAACACACACATGCACATGCACATGCACATGCACACACTCCCCCTAGCCTATCCTGGCATCATTTCCCAGACGTTTCAATCCTTTGGTATGGCACACTCTAGAGTTGACATAATTACATTATTTTTCTTTCTTTCTTTTGTTGTCTATCATATGCATATTTCAATTTATGTTTGTAATTTTGTTAAATGTTAAATATTATATAGGTGGAGGCTTCAAATAAGTTGGCTTTTTGTCTCTTCCTGCACTGTGATATTCATTTTCTGTTATGATCTTTTATTTTATTGTTTGAATTGTTCAAAAATAAATAGAGTTAATGGAATTTCAGAGATAACTACATTTGTATGGCATCACCCCTGGATATTTCAACAAGAATCTCAATGAAAAGTGTTGTGTTTTCTGAAGATACAGAAACACGGATAGAGGAGAGCACATATTGATATGAATCTGAATGTATTACTTCAAATTAATTTTCTAGCCATCTATTTACTCATTTACTGTAAAGCACAACAGTCCTCAAATACTATTTATTTATATATATATTCCCTAATTCTATTGGTATAAGTGTGAGGACCAATGTTCCCCATACGCTGAGCCAGACACTCTGAGGGCTTCCATCATGTCACTGAACACCTTAGGAGTCTGATTGTTTAGACTGAAATGTCTCTATTTGTGATATTTCATTACAATGAATATACAATTACAGCCATTAAATTGTTTTGAAAGAGTATTGGAGTTGTGTAATCAGTGGAGAAAGCTACATTTGTGTGTAGAGTATTACACCTGTCATAATACATATCCATAATGCATGTATTTATAGAGATGTATTTATGTCGAGGTCTCAAAGCATCCGATGTTCTCAGAGACTGGGCTGGCAGTGGCAACATTTTTACTTCTTCTAAAGTGTATGAACAAGTCCCAAGTCCTTGAAAACATATGCTGTGTTTATGTTTCAGATGATAGATTAAAGTAGACAGAGTTTAGCATGCGGAAAAGAGTCTGAGGAGCTTACAAAATGTACTAGAATGTGACATTCAATAACCCGAAGAGACAGTAGAGGCCAATAAGGTTTATAGACATAGCATATGAGGACATGTGGTCACATTCCCGAAAAGAGCATCTCTTCCACATCTGTCCCAGAAATGTGACACCTCACTCCCCCAACAGACTTCCCTCTGATAGTAACCTGCAGTGAGTAAATACATGTAGGTCATTGTGTTGGCCCTGAACTGATTCCCTCAGTGGAATCAAAGTAATCAGTGTGTGAAGTTATTTCTGTCACTCAACCGGCTGCTCCACATTTGGGCTTTTTCTGTTTTTTTGTTTTCTGAAGTTATTTGGGGATAGTCTATGTGAAGAAACTTGAAATGTTCAGCTTTCTGTTATCTGTTATCACAGATCAGACCTCCTGCCCCTTTGCAGCTGACACATTTTCCATTTGGGCAACTCCTTTGGGCAACTACTCCATTTCTACATCACTGAAGAATGTAGACTGTAGAGGGGCTGGTTGCAAGAAGCCTTTTTGGATTGGAAGATGAGTGCAAATAGTGTGGAACATATTAGTTGTGCAAAAGTCACAGGAGATCGTAAACACACAACGTACCAAATTAAAAATACTCTTGGTGGGTAATCTAGGTAATATTGAATGACTTTAGCTGCATTTGTCATGAGTCAAATTAAATAACAAAACTCAAATCATCAAAGAGGCCTAAAGCTGAGCCAAAATGCCAATGCGACAGTCAATCTGTTGCATTATATTATTATCATATTGGTTAAGACAATGTCAGCTACAAACATTAACAAAGGAGATCCTTAGAAACAACTAATTTGATAAAGATTTGCAGCGGTTGTATAACTATTTCACTTAAAGTAATAGAGTTTATTACATTTTTGCATGTGTTAGGACGCAATAACCTTATTTTAAGTAAATTAAACATAACAACAATGCATTTCGCCATGGAGTACAGGTTGATGATGTATATAGACATATATATTTGTCGTGAATAACATATATTTCTACAGTGTGCATTTGAGGAGATACCATTATTAAGGGATCACACTTTTCATTACAAAAAACATTCTTATGGTGAAAATTCTCTCATTTGGACGAGTTAATTTAATTACAAAGAATTCAAACTATTGTTTATTTAGCAGGAGTCTTGACTGGATCTAACTTTGAAAAAATAAAAAAAAGCTGCATGAAGAACGAAATGACTTCCGCCTCAATAATGTTCAACCTGAAAACAACAGTGCAACGGTGCCCCCTGGTGGGGAAACGTGAGATTACAACGACGTCCACAACACCCATCTGTCTGAAATTTGTCGGAGAGAAAGCTGCTGTCGGAGGCAGACTCAAACACAGCAAACGGAGCATATTAAAATATGAATCATGTGTGGATCGACAGCAAAAAAAAAAGAGTCTGATAACCAACCAATGAACTGCTCCCACAGCAGCTGTCATTCATGAGCAACTGCTGTGAATGAGGCTCTCTCCTCCATCTCACATCATCACCACCACCAACACCGTCAGCGCTGGTCACGTGGTGAGTGGGGAGCGGGCGGTGGGTGTGTCTATTCGCGTGTGGTTTCATTCATAACTACAGTCTTTATTTGAAGCCCAAATTAAAGTATGCAGACGGGGCAGGCTGCCTGTGGACCGCCGCTTCTAACGGAGTCTACAGCCGGGTGAGTCCCGTCCTCGTCCCTCTCACACCGGGACCATCTAATGGACCTACAGGGGTGCTCGCGGTGTGAAGTGCTACTATTTCATTATGTAAGATCAGATGTGTGATAGGTGACAACAGCCGGCTCCAGGTATCTTAATCGGAGTGTTTCAGTGAGAGGTGTTTTGGAGCCCTCGTGTCCTAGGGTTCCTGTGTGACTATCTTGATTTATTCCCCGCAGGCTGAGCGCAGACGACGCAGAGATGCGGGACAGCTCTGATCGGCATGTTTTTGGAGGAGAAAGGAAGATGCTGCTGCCGCTGCTGCTGAGGCTGCTGCTGCTGAGCGCTGCCAGCTGCAGCGGGTCGCTGTAGTCCGTCTGCACAGAGCGGAGGGAAGCTGCTCAACACCGCTTGTATAGACCGTAAGATATGACACATCTGGGGACTTCCATCCTCCAGTCACACGTCAGGGTGATATGCAGTGACCCCTTTCCCGCCTCCTCCTCCCTTCAGCCTACTATGATGGGGCTTAGGGTGTAAACAGCATTACAATCTGCTAATGGAATTAAAGTATGTGAACGTCCGTCTGTCTGAGCCGCATCGTCCATCTGTCTCCCTGCCTGGTGTACATGAAGCGAGAGATGATGCGAGGATGTATGTCATGACATCCTCGAAACTAACGCTCGCGCGCGCGGATACACGCACGCACACTCACAAACACAAACGCGCGCACACACAATTTTTATTATTTCGTCGAAGTCGGTGTTTTCAATTTTATTCTGGTTACTTAGATAATAATAATATATAAACAAATATAATAATAAAATAATGCTAATAACATTTTCTAAAACGTGAAGTCCGCTCAAAAATAGACTATTAGGAAAAAGTTATTATGAATAAATGAATACTTAGTAAAAACGAAATAAGATAAAATAATATATAAAAACATTTAAATTCCAATCATATTAATATTGTGACAAACAAAAATAAATACATTATTATACATTATTTCCCCCCAAATCAGCACAATGATGATAAAAAGAGTAAAACCCCATTAACACATGCACATTCACACTCCTTTAATTTCCCAGCCCTAAGTCATCTTATTCTACACTGTCTGACAGGACAAGTGTGCCTTGTTTATAGATTTACACTGAGTGAAATATTCAAGAGTTCAGAAATGCATAAAAGAAGCAGCTATCTGAGTTTGAACATGTATAATTGATTGCTGTGACAGGTCAGTAATATAGTGACATTATGTAAAGGTTGTATTAGATTTTAACAAGAAATAAAAGGAAAATGTAAGACCATCAGCAAGCACATTTTAAAAACCTTGGATAATAAAATCAAATTTTCAAGGTAACTAAAACATTTTTACTGCTGACAGCGCAAAGAGAGGACAGAGGTTTTCACCACATCTGTAGTAATGTCAAATGTCAAAATAAAGTCTTTTCTTTTATTACAATTATTTTCTTTAGTTACTTTAAATCCCCCTATTAGATATATTAATAAAATATATGATAAATGGTTTATAACAGCTGTAATAATATAAAATATGATCATAATTGTTGACGAATAATGTACATTAATAAACACTGTAAAAACGAGCACATCTCCTTCCAACTACGTCATAAAGTGTTTAACCATTCATTAAATGTTAGAAAAAGAAGGGTGGTGAAACTTCAACATGATGTGTGTGTGGTTCTCTATTGCTGCTCTCTGCTATTCAGAACTTTGTCCTCATCGGTGTTACCTTGAGCTGCCTATTACATAAAATATGACTCTCACATGGAGAGGGAATGTGCGGCAGTGTTATCAGTGTCAGGGATGCAATCATGGACTGATGTTACACAAGCTGCACTCTGTAAAATAAATGTGTACTGTCAGTCTTCTCCCACTCCTACATATCTTTGTCTGTCACCGTCTTATTTTACAGGGATCGTCTAATGACTGAGACATACAAGATATTCTTGGTTATTGTGTGTGTGTGTGTGTGTGTGTGTGTGTGTGTGTGTGTGTGTGTGTGTGTGTGTGTGTGTGTGTGTGTGTAATAGTCCATCTTCAGGAGATGTCAGTAAATTTGACACATTTAATGCACTATGCTTAATGTGAAATGAGGCATTAGACCCGTTTTAAACAAGAGGACCAGTTTACTTGCCATGAGGTATTGTACAGTCTGCAAAAACAGCTGTGTAATGTTATCTGTTGCTCGGTCCAGCCTCGTTCTCAGGCTCAGTCACATGAACGGAGGAATGATAACTCTGGTTTTGGCTGTTAGGGCTTTTTACAACTTTTAGGCCCTATATGATTTAAATAAGAGCTATTCTTTGTACTGGAAAGTTGATTTACATAAACAAAATGATTTTCACTGAGTTACAAATGTCTCTTTCCCAATTTAAGTGTATGGGACAAAGTCTTTTTGGGCCCAATGATATCACATTAAGAACCTGGAAATTGTAATTCCTTGATTTGGTCGCTGTGTTACTCGAACAGGATGAAATGGTGTTTCCGTTGAAGACTGTTTACAGCCGTGGATTTATACACATTTGGTCCTTATTTAGGGCAGCAGGACATTTGTGTGGTATTCAAAATGGACTACGCCCACATTCATGGAATTAAGGAGCATGTCACCTGGTGCAACTGTGTGACTCATTGATGCGTTTGTTAAACAATGGAGGTCTTTAACATATCCATAAGAAAAAGTTGGATCATTTCACTATTAATCTTATCACATTATTTGCTTCTCCTGCTCTTTGACTTTTCTGCATGAAAAAACAGAAACTGTTATCGTGGAGAAAGAAGCAGCAGCTGTGTCTGACTTCACTTTCTCCATCCTCTACAGGGTTCACACACGCTGACCTGGACCATGAGCAATGATTTTCCTGTTCTGACAAGTCTGACTGAGAACTCCACTGTGAGTACCGCTACGCCCGCCCCTCCCACTCTGTGTCCACCAACACTAACTCTCCACACCTTCACATCAGCTGGTGTCTGTGACAACTCTTCCTCAATACTTTTACAGGTCAAACTGGACCTCAGCCAGTTTGACCTCAGCAATGACTAGGTACAGATTGTGAGTTAGCGCCACACTGTCCCAGTAACAGGTAGTACATCCCAGCGGGAGCTGTAGTGGAGGAAAGCTTGATCTGTACCCAAAGAGGATTTTAATCAAAAACAGGGTGTGAGCGTGATGCGGTCTTGAAGTGCCATATAGCCCCTGGAGGCCGGGGAGGATATCTGATCCAGCGGAGGTGATTATCGGGCAGTTAAAGCTGTCTGTGCGGAGGGAGAACGGACTGTAGTTTCTGTGTTAGAAGCATGGCCTCAAGCAGTGATTTTCAACCTCTGTGCCGTGGAAAAATGTCCAGTAAAATATTATTTAGTTGTCGCAAACAATTTTTCATTGTTGAGTATCTGAGCCTGCAATATAGTGGCTGGCCTAGTAATTAAATACTCGTCCATGCCAGTAGGTAGCGCAATACATACCTACCATATATGTTGTATACACAATGCTACAATGTGACATTTTTTATGTTTTTTGGTTGTTTGTGTGCCGTGGGATTTTTTTATTGTAGAAAATGTGCCGAGGGTCAAAAAAGGTTGAAAAACACTGGCCTAAAGACTGGCGGGAGGCTTCGCCACTCAAGCTGATTGATTGTGTTGTTCTTCCTGTTCGGCTGAGGTTGTGAAAACAGCAGATTTCATTAAGCTATCTTAAGCTGTGTGTGTACGTGTGTGTATCAAGGTGTGCATGTTACCTACACACACACATACGGCTTCAAACACATTATACTGTATCTCCCCGTAGGCTTCGGCAGAATGTAGGCAACTATAGAATCTAATGAATGTGAAAATATACTGTGTGTGTGTGTGTGTGTGTGTGTGTGTGTGTGTGTGTGTGTGTGTGTGTGTGTGTGTGTGTGTGTTCACAGGACTTAGTTTGTCATGTTCAGGCCTGAAGCAGGTTTAAGGTTGAATGAAAAGAGGGGGGGAAAAGGGTATTTTCATTTGCTCTAACGCACATAACCGTCAACCTGGTCGTCGTCTGGCTTTATAAGAAGAAAGTCTATCCTCCACGTTGCGACTTGCTTGCTGTTGGATTGAGCTTGTTGTTGAGGTTGACACAGATTGATTGATGCTTTGTCTTACCGAAGCACCTTTACCATGTACAGTGAATGCGGAGTCAACCCAACACAAGCTGTTCTTGCTCTTTATCTCTCACACACACACACACACACACACCCCCACACACACACCCACACCCACACCCACACACACACACACACACACCCTTTGAAAACACTTTCAACTAAAACAGTGCCGGTTCGAGGAATGACGTATACGTACGCATGGTGAAAGTTGCATACTGAGAGTTTTTCGGAGTCTAGAGAGAACATAAAGAGGTTTGTGGAATTTGGCTCTATATGTACCTATGTTTCCATTGACAAACCAACTTTCAGATGACCTTGATGATGCTCTTGCTAAAGCCATCCTCATCCTCTAAAGGTCGGCCTGTGCTCAGTGAGGAGCTTCTCTACTCAGTTTTCTTTGAATCTGTGCACGGTGACTCCCTTTAACGTTTTCATATATTATATGTAATGCTAAATGTTGCAATAGATGAATATATTCCCTTTGTGACGGTGAAAAGAGACCAATTATTTGCTCTCTCTTTTGAAACTGACATCGGAAGAAGAGCCAGGAAAGTCTGGTGTGGGGATTGCTCATCGTCTGCAACCTCCTCCGATTTCCATTTTTAGCCTGCAGAGGCCTCATTTACCTCCCATTGAGAAGAGCTGGGAGATTGAATTAAGGGTCTCGCTGACGTTTTCGATTAGCATCCCCAAGCTCACTCAGCCAAGACTGAGAGTATTAATCAGAGGGACTAAAGCAGTTGTGTGTGTGTGTGTGTGTGTGTGTGTGTGTGTGTGTGTGTGTGTGTGTGTGTGTGTGTGTGTGTGTGTGTGTGTGTGTGTGTGTGTGTGTGTGTGCGTAGAGTGTCTAGTGAGTGTGGATAAGAATCACTGTGAGGATGCCGGAGCTTAAGAAAGTCTCTTTGTGTTAATTTCCTCCTTATTAAATATTACTACGAGGCTTGCTGGCAGTGTGATGCGACAAAGAGATTCCTCATGGCTGGGAAGCTCAGAGGGAGAAGAATCAATTACTATCCCAGCAGGACCAACGCAGCCAGCGAGCTCACAACAACTAAACATAACAACAGAGATATGTCTTTGTGCTTTTAAGGAATGAGTTACAAGCTCCAGCAATGACAAGTGAATACAGTAATGGAATTTAAAGGGAAACAGTGACAGAGGGTACCAGGGTTTGAATGATACTGGTTTTGAAAGCCGATATGTTTAGTGCCACATATTTTCAGATTTCTATGCAGCAACAAAAGGTTGAGATCTATTTTTAACTTATCAGGTAAATACAAAATGTCTAAAATTAAAATTTCAGGACATTATCTTGTGTTCTGGTTTTCTTTGATCCAAGGGAGATATAGGGTGAGATTGGAAAACTGGTCTTCATGCTTAAACATAAAAAATAAATATTTATTCTGAAAGAGAATGATTACCTGGTTCATTCCCACATTTAACCACTATAAAGTAAAGTTCAAGTACCTCATACATGTATTGCATAGACTCAATGTACCTAACCTCTTTTCTTGGCTGCTGTTAATCAGGATGTGCCTGTGGCGGCAGGCCAGGTGGAGAACTATGTGCTGCTGTTGGTGCTGCTGAGTGCTTTTGCCGGGGGGACACTGGTGCTGCTCTCCCTGCTGCTCCTCTTCTGTCACCGCTGCTGCATGGGTGGACGGCGCTACTCCAGGTGGGTGACACACTGTGTGGGGCCGACAGGGATTGGGTTGTCTGCAAACACACAGGGATTACAGGATGCAACGTGATTGTGACAGCAGTGGATTAAAGCTGTGTTGAATCCGACGTTGAAAGCGGTGACGTGACCAGACGTTCACAAAGAGTAAAACTCGTTTCCCCCCTTTCAGAGCGAGTGATGACCCTGAGAAGACAAACACCACTTATGCTGAGGATTCTCAGCCCACCCAAGGTCAGAGCTGTGTATTTTCTCAGGTTCATACATACATGTGTTCTGGTCCACTGTTGTCACTCACGTTATTTCTGTCCCTCGCTTCATCCTCTTTGTCGCTCAGAGATCACCATTCATCTGGATGAATCAGACGCTCTCTCAGCGGCCAGCTGTCACGATGGAGAGTCAGAACGATTCGTCTCCACTGGGTCTACCGGCCGCAGAGTTTCCTTTAACGAGTCTGCACTTTATGAACAGGAGAAGACAACTCAGGACAAAGGACGCAGGTACAGTTAAACAGGTGATTTGACATCCTTATTTAGATGAGCTGTTGGTGGAATCAGATGAAATAATGTGTCCTCTTTCTCAGGTATACTCTGACTGAGGGAGACTTCCACCACCTGAAAAAGGCCCGGCTGACCCACCTTCACCTGCCTCCGGCCCCGTGTGACGTGAAGATCCTCACCATCATGGAGTGTGACTCAACAGAGAGCAGCACCATCAACATCAATGAGACCGCAGTTCCCAAACTGCCCCTCACTATCTACCAGGTAACTTCTCACCGGCTGTGATTTTTCTCACTGTCACCAAATCCGGTTGTTTTTTCTCATTGTTGTTGGCCCTGCGTTGATTACTCCCTCCAGCTCACTGAGAGAAGAGTCCCTGACTGGATCGGACTGAGCCTCAGCGGCGGTCTGCCTGGAGACCCGCACCACTCCACCATCCTGGACCAGGACACGAGCCAGGCTTCATCAGCCATGAAAGCACAGCACTCATGGTCCCAGACGGTGAGTTTAACCTTTTTCCGCCGTGTACTGACAGTTATAAAATGGTCATTGCATATTACAAGTCAATACGTTTTTAGCTACACTAGTCGGTGAACCACTTTCATCCAGACCATCAAGTGATGCTGTGCCTACAAGTACAACCTCCCACGGCCGCAGACTCTTCGTCTTGTTTGGTCACTTCTTCATCATGGGACGACACGCTCAGTGTTTTTATTAAAGTTTTTGTTATCAGGTAAACATAATATTTTCATCCTGAGGCCTTGTCGTCAGTGAAACGTCAATATTTCAGGGTCAGACCTTAAGGAATGCCTGTAAGAAAAGATTTAAATTCCAGCTGACATTTCTTTGCATGTTTTTAATTCCTGCTTGAAACATTTTTGTTGAAATGAAAAAAACATTTTTACTCAAAATCTGCAATAATTGTTTTAGTTTATTTATTTATTTTTTTTACAGTAAAGTTGTGAGCAAGAAATGCATTTGCACAGATAGATTCCTCAGTGAGGATTGGTCCACTTGTAGTATCACACATACACAGAGCTGTAAAAAGCAGCTACCACAGGCTCAAACCTATTGATGCACTGTGACATCAGTCATCAGTGCATCTGAGTGACAGTACGACAAACTGCTGTCCCCTGAGGGCCTCTGCCCGTCGTGATTCATCTCAGCTCGTCTGCCTCAACCCTCCTTAATGTCTCATCACCTCCCTTCACCCTCCCCTCTATTCATCTCTTCTGTCAGACGGAGGTTGTCGGGGACAGGGGAGAGGCTGAGAGCGAAAGTGGGATGAGAGGAGAGTCGATTCAAGCTCCGGGCCAGACTTCAGTTCTACATTTCTTCTCTAAACTGCGGCGTCATGCCAGTCTGGAGGGGGCAGGGCCGTACTTCAGGAAGTGGAAGTTTGACAGTAGTCATCGGGCTGCCAGCCTGGATGCCAAAGGTTTGGATACATGTCATAAATGGAGTAGTAAGCTAAGATTAGTGGATGATGTAACACTATGCAAAACAAAAATAAAGAAAAGATGAAAAACATCAAGTAGACATTTTTCCTTTTCATGCGCATTTCTACTAGGATCCCCCAAAAGAAGGCCCTTCCAGAGACAGAGAGCAGCGAGTGAAACCACTGATCGCACCGATGACGACTCTTTATCCCTCCGAGATGAGGTCATTGAGTCGTTCCCACAGTCCCCTTTCCTGACCGGTGGTCTCCAGTCCCTCTCTGCAGAGTCCCTTTCTCAACCAGACACTGCACTTACGTCCTCAATCTTCATCAGCAGGTACAACCCTTTCCATAATCCCAAAACTTGCACCATGAAACTCCCAAAATTAATGATTAACTGTTTTCCATCTTTGCAGGCTAAAACTAGAGGCCATGGTGGAGTTAGGTGGTAGCAGCAGTGCCAGAGGAGAGGATCGCTGTTCGCCAACAAATGATTGCCGCGCTCGGAGTCAAGATGAGGCAACAGCCAATGGGACAGGAGTAGAAAAAGAAACAAAGTTCGGTGCAGGTACAAGAACAGAAGCAGTGGGAGTTGAGCTAGAATCGGTAGAAGATGACGAGTTGTTTAAGGTACAACAAGGAACTGCTGTACAGGACATGTTTGAAGACATGTTAGGGACAACTAAAGACCCACAGACATCAGATGTAAGGAACATGAGTGAGGCAGATGAAGGAGATGAGCTGCTGTTGGGAGCTGAGGCCCGGCTAAGAGCCGGCTCAGGATCATCCCTTTCCTTCATGATTCGCCAGGAGAGCTCGGAGGCTCCTGCCTCCCTGTACAGAGACATTTGGAGCTTGCGAGCCTCTCTAGAGCAATACGCCTCCTCAGACCAGAGCAGCACAGATCGGGAGTCCATCCGCAGTGATGGCGACAGCGGCTCGTCCCACGGTGGTGCAGGAGCTCGCTCTGGCCTGGACAGTTGCTTGTCCCAAGACCTGGAAGATGAGCCTGAGGGAGAAGGCGAGGGAGAGATGTTGGAAAAAGGAATCAGAGGGGCGTCAGGTGGGGACAGTGAGGTGGGAAGTGGAGCTGGGGGAGAGGGTGAGGCAGGAAACCGTAAACTCCTTCAGATGGACAGCGGCTACACCTCCATTGAAGCACCATCCAGGGCATCTGAGGAAATGCGTCTTTTGGGGACTCCTGGAGCTCCAAGAGGGAAGACGGCGTCTGAGAGAAGGTTGTTCTTCACCAGCTCTGGGAGAAAAGGTTCAGTGTGCGAGAGCGTCGAGGCCAGGCTGTTTCAGGAGGAGCTGGAGGATGAAATGGCAGACGGCAGAGTGGCGAGTTCTCAAACTGGCAGCCAGTCTCTTACCCTACAAGAACCACATGAGCTTCTGAAATCCCCTCAACCTCAGAAACCTCCAGAATCACAATCACAGCCGATGCCGCCGCTGATTAAGCCAATCCCACAGCCCTCCACTCCTCACAAAACCCGTCTCCGCCGCCGCGACTACAGCATCGACGAGAAGACAGACGCTCTTTTCAACGAGTTCCTCCGGCATGATCCACGGTTTGACCAGAAGGATTCGCCGCTGCGCTCCAGGCACCGATCCAGAGTCCACCTCCGTAAACAGTGGCAACGACACAAGCAGTACAGCGACCCGGGGTCAGGCGCTGCGGGTAGGTACTCCCCATCTTTAGAGAGGCAGAGGTTCACGCCGCTGAGGAGGGGCGACAGCGCCGGCTACCCTCTGGACACCAGGTATCACAGCACACTCTCACGCATCGCGAGCGCTGCTGACGAGGAAGCCAGCGAGGTTGCGGCTTGTGAGGAAGCCACCAAAGAGAGCACAGATAACAAAAATGAAGGAGGTGCGGGGGAAGCCACAGAAAGTACAGCCGACACAACCTCTGAAGGCACCGACGCAACAAAGAGTTGGGCAGAGTCAACTGGTGAGCGTCATGGCTGCCAGGTCTCTACAGGAAAGGGTACAGAAAGCACAACTATCCAGTCTTTGAGCACTACACAGATGAGCAACATGGATCCGAGAGTCAACAACAGAAACAACAACAGTAGTCAAGCTATCCTATCAGAGAGCAGCCTGACAGACAAGCTGGCCGTGTCGGTTGAAGAGAGGCTCTACGGCGGCCTGCGCAGTGCAGAGAAACTTGGCCAGGGAGGAACGGCGCGTGCGCTTAGCGCGTCACACGCGGCCTCACCCGGCTTCCGTCCCGTATAACATGTTAACAACCTTATCTTCATCAATTTTATTTCACATCCATTATCTATAGACGACGGACTCGAACAAATGGGTTGATAGCACTTCAAGCATCATCATATGTAGTTGGCTATTTGTGTCCCTTCAATTTTGAGAAAATAACTGATGCATCAAAACACAGATATACCCTAAACTAAAGAAGTCTCTTCCAGCATTTCCATTCAGACCTTGATTTCCACTGTGACTCCATGTGACACGTGATGCCCCTTTTTATTCTAAAAATCAAATGCATTTATTACATAGCTTTGGAAATATAGACCCATCTTCAGACAAATGTAATATTTTCAGAACTGTGAATTTTCAGCATGCTACTGAATGTCCAAACAATGTGTATGTGAATACTGTATAGTTTTGACTTAAACAAAAAGCACTTTGATGGGAAGAAAGAACAATGGAGTTTGTCACCCATTCCTCTCATTTAAAAACCATATCCTCCTCAAGCGTCCTTCTCATCACCACGAGGGTAAATGTCTCTGTGAAAGCTTGAGGTTTATGTATTTGGCGATGACACTTAACATGTAAAAGAAAAAGAAAAACATAACTTAAATTGCTCGCAGCCCTCATTTAACCACATCAGCAGATCTGGAGCATAAACTTTATCGGAAGTCAAAACTGATGCGATACCCATACTACACAGTTTGGAATAACTTGCATCAAGGATTTTTTATACCCATATTTCATCTATTTTTATAGGATTTTTGTTCATCATTTGTCCCTGTTATTCATCACAATTAAAGATACGGCATCCAGGATCTTCCATGGGTTCGAGTGAAGGGTTGCATCAGTGCTGGGCTGTTGAGAGGGAGACAGATGATTCTGAAAGTGACACAGGAGCCGCTCAGGCTTTTACACAGACGGTCCAGTGACAGTTGAGGCTGTGAAAGGGGAGGTTAAAATTCCAGTGACATGGGATAAACTCACTGCGTGTTACGAAATAAAAGATACGTCTGGTGATATTCTATATTTTTCTTATTCTCAACAAATCCTACAAATAGAACTAACAATTTATTCATCCTACGATCATGAATTACCTGTGAAGTCATGAGCCTGATGTAGATTATAGCTCTCCATTGTTGTCAAACTATTAAAAAATGTAAAACAGTGAGCCACGCACAATCATTTATTTTTGATTGAATACCACATCCATCTTAAAAACCGGGCTCTTAGGCCACAGCTGAAAATAGTGCTCCAAAAATGCACCATATACTCCCATCAGTGCACAGCTGTTTGGGTAAATGATTTACCATTTAAAAAAAAAAAAAAAAAAAAAGGAGAAAAACATGTAATCTTTTCTTAAGAAGAACATCAATGGGCTTGGAGCTGAGCACCACATAGCGGCTGGGCAAGTCAGAAAGTATTAAGAGACAAACTAACACCTTGTTGGTTTTGTTTATTTGTTGGCATTGAAAAAAAAATATGAAAAAAGATAAAATACTGGCAGCCCAATCCTTAAAGTAATACTTTGCCCGTGTTTACAAGTTAAAATCACAGGCTGAACTGCCTTCTTTCCCCTCTCTCTGGGCCAGTATGGTTGTAAAACTATTCATGAAGCATTCATGTCAAATTGTATTGCTTCAACATGAGAACATTGCTGCATGTTATAATGGGTGATGTCACCTGGGAAACTGCGATGGCAGGTAGTGCTTCTCCCTTTCCATTTCACACAGATTTGGGTTGGAGCTAGAATACATACACTTTGCGTCTTTGTCCTCATTCATGGTGGACAATATGTTTTATTGTAAATGAGTAGTGCAGAGAATTCAAATGTTTCGCAGCCTTGACAAATGCTAGACCTTGTGGGCACGTTTTCATTTTTGGACCGAACATTTTTGTGAATAAAAACAAGGGGGGGAAAAAAAAGAGCCTACGCAACCCGTGATTTCATGCTGTTGTAATATAATTCATGTAAGCTGATGTACTGTGTGAAACAGAAGGCGCTCTGACACACTAATCATACCGCTGAAGTATTATTCAGCCTGTAAACGAGAGGCATCTCTTTATCGTTCCTTGTGTGTTTCGTCGAACAGAGAATATCTCCGTCGACCTTGCTGACGTGGGAAGCGCTGCTTTCTCCCTCCTCCCTCAGAGTAATGACTCACCTGCTCTCTGATCTATTCCCAGCGAGGGGCTGACGACAGGCCTGGCTGCGTACGAGAGGGTAGGGGCAGGGCTGCCGCTGATGTGATCGGCGCAATAAAGAGCAGCGTCGCTGGAAAAAAAGGGCGACTGATTGCGACGTCAGCATCGGCTTGATATTCTGGGATCTGACTACAAACTAGCTGCAGACATCAGAGTAAGACGAGTTGTATTCCTACCAAATAACCTTGTAAAAGACAGGTAAAAAATAAATAAAAAAACAGGACAAAGGATCATCCAACAAAATAGCCTGTTTGGGACATATTTTATATAAATAATAATTAAAAAATATTCATTGGAAAAAAGAGAACCTAAATGGAAAACAAAAATCCTCAACAGGTCAGCGGTGGATCTCAAAGCTTCAGTCGGTTAGTCTGTCCATAAACCAAGCTCTTTCCCTTTCTTCCAGCTCTGTACAGCATGCAGTTTTTATGTTCGTGGTAGTAGAGTACTATTATAATTATTCTCATTATAGATTTAAATAGAATTATTCATAACTTTTGTTATCTTTTTTTTCTCTTTAATCTTTTTTACACTTCACAATGCGTCTTAAAAACTGCCATTAGGGTTCTGTAAAAACAAAGGTAGTAACAGAAACAGAAGGTGGGGTAGAGGGTTTGGATGGGTGGGGCACAGGGGTGATGGTGTTTGTAATGTCCGGTGCAACACTTGACCTTCCTAAGAGGATGACAGGATGGAGAGGGGCATTCATTGATGACAGAAGTGGATGACTAGAGTTGAAAGGAGCCAAAATATGGGAGGAAAAAAATACATCTTCACAGCCAGTGCCTCAGTCTCAGAGCAAAAAGAACATTTCATGCTGTCCTCCTCCTCCCCGTCATACCGCATCTTCTAAAGACTCTGCAGGCCAGTGGTCCAAGGAGGTATGGGGGCATTAACGTCAGCAGGTTTCTCTCACAACTGTGAGGACTCCGGACACAGAAGGACGGGGACAGACCAACCTGCGAGACAGAGACGGAGGACAGAATATAACAAGAGCTCTGGAGTGGTTATATTTTAGGTTCATCTCATCACGTATGATAAACAAAAGCAAGTGTCCCTTAGGTAACATATCAGATATACTTTGTGAACATGGAAAGACTCATGCACAGGGTGGGAAAGAGAGACACAAACATCCCACAGCCCACTTCATTTCATCCAGGGTGAGTCATTGCCTGAACGAATTAATACACTGCCGCTCCTCTGCGCTCAACTCATGACAAACAGCCTCACACTTCGATTGGTTTGTGTGCGCTACAGACTGAAAGAGCAAGCTGTGGGTGGTAACTGAAAAGAGAGGACGACAGCCTATTAAATTGGTGTGTACGCTTGTAGCATAAATCTGTCCCACTTCTTCGCCTGAATGAGGGCCACTGACGAACCCCTGGAAGGTTATAGTCTCGATTAATCCTGACGAAGAATAGAAATACGATGCCCCAAGAACGGACAAGTCCAAATCTAGTTTTCGTGACTGTATAGGAAACCTCCTGGGGAGAGGTGGTGAGTCAGAGCCCTGCTCTCTGAATATCAACACACACTCCCTCCCCCCTCCCTGATTTCCTCTTCCATCCTCACTGATACCATCTCTTCAAACGTCTTCTTATCTCTCCCATCTTTTCATCTGTTCTCCGGAGGTGTTTATCTCCATCTTTTCTTGCTCTGTCTACTGTATAGAAGGCGTCCTCTGAGCACAATTCAGCACTTTTGTTTAGAGTCTACACACTCACCAGGCGGGTTGTTGCTGAGGGATGAGGGGAGGGGTCATTGCTGTTTGCAGGTGGAGAGCTTGCGGATCTTGCTGGCTGTGGAGACTCCTTTACGTGAGGGGTTGGATGAAGAGGAGGATCGGCGTTCGGCTTTGGCCTTGCTATTCCCCTCTGTCCCGTTCACACAAACTGGCTTGGCTAGAGCTGGACTATGGTCTTCCTGCCCCTGATCCCGATCTTCTTCGGCCACTTGTCCTAAAAGACAAGCACAGTAGGCTCAAAACAAATCCATCACCGTTTCAAACAAGTGCTGACTTGACCGGCGCTTCATTGAGTAAGCATTAGGTAATAGCATGAGTGTGAAAACTGCGAGTGATAACACAGAATAAAATTACAACAGAGCTGCCGCTGCTGTAAAAGCTGTTCAAAATTGTTTTTTTTTTTTATAAATGGGACCTTTAAAAAGCTCATTTGTCAGCAGCACCAGCTAAATGTCAGGCCACTGACAACAGGAAATCAGCTGAGTGAAAAATAAGCCCCAACCTTCATGTGACTTTTCAGTTTCAAGCTCCGCAGTGTGCCTGTGCATGTGTGTAGTTGCACAGAGTGAAATTTCTTCGGCGGATTTCCGATTTTTAAAATCTCTGACCTGCAGATTCAGATTTTCTTTCTTTCTCAAAACTATACATTGACAGCATACAAACATGTTTATACCTTTTCTTTACAGTGTGCACAGAGAGCGTCCGGTGTTAAGCAATGGGACGCGTAAATTGGATGCTCACTTGCTGTTTGGACACGGTGTTACCGTCTATGCCTGTGTGACTGACGTAAGCTGCAAGACTGATAGCCCAGTGACCGGTAATGGCTGATCAGCTGACAACTAGTTAGTTTTGACTGGTGGCCGATCGATCGGTGCATCTTTGTGTGTGTCTGTGTGTGTGGCCAGGGCCTTGAGAAACTCTTAAATAACTCCCCACACTATGAAAACGGTAAGACCGAGGGGAATAATAAAAGCAGGGAGATGTAGATACTGCTCAAGACATTGGGTCTTACTGTTGTTTAATTTACCATCGACTCATTTAATTCGTATGAAACATCCCATAAAACAGTGCTGAGCATGTGTGGGAGTGAACCCTGAAAAACCATTCACACTCCCACACCAAAACCATTTCAACTGGACTATTTTTAGACCACTTCATTCACAATGTGCAGCTCTGCTTGTTTTTTTATGTGGAGCACCACTTCTAGACCACTTCTACTGCATTTATTATTACCGGCTGTTGCCTAGCAACGAATAAAGGCTCCGAATACTGGGAGAAAAAGATAAAAGAAAAATGGGTTAACAAATTAAATTAAATATAAAAATGCTGTCGTTATCCATTTCCCCCCAAAATCAGTAAACACTGCGAACGTTACACAAACAGTTAACTAAAGGAAACATCATTCTCTGAAAATAAATTCATCGTCAACAAAATTGATATAAAATGTAGCCTATTCCAGACAGGACTCTGAATCTACGCCCACATTCAAGCGTTGTCTACCCATTTCTAGTCGGTAAACAGCCAACCAATCAAAGCTCAGGGGGTGGGTTTATGAATGGTGACATCTTCCTAGACACGTAATGCTGGCTATCTACCTACATTCATGAGGATTACAGAAAGAGAAATGACCACTAGCATGGATGAGATCGATGCATCTGTGGTAGGGTGATGTGCAACACTGGGTAGGGAGAATGTTTGGTTAACTCACCGGGGGGGCGTGTAATGCATAGGGATGTGCAAAATATACATCTATTGATAGATATTGATCCTGAATTTTTGGTTTTCTCTCCGTTTTAATTTTGTCTGCATTATATTTATCGTTTACTGTGCTGTAGCACAAATTGCCCCTTTGAGGGCATTTAAGCTAATCTTTGTCCATGTACATAAATAATAAATACTAAATCAAAATAAATCTTTGGTCTATGTGGAAAATGTTAAGTTGGCTGATCCGGGCAACTGCAGCTTCAGTGTCAACCGAAAAAGATAATATCGGGATGGATATGTCCAAAAATAAAATAAAAAATTCAAACAGAAAACTGCCAAACGTGAACACAATGTCAGGCTGAATTAATGAAGTGAAATTAAACGATAATTCTGTTTTAATATCAGGCTACAGAATGAGGGAAATTTCTGGTACGGCTCATTGCATTTTTAGTGATAAGTGATGTGATATGCAGCCTTAAACAAACACAAAACAGTGTCCGATCGTGTTCAATTATATTGGACATTTTAAAAGACATATTTAAGGATCAGTTTAAGTTTGTCATGCCTGGAAATTAAAGTTTTTTTTAACCCCTTGAACAAAAGAGCATGAGCAATAATGGAGGAAAGACTACTGAAATAAGAGTGTAAACGCAGTGTCAGCATGACGTTAATATTATCAGCTTTTCACGTTTCGCTTTTTGCATCAAGCATGTTTTTCATGGCTTAAAGTCTCAGACCAAAGTTTAATGCTAGAAGTTGTTTAAAGTCTAAATTTGTAATCACAGTTTTGACACATTTTTGTGTTTGGAAGTAGTTTCTTGTAGTGTACGCAAGTAACGCAATGCATTTATCTAAAGCAATCTTAAGTTCAACTGAAGAAAAAACACATGCTGATTAATAAGAAGGAAATAATAAGTATAGTCTGAGCTCACTTACCTGGCACTGTGAAGTCCTGAGTGTATATGATCTCATCCTCTCCATCGTAGAACTCGTCATCATCCTCCTCTGTGTAACCGTGGAGATCCTCCAGGTAGGGCACCACCGTCATACTCCGCCAAGGATCCCTGCTCTCTGCGTTGGCGGGGATGGGCACAGGGGGCTCAGACGGAGGGTGTTTCTTGCGCACCCAGCTAGAAGGGAGAAAATGGACATGTAAATGACATACCTGACTACAACTATGCTTTTTTTAAACAGTTCTCACACTTCTTTTCTATTTTTTTTATCTGCACATTATTCATTTTACATGGGATACATGATAAATGCTCACTTATGTTGCCTTATGTGCTGTATGGAAAACCTCTTCGCAGGGTCATACTCAAGCATTCCTGAAAAACAAACATTAAAAGGTAAATTGAATCACAACAATCCTGAAATATTTCTCCACTTACATCATGTTTCTGATAAGTGTTTAATATAAACTGGTGGGAGGGAGGTTCTCATTCGTCACTGTGTGTCCAGGAATCCTGCTAAATTTAAGGAGTCAATGAGGTACATTAAGGAAACATCAAGGTGAGTAGCATAACAGCTGTACCAATGTAATGAAGATTTTGTCCGGTAATTATTATAATGTAGACTAAATCTGTGGGAAAAGCAGAATATTGTAATTGTCTGCCAGCTGGCAGCAAGGGGCAGCGTGCAGAGTGCTGATAGTAGTGCTGCGCCTGCTGAAGGACACCTTTTGTGGCACTGGGCTTATTTTAGACCATGTAATTATGGACCAACTATCTCTCCCAGGTGCTGCGTCATCACACAAAGACGTCACAGGCTCACACAAAATGGGGGATGCAAGCTCTCTCAGTTATAACAGCACCAGAATGAGGCAGTTCTAATCTTTCTTATTCACGGTTCCGAAATTGTTAAAAATCCCTCCATGTAACCCCAGAAAAACAACAAGATAAGATGGATCAAAGCTAGAATACTAGGCACTCAGCTTCATTAGTTGGTGCAAACATTATCTTCCCAACATATTTCTGGTTTCACATCCATTCAGAATATTTTGCATTTCACAAAAAAAAAATGACGTGACTTTTTTACAAGGGGCAGAAGCATTGCAGCATTCCAGTCAGGAAAAGCAACGCCGGACTATGAAATGTTTAGTATTCCGCTGCTGGCTCCAGATTGATGGAAACTACGTCAACAGCTGAAGGGTTTTCTACAGTTTGGAGGAAGCCTGGCATGCTAAGTCAGAGTGACTTCCAGTGTCACAGCACCACCTACTGGACTTTGTTGCGATTTACTACTGCTCTCACTACAAACCTGACTAATTCCATTTCAAAGCTTTTACTTCCAATCGACACCTTTTCGTCAATGCTACACAAACTTGCATTTTGGAAACATCCTTAGAGCAAAGCACTTCCACTACTTTGTTGATATAAATGCATGATATTGCCTGATGGTGCATGAGACAGTCATCTACTGCAATGACAAAAAAACACTCCACGCATTGATTAATACTTCGCTGATCATCCACTGCAGCAAATATATGTGACCACAGCAACACCTTGATGGTGTGATGAAAGTATGATTTGGCCTTCTGGTAAAAACATTAGCTCTTTAAAACACTCACCTTGCAGCAGGTCTGACAGGAGGGGTCCACACTCCTCGGGAATAGTGAAGTCTCCTTTTCCAATATTCTCAAATAGCTTATAGATGTTGTCTCCCTCAAACGGATACAGACTCGTTGTGATGTTGTATCTGAATGAATGGAAGGAGTCAGCAAATACTATAAGTGCATCATAAACTGGGATATTGTCAAGAGTTAATTTTACTCCTTATACAAAAATGCTTATTATTTTTTGTCATATTATAGTCATTTTTAATCTTTCAGCCAAAAACATTCTCTAAATGTTTTAGATGCCGATAAGTCATATTAGGCCATTTTAATCAACTTTTAGCTTTGTTTTTAAATATTTTTATACTTTTGACATAGTCACAGTCAATGACGTCTGTGCCGTTTTGTCTTAGTATTGTAAAAAAAAAAAAAGAGGTAATTAATTAACTTATTTTGTCAGTTTTGTCCTTTCTGGTGTTATTTTTTTGCTCTCTTTAAAATCGAAGAGAACCATACTGAAGTATATTTTAATCACAGCTTTTTATATAGTATAAGATGCCTAGATACACCTTACTTGTCATCCTCTCTGTAGCTTGTAGGCGGTGTCTTCAATTCCTAAATCCTACACTTGAAACTTTACACAGAATCACGAGTAGCAGAATACTCTTTTTGAGAACCTTAGAAGTGGACAACAGTGTCTTTCTCTATTAACTTCAAGGCTGCTGCTCTGCCCTTTGAGCGCCCTATGAAAGGACAAGCAAGAGCATTTCTTCAATCTAATCTTGTCAGATATTAAGACAATTTAGCAGATCTTCCATCTATAATTGGGCATTTAAAATGACAGAAATGTAAGGCATTCTTTGAGAACTTGAACCACCTTAGAGTCTGACTACTCACAGTGTTACTCCTGCAGACCAAATGTCCACTTTAAACCCTGAAAAGGTGTCCAGTCCATTTGCAATCTCTGGAGGCTGGAAGGCCGGTGAGCCCTGACTGGTGCGACACGTGTCATCCTCTGCAAATGGGTGAAGGGCCTGAAAAATATAGCGCGAATAAGATTAGTGAAAACATGATTTTGTGTTTCTGTATAACTATAACCATAAATATGAAATAACTGAATAATGTGTTGCCATTTCCTTTGTAGGCAGCACCATCTACATTAGAACCAGTAGTGATAATATTTTGTGATAAAAAAAAAAAAAGATCTAAAAAAAAAAAAAAAAAAAACTATGAAAACGATGAGTTATGTCCATGTTTTATACAGTCTATGGTGTCCATAGACTGTATAAAACATGGACATTGGCTCATCAGAAACCAATGAGCCATTGCAAAGCTCAAAGTTGGTGGCTCTGGACCTCGCAGTGACAACACAACCTAGCTCAAAAAATGGGCAACGAGGTGGATCATCGGTGGAGCTGAGACGAGCCCGTGTGATATTTTTGTAATAGAGGATGACGATTATGTTGACGAATTGCCCGACTATCAACACTACATTTGTTTATATTAGGAGCTGGCAGTAGCATTAGAATATTTGGAAATGAAAAAGATGTGGAATTAGAAGATGCGTGATCTGGTAGTTATGGTGAAAAAAAACAAGCATTCCCCCGTGATGGTAAACAACACATTGATGCAGCCCAAGCTCACCTCTGCTACTCCCAGGTCGGAGATTTTAAGTGCTCCGTCAGTGGTCAGCAGCAGATTTCCTGGTTTAATGTCTTTGTGAACTATTCCCTGGCTGTGCAAATATTCAAGGCCATCTAAGAGTTGGCAAAAGTACCTGAAAAAAGAAAGAAACAGAGGGGTTGACAGATACAATTACAACAGTATAAGTGTTTCATACAGCAAGTTATAAAAAACAATTGGCATATCAAACAATGTATCACTGTGGTCATATGAAGCTTCATCACTTAGTACTTTAGTGTTAGTGGCTTTCCAGCAGTGACCACACATTCACACAATCCATGGTCAGTTATTTTAACAGTGGAGGGGCCCTACAGTCTTGGATCTAAACTTAGGCCTGGAGCAATAGCTGCAGAGAGGCTTATTCTAAATATAGCAGAGACTAAGAGAAAAGGGAAGAGGGGGAGCCGAAAGGAGAGAAAAACTGACTCTTACCCGTGAGATTGAGATACTGGAAACCTTTTTTCTGGGACGCTGTCCAGCATTTCTTGCATCCCACAAACGCAATACTCCATCACCATATACGTAAGTCAGGAGTCAAGGGGATTTGCCTTTAATATATTTAGCCCTTTATAAAGACAATAGGTACCAAATGGAAATACAGTGCATCCGGAAAGTATTCACAGCGCTTCACTTTTACCACATTTTGTAATGTTACAGCCTTATTCCAAAATGGATTAAATTCATTGTTTTCCTCAACATTCTACACACAACACCCCATAATGACAAAGTGAAAAAGGTTTTGGGGAAATTTTTGCAAAACTATTAAAAATAAAGAACGAAAAATATAACATGTACATAAGTATTCACAGCCTTTGCCATGACACTCAAATTGAGCTCAGGTGCATCCCGTTTCCACTGTTCATCCTTGAGATGTTTATGCAACTTGATTGGAGTCTACTTGTGTGAAATCCAGTTGATTTGACATGATTTAGAAAAGGCATACACCTGTCTATATCAGGTCCCACAGTTGACAGTGCATGTCAGAGCACAAACCAAGACATGAAGTCCAATGAAGTCTGTAGACCTCCAAGGCAGAATTGCATCGAGGCACAGATCTGGCGAAGGGTACAGAAACATTTCTGCAGCATTGAAAGTCCCAATGAGCACAGTGGCCTCCATCATCTGTACATGGAAGAAGTTTGGAACCACCAGGACTCTTCCTAGAGTTGGCCGCCCAGCCAAACAGAGCGATCGGGGGAGAAGAGCCTTCATCAGGGAGGTGACCAAGAACCCGATGGTCCCTCTGACAGAGCTCCAGCATTGCTCTATGAAGAGAGGAGAACCTTACAGAAGGACAACCATCTATGCAGCACTCCACAAATCAGCCCTGTATGGTAGAGTGGCCAGACGGAAGCCACTCCTCGGTAAAAAGCACATGACAGCCCGCCTGGAGTTTGCCAAAAGACACCTGAAGGACTCTCAGACCATGAGAAACAAAATTCTCTGGTCTGATGAAAGAAAGATTGAACTCTTTGGCCTGAATGCCAAGCGTCATGTCTGGAGGAAACCAGGCACTGCTCATCACCTGGCCAATACCATCCCTACAGTGAAGCATGGTGGTGGCAGCATCATGCTGTGGGGATGATTTTTTTCAGCGGGAGGAACTGGGAGACTAGTCAGGATCGGGGGAAAGATGAATGCAGCAATGTACAGAGACATCCTCGATGAAAACCTGCTCTAGAGCGCTCTGGACCTCAGACTGGGGCGACGGTTCATGTTCCAACAGGACAATGACCCAAAGCACACAGCCAAGACAACAAAGGAGTGTCTTCGGGAAAACTCTGTGAATGTCCTTGAGTGGCCCAGACAGAGCCCTGACTTGGACCTGATTGAATATCTCTGGAGAAATCTGAAAATGGCTGTGCACCGACGCTCCCCATCCAACCTGATGTAATTTGAGAGGTTCTGCAAAGAAGAATGGGAGAAACTGCCCAGGAATAGGTTTGCCAAGCTTGTAGCATCATACTCAAGAATAATTGAGGCTGTAATTGCTGCCAAAGGTGCATCAACAAAGTATTGAGCAAAGGCTGTGAATACTTATGTACATGTTATATTTTCGTTCTTTATTTTTAATAGATTTGCAAAAATTTCCCCAAAACCTTTTTCACTTTGTCATTATGGGGTGTTGTGTGTAGAATGTTGAGGAAAAAATGAATTTAATCCATATTGGAATAAGGCTGTAACATTACAAAATGTGGTAAAAGTGAAGCGCTGTGAATGCTTTCCGGATGCACTGTATGTAGGTAAAGAAATAACCCTCAGGAACAGCAGCATTAAAATCTAAAATCATTAAATATTAATAATCAACTCATATGCACACTTATTTACAACACAAGGATATATTTTCTGCTTCTCTTCATTGTAGAGCACATCCACCAGCTGAATCACATTCTTGTGTTGGAGTCTTCTTAGCAGCTGAATCTCCCTATAAACATACAAAAGAATAAAAAAAACATACAAAAGATAATTTAGGCAATGTACAGGTAGAGTTATATAATCTAATACTGTCACTTGTCTGCTGATAATGTAGGATAAAGGCCAGGTGCAATACAGCAGCACAACCACACTCATTGGGGATGCACCGATCAGACTTTTGACCAACAAATTGGTCAAAACTGAAACCGGAATTAAAAGGTCAGCATATAAAACATAATATTATATAAACATAGAAATGAAATGAATAGATCAGCCACATAGTAACCTATATCCGATTCCCTAGCACTGAATAGCACGAGCAGTTATATACTATATATATTGAGCAGGGACGAGAGCTCAAAAAATTTCACAATACAGTAGTGGCCGTTTCGTTTCTTTTTTTATGCATATATTCAAATAAATTGCGATTCAGTAACAAGTAGATCAATTTGTATATCCATTAAATTAAGAGTAAAATCAAACAAGACCCTCCTAAAAGGTGATTCATTGAAAACACAATTTCAGGAATGATACTCTAAGACTTGATATTGTCTGAGTGTAGCAGCAGTCAATTACACCAGTCTCATAAAGAAAGATAACCCGACAGTTCGAGGTTTAAATCACCAGCATGGCAATACACCCAGGAGACTCAACATTCACCAGAGAGCTGTGAGAAGGGACGCTAATGAATGCAGATCTTGATAGGAAGATTGCAAAGTACAAACCACAGACTTGGTACCAACATCCACATTGTTTTTTAGTTTCTTTTGCCTGTATTTGTGCTGCTGGAGAATGACAGGAAAGGGGGGGCAGAGGGGATGACGTGCAGCAAAAGACCACGGGTCAGAATCAAATCCGGGCCGCTGCCACGGATTCATCCAGCGTGAGGAAGCACGCTTTACTGGATGAGCTGGAGGTCACCGCACAGTTGGCAGCACCACCCAGCTGTGTCTGCCATCATGATGGACACGTATGCTCGAAGCAGAGTTCTGTCTTTACCATTTCATAATCACTGTATACGTCGTGTGGACAAACCATACTGCAACCAAGCTCAAAGACGTCAAACGTCATCGACTAAAATGAAACAGAATACATTTTTGGTCTTTGCGGATATATTTAGAATTGTAGAAGATAACAAATCTTGATTCTTATGTCAATAGATTTAATCCCATCCCTCTTGGAAAGACGTGATTAAATGTGTCACGCAATGACAAGTCAGAAAGGGAGTGTGCCTATACCATAAAGAAATAAAGCCCTTACAGTGCTGAGGCATCGTTCGTTCATCTTATCTTTTCTTCCTCTTCCAACCTCACAACGAATTGTTCCGTCCCTTATCACCCTGCAGTTTATGAGCTCCGTCAGTCTGCTGCCTTTTACATAATCGTACTACTGACAAATGGATATTCTGGGCATAGTCAGCCTCTTGCTTTCACACAGACAACAAGCTGGTGCTGCTGCATCACTGCACTCATAAAAATACAGCTGACTCATGCACACCTATGATTAAAATATGGAAAGGCAGTTGAGCCATTACCTCGGTCTAAAATACTTCCTCACTCATCGTGGGAAAGATTTTTGAACTGCAGATTGTTCTCCGGGGAAATGCTTTTACCGGACGCAAACACTTTGTGCAACACTCACTTTGCAAGTAGACACATTTCTGTAACTGATGACGTTGATAAGTCGCCAAACGCCTATTTTTTTCTGAATTCAAACTATTAATAGTGACACTTTTAATATGACACAGTAAGCAACTTGCATTAAAATGTTTCCTTGGAAGTGAAAGAGGCATTATCAGCACAATGTACTTAATGTCTGTTCAAGGTGTAGCTTTCAATTATAATATAATGCTGGATGGAACTAAAACATCATATTTGAATTGTTCGATTTTGAGAGCAAAATCTTAAATCTGCAATGTAACCAGTAACACTTCTGTCAGGTAAATGTAGTGCTACAACATTTTCTTCTGACTTTATATAACAATAAACAGAATCTTTTGTTTTTTGCTACACTGGTGGCTGGACGGCCACAGTTTAGTCAATGGAAAAATCGTAATCTTTTTTTGCACAATTGATTAATGATATATTGTATTTGAGCAATTTGGAGATAATTAGTTAGTTATTAGGGGTTAGCTAACACGTTTACATTTATATTACAAACGTTCCTTATCCGTCTATGAGAGATATGTAACGGACCGTCAGAAATTAAGCTTTTAAAAAGATGCCCGATTTGTCTTTGTGTTCACATTTTTCGGCTTCCTTCCTGTGCTCGTTTAAATGCGTCAATTCCCTAAATAACAGGGTATGCTTTTCTAGACTCCTAATGATTTTTCTTTTCTTAAACAATGATTATCTTATATTACTGGTATATTTATTTATCAGGCATAAATTAAGTTGTACATCCTTGAAATGTTCAAAAAACCCTGATGAATAGCAGCCCACGGTCTGAAGTTACCTCGCCCGGACAAGGGAAACCGGGGCACCCTCCCGGAGCCAGACCCAGGAGGGGAGCTCGTCGGCGAGCGTCTGGTGGCCGGGCTTTCGCCCATGGGGCCCGGTCGGGCTCAGCCCGAAGAAACAACATGGAGCAGCAGTCACCCCGTGGACCCACCACCCGCGGGGAGAATTATCGGGGTCGGGTGCTATGCAGACTGGGCGGCGGGTGGACACCGGGGTGAGGGAAGCCGTCAAACTGAAGGAGGCCTTTCGGGCCTGGCTGGTCCAGGGGTCTCCTGAAGCAGCTGACGGGTACCGGCAGGCCAGAAGGGCTGCAGCTGCGATGGTCGCGGATGCTAAAACTTGGGCATGGGAGGAGTTCGGGGAGGCCATGGAGAAGGACTTTCGGTTGGCCTCAAGGAAGTTCTGGCAAACCATCCGACGGCTCAGGAAGGGAAAGCAGGGGCTACCCCAGGCTGTTCTCAGCAGGGGGGACTGCTGACCCGGACTGGGGACATCGTCGCGCGGTGGAAAGAGCACTTTGAGGAACTCTTAAACCCGGCCAACATGTCCCCCGGAGAGGGGGCAGCGCCGGCAGACTTTGGGGTGGTTTCTCCCATATCCCTGGCAGAGGTCGCTAAGGTAGTCAAAAAGCTCCTTGGTGGCAAGGCGCCAGGGGTGGACGAGATCCGCCCTGAGATGCTGAAAGCGCTGGACATTGTTGGGCTGTCTTGGTTGACACGCCTTTTCAGTGTCGCATGGGGGTCGGGAACAGTGCCCATGGACTGGCAGACCGGGGTGGTGGTTCCCATCTTCAAGAAGGGGGACCGGAGAGTGTGCTCAAACTATCGTGGCATCACACTGCTCAGCCTCCCGGGAAAAGCTTATGCCAGGGTGCTGGAAAGGAGGCTCCGACTGCTTGTCGAACCTCAGATTCAAGACGAGCAGTGCGGATTCCGTCCCGGTCGTGGAACAGTGGACCAGCTCTTTACCCTTGCAAGACTACTGGAGGGGTCCTGGGAGTTTGCCCAACCAGTCTACATGTGCTTTGTGGACTTGGACAAGGCTTTCGACCGGGTCCCTCGGGGGTTTTTGTGGGGGGTGCTGCGGGAGTATGGGGTGCCGGACCCGTTGGCACGGGCTATCCGGTCTCTGTACGCCTGCAGTAGGAGCTGTGTCCGTATCCTCGGTAGTAAGTCAGACACGTTCCCGGTGGGTGTTGGCCTCCGCCAGGGCTGCCCTTTATCACCGGTCCTGTTCGTGACCTTCATGGACAGGATATCTAGGCGCAGCCAGGGGGAGGAGAGGATCCGGTTCGGGAGTCTCGGGATCGCCTCTATGCTGTTCGCGGATGATGTGGTCCTGTTTGCCTCCTCGGACTGTGACCTCTAGCATTCACTGGGGCGTTTTGCAGCCGAGTGTGAAGCGGCAGGGATGAGAGTTAGCGCCTCCAAATCTGAGGCCATGGTGCTCTGCCGGAAACCGGTGGATTGCTCCCTCCAGGTGGGGAAAAACTGCCTACCCTAAGCGAAGGAGTTCAAGTATCTCGGGGTCTTGTTCACGAGTGAGGGTAAGGTGGACCGGGAGATCGACAGGCGGATCGGTGCGGCTGCAGCTGTAAAACAGGCGCTGTACCGGTCCGTCCTGGTGAAGAGGGAGCTGAGCCGGAAGGCGAAGCTCTCCATTTACTGGTCGGTCTATGTTCCAACCCTCACCTATGGTCACGAACTCTGGGTCGTGACCGAAAGAACGAGATCTCGGATACAAGCGGCCGAAATGAGCTTCCTCCGCAGGGTGGCCGGGCTCACCCTTAGAGATAGGGTAAGGAGCTCGGACATCAGGGGGGAGCTTGGAGTCGAGTCGCTGCTCCTTCGTGTCGAAAGGAGTCAGCTGAGGTGGTTCGGGCATCTAGTCAGGATGCCTCCTGGACGCCTGCCATTAGAGGTTTTCCAGGCACGCCCAACTGGTAGGAGAACCCGGGGAAGACCGAGAACACGCTGGAGGGATTATATCTCCCGGCTGGCCTTGGAACGCCTCAGGATCCCCCAGAATGAGCTGGAAAGTGTTGCGGGTGAGAGGGAAGCCTGGGTCGGCCTGCTGAACCTGCTGCCACCGCGACCCGACCCCGGATAAGCGGTTGATAATGGATGGATGGGATGGATCCTTGAAATGTGATCATGGGTGGGAGATCCACTTGTTGAAACAGGGAATTGTCCAAAATATGGTTCGCCATTAGTAGCATACTTTAAGCAATCCATCATCTCTGCTATTCAGCTGAACAGCAAGCACAGATGACATCTGAAATGCAGCAAACCAAGCTGCATCTGCATCACTACTTCTTTCCATGAAACAAATCATAAAACATAGGCACCGCTGCCACTAAGGAACAGTGACTACTGCAGTCTGTTTGCAGTCTCTGAACTCAAATGTGTGCCGATGGACCTTGTGTGTTCAAGGCCTGCAGGCTAACAGGATTTCAGCACTCAGCGATATGGCAGCTACTCTGGCACACAGTGGCAACATTAACAAGGGATCAAAAGCTGCACCTACACAGTGCTGGTGCAGAATCTGAGTCTAGTTTAAGGTATGCAAGTCTGCATTTGCGTTCCTGTCATTCCAAATAAGAGCATGGCATTTTTGGGGTGTTGCTGTAGAAACAGGAGTGGCATTACTCACTCAATGCTGGTATGGGCATGCCCATTCCTGTGGCAACCCTGTAAAAGCAGGAAGTATTAAGCAGACAGGAATGCTAAGCAGAGGCTGAATGGCAGATTGGGAGCTACTACGGCACCACACACAGACCGGCCTTTACAGACTCGAGGATCCAGCTTCCTAAGGATGGAAAATGTGAGGCCTCCACCAAGTGAGACAGATGTAGAAAACTCACAGGAAAAAGTAATTTCACACAGGAACAATGCTGTGGTCTTACTAACAGGGTGACAAAACCATGGAGCCAACCCCTGCAGCTTTGTCCTAAAATATATGAATAGTCAGGATAAAAAATACAAAATTTGAATACAAGAAAATCATTCATAGTACGATAACTATTTGGGATACCTTCAGGATCATACAACAAAGGCTGAAGTGGGTCCAGTTTTTAAATTTAAGTAGCTTTCCATCTGCAGTACAAAACCTAGAATATACCCTATTCAATTGTTTTTACATTTTTAATCACTAATCTTACACATCTCGGCATGAGTTTTTCACCAGTCTCACCAAAACTGCCCAACCTATCAAGTAACATGGGGACTGACTGACTTAACAGTCATTTTAGGTTCTGCCACAAATTCTGGATTTGACTAAGCCTGGTCTTATAGTTGGCCACTCCAGAACATTAATATAGTTGTTTTTAAGTAAAATTGGTGTAGCTTTGGCTCTCCCCTATCTCACACGTCATGCAAACATCAGTGGGTTTGCATTTGTAATTTTGTCGGTTTAAACCTCCACCTTCAATTCCGTGTGTGCACGTTGCACACTTTAAATGTGACCTGAAGTGTAATTTTAGGCATAAAGTCCATTGGGCTGGAAGCGTTCTCAAAGCTTCTGAGTGCAAGGCCAAACTAAGGCTGAAAGAACTGAGCTTGAGAACTGCAGCTGCTGCTGACGAGCTGCGGACAGGCTGCTTTCAACCCCAACTAACTGGAGACAGAGGGTGAAAATATGGTATTTCCTGACAGTAAGTCGTCTATCTGAGAATGGTTAACACGATATTTTGTGATGGACTTAAGTAAAGTTAGTATGGATACCTGATAAATAGTTCCTACGATAAGCCACTATGTTCCATACAAATGATGTATTCTTACTGAGCCGTTACGATAGGCTTTTCATCATTCTTCTGCTGACGTTTTAACTGCGGCCTACAAACACGCCATCTTGCAGCTCTTCTTTCTCTGTGTGTGAACTCATTTTGACAGTTTTCTAAAGCTCCCTCTATAATTAGCACAGGCCCGCAGCGAAAGGCTGGAGTAATGTTTAATGAACTACTATGTGATTAAAACTTCTGATACAGCCAAATCGCAGAGGCTTTAAGACATAAGAGACAGGAAGTGAGTCTGAAACAAATAGCACGTTACATAAAAAAAAGAAAAAAATCGATTTAAGATATTTAAATTTGATAAGTATTACTAGCCACACAACAAAAGAGAAAAGTGTTACTGTGTTGTGTTCAACATATTTAAATCAATGAAGTGATGAATAAATTACTGTTTTTTTTCATGGTAATCTTTTAGTTTCTTGAGTTGCATTGATTTATAAGAACATATTTAGTTGCACTGACTACATTAATGTGCAAACAAAGCAACTTAGAGAGAAATCTGATACGGCAACATGCTCCGTCACCACAGACTGCGGCTATTTTTGTGGAAGAGGCCGAGCTGTGTTAACCAAGCTTTTCTTATTACTTCACCTCGATTACAGCAACATTTCTTTTCGATGCAATGTTTACATCTGGGTTGTTGCAAAAAGTTGACAAATGTACTTAAGTATTCCCTCCTTCCTTATGGACATTTTAACTCTTACTGTGCTGATGTTTGCAGTCCTGGTCTGTGTCAGCTTATGACTGTTTAACATTTGTACTGAAACATCTCTAAGTTTGTGTGTGTATAAGTAAAGCCAGTCAGGCATACAAATTATCCAAGTCGTGAACATCAATATGTTTGACAACTGACTGAATTACATCTGCTGCAAACTGTGTTGAAAGCTGAGAAATGTTCAGATTCAGACCATAATTTTCTAGATTCTTTAGAAGCGTTGATTATTTAGGCAAGGCTTTTGAAACAAGCTATTAGCTTTGTGTTGGCTTCCAGTGACTGAAGTTGTCATTGATGCAGTGCTACAAAAGTGTATTCAGGGTGTGCTGCTGAGTGCAACATCACATCACTCTTTGGCTGTTTGGAACAGGTGAATCTGAGCACACTGTAAAAATGCTGGTCCATTTAACAAGTTTGGCTTATTTGGTTAAATGAGGGGGGAAAAAAGCTTTTTGTACAAAAGGGAATAAAAAAAAGAAATAAAAAAAAAAAAAGTATTATTGGTATTTATACTGAAACGAAGGTAGTGGAGATTTCAAGGGACTATATTTCAGTTTGTTTTTTTAAATGCAAGTTAAGAGTTGTGGACAGGGATTGATGGTTAATAAAGTGGGACAGGCATGGCGGGCCAATCTCTAGGTGGAACAATCATAAGAAACCCAGTTAACTGTTATTACACTTTCAGTAGGGCGATTTAAATCA
Organism: Taurulus bubalis; assembly: GCF_910589615.1. Classification (NCBI taxonomy): domain Eukaryota; kingdom Metazoa; phylum Chordata; class Actinopteri; order Perciformes; family Cottidae; genus Taurulus; species Taurulus bubalis. The sequence goes on along the minus strand of NC_136589.1, from coordinate 32,126,674 downwards.
ATTAACTCATGTTAGGAACAATAATTCCAGTCAATGCTACTGTATCTCAAGATTACTTACTATCCCCAATTAAAAAGATCGTTCACATAAATTAGTGACACTGGTGTAATGACTTAAATTGTCAGAGTGCAGAGCAGAGACAGTAATAAAAAGGGCCAAAGAAAGCAAGTTGACAAAGCCAAAAAAGTACTCACTTTTTCACATTGGCTTCTCCATTGGGAATCCTTCTCAGCTTCTTCTTCTTCAGTATTTTGACAGCTCTGCGACAAAGTGTCTCTGAGTCAAGCATCTCTTTCACTTTGCCATAAGATCCCTCACCTAGCAGATCCCCCATCAAGTACTTTCCTATCAGCTTTGCCCTCTTCCTCCTTGGCTGGTAGATCACCTCTGTAGAGTCAATGCGATGAATAAAAGTATCCATCTCCATCAGTTCATTTTCATTTAGATAGTCAAGATGTTGCAGCTCGCCGGCACTCATGACTGAAAGTTTGACAGCAAACAACTTAAGCGTCCTGTGCAAATTGTTCACAAATAGCTATGATTGCTGCAGGGGAGTAATCCACTGGTAACCTTTAAGCTGAGCAGAGTGCTTTAATTCCACAACATGGAATACAGATGACTTACAAAATACTGAACATGGGAAAAAAAATACTCAGGCCTGAGCATTGGGGGGGTGGGGGGGAGGGGGATCAATCCCAAATTGTAAACATTAGGGCTCTTTTCTCTCAATAGGTGCAAACAGAGGTGAACAACGTGTTGGGTCCAGTGCCAAGTTAGTGCTCTATACTGTGAATTTTGTGACAGTTGAGTACAAGTACAGTTGAACAGAAATTTGGAAAATTGTCACTCTAAAATGTTACTATTCTCTGTTTCGCTGTGATTTTAACACCATACAGCCTAAGGTAGAGGGAACCAGTCCTGCTTCAAGGCCGTGCAGCACAGCACTTCTGTCAAAGATCCATGATTCAGAGCACAGGTTTCCCCAGGATACATAAGTGTGTACAGCTGGACTGGATCCAAGCACAGGTCTACGGCCAAACGCATGCAGCAGTATCAGCCTGGCTCCTGGAGGTCGACTGAGCCATCCAATGTGTCCAACCGTCCTCAGGTGTCCTCCATGCCCCCACGGGTTCTACTGCCTGGGGCCTGTAAACAAGGGGCATTTAAACATGATTGAAAATGCACACACAGGTTTTTCTCTCACTAAGTTAGCTCTCTTTGGTAAACAATCTTTGCAGACATCAACACTTGGCCGGTCAACCTTATTGAGTTTCCAATCTGCTGAGGTTCACACAAGACACGATTATATTATTATTGATGAGTATACATTTAGCACCCACCTGTAATCAGTCGTGTGTGAGTTACGATTGACACTCAGCTGCATTTTAATTCAGTGTTAACTATTAGCTAGCTAGCTCGCTAGCTAACGTAGCCCCTCTGCTTGAATGAATAGCTCGCCAATGTACACTCACAATGTTGGTCATCGAACTACACATCTCTGGCGACCATCGCAGGTTTTAACTCTAAAGGCTGCGCTTCAACAGAGGCAGCTCATGTAACGTGGACGAGGACTACCGACGGAGCCCTTTGGAGGAAAACCGAAACGTCGTCACACAACTGTACTGTAGCTAACGGTCGGCGGTTGTGCAGCTCCGGCTAGCGTTAGCCAACTTCACCCCGTCTGCCGGTACAGCTGCAGCAATAAAGAAGACCGGAATCGTTCTCTGGGTGTGCTGCATCGACGTTATGCTCACCCGATTTAAATGTCAAAATGAGCTCTAACAGTCAATCCCTTCACCGGAGAAACGACCCAGATACGTGCAGCTAACGCGAGCTAACCGGAGCTGCGTTGTCTCGCGAGCCGTTCAGATTCAGAGGTACATTGTTAGCCAGCTAACTTAGCTAACGAGCAGACTGGTCCGCTGCTGTGCTGCCGGGTCTCACCTTTATCCATACGAATCGTGTTGTCTGTGCAGGTTTTATTCCGTCCTGGTTAAAGCAAGTGTTTCACTTGTGTCTATCAGTGAGGTCCCCGACTCTTCGTATGACTGTTGCTGCTTAGGTTGTCGCCATCTTGTTTACATTCCTCCCCCCCCCCCCGACTCGCACTGACAGCCCTTACGTTAATGCGTCAAATCAAAGTTTTGCCTCCCACACGTTGAGGAACGACAAAAATGTCACCCAGTGCCGACAATAAATAGTTTAAATCGTGAGCTATTCAGCGGTTTACATGTAATTGGGTCACTTGGTCCCATTTATGCGTGTGGGTATTTACGATGGATATCCCCAGGAAGGAACACAGCAAGTTGTGTTCTTCCACAAGGGGTTGGTTTCTTTTTTTATGAACAGAATATAAGCAGCAATAAAATTAGGCAAAAATGCATTTGTTTGAGCTGGTTTCACACCTTTATGAACCCCACTCCACTTTCAACTGTACTGTCCATTGGCTCCGTTCTTAATCAATTTGTTGATTTGGCAACAATTTATAAGCAGTATTTTCCAAGGAAAAATGCTGAACGTTGCCTGGTTCTGGCGTCTCAAATCAAACGTGAGGATTTTCTGCTTTCTTTTTTCTTATATGATAGCACATTGCTTACATGTTAGATATAGGCAAGCAGTTTGACTTTTACATTTTATGAACCAAACGATTAATGGATAATGCAACATACGGTAATTGTTATCTGCACCCTTACATTCAACCAAAAGCTCTACCACGTCCCTAACCAACCAAAGCTTTGGTTTACCTTCTAATATGGCTCAAGTTGCCTGTGATTGATGCTGTGGTCAACACCAGAGTGGCTCTTGCTTAGCTGGGATTTCGGAGTTATATTTACCCGTGTAAACCCCCCTGGGGAACGGAGATCTGAAGATCTGATTTCACTGATCTGTCACCCTCCTCCTCACCACTGGCTGCTTCAGCCTGGTCAGCACTACTCAATTGGTCAAAGCTGTCCTGAGCTATGCAGAAAGCAACAGTGATGAGTTATTGACATGAATAGATAGATAGCTGCACTTAGCACAGAGGTGCACCATCAACAGCAAGTTCCCATTCACTACGAGCTCCTAAATATTTTCAAATAAACAGCGAATAAACAGATAAGTACAGTAGTTATTCAGACATATCTGTGACAAGTGCACATTTCAGTAAATGGTCATATTTATTGTGAACACTGAAGCATATGACAGGAATCAAAAATCAGTTATAGCACAGTAGGACAAATGACTCAATGCAAAAAGTATACAGAAGATTGTGCAGTAAGACAGGACTGTTATAGTGTACTGTATAGTTGAGAATGCAAAGTCAGGCTCTGAAAAGGAAAAACATGGTAACAAACTGAAGAGGGAAATCATTCTGGAAGTCAGGCGATGTGAGCTTATTTGTTTCAAGTTGTTACAGTATTATAATGAAATGGTATAAAAACAGGCGATCAATTATTTAAAGAAACATTTTAGATTTTTTTCTCTCATTCAAATTAAACCTCAAATGTAATGGATAATCTAACAAATGAATACATGTCAAACAAATTAAAAAATGTCTGCAACATAGTCCATTTCATAGCCGAGCAGAGATGTGATAGCTGCAAAAAACAGCTTTTAAGTTATGTTAAACTAGAACAAGTATAAACAAAAACAGTCCTCTACTTCAGTAATATGGTCTCCGTGGATTATTCTGGGGAAAGAAAAAAGAAAAACTAGATAAATTAAAATATTATAGCACAAATCAAAATTGATTGATCCGCAGCACAGTAAAAGGAAGAGCGAAGAAGTTCTACATTTCTAAACCATATTTCATATTAAAACAATGAGTATGGATGTTTACATGCCATTACATTTACAGAACATTGCTCCAACAAACAAAACAATATGAAACAGAAGTTACCAGTGGGTTGGGCCTGAAGCGGTAAGCAAGCATCATCCTCTTTCTAAAAGCGTCATACTCATCATCACTTTTTGAGAGCTCAGCTGGACGGTCAACTCCAAAACCTGCTCCGTTCATAGCGGTAGTTCCCCTAGAGTGCAACAGACAAGGCCACACAAAATGAGTGTCTACTTTCATGCATTTTCGGTCATTTCACTCGATCTATAGCAAAACCATGAAAATATATGTTTCACAGAAGCTATGTCACAGTCAAAAAAAAGCACAGGTGTAAATAATACAAGGAATGAATAGTTGAATCTAATGTACATGCCAGCCCACTGTCACAGCTTACTGGGACACTTGATGAAAGAAGTGCTGTTGTTAATAACATTAGTAACAACTGTGCATTTCCTGCCATAACAAGTCATAGTTGGCTGTGGAAAAAGGTCTGTTCAGGTGTGAATGCCAACAATGGCACACACAGTAGCAAAGCTAGACTTGTAAAATTGTAAGAAATGTGTATGTTGTGCAAACAAAAAAAGATGTCATAGTTGACAACAAACAATAGTTAGTGGAAACAATATTTTAACTGTTCAGTTATAAGCATTAAATTAAAGATTACCTGAATGATAAAGACATACAATGAAAGGAAAATGTAGTGACGATGAATGCTCACTTGTTTACAGGAGCTTTGATGCCCTGTCCGTCACTGCCCAGACCTTCACCTTCCTTCCAGCCCATCTTCATAAGCATTCGGAAACCAAGATTCTCCACCGTCAACTTAAACTCTTTGTATTCTGTGTAGTCGGGGTCCCGGCCCTCCTGCAAGTCAAGAAGACAAAAAGTGTTCATTCATGCCATAACACACTTTAAATTTTGCACTGTTTCACTGCGTTCAATACAATTTTCTTGCCTTATAAAATAAAGAAGGAAGAAGGAGAGATTAATTAATTTAGCATAGGCGAGTCAAGATTATTTATTTGATTTAACTGGAAAACAATTAACACTGTCCCCACATGACTCTGAGAGTAAAGTTTGGTTTCCATTAGCGCCAAATAAAGTTAAACAAACTTGTGGCAATTACAGTCTCCTCCTGGGAATTCCTAAAGGAATTTGCAGGAGAAAGGGACGTCTAGGTTGCTCTGCTGGCTATTGCCACAGTGCCTCTGACCTGGATAAGCAGCTTGAAAACAGAGGCATGGCTGGATGATTACAATCCTGTTTACAGACCTTTCCAATTGACCCTGGTCTTACTAAAAATTGTGTGGCCTTCTTGTGGAGAAGCAAACATTTAATGGTGAACAGCTCCCACAAATTACACATGCAACTAGTTTTCCAGCACTCTGAAGAGATCCTACATACTATAGCATGGGTGCATTTCTTATTTTCTCTGTACACAACACACCTCGTAAAATCATCCATTCAAAACATGTAATGACCTGTGGGATTAGCTGCCTTCTTCTGACTCAAAAGGAGTCATCTTCATTCCCCTCTGAATCTCAATATTAAAAAGGGGAATCATAAATCCTTCCCTATTGGGCTATTAATTCAGAGGCAAACAAACCTTGAGTGCCTTGAAGGTCTCCATGAATTTATCCAGCTCCTCCGGGGGCAGGAAGTCACCAATAAAATGTTTCCCTTTGCCCATATCCGTCAGAGATTCGGCCCACTCTGAAAAAGAACAGAAAAGAAGTGGTTGTTTTTACCAGCAACAGCTTACAATACATTATTATCAATCACTGGCAGCTGCTAGCATTGCAGAAGCAAGACCAATGTTCCGCGCTGATGGTCAACCTTACCGCGGGTCTTCTCCATTTCCATGTGTCGGAGTCGATGCTCCCAGGTGCCTGCCTGCTGGTCCACTTCTTCATCACTGTCATATTCATGTTGGTGGTCTCTAATGGCCTTCTCCCACATTACCTGCATCTCTGCCATCGCACGCTTGTGCTTCATGATCATGTCATACATTTCTTGCATCTACAGAGTGTGTGAGAAAACATTATACACACAGTGAGCAAGTAGATTACAGGACCTAAGAATCCCTAATTCATGGTGCGTTCAATCCGAGTCATCAAAATACCGTTTGACTTTTTTTTTTTTTTTATAGACAAAAAAAAAGATTTTTGGGATGGGTGGACTTTAGTATAGTTAAATATGCAGGGGTGGAATTTTCACTTAATCAATATGTTTAGTTGGGACTTTCATACCTCTTGTTGTTCTTTGATTTGTTTCTTCTGATCCTCAGATAGCTCCGTCACTCCTACCAGACCAAGAGGCTTCCCCTTTTTATAACCAAGATTTTTCAGATCCTGAACTGAAACAAACATTACAACAGACTTTGATTTATGAATATATATATATATATATAAAAAAAGTCATTGAATCAGCTGATAGCTAATTAATGTGATTTCATCATTCTTTGTGCCATTTTATCAATACGTATCATGATCGCAGTACCATTTTCGTGACAATAATTACTTGACTATTCCAAAATGCATATATTAGCATATATGGGTTGGAAAAGAATAGACAATGGTATCAACACACACATATACATGTACAGCATGTGAAAAACAAGTTTAAGTACCAGAGAGAGACGGCGTGCTGGGGTCTGGAACATTAATCTCCGGAGGAACAAAGATGGGAGGAATGTGAAACTCAACTTTGTCATCCTCAGACCCCCATCTACTCTTTCTCTTCCTTTTGACAGGCGGCGTTTCACCCTCTTGAATGGGGACTAGAGAAGCAGGGTTCGGTGGTGGAGCGACTCCTGATATTGGTGGAGCAGCTGGTCGCCGAAGGTCTGTCCAGGATTTTGCTGCTGGAGATGAGGCGCTCTGGGAGGCTGTGGCCCGATACTCCTGTACTTTCTCTTTGTAGAAGCGGTGGGCTGGACTTTGGTGGTCATATAAAAAACTGAAGGGGGTATTTGGGGGGGGCAGTAGATATTTAATGTAAAATCAGACTTTAAAAGTGTAAACAAACAGAGTGACACATAGACAGTGACTGACCTGAAGGCGGGGTTGTCTCGGTTACGCTCAGCAGCAATGGCTTCCACCTCAGGGCCACTCTCGGCCACAAACCTTGCCAGCTTCTCAGCCATCTGCTGGGTTTCCGCGTCCACTGGGGGGGAGACTTTAAGCAGCCTATCAGTACTGGGACTCAATTCAAACTCTACTACTGTACCGTACTCAACTGGCCCTCACACAGCACCAGTCTAGAGCCAGTAGGGGATAAGAAGAGGAAGGAGGGAGGAGGAGCAAGGGGGACAGGGGTGGTGAATGGGGAACTGTATGGATGCGAGGCTTTTACTGTCACACATTCAGACCATTTAAAGCCCAGAGATGCTCCACCATATACACTATGTTTACACTGTGAAACTTATATCTGCATGTACAATGTTGTACACACTTAAAGACTAGAAGATGTACTCCATCTTCAAATTGTCCGTATGATTAAATTACAACATAGGGGTGAGCAATATGCATGTTTATAGTGTGTATTACAATTTACTGTGTAGTACTCAATTTCCAGCTTTCAAAGACCAATCAAAAAACAAATGCGGTTTATTCAAACACAGCAGAATAAGAGAAAACTAAAAGAAGCCATGATCTGTATATGCACAGCCTAAAAAAAGAACCAGTTTGATGGTGAACAGAAATAGTATACATAAAATAAAATAATGATATACCTATGCAATTATGTGAAAGTCTCCAGTTAACAGGGAACGTTTCATTGGTCCGGCCGTGTTACGTCAGCAATAATTAATATATTCAAGTTCATCTTAACTGGTCAGTAGCAGGGGACATCTATTACAGTAACCATGCATGAAACCATCTAATGTGGATACATACACATACGTTTAGGCTAGCATAACACATCATAATGTTGATGATGTCCCTGTGAAGTCATATTGTGAACACTGGTAATGAAACCGACAATTCTACATTGACATTGTTGTCCACCCCTTTTACAATTACATTTGAGTATTTCTGAGAGAAAAGGTGAGACAGAGAAAAGAGTGGGAGAAGAGGTAATCTTACCATTATCTAACGTATTCTCAGGTTTTAGCAAATCCTTTCTCAAAACAGCAACTCTGTTTTTGAAGTAGAGATACTCCATGCTGCTCTTATCGTATAAAAATCTGAAAGACAACAATAGCATTTGAAATGAGATTAGTTTGAAAATATTGTAAAAGTATATACATCTGGATGAGTTACATTGTCCTTCAAACGTACGAGAAAACAGGATTGTCTTTGTAGTCCTCCTGGGCTTTTCTCTCCAGCTCAGCTCCTCCCTCCGCCACAAAAGAGGCCATCTTGTCGATAATGAGTCTGATGTCTGAATCCTCTGGGGGAGAGACTTTAAGCAGGCTATGAGTACATTTACTCAAAGGGCACCTAGGACAAAATGCCAATCACAAGGCACTGGAGTATGCAAAAGATGCACTGAAATGTCCAAGCCATGGAGTTGTCCAGAGATACACTGGAAAACACTGGCCCTGAATTACCTTTCATCTCTAAGAATCTGGAGTAATCAGTCTCTTCTTCCTCATCGTCCTCATCTGGAGAACAAAACACGCTCGGCCTCTGGCTGAGAACAGGATTCTTCTTGGAGTGAGAGTAGTTCTTGAACTGACTAAGCATGCTACTGACTCCGAGGCCAGGCCGCTTGCCAACAAGAATGCTCTTTTTCTGCAGCGCATTTCCTCCTGGTGGTGAAATCGAAGCTGTGGGAGGTTTGGCATCAGTGGTGGAACCTAGAAGGAGTATGAAACAGGACACATTATGTTTTCAAATAGCATAAGCCTTAAGCAGTATTATTCTTTCTGCTCTAGATGGTATGGGTTTTTTAACCAGAACATTTGGTGGGTAACCAACACAAGTAAGTAATGTAACATTCACGGCCCCTATTCTAAACTAGTTTCCTGAGGTCAGGATGCCCTCTTTAAAAACCTCTACCTCCCACAAACTGTACAGCTGCCAAGGACTTATAGGTTATGGCTGTTATTCAGTGTTCCTCTTGCTGTATTCAATTGCACTATACAACATCACAGTGATACTCTAGTTGTGATAAGGGCAAAAACCTAATTGTAATCTGTATATTCACTGTGCAGATCAAATTACTAACCAGAACCAGTGTTGGGTTTGTCCTTCTGCATCCTTATGAACTGCTGTAAGAAGCTTCCATCATTTTGAAACTTGTTTGAGGAAGGTCCTTGAAAACTGGGAGAACTATTGGGATCAGAATGAATTAAATACATTTCAGCATTTGTTGTTATAATTAAAGGTTGATGCTGGAGTCAAAGAAAACACATTCACACATAACAATACTGACCAACAGGACCTTTCTAAAATATTCAACTGTATTTAAAAAATAAAACGATATACAAATATTGAATTTTTACATGTCCGTGTCATATAGCCGTTCCATCAGTATATTGATACCTTGGAGGCAGGGGTTTGCTCGGGGTTTGAACAGTCACTTTTGCTTGCTCTGCCATCCTGGCCTCAATCTCCTTCTTCTTCTGAGCTATCAGTTGCTCTTGCCTGAGAATATTCATGTTCATCTTGTTTTTCTGTGGCTGGATGGGCTTGGACTTCCATCCCCCTCGCCCTAAAAACAAGATTACGGGGAAAATGCAATATATCAACACAATAAGTGCGTTATACGGCTGAGGAGCTGGCAGTTGAGGTAGCAAAAGTAAAATAATATTTTCTGATATGCTGCCTTAATCAGGTTTCAAGGTTAATTTATTGTCAATATAAAACACAGAGTTGCAAGCAAAATGCAAGCTGGAATTCATTTATGATATAAAAACAAAGACTATGGAGTAGTATATTCAAGCTCATTTTCTATTACATTGTTGGATTTTACTAGGGTTCAACTTCTTGAGGGCAGATACACATGTCCACTTGCATACATACACACAATACAAACGCACACACATTATATATATATATATATATATATATATATATATATATATATATATATATATACACGTTTAAACATACCGCGTCTAATTGCTTAGACTTTGTATTGCAGAAGAGCATATAAGAAAGCTTAACTTGTAAAAGCCGATACGAACTGTGGGGTTAAGCGTCATCTGTGTCATTCATTTTGGATATTAGCGTTACAGTGCGCAGAGCTGCTAAAACTCGGGTAACATTATTTGTTAAGCGACGTAACTATTATAAATTGTCTTATTTATGACCTCGCCTTGTTATATTCCCAGACAGCTAGCTAAAAGTGTGCTAGTGAGCTCCTACCGCCACATACTGGAGAGTTCACATGAACAGCTAACGGCTAGCTAACCGGGCTAACTCAAGGGTTTCACACAACAGCTGCTCAGCTACATGTTTCGTGACACCATCACAGTCAAAGCCACAGGAAGGTTTACCTGCATCGCTGTGCTCCATGGTCCCCGCAGGAGGACAAATCTATTTAGAAAAGGACGCTCGCGGACTACAATAAGGCCAATCGCTGCTACCGAAATAGCTGATTCGTAGGTTAAGTCCCGGAGCAAACACAAGAACAGGACTTCCGGTCGTGGTTTGTCCAGAATAAAATCATTATCTCTGCTATTGTCGCAAAGTCGTACATGCATGGGCTACATCAGAATACCTAATCAGAGGTCAAGACGCACATGCTACAGGTGTGTGTATGTTATGAAATACATGCTGAGCTCCCTCGCACCCCAAAAGAGATAAAAGGCCTCTCAGCTAATCTATCCAGAGAGGAGACTCAACCTCCATTATCTTGAGCAGGTTCAATTGAATTGAATTCAGTTTATTCATAGCCCTTAATTAATACGACATCCTTATCCCAGGACCTCACATCGGCTCACAACGACCTCACATCGGCTCAAAAATTCCCCCCAAAAATAGAAAAAGCCTTTCACAGGGAAAAAAGGAATAACCCTCCAGGAGAGCAACAGAGGAGGATCCATCTCCCCGGATGGACAGAAGCAATAGATGTAATGTGTACAGAATGAACAAAGTAACAGAGTTACAACACATCCAATGAATATGACAGAAATGATTCATATAATGAGTAGTAGGCATGGACCACGATACAGATAACCACGATCCATGTCAGCAGAAGGGGATAGAGAGGAGGGGCATCAGCAGGGCCGCCAGGTTAGGACCTGCAGTGTTTTTATGATGACAGCCCAAAAGGAAAATGTTTAGAAAACATGCATATGGTAGTTTTTCCCTCAATGCTGCCCCCAAACTATAGGTAGCCTACACCTGTATAATGTTATTCAATCTACGCATAGCCCTGCAATACACTATGGGACAGCTATGATAATCTCTCTTTGTTGACATGTGCAGTGGTGTTGTATTACATTCAAGAGACATTTAAGATGTTCTGTGCCCATCATGTAGACTGTGAACAGGGATGAGAAAAACATACTCAGAATACTTCAATTTCAAAACTCAAAAATATAATGTATTGCACGTGTATTCAGTGTTGGGGGTAACGAGTTACAAAGTAACGGATTACAGTAACGTAATTACTTTTATAGGTAACTAGGTTTACGTATTTACTTTTATAGGTTTATAGGTTTATAAGTAAAGTAACGCATTACACTCAAAATATTGGTAACTACACTACTTTACTAGACCTCAGTAACGCGCGTTCCTGCGTTACTCAAGATATTTTTACCAGTCCGAAAAGTTCTCTTTTAGCGGCGCGCGAGTCACACGACACTTCCTGCATGAACAGTCTATCACAGAACTCGATCTGAGTGATTTGAGTGACGTAGCTGCTGGTGCGTAGAAGGAGGGAATCGGGGAATGGATGAGACGGAGACGGAGTGCCCGGATCCAACTGGGAGGTTCTCTCCAGGTTCCCTAGGATTAAGGATATTGCAAAGCAATACAACACTCCAATACCATCAAGTGCACCTGTCTGTAATGACGTGGAGCTTCTAATGAGGACAAGACACGTCTGGTATGAACGGAATCACTTTACTGGTGAACTGCAGTATTACAACTGTTAAAGCATTGAGAACGCGCTCTTGCAGCCGACATGTATATATTTTCCACACGTAACATCAACATTAGTTAGCGTCAACAAGCACGTATCATTGTACTTTATGCCATCAAAGTAAAAGCACTTCCTGTTTACATGCTCTTCACAATAAGAGTAAATCATGTAATAAAACAAGTTACAACACTGTCGAAAGGCTTTTCAGACTGGGCAGTATTGTTCTGACCCCAAGTAAGAACAGGCTGTCGGATAAAAGATGCAAGAGACTTTTACTCATGCGATACAATCGCTATTTTGAAGGGTTCGGGAATAGAGAAAAATTATAAACTTCATAGGATATAGTGCACTTTCTGTTTATTTAGGCAATGATGAAGTGGATTTTCTGTTTATTTAATTGCATTTTCAGTTTCTATTTTTTGGGCTAAGTGCATTTCTGTTTCTATTTTATGGGAAAAAGTGGCATTCATTTTTCTATTTTTCTTAAACCACTACAATGATTCCTATAACAAGCTGGTTTTGTTCTTAGGAGTCGGCCCCCATTTGGTTTAGTGGGGTCTCATGTTTCCAAAAGCCTGTTTTTAATGTGTTATGCTGTTTGACCGACCTGAATGTCCCCACCATACACAGCCTCTTGTATCCTGTTTGTGGATTTTAAAGTGAGGCATATTTCTTTGGTCAGACAGTGTGAACAGGGTTAATGTTTGTTCAAGTTAATGGCTGAGTTTTATATGCCATTTTGTTTTACATGTTTACAATTACAATACACTATGCGGAAAGGCTAAGAGATGCCCTTTATTGAAATTAAAGTGATAAAAGGGCCATGATGTTTGTCCATGTATCTTTGCGGTTAATTTGGACATTTGCTTAAAAAAATGGAAAGTAACCAGTAGTGAAGTTACTTTTCAAATGCAGTAACTAGTAAAGTAATCTAGCTACAATTTTCAGAAGTAACTAGTAACTTGTAACTAGTTACTTTTTCTGAGTAACTACCCCAACACTGGGTGTATTATATTGCTTTGTATCATATATTACAACTTAGAGTAAATATATAATATACTCTGAGTTATTGTATTTTTTTCAACATACTACTATTTGGATCACATTCTGCAGAAACCCAAATGTGTGCACTGTATTCTCAAGATCTCAAGCATGAATATCTGAAAATGAGGGCTGGGCTTCATATTTTTATGTTATTACCTTGAGCTATTATGGAAAGTACCGACATCAGAGCAATGACAGATAGACTTTAGTGTCCAATTTATTATTTAAATGAATTTAATAAATTATTGTATTATATATGACTTATTCTGCTCAGAATAATATATGTAGCCTCACAGTTATACAACTATGATTTGTAAAAGGGATTTTATGTAAATCAAACAGTTTATGTCGCATAATAAGTGATGATTGAATAGAATTGCCCATGTAAATGTTTTGTATATTTGTATGTATTTTACATGTGTGTAGCGTGGAGGGGATACAACGTCAATTTAATGTTATAAAAGTCACATAAATTAACCCTGTCTGTAACCTTTAACATTTAACTTAATCGCTTTAATTTGAAGGTGAATATATAACCGGAAGTCTTCGTCTTGTTTCCCAGCTTCCTTCACGTTGGCGCGTGTCTCCCCTGTTGCTAAAGTCATGCTGTATTGTCCCTCGTTGCTTCCCGTCCGCGTTGTACCAACTGGTCTTGTGCTTAGAAATGGCTGAAGCACCCCCGCGGCCCTGCCGGTTTTTCTGTCACCGGTGTTCAGCAGAGATTAATCCGCGTTTACCGGTAAGAACCCGAGATATATATATATGTGCCTCCTTGAAGGATGTGTTTGTGTGTGTTTTTATATGTGTATCAGTGGCTCACATCTCGTCACGTAGACCCAAGGCTGCTGTGCAGCTAACGTTACGCCACTTAGCCAGCTGCACAGCGGTCCAGAGGGACAAACGGGTGTGGGTTAATGTAGTTGGTGGGCAACGTGACACTCACGGTATGTTCTTGTGTTGTCGACATGCAAGTTAAGCTTCATCGTGGCATAATAAATAGCAGCAAGATAACGTCAAGTTAGGAGCTTGAAAGGTTTCTTAGTGAGGCGTTTGACGTCAGCGAGATAACAGGAGAAAGCGTAGGTTCACTTTCTAAACCAGACTTTGGGGCGTAAGGCACCTTTTTGATTTAAAGATTATAAATCAGCTAAAATAAAATCCATGCACATTTATTTTCCACAAGGCTTGCCGTTCGCTTATTGTGGTAACACCGCAGAGAGCAGGAACAGTCGGTGTTGCTGTTGTATTAAAGGTGCACTTGCCTGCCACAGCAGTCTGTTGGTGGCCATTCATGGGAAGCTTCTTGAATGTTACAGTCACGGTTACTTTACAGCTGTTACCTGTGTGAAACGTGTTACAGCTTAATCGAGAGTATGTTGCCTCATTGGAAGTGATCTCAATGGGTCACAGCATGTACAGTTAAAATGTGCTAAACCGCCAGATGATATAGATTACGTTTATGGTTTATAGCAATACTGGGATAGTCTGCGCTTCACAAAGACCATGTTTATAGGAAAGTATATATTTACCATATTTAGACAATGTATACTGTGTTGACTGTTTATTAGGGAATATGAAAAAGTACACCTTGCTAAAACTAATGCAGTCTAATGCAGCCTTGTAATAAATCCAACTTGGATGAAGGTTATAGTATTCGGTTTTTGTTGTAAATGTTTTAAGTGTCTATGATCATTTTGGAGCAGTTTTTTGATCCTGTTGAATTATATTGTGTTTTATAATAATACTTTAATAATTATTATTAATAATAATTTCTTACTTTTGTTAACCCAAATGTTAGTGATGGTCGAATAAATATAAACGTTTCTCAGAATAACGCAATAAAATCATTCAAAAGCGGCATGCAGCCTCCAAAATGACCATTGAGTTGAATCACCACCTTATTAACACTCTAAACAGCTTTTATAACGCTCATAAGGGTAGTATTATTGTTGAGCTGTTGAAATAGGGTGTATTGTTTTTAGCTACGTATGTCTACATAATAAACAGACAACTGTGTATATGTTATGGTGTGTACTAGATATTCACATTGATATTTAAACTGTAGGACTACACCTGTCCACGCTGTGCCTCTGGTTTTATTGAGGAACTGGCTGATGAACGAAGGTATGGAGGATTATTCCTTTTCCCCTCATGAATTTGATTATTTTGATGTTTAAATGTATTTCTAAGTCTTTCATTTTCTTAACCACTATATTTGAGCAGTACTGAAAATGGTTCTGTATCCACGTCCTCCACCAGTGATCATAACAGCCTAGCCTTTGAGGTCAGTGTTATTTAAATCAGTTGTTCCAGGATACCTTTTGCACCCTGCACCATGATTTGACATTACCTCTGTCTTTTCTACAAGAACATGGATCACCAACACTTGTTCACATTTCCGTCTGGGTACGGTCCGTTTGCCCTTGGGATTTTTGATGAAAACTTTGACCTTCGAACGCGGCTACCCACAGAAGACAATCGCGAGACAGAAAACAGGAGAGAAAGGGAATTGGCATCACGCCAACGATACAGTGCGCGGCAACCCCGGGGTCGGCATGTTCCTCGACGACAGGGTACGCGCCATGAAGGAGTGCCCACATTAGAAGGGTGAGACATTTTCAGCAGTGTGATGAAGGTTGTTGTGGGACACAATAGGATGCGGGTAAATAATGTACTGCTTTTGTGTGAGTTATGCATTCTTCACATGTTTTGGTAAAAATCACTTAAACATTTGTATTTTTTAGATACATTTTGATATGTTTGCTTAACTAAAGAGACCTATTATGCCTAATTATTATAAGCATATTATCTCAAATACAAAAGTATAAAACACAAAATATCGAGTATTACCAATTTGACAACAAAGAGCCACTGTTCCTGTAAATACCAAACAGCAGATATTTAGTATTACCATTTGTATTATGTATGACCATACAACTATTTATATTTACAGAAATGTTCCATTTTTTTAATTAGTTTGATTCATTGAAAGTGTTTAGTTTTATTTGTGTTTTTTTTTTTTTTCCCCGGATGCAGAATTATCCAGCAGTTAGTAAATGGAATTATAGCACCTACAGCCATGCCAAATATTGGGATGGGACCATGGTAAGTATAAGGAACTGATGCATATTTATGTACTGGTTTCATATCAGCAAGTAAAATGATAGATGTTTTTGTTGACTACCTTCTTGTCGTGCAGGGGTATGCTGCATTCCAATCCAATGGACTACGCCTGGGGTGCCAATGGTCTTGATGCTATCATTACACAGGTATATAAAGTGTTATTTTTACACGACAGTGGTGCATACCAATTAGGTGGCTACATTGTAATAATTTCATAAATAATTCAAAATTGTAATTACACCATACATAAATAACCCATGGTATAATTTATTTTAAAGCCATAATGGTACAGGACCCAATGTCCTAAAAGTGCTTTCTACATTTTAAAGAAGTTTAATGTTTATGTATATATGGATGGTACCCTGTTGGCACTAAACAAATTGCTCTAAAACTTTGTGAAGAATTCATCCTTTAAATCAGACATGTAATTAAGCTAGATATTAGTAGTGAATGTCTGAAAGTTGTAATTTACAGAACAGCCTTGTTGTCCTGCAGATGACCCCACAGCCATTTATTGGGGTTCTGTTCTTTTTCACTTGTAGTTATTGAACCAGTTTGAAAACACAGGTCCACCTCCTGCAGACAGAGAAAGGATCAAGACTTTACCCACCGTTACCATTACAGAAGAACATGTGGGTAAGTCCACGTCTCTCTCTTTGGGCCCTGTTCAAATCTGTCATTAAAATGCATCTTGGGTGATCCGTTAACAAGTGGACCGCTCTGAGTACCTCAGTTCACACCGGGCATTAGAATGCGTCTTTTGTGACCACTTGTGATCTGATCTCACTTCCCCACTCTGTCAGAAAATAAACACTTGGATCATTTCCGATTGCAAAGACCAAATGCATTGTTGTTTTTAACAGGCGGCAGGCAGCAATGCTATGTCTAGAGTTCTGGGAAATTAAACCAAGAAGAAATCAAAACAATAACAGAGTGGGTTTATTCTTTGTCATGTCCAAAGCAAACCAAATCACCGAAGACATTTTGCTTCCTTGTAATATATCTTTAACCATCATCTATCTATTTTGCTTGTTGTTGCCTGTTGCACTTTGAAATGGCCTCTTTGGCGTGCAAATGAGTGCATACTTCTCCACAGTATCACCTGACCTTAGAATGTGTCTCCACATGAGTCTTGAGTACTTGTAATAGCATCTTACTTCCCTGCTCTATATGCAAATAAACACTGAAGAATTTTAATAACTCAGTTTGTCAAAATTGGACTTGCACATCTCTATAATGATGTCCATGTGTACATTACAATGCTTAAAATGGATTATTGTTTATCAGGTCACAGAGTCACTAGTTTGCTGAGGGTCACATGCAATCTGTACTGGAGAGTGCAGAGGTCACTTACACACAGACCGTGGTTGAGAGTTTTACAAGGAGCATTTGGTCTTAAGGAACAAAGAGAATGGACCTGCGGTTTGTCCTGTAGTTTATGACACGAGATAAGGAACAGGACAGTGATTTGATTTGCATTTCAGCCAGCAGAGGTGAAGAGTTTATGACTGTGAGCTGTCATAAGATTCTCATCAGCTGTAACAGATATAACTGAATAACAATTCCTTCTAGGTAAAATATTGTGTTAGTAAACACAGGAGGGCGGAGTGAGGACTTCAGATACCGGAAAACATGAATGTTATGGAGCCATTTTCAAAACCTGCGCCAAAGAGAGACTCCGCCCCTGTGGGACTTTTAGCATGCCGTAGATTTGAACCAATGAGGCAAATGAGCTGGGATGTTAAAACCAGATTGTAGATTCCTGTTTGAGGTCTTTGAGCTGAAGCGAGACAGGAACGGTCTGTGGAGCGGAAGCTCGGAGACCCTCAGCTGAGTATATGAACACTGTATCACCATTTGAACTTTAATTAAACCGTGTATTATTACTCTTTGATTTTCTGTATTTTTTCTCTGCCATGAGCACCCGAGGTTCTAAGAATACTCTTCAACACGTAACCTCCATCATTTCCATTTGTTGTTTTTAACCACTGGGAGACAGCAGCAGGCTAGTAATATACTACAGATTAGTGAATTCCGGTACATTTTATGAACCTACAAATATCTACAAGGTTGTTTACCAGCGGTCCTAAGGGATTTGCATATAAATACTCACATCACCAAAATTCTATTTAGCAATATAACTATATACGCTATTTTGTTAAGTTGCCATTTGAGTAGGCGCTCATGTGACTCAGGATACATTGGCGTACATGCTGCTAAAATAATGGGGCTATCTGCGTCACAGACAACCTCCAAATGTAGTCTGAGCAATCAGATCTCAATGCGTCCTCAAGGCGTCTTGGCTGCATTCACACCTGCACTTATAGCTGTGCATCTTGGATGATCCGATGTGAACAGGACCTGTCCTGACAGTCATTGTCTCTCACCTACTCTGCATCAGACGCAGTTTTGCTGAGACTGTTTGAACAGAACAGAAAAGTTCTCCTTTTGATCCGCGTTGGTTTTCGTACAGCGATACATGTCATTACAACCTTCTTATTTGCAAGTCACAAAAACATATTAACTCTTTGCATGGGCCTGTAAGCCAATCCAATAACGGTATTTTGTCTATAACAAGAAGACAGCTGACAATAATCACCCTCAGAAAATGTTGTCCTATCATCAAAGACTCATGCAGATTCCTGCATAAGATGTGTATTCTGTATTGTGTATTCTTTTTAGGGGAAGTGAAGGGCTTGAATATAATACTCTGTGCAACACTGTCTAACCTAAATAAACAGAATTGGTGTGATCCCTATTTTCATTCCAGCTGATGCATGTGACCGAGGTTCTCTGACACACGGACAGAGAGTATGTTGTTTTCTGTTTGTGCAGGTGCTGGTTTAGAGTGTCCTGTGTGCAAAGAAGACTACAGCGTTGAGGAGAATGTTAGACAACTTCCATGCAATCACTTGTTTCACAATGACTGTATAGTACCGTGGCTGGAACAGGTATGTATATCTAATATCCACAGATCTGCAAGATTAATACATTGATCATGATGTTTGATTGGTATCAAGTACAGCAAGTTATATGGCTGTATGAAGTCAGATCATTTGTTTATTTTAACATATTGTGCATTGGGAAAAATGTGCTGCAGTGTGAGCAAGTGAACTGCAAAACGACATACACAAACAGCAGCCAGCACAGCCTCAGGTCAAATGAATTGATAGGAACGGTGTGTCAGTGAGCTAAAATAAAAGCAGCCGGGCTTTGGGTTAAACAAACTGACGTTTTTATGACATACCTCTGGTGCTCCTTAAGTACCGTTGAAAAGCTTGTAGACATTTTACTCTTTTATATGTCCATTCTGTGGCAGAAGTGGGTACACTTGTTTTTATCCAACCAGTCATGTGTATTTAAATATTTTTGTTTATAAAAGTCTCTTTGTCCTTGTTTCCGACAGCATGATACATGTCCTGTCTGCAGGAAGAGTCTAAGTGGACAGAACACAGCCACAGACCCACCAGGGTTATCAGGAATGAACTTCTCTCCCTCGTCCTCTTCCTCCCCCAGCTCACCTAGCAATGAGAATGCTACCAGAAACTCATAGATGTTCACTGCCACCGTCACCTCGCATCTAAGAACCTCACAACGTATAACAAACGAGAACCAATGCCTCTCAGCTGAGACTAGGACAGTAGTCTTTCTCAATTCCAAGGGACGATATGAGTCGAATTGAACTCTGAATCTGTTGCAGGTTTTAAGTTGTCATTCCTCCCTCTGTGCTTAATGGACACCGGGTCCAGCTCCTGCTGCTATTGTTGCAGAGTGTTTGAGGCGGTGGGACAGGCCAGTATTGAAAGAGGATCCAGAAAGACTGAATCCAGAATAACAATAGAAGAGGGATTGTGACCAGAAGTGACTGGAACAGAGTGGACTGCTTTTTGACGGAGACGTGTGTTTTCCACAAGGCGGGGGCACATTTTATATTTAAATAACAGAATGCTCTTTCTTTTTTTTTCTTCTTTTTTTTTAAGAACATAGCCTGTGGCAGAGTCCATAGATGTGTAGATCGATCAGCCACTGTACAGCTGGTGGATCAAACTAAAACATTGTGGAAAGGAAACTGAGTGTACTCATCTGATTTGTATTTATTTGCACCTTTTTTGTTTGTTTTTTATTTTGCACAAAACTGTCTAATGTTGAATGTGAATTTGGGTCAAAGACTGAACCAAAACAAGTATAAATAAGTACTTTCTGACTTGTTTTTATTAGATCCTCTTTATTAAAGTTTAATCCAGTACATTTTCATCTTGAAAAAGTAAAGATCCTCACAGCTCAACAGAGTGAACAAATTTCACAAACCGACTTACACAACTCAAATTGAGCATTGTAACAGAAAAAAAGACATAAAAATGGCATGGGAGTATTTTACCTTTATGAAACTGGCCAAATGTGATTCATAAATCAAGTGTTTATTATATTATTTACAGATTTTTCGTACAGTTGCAATAAAGTGCTAAAACAAACAAATGTGCAGTTCCTGCTGATGAACATTTTCAAAATCGTATCCTTGCTGTGCTGTTGGAGGATGTGTAATTTTACACGTTTGATAATAGTTCAATGTCAATCAAACCCCAATTATGGATTAGTAAAAAAAGACCCCACTTGGAATGTCTTCTATGTTTTATTGCCTTACAACATTGTACAACACACTAAACATAATGCATCTGGTCCTTTGGCATAAATGTATGTTGCAATTGTAATAATACTGTGATGTCCATTTCAAATAAACTAAACTAAACATGGCAAACACATTTCCAAGTCACCAAAAAAACATGACAACTTCAGGGGGTGAATGTTTTTTAGGGACCGTGGCTATGGTGTTGACAGAACTCTAAATAATTGTTGATGAACTAAGTTACTGGAGGTTTTCATAATCAAATAAGTATGAATAACAGATAAAAATCCATCTTCCAGAAGTTACCAAAGCAGATATGTAATACTATTTGTTTGATTTTAGTAGCTTATTCATGTGACCTTGACATTCAATACTGACTTGAAACAAGAGATTCTCAATTATCCTGTCATTTATTTTTACTAGTTCAGAACATATACTGTGTTAACAGTCGTTTTGATAAATAGATAAAACCCTTTTAGCTCCTGAGCAGGTGTCTTCTTGTTCTCTGTCTTTGATTGAAAACTGTTCACTAAGCGTCACACCGCTGCGTCACCCCACCAGGAAATGGACGTGAACCTTAGTGCAGCGTTTTGTCTAATGAAGTGGAGGGGAGGGGGAGAGAGTGATGACGCATATGGCTTCCCAGTATGTCAAAACAAAAGGTAAGACGTGCATGAAGAAAGATCTACACTAGTTTGAATTCCTATTTTAAAAGTATAGAGATGATGTATACAAGTAGGACAAAGAAAATAGGCTAACTACAGTTTTTCTTCAAGTGAAAAAGCACTCCTATATGGTTGATATCTCAAATATGTTTGGATAAGGCTCTGCAGCTTTGTATCTTTGGCGCAAACATGCTTCAAGACTATTTTATACAGTGTAATTCCCTCCAACAGAGAAGCTAATAGAAATGTAATTACTTCTGCATGACATATGTACAGCCACCCATTTTTATTCTTACACCCATGCAGTTCAACCCGTCTGTCAGTAATGCTGAACCTGCATCTGTCAGTGTGTGCACTACATGAATACCTCTGCTGCACTTGTTGACCTTTGCTGCAGGTGCTACCTCCACGGATTATGCAGTATCTGACAGAGCTGATGTGAATAACCAATTCTCCTCTGTGCTCCTTTCTCATACTCACATTTGCCAAGAATGCACAATATTCCAAATAAAGTACAAATTGTTGTCACCTGGATTGTTACTTTCAATGCCCCCCAAAAAAGAAAAAGTCAAGAATGTACCTTGTGAGAAGTGGAAGGTACAACATGTTCCCTCAGGGACATGGATGCAGCCACAAGCACCCAAAGGATCAGGCACCTTTGAGGCGACACGTCACACAATAACTACGTTTTTGTAAATACATTGACCTTAACTGTGTACCTGTTCCTGTCTCTGACAACAACATTTTACATTTGTATTGTTTTAGACTCACATAACAATGAACATTTGTCTTTCACCTTCTGTGACACCCTCAAGTGGCCGCTAGGGTTCACTAAACACTAACAGTGGGCAGTTCAGGGAGGTTGTCATTGAAAGCACCTTCTAAAACCTATGACATCATTTGAGTTTTCATTAACACGCGTTAATTCAACTTTTGATACCATTATACCGTGACTGGCAACATATTAAGCATATATTTCCAAAAATCCAGCTTCAGGTCGTGACTGAGAGGCCTCATCTGGAAGCACCTAGAAATAAATTAACAGCCGCATAGCTAATTTCGTTTGACACGTAGTCAGAGTGTCCAGTTAGTTTGATGCTTGAGCATCTTTGACACAATGACAAGAGAAAGTAAAAGCGCAGTAGTTTGCAAATAAGTCACGTCCACCCCTCCCTCTGTCTCTCTCTCTCCTTTCTCTCTCTCTCTCTCTCTCTCTCTCTCTCTCTCTCTCTCTCTCTCTCTCTCCCTCTCTCTCTTCGTCTTCTCTTCATCTCCCCTCTACTTCTGATTGGTTTTCTCCAAATATAATTGGAGGCAAAATGTGATATGCTCAATGTCATGGACAGGAATGAGGTTTCGCCGGGGTCTGCTGCCACCATGAAAAAGAAGGCGGCGGGCGGCAGTGGATGCAGCCACACCAGCGCACCAAAGACTGCCGTGTCCAAATGCACAAGAAGCAACAGCAGCCAGAACTGTCTAGACTCCGGTTCTCCCGTAGCACCGAGCGGTAAGCAGCCCGGTGCGGCCAGCAACGTCGTGATGGACGAGACGGAGGACGGAGAAGAGGAGTCTAAATTTCAGCATCCGCGGTTGCGCCGAGCCGGGGGGAGCGGCAGCGGCGGAGGTGGAGGAGGAAGAGGAGGAAGAGGAGGAGGAGGAGGAGGAGGAGGAGGAGGAGGAGGAGGAGGAGGAGGAGGAGGAGGAGGCAGTATCAGAATGAAGAACTTTACGCCAGGAGGGGGAGCCGCGTCCTCGGGTTCCAGGAGAAACTCAAACAAGGAGCCCAGCCATACGCACCCAGAGGACTCTCTTGCCGCTCCACGGCCCACTGCTGCCTCCAGAGCTACCGAGACCCAGACACCCTGTCCGGGCGATGCTGCCCAGCGCGGCGAGACCAGCAGAGCATCTGGGGCGCAGGCGTCGGCACCAGCGGTCGCGTTAGAGGTTTTACAAGCGACAGTGGGTGATGGTTGCAAAAGCGTCGCTCCAATTTCCAGTATGAAATGCAACAAAAACGGAGAATGCAGGAGGGACTCGGGTACCGGGAGCCTGCGCTCAATCATCTCCAAGCAGGAGAAGCAGACAGGAGGGTCGGGGAGGGCCGAGGACGGAGGGAGCGCTAAGCGAGGAGCCTGTAACTCGACTACCGCCAGCATGGACGGCTCGATCACGCCAGGCGGGTCCCTGACCGGGGGCCACGGAGGAGAGAGCGCAAACCCCGGCACGACCCCCGTGTCCAGCGGTGCCCCCGAGAAAAGGGACTCCAAGGTGTCCTTCTCGAACGCACCAAGTCGGAAAGCATCGTCCTCGCTGCACGGCACGACTCAAACCCAGCAGCCTAGGAACTCTGTCACTTTCCAGAAGCCTGAGGATGGACCGCCAATTGTGCCCGCTGAGGACGCGGAGGCTCAGGGCAGCCAATTCAGCTTCATGCAGCGGCAGTTTAGTAGTATGCTGCAGCCTGGAGTTAATAAATTCTCCTTGCGCATGTATGGTAGTCAAAAAGCAGTGGAGAGAGAGCAAGAGAGGGTAAAATCCGCTGGAAATTGGATTATTCACCCTTACAGCGATTTCAGGTAAGAGCTGGGGCTGCCATTGGTCGCACGTTGAAAGTCATGAGGGGCCGTACGTAACTTATAGTGAGTTACCACTGTGACTCTATGGGAACACACACATGCTTATTGTTCAAGGCTATACGGGCTGCTGAATTTTCAGTTCACCCCTTGTGATTGAATCAGTAAGCCAAAAGATTAGAATCGATGCACTGCAACATGCTGCCATTTATCCCCCAAACAACCTGTTGTCAGGCAAATTGAGCAAAGAGTGTCCTCTCAAGGTTGTAAAGGAATCCTATTCCCGTCTACACACAGTAGCATGTCTGGGTTGCTCAACAAGCCCGGCCTGCTAACACTTTTCCTTGCAACACGCTCACATTCAACACAGAGGACATCGCTCATTCGGGCTAATTTACAATGCCATTATTTTTCAAGGAACTGGTTAATATTCGTTGTAGTATATGTGCTCAGTGACAAGAGCCGTGCTGACTGGATGTAGGCTACGCGCGCGTATATGCGATGCACTCAGTAATGGAATGTCACCTTGAGCCAAGTGTGCGAAAACCTCAAGTATGCTCACTGGAGACATGTCCGCCTGTATACGGCTCCCCGGATCCTGCATTACAGTGACGGATGCTCTCCGTTTATCACGGCTCACACACACACACACACACACACACACACACACACACACACACACACACACACACACACACACACACACACACACACACACACACACACACACACACACACACACACCGATAACCCAGCTCATTTGTCATCCAAATATTTAGAGAATTGTTACGAGCCAAGAAGGCTCCTCGTGACTCGGGCTTGATGAATTAGCATGTGAGCCTTTTTTTCTCTCTCGACATGTATCAGTCGCTGAATGGCATTGAAACCCGCAGGTTCCCCTCTCGGCTGGTTTTAGCACCACAAAAAGTGGACAGCTCTCGTCTATTTTGGAATCGGCTGGCGCGTTTGATCACTACCTTCCACAGCGCCATTCATGCTTGGCCCATTTGTATCACATCGCGACGACTGAGAAGACCAATAGAGCTTAAACTTGAGACATGTCTTCCCCAAGCAGAGATGCAGTTGTACGACTTTGGACACCTTTCTCTTGCAATGCAAGCTCGTGCACGACGTGAATCTGTAGCTGCCCTCTCCGTATTCTTATGATGCACATATATTCAAAGTAACAAAGTTCTTTCAAACATATTCATCGGGGCGGGTTCTGTTGTACCTTGAAGTGAAGGAGTCAGAGCGTGTTGCATAAGTCGCAGTGTAATGACTCAGCGCTGCACCTGTCCTGCAGAGCTTCCTCTGACGGGCTCAAAGCTCACTAGTTTTGACTCTCTCTCTCTCTCTCTGATCCATTCACCAAACTGTCACATCAGCATCGGTAAGAATTAGCAAGACAGACGCTTTATTGGTATAAATTAAAACCTCATGTTCTGTCTGAGGTCCCGGAGACCCTCGGCACTGTTAAACAGTTCAAGAAGAAACATACATAGATTTTTTTTATCAGCTTGACACTTCATGCCTTTTCTGCCACAAACAATGGCTTGTGTTTGGGGTCTCAGTTAAGCCCTCTGACTGTAAAATACGGTTGAACACAATAGATATGCACACTAGGATTTGTGTTGATAATAATTCTGCATACAATAGTTTGATCATAAGACGTCAAGTTTACCCCAAACACATCACTTTGAAGGTTATGTATATAACTCATGTATGCCAAATATACATCGTAGATAACAGGACATATTTCAGTTATCACGAGATAAAGAATTATCACTTCAAAACCTTTCTACATATTGGATTTTTATAAGAAAATAAATGACACATTAAGCTGGTAAACATTTTGCAATCATAGTTCCCTACACTACTGGGGTAAGTGTAAGTCAAGCCAATGAAACAGAAGCGATAAGTAATGCGATTGAAAGTTGTACCATCATGTTAAACTTTTAAAATTAAACCTAATGTGTACATTCACTTCAGACTATATCTACTATAGCAAAAAAAAAAAATTCTGCCATGAGCAAAGACAATCACAAGATTAATTCTGTTGCATTTGAAGTATATTGTATGCATAAAGACATAGCTTATGACAGATGTCAATCATGGAAAAAATAACTTCAGCAACTCATTACATTCATCTTCAGGTTGACAAAGTGTAGCTCCCGCTTTACACTTTCCCATCTTGAGGTAGGAAGTCTCTTTTGCCTATCGGCTTTCCACAGCAACTGCCCTTTCTTATCTGACTCTACTTTTGTCTCCCCTCCCAATTTTGCCCTCCTGTATCACACACACACACACACACACACACACACACACACACACACACACACACACACACACACACACACACACACACACACACACACACACACACACACACATACCTGCTAGGTTCTACTGGGATTTCACAATGCTGCTGTTTATGGTGGGCAACCTGATCATCATCCCCGTGGGCATCACCTTCTTCAAGGAGGAGACCACTACGCCCTGGATCATCTTCAACGTAGTCTCTGACACCTTCTTCCTCATGGATCTGGTGCTCAACTTTCGCACTGGAATCATCATTGAGGACAACTCAGACATAATTTTGGACCCTGAAACCATTAAGAGGAAGTACTTAAAAACTTGGTTCATTGTGGACTTTGTCTCCTCCATCCCGGTGGATTACATATTCCTCATAGTGGAGAAAGGGATTGACTCGGAGGTGTACAAGACTGCTCGGGCCCTGAGGATCGTCCGCTTTACCAAGATCCTAAGTCTTCTGAGGCTGTTGAGGCTCTCCAGATTAATACGCTACATTCACCAATGGGAAGAGGTAAGAATAGCATAGTTTCATGACTGTCCCTCCGTAAATATTATATTAACTCTGGTCACATAATTTTGAGCCACAGAGGAAGAAACACCCATAGTCTGTGATAAAAGGTCACGGATTTGCCTCTGTTATGCAGATTGTTGGCTTGTGACCAAACCAACAATCTGCTTCTCTGTCTGCTCCGAGCGGCCTAGCTCCCTCCGCCTGGAGGCTCAATATTAATGTTCTCACCTGCCACCTGGTGAGAAATGTATCATGTCAGCAGGATGTTTGAGCTTTAACAAACTTTGCATTCTAATTACTGTTATTGTCACACACGCCCCCCTACCCCTCTGTCTCCCTGTCTGACCTGATAGTCCCACAGGCAGCATCAGGCGGTCTAATAAGCAGCCTATTACCAGGGCAAACACAGTTAATCAATTACGGTGCCAGAGGAAGAGCAGGTGGGGTAGATGCTGGTGATAATATGCAGCACTAGGGGGCTGTTGACTGTGATTATATATGCCACTAATTGCTCATTTAAAGGGATCGGAGAGGTTAGGTAAGCTGGCATTTCCTCAGAGGCCTGCATGATAGACATTGAATATGAAGATGGGTGCTGTTGCTAGGTAGTCCCCTGAAGTCTGAACTCAACGACCCAGTCCTGCCCTTCCTGGTCATTCAGCTTTTATTTACTCTGCGAGGCATGGATTTTGTCGGGGCTCTGCTTCAGCCTCTCTTTCGGACTCCTTCCTTAACATAAGGAGCGCAACCTGGGAGACAGGAGGTCCAACAATGTCACAAGATCACTCGACTTTTCGTTCGTGCCAGTATTGGCAGCCCGGTTTTGGCATTTTGCAGTAGTGAGCAGCGCAGTGGGGCCTGGCTGCTAACTTGACCTTTGGATAATTGGATTTCTGAAGATATGATGTGATGCATGCACACATACACATACAGTGGTGCATGATGGGAAGTGATATTTGGCATGCATAGAGAATGAGATTATATGTGGCAGAGAGTGAGATGCGGACACAGGAAATGCCTAGTTTCAAAAGCCCAGTCTGTTTGACATTATCTGTCGTAGCTGCTGTCACTGTTTTAAGTTCCTGTAGCTTTCTTAGAGCTGTCCATGGTGCTGATTGCTTCCATCGGCTAGCACAACACAACTGGGTACAGTACAGTTTCTCTCATTCATACTCAATGACAACAATATGACAAATAATTCTATTTTGTTGGTTGGTGATTGATTAAAAACGGACAATGAAAACTCCATCAAGGTTAAAGCTGCATTTAGATAGATCACCACATGGGGTTCATGTCTCATTCCTCTTCACTCCATTCACAGAGTATCTTTTCTACCTCAGTGGCACTGAGTAAGAAATTACCCATTTATTAAACCTTTCTACATGTCATGTCTTACTACAAAACGTTTTGTATTTTCTACATATTTAGACCGTATAGAGAGCTTTATGGTATTAAATGCAGCCATTAAGCACCAACAAAGGGTGGTTCTCGATGTCAGTCAGGTTATAGAAGATTGGCCTAAGTGACTGTCCAGTGACTCAGAATGATTGATGTGTGAGATGACATAGACTATCAGTTGTTAAGGATCATGATGGTCCCTGTCCATCACTCTGTGTGTTTGAATTTGTGTATGTGTAGGTGTTGGCACGTCTGTCTGCATGTGTTGTTAGTATATCAGTGTGCCTGCAGGCTTGCATGAGTGTTTTGTGTGTGTGACTGGACTCTGTGTGCATGTTTGAGCCTCTGATTGATGTCATGTGTCTCTGTGTAACAAATGTCTTGCTGCTCCTGCTGTGTTTGATGTGGGGCTGATGGGAACCTGTCTCCCCTACTCATTAATCAGACTTGGTATAATCCAAAGGAGACTGTGGAGCTGAGTGGGAAGCAGTCCAGGCTGTTACTGAGATATGAATTCAATATCTAAAGTGACAAATATAGGAATGCCATATTCACAGAGTTCATATTGCAAAATCCAACATATTCTCTATCTCTATATGTTTCAGCCTTTTGAACTCCCCTCCCTGTCTTATTGTCTCACTCCAGATCTTCCATATGACCTATGACCTGGCCAGTGCGGTGATGCGGATCTTTAACCTGATTGGTATGATGCTGCTGCTGTGTCACTGGGACGGCTGCCTACAGTTCCTGGTTCCCATGCTGCAGGACTTCCCCTCAGACTGCTGGGTGTCCCTCAACAAGATGGAGGTATGTGACAGGGAATCATGTCTGCGCATACAAAGTTGCACATATCACCCCGGAACTGGATTTGCATCTTTTATTCTGTGTTGATTGGGAAAGAACTAACAGTGGTCACAGAATATGGATTTTTCTCTGACCGCTATCAGAAAATATTGGCTCAATGTCAATCAATATTTTATGACAATGATAAACTCTTTCTTTTCTTGACTGAAACAGAAACCATTGTGCTCTAGTAAGGATAGTGGAAAGGCTCAATCTGTGTATGAACTTTTGCATTTGAAAAAGCTCTATTTAAATTTTAAGACCAGAAAATGCTTTTTTTTCTTCGTGTCAAATCATCTATTTGCCACACAATTAAATACGTTGGTAGTTTAGTCTATTTTAGTATTGGAGGAACATTGGTTATTCAACAAAGATGGACATGTGTTCAGATTGAGCCTTTGCAAAGGTAAGCATTAATAAATATAAATTCTGACCATTGAAATAAGACTCAGAGTCGACAGCCACACCGGCAGCTTTGTGGAGCTGTACTTGTGCACTGCAGTGCTGTTAGCTAAATGCTAATGTCAGCCTACTAACAAACTCACAATGATAATGCTAACGTGCAGATGTTTAACAGGTATGATGTTGATCACATTCACTAACTAAGTTTGGTGTGTTAGCATGCTAACATTTCATATTCAGCACTTAACATCATTAGTTTTACAGGTACTAATAAAACAGAATATTGAACAAATTGAATTGTGACTTCATAACAGCGCTACATGAAAAGTCAGGGGAACATCAATGTCAGTATGCTTTATCTTCTGAGGACCATGCATGCCTGTACAAAATTCCATGAAAATCCATGCAACAGTTGTCAAGATATTTATTAATTTTATTCAGTCTGAACCAAAGGGACCTGCCAACATTTCCACCCTAGTGTGGCTAAAACGGAGGGATTGTAGGTTCGCTGCAATTGTTATATATACTGTACTTTTGATCAATATGGTCCACTTTGAAGTCAGTGCTATGTACATTTAGGGACCTGTTATTATCCTCATTATGATTGTTGAAATTATGCTATTGCTGAATCAGGAGGAAAGGTCAGTATATCTTACCAACAAATCCAGAAAATTATTCAAATCACTGGCTTCTGCAGAAGCATTCAGCCAGTGGGCCAGACAAACAACCACGGGATACCAATAAAGAACCTGTGAAAAATAAACCGGAGAGATTCAGGCACACCTCTAGATCCCCCCGTGCCTCCTCTTCAGCATGTTGGGCTGATGACAGGAAAGATAAAAGGGGAAAACAGAGGGATATGAAGGTGGTATAACCTGGCAGCTGGGCTCTTTGTTGCCATGCCTCTCTCAGAGAGATAAAAGCTGGTTGTTTATACATCCTGTCTGTGAGTCTTTTATTGCGTGAATGGAGGCCACACTAACCCGACATGAGACACAGGTCTAAATGTGGTTTTAAACAGATTGGGTCCCCCTCCCCGACATTGGCAGGATCCGCCACGACAATTTGTACATTTAAGATTTAAAGTATTTCCTTGATGACAGAAGAAGCTTTTGCTTTTTATTGCTGTCCAAAAGTAATTCCTGTTAAGCAAGTTAATGTTGTGATGAATAAATGTCCTCTCTTTCATGTTGGTGAAAGGAAAGGAGGTTGTCTTTGTTTATTGTGTCAGACACGGACATACTGCAGTTCTACTGGCCCTATTTTGTTCAGATGGACAGTATTGACTAAATCATATATTATAATATTGACCAGTATTTTAAACAAAGGCATTATTTGGGGTTTGATGAATGCTTTCATGTGATATTTAATCAAAATTAGCTGATGGTGACATGATCAGTAAAATGGATGTAAGAATTTTTGGTTTTCAAAAGGATCATTTATAAAACAATTTTTGAGGGTTACAAGTGTGAATGAAATGTATGTATATGGAATATGTATGTATATGTATGTATATATATTTATTTTTTTCATTTTTATTTTATGTTATCTTTATTTCAAATTAATTATCTGATTTAATTGATCATAATAATTTAGGATAGGAATATATAAGCATTTTTGCTTCTACCTATACCTTTTCAGTCTTTCTGTTTTGTATATTATATATAATGTTGTATTGTATTTTATTGTAATGATTGACTGAATAAAACCCACAAACAAACAATCTCAGAAAAAAATTGTACTATGATGGCAAATCAAGTAGAGGCGTCTGCTATCACTCAGCTAAATCTACGTGTACCTAAATGTACAAAAAACAGACATTGAGAGACTTTAGCCAGAGCAGGTCTGTCCACTATCCCTGTTATAGAATTTTCTTATTTGATCAAAAACGTCATCACACATTGCCTTTAACGGCATCCTTCAACTTTTTGCCCTCCACTGAAATACATTCACACAAACATGTACGTATGTGACAAAGCAAAGAAAATACCTAATCCTTTTATCTATGTATTTTCTTAAAAAACACACACCGGAGTAATACAATAGAAACAAAAATAGAAACCAAATAGTAAGGCTGCTTGATATGTTGAGGTACTTAGAGCTAAAACCTCAATAGAAGAGCAGGAAAATGAGTTCCTGCTCTTCTATTGTGATGATTGGCTGAATATCTTTGGGTTTGGGACTGTTGGCCTGACAAGATAAGCATATTGAAGATGTCATCTTGAGCTCGGAGAAATTTATCTTTTTTTGCAAAAGGTTTTGACATCTGGACATTCAATCATTAATTAATTAATCGAGAATATATTGGACCTATATAATTCATTAATTAAAATGCTGATATACAGCTTTACGCTCATCTATTAATATGGTCTTCTTTTATTTCCTGTAGGGCGTGTAAAAATTACATAAACCGTGCTGATCTTGTCTTTAAAGCACTGCATGCAAAGCAACCTGAACTTCAAGAGAACTTGAATATTTCTGCTTTTATAAACTTACACGACTCACACAAGGACAACCTTGTGCTGTGTGCGGAGTTTAAAGTCTAGGATGATGAAGTTGGAAGTTGACAGGCCACTGACTCCTCCATTGCTCTCTCTATCTGTATAATCAAAGACAGTCCGTCTCCAGAGAGCCGTCACTCTCAAACCAAAGGGCTGCTCTGGCATGGTACAGGCTGCATACAGCCACCTGAGACCACCCCCTATTGAGTGGCTGACAACTTGTAACATTAGCCATTGTGCTGCAGCCAGGCCATCTATCATGCCTCGCACCCTGCAGGGGCACTGGTGGTGTGGGGCCCAAAGGCAGGACCCATGGAGGGCGTTGAGAACGCTGTAACTTTGGATGACATCCACCAACCAGTAATTGGATTCAGTCAAACTTGTAATACCTCAGGGAACATAGGTTGTTTTTTCAGTGCACCCCAATTCCGTCCATGCATTTCATTTGATTTATATTTAGCATTCTCTTTATATAGCTTTGTCAGCCACATAGTTAATCTCCATTGTAGAGTACGGGTTGGTGGCAGAGCCTCGCTGCATCAGTGAAGGCGACAAGGTAATGATCGTGACAGCAGCACCAACTGACAGACACAGGGTGTATGGTTTCCACTCTGTAATTACAAGTGTGTGTGTGTGTGTGTGTGTGTGTGTGTGTGTGTGTGTGTGTGTGTGTGTGTGTGTGTGTGTGTGTGTGTGTGTGTGTGTGTACCCATCCATTACTGTATCCACATCACAGAGATGACTCTTTCTTATTATCCCCCGCTGCCATCAGCAGGAGGAGGCTTTGCAGTACACTGGTTTGCTCCCTTGGAGAAGATAAGCTGGTAATTACAACTAAGACTCATGAGAAAAATAAAGTTTTCAAAGCAAACTGTTGTATATATATATATATATATATATATATATATAGATCTATATATATCTAGATATATATAGATCTATATATATATAGATATATATATATATAGATCTATATATATCTATATAGATATATATAGATCTATATATATCTATATATATATATATATATATATTTCAGACTGTCCCACAACAACAGAACTGGAACTAGAATGCAGCTGAATTCATCAAAATTCTTCACAGCCTTCTGAATATTTAACAACATAAACAAACAGATAATAATTGAGTTAGTCAGTTTAATATTAATCATTACTCCTCAGCTTGTGATCACAATCATATAGTGTTTTCTGCCACTCTGGAGAGTACATCATCACCACTAAAACCCTGTGTTAGAAACTGAGGTCATCGAGCTTGATAGACATGGGCATTTACCAAGCAATTAAGATATTAAGTTGCATTGTGGGAAAAGTGGGAGCCTGCATTTTCAGAACATGATACCAGAGGCCAAAAGTCAGCCTCTAATTTAATTGATATTCAGAAGTAGAACAATTTATTCAAATATGTTATCATAATGTTAAGTGTAGAAACTTAGAAATGCTGAATACTTGTGTTATCTGCACATATGGAATACAACAGCTTTTAAAGGAATAGTTTGACACTTTGGAAAAGATGCTTATATATTTTCTTGCCGATAGTTAGATAGGAAGAAGTAGAACAATACCTCTCTCATATATGTGTGAGATACTGAGCTCAAGTATGGTTAGCTTAGCTTACGAACTTAAAACCCCCCCTAAAGCTCACTGCTTAACAAGTTACATCATGTTTCCTTCATCAGTACACAATTGTAAAAACAACAAGTGTTGTCTCCCTCTGCCTCCAGTATTGCTGAGCTAAGCAAGCTGGCCATCTCAAGTTTCATACTTATCGCCTCTCGTGCACTTCCTAAGATTTTTAACCATAGACATACATTTTGGTTCAAATTGATAAATTAAATCCATCTACACAAGAAAGCCATCACACATTGTTCATGTTGAAAAGTAGAATATGTTGAGACGCTTTTCCTTTGGCCTTCAAATGAACTGTTGAGGGATGAGGATGCCTCGCTCTCCACAATCCACCCCACACACACTCACTGAGTCAGACCAGAAGAAAGGAAGAAAGACACAAAGAGAGGAAACAGGAGGCAGAGTTGACAGAGGCTTTGCTACATGTGTGCTGATTATCTTTTGATATTTCTCAAGCTCATCAGCCGTTGGATACACATAGAGATCGGTCATTCAGTCTGATATAACGCCATTTTTCCAATCTTCCCTTTCTCTTTCATTTCTTCCATCCCTATACCGATCAGTCCTTTAGCCAGGGAAGTGTGAAGTGATGAGACTGGTAATGGGGCAAAAATGTATCTTCTGTTTCGGTCTCTGGGTGCAGGTTTTTGTCATTTGTAGCTCTAGGCATGGCTGCGTCGGTGGGTTGGTCTACCACATTGATCCAGACGGAAATATAACAACTATCTGAGGGATTGCTATAGACATTTATACAGACATTCATTGTTCCCCAGAGGCTTCAATCCTAATGATTTCAGTGATCCCCAGACCTTTCCTTTGCAGCCACCAGGAGATTGACATGTGTGTTTCATAGTGAAATGTATTGACAACCACTGGGTGGATTTGCATACAATGTGAACCAGATATTCCCTTCTAATACATCAGACTCAGTCATACTTTGTACTACCTGTATGCATGCTAACACTTTAAACTGGTGGTAACAGTGGAACAAAAGGATGAAAACACTGCTTTTTAACATACTTTATGCATAACCAGACAAAATAAGGACCGTTTTCATACATCTCTTAACCTCACCAAACATATATCTCACCGTTTTGCTTACACCATCCTCACACAACTTTGTAATTCTGCCACGCACATATCTTAACACTTTAGCTCTCGTGACAAACCCCTGATGAACCTTTCTGATATATGTTTCCAAAGACCTTTATTCTGACACCACCCTCTCTAATTATTCAGTACGACTGCTATAACCTCACTTGAATTATCACACGCTCTAAACTAAGTGCTGGTACATTTCGTTACTTCTGTAAGGCACATGATAACCTCTGGTCATTCTGTTTGGCAAGTGAAATTTATGTGAGTACATATGTGAGATATATGAGGCCTGCCGCACAGCGAGGCCGCAGCAGAGTAAACAAAGAGGCATTTTAGGACAGTGGAATATAAATTTAAAGCCCTTTGCGTTATCAGCCAACTTCAAACAGATCTGTAGCTAATGGAGACGCCGATTACCAACAAAGCAATGGATAGTTCCAAAACTGAAATCTCTGGGGAGGGCGGTTGAGGATGCTATGGAGTCTCTTTCTCCCTCTGTCTTGCCTGTGCTATTTCAGAATCAAAGTGCTCATCATTCATCTATTATTCAATCTGTTTCACTCCACTGTTTCTCTTTCTGTTTTCACATACACCATTTAGCCTTAGCCCACTTGGTGGAGCTGTATTTATTTTTGGACATTCATTTTCTCTCTGCTCGTGAGGGAGAAGTGCTTGTATCACCGTGTGGTTCTCTTAATGTCCTGTCTCTTCGATCAGAAGAGACATAGAAGACACATGCTGTAGTATTGTTAATGTATTTTGTACATTTGCTCTTTAGTTTACTTCTTAAGTGTTGCAAATAGTGATTGATTTAATTGTTGTCACATTTTTTGTTATTGCTTTATTAATTATTTATTCAATAAAACATCAACAAATTGTGAAAAGTGCCTGTTGCAATTTCAAATAACTTTACATGCAAGCTTTCTACCTTGTGAAATGTGGAGGTGGCTTTGGAGGTGGCTTTAACAAGATAGTGATAATGCTGATTTTGTTATTTGAAATAAGTCAGGGAAAGAAAAGTGTATATTATAATGTGATGGCACATACGATATAGTTGATTGTCTTTGCTAAATGCAGACTGAAACCTCTGTGTATAGCCTGCTACAAATTTAAAGAATAGGAGTGTGTGTGTGTGTGTGTGTGTGTGTGTGTGTGTGTGTGTGTGTGTGTGTGTGTGTGTGTGTGTGTGTGTGTGTGTGTGTGTGTGTGTGTTTGGTGTTTGTGTGTGTATGTGTGTGTTATGGAAGATGTTGTTTTTTGTGACCTTGAAGCCAGGTTTTCAGGAGGCTCTTTAAACGTAATTTTTCTACGGACAGAAGCGGCTTTAACAATAGAGTTTCATTACACAGGATTGTAGTTCCCCTGGTAGAACGATTTAAATTAAACCCAAAAACCTGGATTTCATTTGACCACCATAATTGGCATCAGCAGTGTGGTGAGGTTGAGGTCACCACAGTTGGAGCTATTGAAAACAAGAAGGGAAACAAAGGGAGATGGTGGACAAAAGTATCAGATCAATCGAGCACGTTCGGATTTCTCATTCACCCCTCTCTTTTGTGCCGAAGGGAGTTTTGGCTGAAAGCTTGAGTGGAATCACACAAAGCCACTATTTACATTTAGGACAGTGTTAATCAGATGTTGTCAAAGTAATTGAACAACAGGAGAAATGCCTCTTGATGTATTTTTAACTCACAACCTGAGGTATGCCCCTTCGTGAATCTCAAAACCCACAGCCTGGTGGCCGCTGCCGTTGTTGATTCCTATTCACACAGCTCTGAAAGGGCATATTTAATGACCTCTCATTATTAATTTCTCTCTGAGGAAATAATTTCCAAACCGTCTCTACTTTACTGATTTGGCCTCGAAGGATTCCCTTGATGTCGTTTCCTCTTCCTCCCTCTTTCCTTCTAATGCAACTCTGTCCCTGGAGTTCTCATTTGTATAAGTGCTTTTCCACGACCCTGATGTCCCCAAAGCTTTTCTTCTGACTCTCTGCCACCACTCTCCCTCAAAACTTACCTTTTTATGTAACATTGATGTGTTTAACTATTTGCTTCCCTCCCTTTCTCCTCTCTCCACAGAATGATACCTGGTCAGAGCTGTACTCCTTTGCCGTATTCAAGGCAATGAGCCACATGCTGTGCATTGGTTATGGCCGGCAGGCCCCGGAGAGTCTTTCAGACATCTGGCTCACCATGCTGAGTATGATTGTAGGAGCGACTTGCTATGCAGTTTTTATTGGCCATGCCACAGCGCTTATCCAGTCCCTGGACTCTTCCAGACGGCAGTATCAGGAAAAGGTGAGAAGCTTCATTAAATCACCTTTGTCCCATCTTCTCAAACCTTTTGCTGTTTCCTGTTAACCTCATAATATCCAGTTTCCCACTTTTATTTCCCATTGAAGGAAAAGATTGACATTTTAAGGAAATATTTGCATTCTTACCAAAACATAGATGAGAAAATCAGTACAACTCTCATGACTCTACAGTAAATATGAAACTACCATCACCAGCCAGCGAGCATAAATTTGCATAAGGGGGAAATCCATCTACCGGGACCTCCAAAGCTCTTTAATTAGCACGCTATATCTTTCAGAGCTGATGATAGTTAGAGCCTCATATGACCTTACATATAGAAGAATTTTACAGATTTTAAATTTGTGAAAAGAAGATCACTGGTATCAGGTCTGTACTTTGGTTTGGTTACCTGTGACGGTTTAAAATATGTTTGGCTGATCACAGCGGGATAGTTTTGTGCTGATTGCCCGTGCAATTAAAGAGCCACCTCGGTGGTCAATATAAAAAATGATCTTAATTGATCAAAACAATGGTAGAGCTTGTTATTTCTCTTTCCTCTCCGGTGTCTTTGTTAGTGACTGGCTGCAACTGATGTCACGTTATTGAATATTTGCTGCTGATTAAATGTACATTTAACATATTGTAGGCTAATCCATTATTCATTTAAGATTTGGGATTTTGATAACCATAAACATGAGGGGACCTTTTTGTGTTTGTTGTACAACTGCCCAGTGTAGCATCAGGTCATACCACTTTGCTTTGGGTTATGACCTTAGTCACACAATACCGGATACTGTTGAACCTCTCATATGGTCATTAGGTAGTGTTTTTCTTTGCAAATCAGAAACAAGGATGGGATCAGAGCAGTGCTGAACAGTGCTGCAGCAGTGGCCTGTTGTGGTAACGGCACAGCCTCTCTGTTTCCAAGCAGAGTCTCGCTGGCAGGGGAGCAGGAGGGGGTGTTGCTGGTTCTCAGCAGCCAATCAGAGGCTGCGGGTGTGTTCGGCCAGGTAGAGCCACGTCGCCAGGGGCTGGGCGTATGTGTGTGTGGGGGCTGATGTCGGGTAGAGAGAGAACGAGAGAGAGAGAGAGAGAGAGAGAGAGAGAGAGTGTGTGTGTGTGTGTGTGTGTGTGTGTGTGTGTGTGTGTGTGTGTGTGTGTGTGTGTGTGTGTGTGTGTGTGTGTGTATGTGTGTGTGATATAATGTCCCCTTGGGCAGCAGTAGAATTGATGAGGCAGCAGACCTGTGTGTCCTGCCAATGTCATCCTGAAGGTGACGTAAGCAACCATGGCTGCCTCTCTTTCTCTCTTCCTGATCACTCATTCACTGGCTCTCACTCTACCTGCACTCTGTATCATCTGT
The DNA here is from genome assembly GCF_910589615.1 of Taurulus bubalis. Classification (NCBI taxonomy): domain Eukaryota; kingdom Metazoa; phylum Chordata; class Actinopteri; order Perciformes; family Cottidae; genus Taurulus; species Taurulus bubalis. Next base: position 32,088,422 of record NC_136589.1, on the reverse strand, counting down.
TTGCATCTTTAACTATCCCTCTTTTCATTATCTCATCCCCTCTTTTCTCTTTTCATCCACCTTTAAAATATTTCTACCTGCTTTCCAGCTGTCTCACATCGATCTGAATTTCTCTCTCTTTCTTCCTCTCCTCCTCCCTCTCTATCCTCTCTGTTGGTGGTGTCCTTGAGAGGTGCAGTGCTACTGCTAACTGTTTGCTACAGGGAGCAAAGTGAGGGGGAGGGGAAACCTGTGGAAGATGGTTGTCAAGTCCTGGCGCACTGAGATTGACATCGTTTAGGGTGTTTTTGTTTGTGTTTTATCTTGCGCGCATTGTTTGGAACTTCCCTTTTTGGGGGGTATAAACCATTTCCAAATAAAATGCCTTGAGTGCTTTTACTGGTGCTCTTGTCTTAACTGTGTGTACTGGATGATGGTTAATGGTGGTCGATGTGTTTTATCTGTGATGCAAAGGGGATCACGCATCTGTCCAAGAATAATACCATTACTCTGCCCCCTTTTCTTGTTCATGAGGGTTTAAACTTTTCACCTCAGCTTTAAATATCCAGTTAAATTTGCACTACAAGCAGTAGTGTCTTATGTATATAAGAGCTGTGATGAGTTGTATAAGTTTAAACTGCCTGTATTTTTATTCAGATTAAGGATACATTTAAAAGTAAGTAAGTATTCGTTCATATGTAGATATTTGCTAATGCTTCGTCACCCCATCCCAGAATATATGTTTTTTTTCCGCTGAGGGCAGGAAAGTGCATTTACCCAGAAGTTTTTTTCCCAGAAGTGCTGCTCTGTGAGGATTAGTATTTGAGCTGAAGACGTGGTTATTAAAAAAAAAACGTGTATGGCAGAAAAGTGCCAGCAATATGCCAGTGAGGCTGATGCCGATGCTGCTGGGTGAATTCGCCACGCCTCCAGATCGGACTGTGAGTGACATTTTTATTATTTGGAGAGTGTTAGCAAAACAAGTCTGCTGGCATTCTGCTACAGCCCCAGTGAGACTCGAGCTAGCATTGTGTGGAGGTTTCCATTTCAGCCCAGCATTAATGCCAGACTCACATTGCATGCTAGTTGAATTTAGGGAGAGTCTGGCTTGGTGGCTTTGGTGCAGAGACCTATGAGTTATTTATACATAGTAAAAGTGTACACACTAACACACAACAGGAGGGCACACAGACCTAAAATAGAATGAAATAGTTCACTTGTGCCACCTTTGGAAACAATGCAAATTACCAATTCAGGCATGTGTTTCTGACGATCATGTTTTTTGAAAAGATACACGTCAGAATTCATGTTTGTTTATATTTGACCTTCAAACTTGCATATTCGGCCAGTAGAAACACTTTTTTGGTGCATTATATTCTGTGATTTTGACTTTCTGATTCCGACATTACCCTGTTTTATGTAATCCGTTGTAAGGTCACTAGAAAATGCAGAATTAAAGGCCCCTCACACTCCAGGGTGCACAAACACACACAGAGGTGTTTTCACTTATTTTGTCTGATTAGACCTTGTCTCATGCTTGATTCATGCACTGCCGGCATAACAAGAAGAGCATGAAAACCAACCTGAGAGTTCACTCAGTATAAGACTTATTTTCTGGTGTTATGTATTTAATAAGTGAAACCAGACACAGATGAACTATTTCTAACCAGCTGAATTCTTTATAGTAATGTTAGTATCGGATTTTATTTAGATGCAACTCCCAGGGATGATGGTTTTGCAGTCAGCTATTTTGCTTGCAGTCTGTTCACAAGTCCGTAGTTCTTTTCACTAAGTAGGGCAGATCGTCAGAAATTCAAGAAATATCTTCAAATAGGAGGCTTGCGATTTTTTTGAATTGGATACTTGTAATTAGGGTATATCAATATGACGTGACTGTGTGCACATGTAACACTGTGCTATACTGACATTTTCCCAACCCAATTTGAATGCACCTGTTTGGGTAGGAGAGGATGCACCTACACTCCTTATTGGTTCGTGAAGTTTGGTCTAATAAGCCAGGATAGGTTAAAACACCAGTGTATGTGTGCAGGGCCTTTAACGGTCACTTTGTATAGTGCATTTAGCTCCATGGAGTGCTGCAGGGATGACTTATTTTGTCGGCCAACGGCAGAAGTTAGCATCGCACTGATTCCTTGAACAAAAAGCCAATTAGATTTTTCCATTTGATTAAATATTTTTGCATAAAATAAGCTGCGTGGTAAAAACAAGTTTATGATACTTACCGTTTTTTTTTTAAATCTTCACAAATGAGCCGCACTTTTAGGATTTTTGAAGAGTTTATGCTATTATGATATTCTTGTTTTTTACCTGCACGGAAAAATAATGCAAGCAGCAGAGAAGGAAGGATGCTGCTGGTTGGCAGTTACAGTTAAATGTTTGATAAAATGCTATAATTTACACATTTGTGGAGAGCTGTTGTTATCCTGCTAGCCATGCTAATTCCAACATTTAATGTAATCTGTTAACCCTGCTTTTGGGTGCACTCCGTGATAAAATTTCGGCGGGCAGATATTTGACAGATATCCTATTGTTTATTTAACATGATAACTACATTTAGTTCAGAGTTTGCTTGAAATCACCCAGCGTCTAGAAAATGTGACACCATGTTTAAGAGCAGACAGGAAAAGCACAGGTGTTACTAACATAAATGAACCAATACACAACCAGGACCATTGGAGCAGCATAATTAAATATATTATTCACACCTGTGCTATTCATACTGTGACACATCAAAATGTCTTTTGAGAAAAAAGCCTGTTGGCATTCATTTTATTTAATCAGCAAACATTTGAGATAGCCGGACTTCCCTTTACTTCACAGATTGTGCTTTTGTAACATGCATCAGACAATAGACTAGTCATATAACTTTACACAGATACACCTTTTGCATCAATTATTGTAACTTAATGGTCTCACATTGGGGTTTAGATTGAATCAGCGTTCCTCTTGTAGATGTAGTAAAAAAAACAAAAAGAGGGAGCAGACATCAGTCTAAGCTCACTGCCATGATGTGGCATAAAACCTGCCGCTGCCTTCATCAACTACAGTATCTGTCTTCTCTTAGCCAGACGGGTTGTCACTGATCGCTCCAATTATCCAGAGCCAAGCTGACTGTGCAAAGATAGTGGCCAAAGAAATTCCTACGCCATCGTCTGCAACAAAAACAACGTCTCTTCAGCCATAAGTTATGTTCACTCCTGTCGTAGAAAGTGTGTCTGATGAACAAACCCTTATCTGCCTCCTTTGGTCGTCACTCCCTTTGACTGAATATCAGTGTTTCCTTAGAAGTCTCATTTCCTTCAATGAGACTTTGTACTGTGTGAGACCCCACAGTGTGCTGGTCCTCCCTTTGTACACATCTCTGAATTTAAGAAAGACAAGACAAGCTCTGACTTACACTATCTGATTTTCTTCCCTTTGGTGAATGTGCTGCATAACATAATGAGGCGATTTATCTGTGAATTAAGTGAATGAATTAGACATCCACATGGCCGTTTGGGATGAACTCAAATTAGGATTTTCCAATGGAGAGAGGTTGTTGGATGAATGAGGAGAGGAGAGAAACAAAACACAAGAAAACAGTAGGAAAGGAAAAAAAGGACAGGGAAATGATGCAAAGCTGATAGCTATATTGGGTTATTACTTAATGGGTTTAAAAGTGTAAAAATATAATCAAAGTCAAAGACAAAACTCCCCATTAATCTTTATCTGAATAAGAAATCTCTAAATGCAAAAAGTTCCCAAAAACAGAACTTTAAATGACAAAATGTTTGTGGATCATTTTGCTGCCGCATACACTGTCATCAAAGTGACGCAGAATTTGATGTCATTTCCACTATCATTTGGGGATTTGTCAGTCCACTGTGGGTGCTGTGACGCACCGGTCAAATGCTTGCTCCCTCTCCTCTGTGACACTGGAGAGATTTCAGGTTGGCCTGCTGACAATCGATACGCTGCAATGTGACATGGCTCTCAAAGTCAAGTCATTAAATGCCACCATCTAAGTCCAATCAGCTAGGCTTCTGCTGCCTCATTCATTCAGACTTAGTCACAATCTAACCACAGCTGCTCGGTTGCTGCACCTCTGCAGGGAGCGTGAGGTTTTCCCTTGCTGCCGGACCGCCCCTCACCTACACTTTGTTCACAATCAGCATTTCTATTCTATGAAAGGCTCACCAGCAGCAGCATTAGCTTGGACACGTCGGGTAAAGAGTTGTGACATAGGGTCATTTCTCCAGGCCACTCTCCATCTGGAGATGTCAGGAAGCAGAGTCACTCATGCAGGTGAGACATTGTATTGTGTAACTCCGGAAGATCAGAGGAGCTGTGCAGCTGCCCTCCCGTCCAGGAGACTTGAACTTGCGTAGATGCTAAATAATTTAAGCGATGCATGTTTGGTTTATTTTTGTTTATGTTATATGGCAGAAGGAAGCATCGTGGGTGACGGTATCAGTCAGAAACACACATTGCTTTTTTTCTGGGCAGAGTGACAAGAGCTTTCTTGTCTAGCAATGTGGGGTCATTGTCTATCAACATCCTCTCTGCAGAAACAGTATATGGTTGTTCCTCATGTGGGATGTGTGTTATAACCTTTACAGACTGACAGTATTATGGAAACCTTTTCTGGATTAAACTCTTGGCTTTACAGCAGAAGTGGTCAAACACACCTACAGCTATGCTGGCTGCTCCGAGGCTATACTTAGGCATGTTAGTATGCTAACATTTTGTAATTAGAGGAGAAAGTACAGCTGAGGCTGATGTGGAATGTCATTAGTATGGCAAGTATTTGGTCATAGACCAAAGTATTGGCAATGTGAAAAGTCAGGAGCGGAGTCAGGAGATCTACAAAGTTATCACAAAGTTATTACAAATAATCCTGCAGGGGACAGTCATGGTTAATGTCTAAAAACCTCTAAAATATAGTGTGTCCTTACCTTATATGCACAAACGCATTTCACTCTCAATGACAAATCACAAATTGGCAGTTAAACAGAAAAAGCAAATACTTGAAAATGTTAGTCCAAATTCATTGCAAGGGTCTAATGGGAAAAACATGTAAATTTGTTTTAATTTAGGCAGACAATCCCAAAAGAGGGGAGGTGTTTGGTGGGGTAAAGAACGTTGTGGGTGCACATCCAGAGTGGGTGAGCCATTTTGAATTTAAATCCTATTAATCCAATGCACCAGGATAATATTCCCAAGCAAACAGTATGTATTTATTTTAGTGAAGGCCAGACTGCCCTTTGAAAGTGCCTGAAATAAGCAAGAAGTGAAGAGTACAAAACTGGCAGAGCATCACCGGGGAGGAGACCAAGAGTCTGCTGATGTCTTTGGGTCATAGAGTCGAGCCAGCTTTTGAAAGATTTGCACACAAATATGAAATATGGAGACTTTATTCAAGATTATGTTAACTTGTTGTTAACCTCCGACAATGGAACAACTGTACATAAACACATTTAAAAAACACTACAATTCATCTGATGAGGATGTAATGATTAAAGCTGTAAACCTACTGAAAACATTGTCACGAGATATCACTCGATGGTAGTTTAAATTTTTTCATGGTGTTCACTGTTCATCCACAGCGCAGGTGTTGGGACTGCCGGGACAGAGGCGGTTTGGAGGAGGACTGTCCTCAGTCTCTGAAAGTTAAGAGTACACAGAAGCAAGTGCTCGCCCGCTGAGCTGTCACTGCCTTTCAAAATTGTCTTTCAGACAGCTTTATAGGTGCGGGGTGCAGTTGTGTGTCCTATTAGGCTTTCCGTTTGAAGTGCACGTAGTCAGACAGCACGAGGAGAAACAATTCTCTCTCACCAGTTTACTGTTTGCTCGATTCACCGCCACCCCTCCTCAGTCCACAGGCCGGCCACGTAGTTTTTGTTTTCTCTGTGGGAGGATTGCGATTAGCATATATCTCAACAACAGAAGCTGATTGTTTGTGTTGGTCCCCTCACTTTCTATTGATCTGGCATTGATTAACTTCTAGGTAGCATGAGGGAGTGTGTTGATTTCGGCTGTCAGCTGAAGGGCATGTGCTTACACTGTTTTGTGCACTTCATCAAGTCATCCTTCAGAAATGTACTTTGTTTATTTTCATTGATAAGTTGCATTCTAAACTACGTCATCATATTACATACACTTGAAATTTGCTCTCTGCATTTAACCCATTCATAGCAATTTAGAGGCAGTGGGCTGCTGAGAGGTGCCCGGGGAGCAACTAGGGGTGCAGTGTCTTGCTCAAGGACACTTTGACATGCAAACTATGGGGAGACTGGGGATGTTACCGGCTACCTTGTGGTTGCAGGACGACCACACTCCCCATGAGCTACTGCCAGCTTGTGGTGCTGTTGAATTGTAATGCTCTATCATCAGAGGAGTTTATACTGTACTATTTTGTCCACCCAATAATGCAGGATTAGAAAATCATCTGAGGATAATGTAATATAATACAATTCAACAGCACCATGAACGACAGCCTTGAAAATGGCCATACATTTTAATCAGGCATTTCTCTAAAACAGTTTCAGTATAACTATGCATTATGACCTTCATAAGGTTATGATATACTGCTAGGCTGTTTCATTAGACTTCCAACTGAGTGTAGGTATATGACACAAAATACACATGCAACTGCTTAACCAAATGTCATCACATTTTCTGTTCTTTGAAGTGTCTGCATACATCCAAATATTTCTGCATACTTGCTGTGTGTGAGTTGTAATTCCTGCTGTAACATTAGTGTGTAACAATATAGGCGCATACATGATCTGATGCTTTGTGCTTTACAAAGTGAGGCTGTTTTTAGCTTCGGAGAAACACATTTGGTTCTGTAGTGAATATTTAACAGCATGTATGAGGGATTAATTTAAAAATAAACTACAGTGCCAATTCTCATAATGAAGGAACATGTCACCAAGAGCAACAGTGTGGCTCATTGATGTGTTTTTTTAATATTTTTTGGACAACAACGACGCTCTTTGGCACAGATGAGTCAGCTTTATCAGTTGTTGACTACACAGACAACACTTGTTGGTGAGATCAATACATTGTTGGTTTTGGATCCTCTTCACGGGATTTTTCTGCCAATAAGAAAAATACAGAAAATCATCAGACTTAATACAATTAAACATTGTTTCAGTGGGAAAACTGTCAGAATTATTATGTGCTCTGCATTAACAACACACTATCTCTGTCCATCTCCCTTGCAGTACAAACAAGTGGAGCAGTATATGTCCTTCCACAAGCTGCCTTCCGACTTCCGACAGAAGATACACGACTACTATGAGCACAGATACCAAGGCAAGATGTTTGATGAGGAGAGCATTCTGGGAGAACTCAGCGAGCCCCTCAGAGAGGTGAGACACACAATCTCCACATGTGAAGTCTTACTGAAGGATTATTTTTGTGTTTGAGATACTTGTTTGATTTTGAAAATACAAAAAACCACAGTACTTGTTTTAAGCCTTGTAGTTAGTTGTCGCATTACCTACAAGATGAACATTTATACTAAAATCCCTGAACTCACCATTCCTACTTAACTGTAGCGCTGCAGTTTGCACATTTGACAGATATTTCTAACCAAACCATGTGTATTTTCTTAGGAAATTGTGAACTTCAACTGTCGCAAGCTGGTCGCATCCATGCCGCTCTTTGCCAACGCAGAGCCGTACTTTGTGACAGCCATGCTGACCAAGCTGCGTTTTGAGGTATTCCAGCCACACGATTACATTATTAGGGAAGGCACCATTGGGAAGAAGATGTACTTCATTCAGCACGGAGTCTGCAGCGTCATCACAAAGGGCACTCTCGCAATGAAACTTTCTGACGGCTCTTATTTTGGAGGTAGGACACAGTTTGTGGCTTTCTCTTTTCTCTTTTTGTTCCTGTATTGATGACATTTTTAGCCTCTTTTCTTTTTTTTATGCTGATCCAATTCATCCTTCCTCGTTTCAGAGATCTGTTTATTAACAAGGGGCCGGCGAACAGCCAGCGTGCGAGCAGAGACTTACTGTCGACTCTACTCTCTGTCGGTTGACCACTTCAATGAGGTGCTGGAAGAATATCCCATGATGAGACGCGCCTTCGAGACTGTTGCCATTGACCGTCTAGACCGCATCGGTAAAAAGTTCCTCCAGTGAATGCTTACATAAGATAAATGAACCAAATGTACTTAGAACCAACTTATATTGAGCTTTGGAAATCTGTCCAGAATAGTAATGTTAAAATAGGCAGTAAATTGAGCCGTGCTGTTCCCTGAGAATAACACAGGACACTGTAACAGAAGAAGAAAGTACAGGGTGACACATCCATTTTCCTTTAGGGCCTGTTCTGCTAGAGGATGTACCTGACTTGAAGGACATCACATGCCATTTCTAACCCGTATTTGTTTCCATCTATTTATGTGTCCTGCTTTTTGTCCCCTTTGCCCCGTCCTTAATAATGAATCCATTATTTTTTTTCTGCAGGTAAAAAGAACTCCACCCTGATGCACAAGGTTCAGCATGATCTCAACTCTGGTGTCTTCAACAACCAGGAGAACGAGCTGATCCAAGAGATTGTCAAGTATGACCGTGAGATGGTGAAGCTGGTGGACCTGCAGCGGCCGCGGGCCATGTCTATGACCCCGTCCATCGGCGGTATCTTTGCTCCCCCTGGCCAGTCGCAGTCGGGCTCCGCCATCGCCACGCTTCAGCAGGCTGTGGCTATGAGCTTTTGTCCTCAAATGGCAAGTCCACTGGTGGGTCCAGGGACTCTGCAGTCTCCTCGTATGGTGCGACGGTTCCATGTGATGCAGAACCTGGCCAGCCCAGTTGCCATGTCTCCTCTTCAGTCTCAACCTCCTCAGACAATCGGAGGGGCGTTTGGATCTGCAATCTCAAGCCCACCGGTCCAAAGCCCGCTTGCAGCTCCAGGACGGACTTTCCAGTACATGGCAAGTGCAGGACCCTCTGGTTCCCAATTATCCCTAGTACAGCACCATGCTCACAGCCCCACACAGACCCAGCAGAGGGCTGCCTCACACAAGAGCACCCACTCCCTTCATGCAGGTAGCTTGAGCCAGGATACCCGGGTCATATCTGCCTCCCAGCTTTCACTTCCCCAGGAGGGAACACAACAAGCTGCCTCTGCAGCCCCCAGCCCTCCACCATCCACCCGCACTTCCAACAACTCCATCGGTCCCCCTCACCCCCCTCACCCCAACCTGCCAGGGCCCTCAGGGGTGGGGAGATCGGCAGGAGCTCCACAAAGGGTGGTCTTTGCCTCCACACCTCCTCCCAGTGGACCTGCTGGGAAGGGGGCAGTAGCAGCAGCTGCTGGATCAGGACCTCCAGACTCTGGAGTTCCCAAGAAAGATTCAATTGTCAGCCTTCCAGAGCTAGACTCTGCCAGATCCCGGCTGTCTTCCAACTTGTGACCCTGGTAGAGTTCAGGAAAGAGGCCTTTTTTTGTAGGAGAATCTGTTTGTTTTCGGTCAGTCCAGCTGATCTGTCAGCTTGCTAAATGACCAATCAGCTACCGCCAGCAGCACCAGTCAGTGGACCTGGATGCACTGTGTGCTGGTGTCAGCAGAAGGAAAAGAGCAACTCAAAGTCTTTAGACACTTTTGGCTAGGAGGTGTCTATACAATTAAACTAGTATAACTTAAGGTGGAACTGGTCTAGTCTACTGTGCCAGCAACTTTAGTCTTAGTATCACCCCTTACACTCTGCTTCCAAACACCTACTGTATATCGCTGTCTTTACTGTAAAGGTATGAAGAAAAGTATGATTTATGTAACTATTGCATACTGTGTAGAATCCATGCAATGCAATCTAGCAGGAGCTGGACTTAAAAATGAAAATCAGGGACTTGAGGTCAAATGACAATGACATTTTAAGCGTTTAAAAAGTGTTTTGAGTGTACTTTTTCTGTATAAGCTGTCGTAGCAAAAGAACACATTGCTCTTCATATTGTTTAAAATAGTAGTGGAAATAGTGTTTTAGACCGCTGGTCGATCTTACATCGATGTGTAAATAGTTGATGAAAAAAGTACGGAGGGATATTATATACATTGTATCTACCCAAACCAAAGTTGAGCTTGAACACAAAGTCTGGTTGTGTCTGTATCAACTAAAAAAGAAACATAGAAGAAAATGCCATTTATTTAACTGCCTTGATTCAACGTTAGAAGCCATATATTTGGTTTGTGTGTATGTATATATGTGGGTGTAAGTTTGTGTGCATGAGTTTGTTGGTACGTTTTGGTTTAATTTTCAGAGAATGGACTCACACACTTGCTTTGTCAAGCGCGATTGGTTTCACATGCTGACGGCAGCACTGACCCGTTTTCATGAAACATCTGGGAGACGGTCAGCTGTTTTGTCAGCGCACTGATTGTAACCCTGAAGGCAAAGGTGGTTAAATATTTTGAGCTTTGATCGAAAGGAAACATATTTGTGAACAACCCATACTGTATACTTGCTTGTTTTTGTCTAGGTTTATTGATTAACACATGCAATATAATTCTGCAATACTCTACCCCGCCTATATATATAAATATATATGAATATAAATATCTTTACATATGCTGTACAGGAAAGTTTTCCTTTTGTTTTCTTTTTAATGTGAAATCTTAAAGAATCCAGCAGCTATTGTGGCTTCACTTGAAGTATTGTAATCCAGTGACCATGTTGTTACCTTAACCAAAAATGTTGAGAGGGAATGAGAGGACGTGCAGTGTCATTTTTGTTAAAACAGATGGGAGAAACTGCTCAAAACTAGTTTAGAGTCACAGGAGGAATCCACACTTTAAGTTCAGCAAGTCAGATCCACAAAAACGTCACTTTAAAACCCATTTGAAGATATTCAATTGTAAGATGAATGGGGGTGGGCAATATGGGGCACAAATGCCTCAGTTGTAAAAACTCTTTGCTAGTCTCCATATGCCCTATATCACCCAAAACTCCCATGAATGTCTCAATATTTTGATCCACAACAAACCCATTGTTAAAATGTTGCAATTGGGTTTAGGCTTTGGTTATCTTTGTTCTAAATATTCTGATCCTGTTGAACCTAAAAGCCTTCTCTTGCTGAATGTATGCCATATGAGAAGGAAGACAGCTAATCAGATATAAACTGCCATGTAAATAAAGGGACAGAGATTTAAAGAGGCTTTTTCATGATGCAAGGGGGTTGTGGCCATTGCTGTATGTGTTGCTGAGTGTCTGTGTGATCTTTTTAGGTTTTGATGATGCTTCTCTGGGTAGAACGTTGTTGTATTTAACCTGTATGCTACCCCCACATCCTATCCCCAGATCTATCAAGAGAGAATCCCTTTTTTTGTTGTTCATTTATTGAAGTGGGCGTGAACGAGCGTGAGTCGTAACCATTTTGAACTCCTCGGTCATAAGCAAGCATTGAGGACATTCAGTGAGCCACCTTGGGTTGCACTTCGACCTTGTAGTCAAACTGAAAATCAATGCTCTATTCTCTGAAAATGGGCACAGTACTTCTTCTGGACCCATTATCTGGTTAACCTATAAAGGACGAAAAATGAATCCAATTGGGAAAGAAAACAGGCAGCTGATTCAATGCGTTAAACAAACACCAACTTTTTCAGCTCTGAGCATCGATCCAGAGCCAAACTGTAAAATCGATGGAATGGACATTTCACTCAGGTTTGCTACCTTTTTAGAGAGATCTATTGATTGCCGCAGCGTGGCTGTTCATTGATGTATGTAGTCTTCTCCATCCTCCCATAATCAACTTGTTGATTTAACCATGCGGAAAGGTTCCCCTTGAATTTTGATTGGCTGAGAAAAACAAGGATCTATCGAGTGGACACACAACCCTCAGATTGTTATTAATGAAACTTGCTGCCGTTTTGATCACTTTGAGAGCTGCTTAAGTCCTGAGACAATGTGTAAGTGATTGTTTTATCCAAGGGCTTCATTATATGGCTTATAAACCCTGTCTCATTGTCACTCTAGAGTGGCCACATTTCCACTTTCCATTTGATCAGAAACATGCACTAAACCTTGTTCATCGTCGTACCTGGGTCTCAGTGCTGCAACCCACTCCATCAGCAGCACGGGAACTTTGTTTTGCTTTTTTCCTATGGGAAAGGTATGCCAAAATACCAATACGATTGTGAATGAATCCAGTCCATTTGAGTCAATAGCTGTTGTGTGCTTCAATACTGTTCCAGTGCAATCAGTTGGTCCTCTTCCCTATTCCTTTGTGCTAATACCACAGTTAGCCCTATTAAGCTGCTATCAGGACTGTGCTGATATTATTTGAATGAGTCCACAGTCAGTGAAAGCAAGATGGAAGGAGAGTTAAAGAGCTAATGTTTCAGGCAATATCAGGCACCGTCTCTGTTTCATTGCGTTCATCCAGTAAGATACTGTAGTGTGTAATTCACTCCCACTCAATGGATGGCATACCCAAGACTTTGATCAGTACCACTCTGTTTCAACCCTCAGCCATGAAGCTGATACAGCCCTGGCCAAGCACATACGTCTGTCAGTTATCTGTTTTGTGTCTGTGTCACAAGTGTGTTCAGTCAGTTGGCTTACAGCCACTCTCGAATTGTGTGTGTGATATAACGCTGTATTTGCCTGATGACGGGGGGTTCAAAGTGCGATTGTCTAACGGTTCTTCCTCTGGACCTTGCTGTGAAGTGGGATTTAAATCCCTCGTACATGTTTGACACTGACTGACAACTATTGAGAGTATCTAAGTTCCAGACCTCTCATTCTCGCTGTACCAGATATTAAGGGTACTGAATGCCTTGGTGTTGATATGTTAGCAAATCAGGGTATTCTTTTTGTCTGTAAAAGTGTCTTTGATTTATCAGTATATTTTATTTGTTTATTGTTTTTGCAACGTGCCCCATGCACACAGACTGTATATACCTTGTGCCTAGTATATCTAGTTTCCACAGTCTATTTTTGTGGTATGTATGTGCCTGTAAAAATGCAAATATGTGTTTTTATTTTCAACTTGCAATATATGTAAAAAAAACATTAGATGAAGACTAGTATTGCTGAATTAAAATGACAATGTCAGTATATATAATTTTCCCTGATTTGGGAAACACAAAATTGCACATTTTTGTTGGTTTGAGCCTTCCAACACCATGCGAGCTGTACTCTGTACTTTCATGTTCTGTACATATGGTATACACAGAGATGTGGGGCACTTTGTTGTGTTTTTTCACTACCTCCTGTATAAGATACATTTTCTACAGTGAGAGGGTGAGCTCTGACAGGCTTCTGGTGGATATCGGCAGTCTAGACGTTAGCTTAGATGACCTGCTTGCTGCACAGAGCCAAAAATGACAAAACAATATTAACTAAAACTGTGGAGATGCCTGCACACAAACATAAATACAGGAACAAAACAAGACATGTGCACATGCTGGAAAATCTTTCTCAAACCATATTGTTGCACAGGTCTCTCTGATGCTGGTTGCACACATGATCTGGTTTGCCATAATAAAAAAAAGGCTGAATTCAGTCACAAGCTCGACTCCCTAGTTGAGTTACCTTGACAGATAATAGCAGAGTGCATGCTTGTATTTTTCTTATCTAAGCAGAGAGCGTTCTGTGTACGATTCTTAGTGGGACCTTCAAATCTAGACATTGTCGTGAAACAACTACTGTACAATGATTTTATTTAGTCTAACAGTTAAACCTTTGTGTCGTAGCTATTGTAGCCTGCTTAGCTTACCTAAGCCTTCTCTCTGCTTCAGGACTTTGTGTATTGTGTGCTTGTGTATGTGTGTGTGTGTGTGTGTGTGTGTGTGTGTGTGTGTGTGTGTGTGTGTGTGTGTGTGCATGTGTGCGTGTGTGTGTGTGTGTGTGTGTGTTCCTGTGCCTTTCCTTCTATAATGTTGGTCCCACTTGAGAATATGATGCCATTTAGGCGTTTGTAACCCATGTAAGGCTGAGAGAGATGCCAGCACAAGCTGGAAAGTGTTACATGGTCACGAATCTACTTGTTCAAAAAAAAAAGAAAAACAACAACACTGTAATGCTCCTAAAAAAAGACTTTAGCACATCCATAGACTTAGTAGCATTGCACAGCCTGCAAGAGCAGCTCGGTGTTGGCATCCAAACACACTTCATCAGCACCATGTAGACAACAGCACAGATATGTGACACATCATGTGTCCTCTCTCTCTTTCTCTATGGAGGCCAATCTGCTGCAACCATCTCAGGCTGTGCTCTGTTTAACAAAAAGGTTCAAGTATTTCAGAACTCCAGCTCTGTCTAAGTTGATGTCTACAATCCAGGAACAAATCAGCTCCCAGCCCGAGCCGCAGCACTTCCAAAATTGATCTCAAAGGATCAAGGGGATAATTGGGATGCTGGTAATATTTTTGTCCGTCAAGTCTTTTCAGACTGAGATGCACAGATGGCGGCGATGGGCGCAGGGGCTGATTTGAGCCTGCGTCCAAAAGGCTGTCTTGTCCACCACCTCTGTTGGCCGAGAACACAGAGCCACACCCTGGTCTCTCTCAATAAGTCAGTCAGTGGCAATGTCGTTTAAGCGTTCGTAAAAAGACGATACATTGTTGTGCAATAAAAAGATGAGCGCATTGGCATACTTCCCTCTGTGTGTAACTTTTATTCACTGGTGTGTCTTTGCTGGTTGTCTCTCTGTGTTGGATTCAGTACATGTGAGCATTTAACGGTAGCTGCAAACACACGCAAACACACACACACACCTCAACCTTGTAAATCAGCCAGCAACCCCTCCACCCTCATCCTAACCCACATCAGATGAGATCTCTCTCTCTCTCTCTCTCTCTCTCTCTCTCTCTCTCTCTCTCTGCAGACAAGGGCTCTGCTGCATCCTTGATAAGATGTCTGAGCTCAGTCTAAGAGCTTTCCACTGTGTGTGTGTGCCTGAACACACACAGCACGGCAGCAAGTGTATTTATTCCTGTACCTATAGAGCGTGTGTATGCACATGCAAGCCCTAGTTTTATATTTGTCTGATACGGAGAGGGAGTAAACGAACCAGTGGCAGTGAACGTGTGTGTGTGTGTGTGAAAGGGTTGATGTGTGTGTGCGTCACAGAAGAGGGCAGTCCAAGGACAAACTCCTCTGGCAGCCTGGGAGCAGCACCCACCCTTTCCATTTCTGTCTATTTCCTTTACACACACATGCATGCGCACACACACACGCACGCGCACATACAGGCACGCGCACACACGCACGTGCACACACTGCTGTCTGGATCCTCAGTGATTATGCATTGTACACTGAGATAGAAAGATTAAAATCACATGCAAGGTGAGGTTTCGACACAGAGCTTTACACCATGCATGTTGCCTCCTCAGATCTACATGTGGCTAGTACAAATATGGGGGTGAGGCCATCCGCAGTGCGTGTACATAGTTTTGCCTTGACGTGACATAATGTCCTCTCTCTCTCTTCCGCTCTATTGACACACACACAAACTCCTCTCTCTCTATCCATTTCATTGTAATTCAATGAGGAAGCAATGTACTGATAGTGGCTACAGGCAGATACTACACCAAGTTGTGAAGCTATATGTAGTCTGAGTAGTTTCATCCTGTATATGGCCGAGGATTGTCCTCGACCTGGTTTCCTCTGCAGTGCCGGTCCTCTACTGTGTCCCTGGCTGTCCTACTTCAATTAATCATATCAGCATCTCCCTCCCTACCCTCCAGGCTGTTTACCTCCAGAGGGCAATTTGTTTATTTAGCCGTATACTGGTATCCTCGTCCCTGTCCCATCCATCTTCCTCCAGGTCCCTAGGACTGCTCCTTTACTGGGTGCAAACTTCCTATTTGGCCCGCTTTTACAAGCTAAAACATTTTTGTCCCCCGGGTTTTTGAGCATTTTCCGCAACTGCGATTCATAAGAACATCTGTGCAGCTTGCTATTGTAATTTGTGCAGGTATGGATGTACCCAGGAAACTCTATGTGTTATGTGTGTGTATGGTAAACGACATAAACGTTGGCCCTGTAACATTTCATCTCTGCTGAAGCTGTTTCGGCCATGTCTCTCTGCACCGGGGAGCATCTAGAGAACACAGCTCAAATCTGAATGCCAGAATTAGCATTTGGTCCAAGCTCTAAGTCCATGAATGAGTCAGTGAGCAAGAAACAGAGAGAGAGAGAGAGAGAAAGAGAGAGAGATACAGTAAATCATCTTACAGCCTCCAGCAGCCTCAGTAGCATCACAGTTGCTGGACAGTGAGCTGGGGAGGAAGTGAGAAGTGCGTCAAGCTGAAATGATCAAGAGAAATATACACAGGAAGAGACAAGAGGGAGGGGTCACGTGGTCTTCTACAGACTATGTCCAACATATTCAAATTGATAGGTGCTCTTATCTTTGGTCCCTGTGGGGGATTTGTTTAACGTCCTCATTTAGGCAAAAAGAGAGATGCTCCTTTGAGTGATCAATGCAGCCTTCATCCAAGGACACATGGCCTTTAAATCATGTGACTCACAACCAACTGTAATTCAGTCCGCCATTCAGTGGGACACTTACTCCATGCATAGATAAAAAAAGACAAGAAATGGCATGAGTCCAGGGATCAATAATTAGCACACGTACCAATATACAACCTCTGGTCAACACCTCCTCACCACTAAACATACAGAAATTCAACTGTATTATGATTGTTTTGTATCGTGAAAATGTCTACTTATATTGAACAACAAATAATTATTCAAAACCAACCATTTATACCACCAATTAAAATGTAGCCAAGCTCCATTGTTTTTCCCAATTGTATATGATTGTAGCTACTTTCTCATCAATATTGTGTAACACTGTATATTTCAGGGCATTAATCAAAAATGTACATCTTTTTTTTTATGTACACACCTTAGATTTACACAAACCATTAATGAATAGTGAGGTGTTAATTCAGAATCAGTAAATTGGTAGCTAAAGTCGAGGATTTAACATTTCTAATCGAGTACTGTATTATATGTGCTTAAAGCAACACATTGTGTAATGAGTAGCATGTATCTTGAGGAGGAGGAGGAGGAGGAGGACAACAGCAGTAGCAAGGGCACATCCTACATGCACTTTGCAGCTCATAAATACAATGTTTTATGTAAAATATGAACTGCTTGAAAGTGGCTTCCTGAGAAAGTCTCCGAATACTTTTTTCAAAGTTAAAATGTAAATTCAGCAACTATTTCTTGTGAACTTAACAGTCTTTCAGCTATCTTTGCTAAATGTTTCTTCTCTCGAAAATAAAATGACAGAAGCAGCAGAGGAAAGAGGCGGGGCTGAAAGGTTCCTGGCTGCTGGCTCTCTGTGAGCAGCTGGTCTGAGCAGCACTCCATGCATCTGCTCTGCTAAACACTTCCCATTACAGACGACCCAGAAACGTCCATGAGCCCTCTAGCTTAAAGAAGAGGAGAGAAAAAGGATGAAGTAAAAAGTTTGAAAGC
The DNA here is from genome assembly GCF_910589615.1 of Taurulus bubalis. Taxonomy (NCBI): domain Eukaryota; kingdom Metazoa; phylum Chordata; class Actinopteri; order Perciformes; family Cottidae; genus Taurulus; species Taurulus bubalis. Next base: position 32,070,993 of record NC_136589.1, on the reverse strand, counting down.
AAAGCAGTGATATGCAAGCAATAACGCAATATGCATTAGACAATATCATTCATAGACTCCAGGCATATATTGTTCCCTTTTTTTTTCTTCTCTCAAAGCACTTTGTATCATTTGCTAAACATTTAATCTCCTCCAGATCTTTAGGCTGTTTCAGCTGTGATTGTTTTGAGACAGGAAACAAAGCCCTCCCGCTCAATGAATTCACTCCATCATCCACCGATAATATTTGCTCTGGGTCGCCAACTGAAGTGATGAGAGCCAAGACAATGCTTTGGCGTCTGAATCATCTCATCTGTTCTGCTCTGTCTGTCAAGGTCTGTACTCAGTGACACTGTGGCTATTCATCAGAGCTCTCTCTCTCTCTCTCTCTCTCTCTCTCTCTCTCTCTCTCTCTCTCTCTCACACACACACACACACACACACACACACACATCATTTCTGAAGGTATATCCATTCAATGTAAAGCCTCCTAACACTTAAATGTCAAACACTTGTCTCTGAGGCTGATTGAGTCTGGTACAATTCATCACATGGTAACATCTATGTGTCCAGTAATATTGGAATATGTCCCTGACAAATAAAATGCAATACATGAATAAAAACATTCTGACACTGGAAATAAACTCATCATTTCAAATGCTGCTTGTCTCTGATTGTGAAAGTAAACACAGAACATAGCCCCCTGGTTTAGCTGTTATGGCTAAATGCTTTGGGATCTGAATGATTTATTTTAAATGGAAGTTTAGAGGATACATTTCCCAAATCTCTAAAGATGCAGGTCCAGAAGATCTTTTAATTTAGGCTGTGAAAGGTCAATTTGTGGTGAAAATATACTTTTTAATTATATTTTCCAAATCACTGAAAAGAGGAGAAACGGATTTCTCTAATTTTGACAGTTGTACAGAGAAATCACTGGGCCAGTCTTCCTGTTTCTAAGCAGATTTATTGTGTGAGCGAAAACTACTAACAGCTCAGATGTGATGTGAGGGGAGGCAGAGAGGAAGTGACAGAAAACAGAGAAAAACTATAAACAAGATACACTATTTGTTGCTGTGACCCTTTAACAGTGCTATTAAATTCCGGCTCTGTTGGGCTTTTCGTTGTTGTGGAGCATTAGCCCAGGGGCCAGTCTGTTCTGCTCCATCATAGCGTCTGGCTATGTGACCATAATAGCTAATACACTGCGTGGCCTTGCATTTTCCAGTGGAATCCAGCACTCTGTGCAGAAACATAATCGCTCGTAGTGATTTTAAGTGGCCTTAGCAAAGATTTATGACAGTGTGCTGAGGCGTCTCAAGCAGGTCACTGTTTCTGTGTGAGGAGGGAACAGCAGTGGCTGTGTAATTGTCGAGAGGATAGAGAAACCCCACAGCATCCATCACATTCACACAGAGCACCCCTGGGTCCTAACAGCACCCTCATCTCTCTCTCTCTCTCTCTCTCTCTCTCTCACCCGGGAACAAACAGACCTCAGGTAAGTCCCATTAAGACAAACAAATGCAATATAAACATATTAAAAGGCTCCGTGCTCAGCATACAGTGTGTCATGAGCCTGCGCAGTATGCCATATGGTTGTTTGTCACATGACATTATGTATTTATCTTTTTTTGTTTTAAGGAAGCTTTGCTCGTTTTTAGTGTCTATTACATCCACGCAAGTTTAGACGTGAAGCTTCTACAGTTTAACACAGATTTGGAGAATCAAGTTTTTGCTAAAAGCATGGGGCTGGACCGCAGTTGCTGTGCAAACTTACATGTTAGTTCAAATTACAGATGAATATAGGAATGTTCTGCACATTTCCAACTGCAATGACATTCAAATATTGCTTTACAGAGACGATTCAAGTGAAAATTTTAAATACTTGAACTGGTTGTTTTTGATCGACTGGACCTATTATTTGTATGACCTAACACAATTCCTATTCCTATTCGACAATATTCAGTTGTAAAACCCAACAATGTTCAATATATCAGATTCATGTGTGCGTTTTTACCATTTTGTTGAGCCCTGTACATTTACTCATTTGATTCTCCGGCACGCTGTAATTTGTAATTATGATAATAACGGTATTCCTGTTTATCTGAAGAACTGTGACCTGTATCCACAGGAAGGTTAACAGAATCTCTTACAACTGAAAATAACTAATCATATGCAGTGTCAGGGAGAAAAAGAGAAGGGTAGAGGGAGGGGCAATAAGGGTTTGTCGCCCTTTGAATGCCGCTACTGATTAAAATAATATGCTAAAAATTGTGGTACAAAGTTGAGAATTGAATATGAAAATATGCATATGAAACAGCGTGCCAATTAGACGACTTAGCTTGTCAAAACTATTACTCATCATTAAGCTATTCACTGAAAACAAGTTGTTTCAGTGGCTCCTAAAAAAAAAATGGATGTGCAAGCAGAAATTAATTATTGTGCTCATGAGAATAAAGTCAAGCTATTTAGTCTGGATTGATTGTTTAAATTCAATTGTTTGTGCCTTTCAACAAGCCAGTGATGGCTCTTTCTTGCCTTCATGCTGAGCAGATATATTTGCAGCCATGATGAACATAAGACATTTCAACTTTATTGTTCTGTAACCCATGTCATCCAGGCAAAACCAAATGAGGCATGCACACCCATCTACATCTTATCTGGCCTTCATAGGATACGTATAAATAAGAGGTGAGTAATGGGAATGAGTGGGAGTGAGGTCTGGGCACAGTGAGCTTTGAGGAAAAGTCAAACCAGTCAAAGTGAGCCATTGTTCAATCTGACATGGCTAACGTGAGGAAGCCACTGACTTCGGACTGAAATGGCGAGAGACATGACTCCAGTCTGAGGATGCTTGATAGCTGATTTCGTCACGATGCGTCACAGCTGTGGTCTCAAAGAGTTCCTGCATAACATTAGCCCGGTTCCAGACCCCAGAACGGCTCTACACAAAACTGAATTTTTCCTTTTTGTGCTCGTTGTTGGCTATCTCTAAGGCATTAAATGTGTGTCATCTTCCTGAGTCAGAAAAACAATTGCATAAAAATGGCCACAAGCATAACAAAGATTGACACAGCTGTGTAGGTTGTTAGCCGTACTAGCGACGTGACTTCATGTCAGTGAAATATCTCAACAGCTACTGAATGGACATTTTTTACAGACATTTTTGTTTCTTAAATGATGAATCTTAATCCCCTGACTTTTCCTCTTGTGAACCAAATGTTGTTCCGCTTTCTGGTTTTGATCAAATCCCAGCAAAATGAATGATATCCCCATCAGCCTCGGTTGTACTTAATATGACGTGCTGATTAGTAAAATGCTGCTGTACATTATCAAATGTAAACATCAGCTTGTTAGCATTGCCATTTGTGAGTGTTAGCCTGCTGACGTTAGTATTTAGTTAAAAGCACCACTGTATCCGTAGATACAGCCAATTTTGTCATGGAAGTCAATTTATAGAAATAACAACTCAACCTCCCACAACAATTGACATATTTACTCAGCTGATGTGAAAAACTTCAGGTAAATATCCCGAGTAACAGAGGTGACTGAACGTAAGTGGGCCGGATGCCTTAGTCACTGCCCTCCCAAACAGAAACTGGTTTAACAAGAACCCAATGTCAGACTGAATAATGGTGTAAAACTAACAGCAGTCAGATTAAAAAACTAACATCAAGTCAGTCCTCAAACCAAAATGTGCAGATAATTAGATTAAATACGGCAAATGAAAAAAAGATCAACATCTTCTGCTGCGTTATACATTCTACAGCCATGACACGTGCTTTCTTGCATTGCAAACGTTCTCTAGTGTCTCTTTTAGTCTCTCTTCCTAATCTAATAGGAAGCTCATTTCCTTTCTCCTTCCTTCCTCTGTCTTCCATCACACCACCGCTGCTGCGACCACCTCATTGCTCACACATGCAGACACAGAGACAAGTTCAGTGCATGACCGCTCATGCTCCTCATTGTCTCTGTTGGCGTTCATTCTCCACCCCACCACGCTGGAGAGTCGGTGTTATCTAGGATGGCAGAATACCCAGGGCCTCTCCCTTCTCCTCCTCTCTTCAGATATCCCAGTATGGTCTATTTCTGTCCCTGCATCTCTCTGCTTTCAGCAAAGTGCAACTGACGTCTCTCTTTCTGCACTAAACAGATGAGGGCTGTCAGTGATAGGCGTTCAGATGACGAACCTACCGCAAACCAACAGAATTTGAATAATGATTTCCCTTTTTTTATTTCACCATATTAAATGCTACCTTAATCCCTCGTTCTAGAAAAGGAACAATATTAAGACAATGGATGTGTTATCAAATTTCCTGTCCCTCTTTTTTCTAATTGAGAGTCATTACAGTGATGAGATGTTATTTTTATGTACAAAACAATTAAGTAATGAGACATAAATGATTATTGGGAGCGAGGAGGGTGGTGATGGAGTACGAAAAGGGCAAAGGGGATAAGGAATGAAGGAAGCAGAAATGAGAAAAGGGGATTATTTACAAAAACCTCATCTCTGAAATTGCTGAGTCACTGTAAGAGTAAGCTGCATCCCAGCTTCCTTCTGTCTTTTCCTCACCGACAAGCTCCAGACCAAGACACACAGCTTGTCCCCACCCCACTGTCACGTCACCACCAAACACACACTCACGCACAATCACAACACAGGATGGGGCATATTGTTACTCCACAGCTATCCTGTGGTATAATTGCGGCTTTGCTTACACCATACGGACTCTTACAAATAAACCAGACTGATTTAAACAGGAAAAACTAAACATTTATTAAAAACTTAAGCAGCAGATTGTAGGCTTTGCAATCAGATGACGCATATTTGACATCACATCCTGATATGTTTTTCAAATCACAGGCTTCACGTTGTTGCAGGTTCCAGTATTTACCAGAAAAAAAGCAGGTTGGAAATTTAGCGGTATTTTAATGGTCAGCCTCTAGTCAAAGCATTATGTTGATCTGACCATATCGCTGTTCATTTTGCTTCTGCAATATCTGGAGGATGCTATGAATCATCGTTCACATATGTTGTGCTGTGGCTATAAAAACCTCTGACTTGGGATATAATTCAAACTCATATGCTCCATTTACTGGAAAGCTCGCTGCCCTCCGGATTAGAAATTAGTGTGTGCAAATCGGTGATTGGCAAAGCTTGATAATCCTAACTATTACTGCTCAGTGGGCAGAAAGCATTTATTTGATTGGTCAGGATGGATTAAATTTATAGTAGTACTTGCCAACAGTGAATATATAACAACATCAGAAACAATTGCAAATTACTGCCAATAAACTATGATATATTCTCATGAAAACCAGAATGATGCTGACTGATTTGGGCTCTGATTTGTTCCATTTATAAGTAATGGTTTTACAGTTGAGGGATGTAACGAAGTGCATTTACTCAAGTACAGAAGTTAAGTACAATTTTAAAATACTTGAGTATATCTATGGTATGCTACTTCATACTTCTACTAGTACAGTGCCCGTTCAAAACGTGCCTGTTCAGAGCAGGTTGCTGCTTGCAATTTTTGCATCAGTAAAGAAAATACTTAATATGCACAAATGCACACAAAAATAAACGCACACACACAAACACTATATAAAGCCATCAGATTAGCTCCTATGTAATCAGCATGCAGCATCAGCAATCCATTGACAGAGCAGCACCCCTGCTGTTTAGGAAACAGTACCAGGAAGAACACTCATTGTGAAATCAAAAACATACTGAGAGAAACAAAAGGAGAGGAGAGGAGAGTAAAGGAGAGGAGAGGAGAGGAAAAGAGAGGGGAGAGGAGGAGAGGAGAGGAGAGGAGAGGAAGGAGAGGAGAGTCTGAATTGATACAGTAGGACTCAGGCCTATGAAGTCAGAGTGGGTTTATGCAGAGATTAAAGGATTGAAGAACAAGGGAGAGAAAGCGTGGGCAGACAGATAGGGAGAAGCCTGCTGGAAAGTAACATCTATTTTACTCATCAAAATAAACTGTAATCAACATTATATGCAATAACACCTCTGGATGGTGAAGAGATAAATATTCAGCGCTGCTTATTATGTCAGCGGGGAAACAAAAACCTAAACTAATTTCTTAAAGTGTGAGGAGTAAACGGATGGACGTCTGTGTCCTGTGAGGTAGCTACCTCATGGTGAATGAGGCTGTCTCATAAGCAGTGTTAGCTTGCATCTCCACCACAGTTACTTTATCCATCAATGTCCTGTAAAGTTGTCCTTGAGCAAGACACTGAACCCCTCCCGTTTACTTCAGTCACTCGGGATTGGATCGGCAAGAATAGACTTTGAAATTAATTGAAAAAATATATTTTTGGCAGAAAAAGCAATATGACCTGCTGTTGAATTTTGAAGTTTGGAAATTGTTCATTTTATATCCACTCTCATCAGCTTTGTTATGGTTTTAGCTAAAAAAAAAAGAATCTCTAACAACCCACTGTACACTACTTGCTCAGCACCGAACAGCAGGCAGACAGACACAGTTTGCGCCTACAGTGGTGATGTTGGACTTTCGCCAGGTGGACAGAAACACGACTCCAAATAAATGCTCAAGTCACTTCTCGCTCTCTCTTCAGCCTCCATATTGGTCTGACTGCGTTGATTGGGGTCACTAGATCCAACGTATGCTGGATGAGACGAGCCTGATCCCATGTCACACACACACACACACACACACACACACACACACACACACACACACACACTGAGATGCACTGTATGCACATACACACATGCATCTATCTCTGGTGGTGGTGTTAATTAGAGTTGTGCATAAATGAAGGCAGGTGTACTTCACCTCATTCTTGGGGTCAATTAGCTGTGACAGCAAGAGCTACACAATCATAAGACCCAATTAATAAGAGGATTGACTTATATCACACTCACTGGATATAATTATATTGAAACATTTTGTGTTATGGTTGAGTGCTGGGTGGCAGAAGCTACGACTACCTTCAGCTCTCAGAAGGGACCGCTGTTAATCTTGTGGTTACGTCTGTGGCACTTTAATCAAACTGTGTGGCATCAGCCATTGTTATTTTAGGCAGCGTACTGTGTTTTTTGTGCTTCTGAAATACTCTACATACTATTAGACAGATAAATGCTTGCTTCAGTCTTTACCAGAAATCGACTCCCTGCAGGAAATCCCAAACTGCTGAAAAGAATCTCACCACCAGCTGACAATGAGACCACATAAATCCCCATCATGTGTAATCAGAAGGTACGACAGGATGGAAACACCAGCCACCACATTCTCCACAAGGCACGAGGCCCAATACATCTTGTAAGATTGCATGTTCACACATAGTTGAAGATAGCTGTAGATGAGTTGAGGAATAGACGAGCAAAACACCTCTGGGAGATGCAAACTGTCAACCTGACGAAACAGCACATCATCAGATGTACCATGAGATTAAATTACAAACATGCAATCCAAATGTGAATCATTCTCTCATCAGAAATGGTGAATTTGGACTTTGGGGAATTTCATTTAGACTGAACACATGAAGATGTGCCGTCATAAGCCAAATACAGGTGCCTCTTTGAGAAAAGTCTTATTTACACACATGACATTAAAAAATAAAAATAAACCAACATGTGAAACAATCTCGGCAGCGAAGGACTTTAGCATGTATCTACATATAGATGAAACGTGAACAAAAAACACAGGAATAGCCAGCCGCCATCCAAATACACAAGCTCATGTGTTGTTCTGTATCTGCTGTTCTCACAGTCTAAAACTATTCATAATCAACATCACAACACTCGAGAAACTGTGTCTTCATGTTTGGTCTTGACTCGGCTCACAGGGTTTTGTTGAACGTGTTCATATTTGCCTGTTTGTCTTCAGAGAGGAAAGGATCTGTGTTCCAGAAGGAAACACAACCCTGTTAATTAACGTCATCAGCAGCACATTTCTTTTTTAGCTCCAACACCCCGCTTCGCACACACACAACACACACGCACACGCACACACAACACACACGCACACGCGCGCACACACACACACACACGCACGCACACACACACACACACACACACACACACACACACACACACACACACACACACACACACACACACACACACACACACAAACTCACAGTCAAGTTCTATTCACTATATGTATGACACAGCCATGATAAGCCATCCCTTTAAAGCCATAATTCAGGTTGCATAGGGATGTAGCTAATAACAGAGATATCTAATCAATGCGCACACACTCATTTCTGTGCAGGTGATCTGTGAGTTTTTCCACTAACCAATAATGCAAATGAGAGTGACTGACACCTGGAAGAGTTGAAGAGTTGGAAGGAGAGGAGGAGACCTCTATTTTTGGAGACGGTATGGTGTCCCAGGAGAGACGGCCGCTGTGGGAGAGACGCCTGCTGAGAGCTTCATGGTACTGACTGTAACAAAAAAAGAAAAAAGAGTCAGCCCATTTCTCCAACATCCAGGTCTTTCTGTTGCTGTGACAACAACAAGGCCAAAACAGCCAGATATATTTGTGTCGATACAACACTGGCTTTTTCTTGAAGACTGTCAGCTTTACACAGCACCAACACTGACTCTCACCTCACATCCAATTGGTTCGTAGAGAACATATTGTCTTAATCCAGAATTGGATTATCTGAAGGAGAAAACTAGAGAAAACTAACCTAAAAGAAGATAATCCTTTATTAGTCCCGCAGTGGGGAAATTACAGGATTACAGCAGCATTGCTCACAAGTGAGTAAAAGAATAATAAAATAGAAACAAGTAATATAAATAAATATAAATAAGCAGTAAAACAGTAGAGACGAATATTAATATACAGACTGAGTAGAAAAAGTATATATAAAAAAGTACTTAAACGTATTACACGTAATATTGCACGTAATATTGCACCAGGTGAATGACAAAGTGACCAAGTTCAGTTCAAAGTGTTTAATTGTCAAAGTGGTCTACTGGGAGCTCAGCTGGTTGTGCAGCCTGACCGCAGCGGGAAGAAAGGACTTGCGGTACCTCTCCCTCAGACACCGGGGATGAATCAGCCGGTGACTGAAGGAGGTGTGCAGCGCTGCCAGAGTGTCCTGCATGGGGTGGGAGGCGAGGCTTATCATGGACGAGAGCTTCGTCATCATCCTCCTGTCCCCCACCACCTCCACGGTATCCAGGGGACGCCCCAGCACGCTGCTGGCCTTCTTTACCAGTTTATTTAGTCTCCTCCTGTCAGCTGCCGTGATGCTGCTGCTCCAGAAGACCACTCCATAAAAGATTCTTCAGGAGTGCTCCCTGCACCCCGAAAGATCTCAGTCTCCTCAGCAGAAAGAGTCTGCTCTGTCCCTTTTTGTAAAGTGCGTGTACGTGGTCGGACCAGTCCAGTTTGTTGTTCAAGTGAACACACAGGTACTTGATTTGACGATCTCAATGTCCAGTCCCTGGATGCTCACCGGTACCAGAGGAGAGCGTTTACCCCGGTGGAAGTCCACCACCAGCTCCTTGGTTTTACTGGAGTTTATCTGAAGGCAGTTCCGCTGGCACCATCCTAAAAAGTCCTGATTTAGTTCTCTGTATTCCCTGTCGCCATCGGCAGAAATGAGGCCGACGATTGCAGAGTCGTCAGAGAACTTTTGCAGGTGGCAGTTTGCAGAGTTGTGGTTGATGTCCGAGGTGGAGAGGAATGGAGCCAGAACGGTTCCTTGTGGGGCTCCCGTGCTGCAGGACACCCGATCTGACTCACACTACCGTATCCGCACATACTGTGGACGGTTTGTGAGGTAGTCCAGGATCCATGCAATCAGGTGGTGGTCCACCCCGGTCTGCTCCAGCTTGTCCCTCAGAAGTAAAGGCTGGATGGTGTTGAAGGCACTGGAGAAGTCGTAGAACATAACTCTCACAGTGCTTCCAGCCTTTTCCAGGTGAGAGAGGCATCTCTGCAGCAGGAAGATGATGGCGTCCACCCCGATGCCAGACTGGTAGGCGAACTGAAGTGGGTCCAGGGATGAACTCACCAAAGGGCGGAGATGGGCAAGGACCAGCCTCTCCATGGTCTTCATCAGGTGGGCTGTCAACGCCACCGGCCGGTAGCTGTTGAGGTCCTTGGGCCGCGGGGTCTTTGGTACCGGTACCACGTAGGACGTCTTCCATAGTTGTGGTACTTTCCCCGGCCTCAAGCTCAAGTTGAAGATGTGCTCCGCTATCCTGCACAGCTGGTCTGCGCAGGATTTGAGGAGCCTTGAGCTGATGCCGTCTGGACCCGTGGCCTTCCTCACCTTGATCCTCCTTCCTCACCAGGTTAAGGGACACGCTGGGGGTGGGGTGCTGTGAGGTGTTGGAGTGGGTTGCTGGTTGTAGAATGCTGAGTATGAGAGGTGTGAAGGGGAGCTGAGTGCTGTGGAAGAGGGGGAGGTGGAGGGAGAGGGAGAGGGGGGCAGTAGTCCACAGGGGGTGCAGATGATGGGGGTTGCTAACCTGCTGCTAATGGAATTCTCTCTGTTTTTAGCATTTTTTTCCACACAACCTTATAGGCAGACATACAGGACATATGCATATCATGATCAGGGTTGTAGCCCCCCCTCCCCCCCCCCCCCCCCACACACACACACACACACACACACACATATCCCTCCTGTTCCAATTCCAAATTTGGACCTGCCACTAATGAGGTCAAACTATTTATTGATCATATTTTATTCATTCTGCTAACTTTTAAGTTTCTCTAAATTGCATTCCCCGACATCTAAATGCTGTTAGAATGCTTTCACACTGCCAGGAGTAAGATTTGGGGTACTGACTCATTTATTTCCTTTTAGTCCAAAGGTTTTTCAATTTAAATATGATGAGTCTAAACATACTGGAATTTGTTTTAAAACATCCACCCCAAACTCGCAAATTGCCAGGTACACAAGGGTATGGTCTCAGTGTACTCTAAGAGATGTGTCAATAAAATGCACACAATTTGGGTCAACAGCATTTTCACACATTTCAGCACACAATGTGTTAACTGTGGGATGGATGGACACAATTCATGTGTTCTCTTCGAATATTTGTTTATTAAGATTAATACATATGTATGTGTTTAAAATTATAGCTCATACAACCTTTCAAACTATTCAATAACGCGATCAGCTGTTAAACAGCAACCGTAGGTACAAAATCCACGGTCGCAACACATTGCCACACCACAGAAGTGTGTTATTAACCACCCAGCCAGATTTGAATTACCACATACTGTAAATCGGCAGGTTTATAAAATTAGGTTTCAAAATCTTCAGTACCGTCTGCTCTGAAACTGTCGGAACATGTCAGCTGAAAGGGCTTATTGCGTACAGTATATACGGCATGTTGGCCATCTCACTTCTCTGCTGTACTTTTGCAGAATGTTAACGCACATACTGGCAGAGCTTACGCACCAGAGACTTCTAACGATCTTCTGATTTAGCCTGATGCTAACTTAAATGGGGATACATTAGTAATTGTGCAGCTCTTTTAGACTTTCCAACTGTTGTTATGTTGTGAACCAAGTCATTTAGATAATTTAGCAATCCATTTCTTGTGAGCATATGTAGAGAGCTATTCATCAAACAAGTTATGTGACTTTTGCAGGGTCGACAAACATAATAGCACAACTTTTATTGTGATAAAGATGAAGTTATGAAGCGCATTAAGAGAACATGATCAGCAACATGTCACACTTTATGATCCCAGCTCAACTTGAGTCAAACCGGACTTCAGTTTGAATACGCTGAAGTCTTTTCATGTTGGAGATAACACATGCTGCGACATCATCTTTTTGAGGGTTTATCTTCTTTCGCGGTGTAAAGATAATGTTTCACTACTTAATTTAGAAAGAAAAGTGGTTCATCCTGAAACTTAAATTAAATGATTTCCAGTTTTGACTGAGTATGGAATGTATTATCGTAAAGTTTTTTTGGGACATGGTGTGTATCCTCAATAAATAAAGTTTGTGTACCTAATCTTGATGAGTTATTGCAATATTTCTTTAAGGAAGCTCCAGTTGATGGTTTGTATCTACATTTTCATGTGATTTTATACTTAATACTTTGTATTTTTACACATGTGTTCTATTATGTTCTTAAAATGTAAGCAGAATGTAATTGTATAAACTCAGTTAATGCAATTATACTGTATGTTATGTCGACACCAACACGTTTTGTCCCTGAACACACTCGCTTGACGTGTTAACATTCTGCACAACGTGTCATCTCGACACCTCTAGTTTGCTGCTCATGCTAATCATAATTAGAACAAAGAAAATAATGTAATGCAAACATCAATTCAATCAAATGATTGGCTTTCCATCTTTGTCTATGTTGCTTCATTTGTTTTCAGCAAAGGCTACTAACCTCTTTTTCTTTTGACTGCTCTGTTTGGTCATTACATTTATTTCATAAGGTGAATGGCTATTTGTGTGTCAAAGTATTGGTATTTTAATCAATATGGAATTTACCATAATTGGGCAAATACATGAAAGAATAAATAGGCTGTGAAAGTTTTTTCTCAAAGAAATGGGGCTACAATACATAAGGTTAAGGTTTACGCAGTGTGTTCACATCACAAGCGAGTCATACACACACAGACACACACAGACACACACAGGTGGTTTGGCACAAGATAAAACCAAACACTTTCACCCTGAAATAGCTGTCAGACAGGCACCCAAGGGTACTGCATCATTCACTCTCCACACTTGTGAGTCCATCATCTGAAGTCTGTTAAAAGAGCCTGTGGCTGAGTTGTTGTGTTTAGTGTGACATCTTGTGGTGGAAATTAGCATTTCAGCTACAATCTAAGACTTTGTTTGAGTATTAAAGCACACCCTGTGGTGTATTTTATGATAAATTAAATGGTTGGGCATAGTAAGCTATGCCTTTCACAAATGTCCTCAATACCTTCACTGTAATGAATTGCTGTAAATTCACTGGGATTTACGACGGTATCTTACAGTGTTTCATAATAACTAACTTACAGTTAACTATTTATCCGTCGCCTGTAGATTTACAGTTACCCATAGCGGCAGATAACCGTAATTTATCAGCATAATACAGTATGTTCAATGAAGTGGTGGAAATACGCTTCACCAAGTTCAATGAGTCACGATCCATCAACGTGTTGATTATAGGCTAATGTTTCTGCTAGGACGATAGCACATTTTATTAATCAAACTGATCATAGCCCACTAATCATTTTTTGAGTGACAAGATGTGATTGGCTGTCCCAGATGGTGATTTTGGACAGCACAACTCCAGTAGTCATCCTTCAGAGCACGGCCACGTGGAGATCTACAGAGGAGTTAAGGTAAAGTTACGCTTTTTACCATAAACTGACACTTTCAAGTATTGTTTTGTCTTCATGATTGTTGAACTGTTATCATCTCAGAGAATTTCATTTGGTCTGTTTCATGACATCAGGTTGCTAAAATTAAGCCAAGCTCGAGCTCAGGTAGCTGCAGTAACGTTATCTAGTAGCATAGCCAAGTTAACATTTGTAAAGCTAATTGCCAATTAGAATGTGAAGATGTAACATTGGTTACCTAACTGTGTTTTGTGTGTGCTATTATAGAGCCGACTGTAGAAGTGCAAACCAGAAGGAACGGGATGATTTTCAAAAGGGAATGGATGCCTGTAAATGCCTCTAAAAGTGTGTCTCTAAGACAAAGAAGTGAGGCCGCCAAATCCTCCCTCACTGTTCGCTCTCTTTCCTCCTTCTCTTCTCTTTCTCCTTTACACTGTCATGTAGTAACTACACATCGGCATGTGTAAAATGTGTGTAGTTATTGTTTTCTTCTCAACAGTACCTCTTCAGTTTTGGAATACAAATTTTCCTAATTGTACTTGTTTTACAAAATCATCTGTATAAATAATTAAGGGGTGTTTAATAAACGACAGCAATATTGTATTGTATAGGAATTATTGTGTTTTCAATTTGTTCTCCTTTTTTTAAATTGTGGAGAAATACATGTAAAAGTAGAAGGTTGTATTACCCTTTGTAAATACACAGTAACATGCTGTTATAAACTGTAAAATTACCGTGAAACACACTTCTCCTATCACATACTGTAATCCAATATACAATAAGTTACCGCTAAAATATAATACAGCTGCTTCGTAAAATAACTAAAATACTGGCATTTCTGCTGTCAGTATTTTACAGTAAAATTGTTTAATAGACAAAAAAAATAAAAACAATGTGACACTAAAATTCTCAAAATCTCACTTTTGAATTGCAAAAGATATTCATTCGAGCCTATAAATTGCTGAAACACATAGCTTGCAGTTAAATTCAACATAAATGCATCGTCTTTCTGCATGCCTTTCTTTTGTATTATAAATATCACTCACAGCCTCTAACAATCCAGGGATTTGTTCCATTTTGAAAGGCTAACACAAAACTCAAATCAATTGTTTTTTTTAAAACACAAATTATTTAAAATATGTTGAAATGTATCTATATTTCCAATAAAGATGTCAAATAAATGCATTAGTGTTATTAAAATAAAACTTTACAAATCAGTATGAAAAGAAGGTGATCTACAAATGAAGTTTACGGCCTAAGAAATTGATTGTAATTATTACATACTTGGTGTTTAGGAAAGAGATGTCTGGAAATGTCTTTAAAAAAAGAATGATCCGACATAAAAAGATATGAGAAACCATCTCAAAATAATGAGTTAGCATTTCCAAACAATGAAACACTCAGTCAAAAATATTGAGAGTGTTCCTCACTATTTTGAGAAACTAATTCCTTATTTTGAAATAGTTTCTCATTGTAATGACTCACAGGTTGTGTCGGAAATGTGCTTCCGCATGGAAATGTGCAACAGTCGATTTAAGGAAGAATGTGCGCTTGCTTTGTGGGGATTTCTGGGAAATGTTGTTTCAAGGCTTCGTAAGCCTCGCCATATCCTCAACATCTAAAAGATAACAAAGTGTTAATACAAATATCCAACTGTTCGAAAATACGTAAAACACTGTAATCAACAAAGGTGATTACACTTTGCTCCAAATGACAAGATAGTACCAGAGAAGTACACAGATGTGACTACAAATCCCAGAGTAATTAGACAGCAGCGAGTTCTTTCCGGTAGTTGTAGTCCACACATCAGTATCGTTTCCGTGTGTCTACCATACGTTAGTGTTAGGTGGTGGAATCTGCTCTGTAAAGACAAACACATGTGAAGTTATTGATCAGGTAGGACAAACATTTCATTCTGCCGGCTCCCGCTAATCGCACCTTTTTATCTGATTAAACATGCCAGTTAATTTCTTCTGTTCGGACCTCTGTGTGCCCGTTAGTCTTAAAGCGACAACCAGTGTGTAAAACCAGCGCATACATGGCGATGCATTTCCTTTTGTTCAGCTAGCTACTGTGTAGAAATGCTCAGAAATGTTACTCATTTGAAATGAACAGTCCCTGAAGTGCTTTATTGAGGCTGGCTACCTCTCGGTTTCCTATTTTAGACTCACTGTAGCCTCACATTCCTGGCGACACGTCGACATTTATTCAGCTAGTCTTGGTGAAGTTACACATGTATTTTCCTGTCGGTGTGTAAACACATATAACCTGTAAGTCGATACTGCGTTAGCTTAGTTAGCAGTCACGTTGTTTACATCCGACGATAGGCTAGTTTGCACGGTTGTGGTTGACTGAGCTCGGGGCAGCAGACCTGCTGATTAACAAAACCACGTAACACTGTTTTAATTTATATGAATTTGATCGTCCGTTCGTGTTGGCTAACTGAACTGTGTTGTGTCTCGCAGGGCTGTGTGAATTTATGGAAACATGTCAAAGAAACGGGGCAGGTAAAGATCTGATAAAACTCTTTGACCCAGATGTTTTGTATGAACGTGTACTTGTCTTTGCACCGAGAACGACACAGCAGGACATAGTCTACTGTGGTCTGTGACAACCCTTCAAAAACAATAACTTTTAACATGAACTTTAATCAGGTATTCCCCCTTCATTAAAATCACAGCCTAGTGGCTTTAAACTTAATTAAACATTACTGTCAAACTGTTTACCATCGTTTATACGATGTGCCTGCTAATTTCAGCTCTTAAAGATCAAATCACATTTAGATTGAGTACAATGAAAAGGTTTTTGTAATACATAATATATTGTAATACATCATTTGTTATAATAAATTGAATTAGTCTGACCAGTCCTACCTGATGAACAAACATGTTTGCTGTAATTTGACAGCACCATTGGCTCAGATAAAGCTTCACAGTGATTGTTAGCTCTCCTAGTTAACCTGCCATGATCATATTATTAATGGCATGTGTGAACACACTAATGTAAGGTGTCATCAGTGGGAAGACGACCCAACATGACAGAAATTAGTTGAGCTGTAGTATGACATGTAAATATAAAACAATATGACAAGCTTAAACACATGTGTGCATTTTTATAAGTTCACTGTTTGGGACCCATTTGGCACCCCGGATGTTTGCAAAAGGCCTTTAGGTTTACAACCGTTACACATAAAGTAATATGGACCTCATTCCCTCCATGTTCATAGGAAGCGTAGCAGTGGAGAGCTGAGTGAGAGCTCGGCGGCGACCCTGAGCCCAGACCCCGACAACCTGCTGGGCCGAAGGATTCAGCACTCCTGGAGGGAGAAGGGTAACGTGACCAAGTGGAAAGGCACCGTTCTGGAGCGCCTAACTGTGAACAACTCTCTCTACATGGTCAAATATGATGGCTTTGACTGTGTGTATGGCATTGAGGTCTTCAAAGACACCCGGGTGTCCAACCTGCAGGTGTTGTCAGAGAAAGTTGGTGAGTGTGACATTGTCTATCTCTAATTATGGACATATGTTGTATTTGCTTGGATGTACATACTGTAAACAGTAAAGTGCTGAGAAGTATTTTTAGCTTGTTGGATTTTGGTAATTACCCTGGTCACACTTGGTCAAACTGTGTGCTTCTCAGAATCATGAAACTCATCACTTATGTTGTGTATAAGTATGAATGAGTTTGTTGTAGAAAGCAGACAAATAATTAAAAAAGTGATGCGTTAACTTAAAAAAAAAAAACACTTACAATGTAATCACTTCAGCCCAGTCGATTCTGGACTTTTTTAAGGAGAAGACAAATTAGTTTTATTGTATATATCAGCCAATTTTTTTTTTCTGGTTAATCTAAAACTTTTCTCTTTCACTTCAGTGAGCTAATATAACGCTAACATTAAGCACGACTGATAGTCCGTTAAGGAGTTTTTGTAGATTCTATCAGTGCTTTGTCAGCATTGTAAGATAATATTATATTATTTGAATGTCCTACGATACTGGGATTTATACAGTTTTCCAGTTCACAGGCATTTCAAAGTGTCTTCTTCCCACAGTGAACAATAAGATCAAGGTGCCTCCCGGGGCGGAGGAGCTGGTGGGCCGTGCTGTGGAGCATCTGTTTGAGAAGGAGGACGGTGGGAAAAACGAGTGGCGAGGGATGGTGCTGTCCCGAGCCCCCGTCATGACCCACTGGTACTACATCACTTACGAGAAGGACCCGGTGCTGTACATGTACCAGCTGTGGGACGACTATAAGGACGGAGATCTACGTGTCCTGCCCGAATCAGGTAAAGTAACAAGATATGTAGTCTTCGTATGCATACAATTGTGAATGTTTCATATTTCAGATGGTGGGAGAAAGAGGGCAGGACAAATGTACACTCCAATCTGTATGCTCCCTTCTTCTTCTTTTTCTGAACGTAATTTTCTGAGCTTCAGTAAGATAGTATGTTCTGTTATGTACACTTGTGCCTCATCATGATGAGACAATGCTAAGAAGGAATTAGAAGAGACAAGAAGAAGTGAACAAATAAACTGGTTTGGTAGAGGACCAGGTTCAGCTTTAAACTGCAGATACTACCATCTTAACCTTGCTGTTACCTTTGCTCATTTTAAAACTTGGCTACTTATTTAATTATTGTATTTACACTGCTAAACACTGATGGTAGGGACAAAGGCCAGACCATGTATTGAACCCACATATCTTATGGCTATTTATGTCATATACTGCGAGAATGTTCAGTTTCCTGAATAGTGGAATAGAGGCCTCGTTAGAGTTTGAGAAAGTTGCCTTTCTTACAAATAGTTTGTACAGCAAATAAAGCTTATGAATATTGAAGGGGTACATAGTTGCCCAAACAATATGAGGTATGAATCATGAAATACTCTAAAGTTAATAACCAAGATGCATTGATACAGCCTTGTAAGAATTTACTTGATCCTGTTACATTGTACTTTTTTTCATCTGTCCGTCACACAGAGAACAAACATCTGCTGCCAGCAGACAGGAAGCCAGGTGAGGAGCCAGAGAGCCTTGTGGGTAAACAGGTGGAGTACGTCACAGATAACGGTCTGAAGAGGACCGGCTTGGTCATCTACCAGGTCCCAGCGAAGCCCACAGTATACTATATCAAATATGACGATGATGTTCACGTCCACGTCTATGATCTGGTGAAGACCACCTAGTACTGACTGTCCCGAATCATTTACAGCTGACAGCTCATCTGTGACCTGACCAACCGTTACCTGTGAAAGTGTTACAGATTTCAGTTTTCCTCCAGCAGGAGGCATGTACTGAAAATCAAAAGCCTTCTCTTTTTTGTTTCATTTTTTGTTGGGGCTTCCAGTGGATTCTTTCATTCTCACGTCACCAGACATTTCTTCTTTTTTTTAGGCACAATAAGTATGATTTTTTTTTTTGGGGGTTACCGGTTGGTAAACAACATTTAAAGTTGGCCCCTCCACCTTAGCTCAAGAAGGGTTTACTCTCCTTTTGAAACGCCTTTGTTCGCTAGGTATTTTGCAGGTGGGTTGACGCTGTGTCTGCCTCTGTGGGCAATCGGACACCTGGTCACTATGTTTTCATAGAGGTTGATGCCCAGAAAGGTCCCAAAACACAGCAAAATGAAAAGAAAGGAGAAAACACAGGGAAGGGGAAGCAGAGTGTGTGCAGATACAGACACCGCCACACACTATTAATGGGTCATCGGTGATGATTGTGAGGGATTATTTTTGTTTGAGTCCATACATTATGTTTTAGGAATATCCTACTCATTGTGCCTTTTTAAGTTAACCTTAATGTATGACTTTTAAGTCCTCTTCAGTGTAAATAAAGCAGGTCTCAGACCGGTTGTATAGCCCAGCAGATCAAAAGGAACTGGGCTTTTGTCTTGATCATTTCAAACTTGTATAGTGCAACTTTCAAACTTAAAAATCATACTTTTTGTAAGGTACACATCAAACTAAAAATAATTCAGCTTTCCTACCTTTACCTCTGTGTTTTACTCATATGTCATTTCACTTTTATATGTATGTGCTGTTTATTTCTCCTGGAATATCTGGCTGTGCAGCTGGTAACATTTCGTCAAAACTTGCCTGCTATGCTTTATGTGTCTCTTGGCGGCCTCAGTTTGTTGAATATAGAAGTATATTCATTTGTGTGCTACGTGTACCATCGGAGTTCTGTTCACGTGTTTAGGCATTGATGCGACTTGACTGTCTCACATCATGGATATCAAACACAGATTAGTAATTTATCATATTTCTGTTTTATCATATAAACTGCAAGTTTTCTACATTATGATTATATATGGAAAATACTGATGTTGAGTTGTTTCAACAGTGTTTGTGCTGCACACTATGCAGTTAACATTGGCGATCAACATTTTTGGACTGAAGTCTCTGTTATCTGCCAAAAAATGACTAATGTGATACGACATATTCAAGCCTCAAAATATTGTTCATTGTGACTCTAAATATGTTTTGTTCTGTTCTGTATATATAATTGGAGACATTTTTATGAACGTGAAACAAAGCTGCTTGAAAATGATTTTCCTGTTGCGTTATTGTTAAATGCTGTTTGCCGTGTGAATGAGTTCCACCATGGATGAAAGTACAATACATTAATTCAATCAAATAGTGAGCACATTTATCAGATTAGCATATGTTTTACCCTGTGATTGTGGAGATTTGATAGTGGTTCTTTAATGGACCACAACGCTATAATTAATAAGCCAAGGCGCTGCCCATATGACCTGCAGTATTATATCTATCTACATATTGCTGATATAGTGGCACAATTAATCCATTGAGAAAATAAATGTAAATGTATTGTAATTAGGTATAGTACCTGTGTGCATATTGACCATGCAACTGAACGGGAAATGCCCCTCTCTATAATTACTTTATGTGAGCCGTTTCTCTTACTTGAAACAGTGAGTACTTACACACAGCTTACACCCATCTTCATCTTTGAAATGTAATGTATTTTTGCCTCCATCTGACCGAAAAACTGTCTTGTGTTATGAGCGCTGTACACATTACAGTCCAAAAGATATTGTATCACAGCACGAGACCGATTTAACTACTTTGCTCTTAGCGAGAAGAAGGTAATTCACTTAAATCAGTTAACTTCTACAGCTCAGGTGTGACTGTGTCAAAACACCTTTAATATCTGAGGAACAGCTCAGTCAACCTCCCTGCGTAAATACATGTGGAAAAAAAGAAAGAAAGCAAGTAGAATTAAGTTGGATTTGCAAGACACATTCCAACTTCCAGCATGTTGATATTTACAGCTGCAAAACAAGAAGAAAAAAAACACAGGGAATGATTGAGTTTATTGTGTGAGGTGTTTTTTGTTTGTTTCCTTTGCCTGTGTGTCGTGGACGGATTGCTTTGACCGCGTCAGAAACGTATAGAGGAACGATCACCTGTCTTTTTATTCAGCTTATTAATGAAACATTTAGATTATGTTATGTTATGATAGGGGCTCAGATAATAATGGTCAAAAACAAGCGATTACACATAAAATAAGTCTAACAAGAAGAAAAAACAATTCCTGTTCTGTGTCATGCTTTAAAAGGTTAAGTAACTAAGGATATAGTTTCACTAAATATAGTTTCCCTCTTGATCAGCTGCTTCACTTTTTGTGCAGCCTATTTTAATCAGATTCCTGATTAGCTTCTTTATTTAAAGGCCAATAAAATCAGAGGGACAGAAGCTATTAACTTACACAGTTGGTGTCAGAATCATTTAAATGTCTGTTTATTTATACAGTAGACACTGTCTAAGCTAAACATTGCCATAACCCTTATTGATTACTTTGTAATTCTCCTAAAGTGGGCTATTACTGAATAGATGCCACACACATTGACAGTGCAAATGGCCGCTATTTTGAAGTGAATAGCTTTCCCCTATATTTTCTGAAAACAGCAGTAATGTGTCCTACAGTGCTGATCATCAACAAAAATATATTAGAGATGACCCTGCTTAGATATTCTCCCCTGTTTCCTGTTCGACCAGACCGCATATGTAGCTACATGCTGACTACTGACTGCCTCTCGCTCCTCCAGAGTCCCTCCGAGGTGCCAGGGTGCTGGTGACAGGTGCCAGTACAGACAGCAGGGGAACAGTTGGCATACCATCACGCCAGGCTTGGTGCCCAGATAGTAATGACAACGAGGAGGGAGTACATGCATTACACAAGGTCTGTGCTCTTGAGAATGTGTCTGATGCGTTTTGTCACCTGTTGTGCACTTCCTTTTACACATCCGCTACTATTTCCTAGCATTTTGTATTCTTTGTGAAACCGTCAGCCTGGACTCATGGCGACTGCTTTCGTTGGTCAGACAGGTCTTTGACTGTGAAACCATCTCTTCTCACAAGGTCATAGTAGCTTTGATTTTTGATCCAGGCAAAACCGGATAAATAAGGCACCATGTGTGCCTGGTTATGGCTGTGATGTGTGATTCTGTCCTTTGGGCCCCAAAAGACTGGACAGCTATGTAACCTGTTCCTTTAATTCCTTTCTTTATTGATGAGCAATAGTCATATATATATATATATATATATATATATATATATATATCAGTATATAGCCAGAGTGAACTATACAAGGGTCAGATTCACCACTGTCTATCTCAGTAGTTTGTATATGTATAAAGTTTCTTTCATAAATTGTGGTTCTGTTCTGTGGTGCTAGAACCAACAATATATCAACCTAATATATCACCTTTTAATCTCTTTACCAAACCAGCTAAGAGCCATTTATGAGCTCTGCGAAACAGAAACGTCTGAAAGCACAACGCTATTCATACACTGGTATGAAACATGAATGTATGAAAGGTTGTAGCACAATTTTCTTTCTGTGAGAGACAGGACCTTCTGCAAAAACCTTGAAACTTTGTCTGCATTCTTATTGGCCAATAAACAAACGCACTTGACTCTTTTGTGTTGCTTAGCAACGCAAGCCAGTCCCCGGTTTTTCTATATGAAAAACCAGCATGCCGCCAATCTGGAGACCTACAGGGTGCAGTGTGAATGAGACCAGCCACGACGCATATTTAATTAAATATTGCAAGCTTTTCTGAGTGAAAAGGGCTGTAAGCATTGTCTGTTATTAACGGGGGATAATGACATGATTGATTTCTGCATGTAGTGTCAGCGGAGATGAAGATGATTTGTTATTCAAATGTATCTTCCATGTTGGGCTCATGTCAGCTTTGGATTGTAATGACTTGCATTCATCAGATAACATTTCCGTAAATATAGTGCCTTTATTAAGATATTCATATTTTTCCCATTCGCGGTGGGCTTGACTTTCTGTTCTCAGCACCGTTTGCCATTCGTAACATAAATGGGGATCCTGTCAGGTCACTCATGCAGGTATCTGGGGGGAGGGAGAGGCAGATGAAGTATATGTGGTGTTAAAAAAAAATGTCTAAAGCTTTAAGTCTTCATTTCCTTTTCATCCAATCTTTTTAAAATCCCATTTTCTAAGAAATAATTGTGCTCACCTCCACTGGTTTTTATATGTTTAGGCACAGCTGAAAGAATTTGACATAATGCAGAAGCATCATGATTTTAAGTCTTTTAGTTGTACATCTGAGTCTGTTACTATATATTTATTTGGTTTGAGATATATTTACTGATATGTGAATACGGCATCAGAGCAGAGAGTGGGTTGTGTGAGCATGCCTCTCAGACTTCTTCAGGTGTAGTGACTCTAGATATCTTTATATTTGCTCCGGTGTGTTTACTGATATTAATCTGATGCAGAGACCTTTTCTGAGCTTTGATTAATTAACTCACCCTGTGAGCAGAACAAAAACTGGCAGCAAAGTGTAATACAAAGAAAATGTTTTACAAAAAGGGATAGATACTGTGTATAAGAGACTCATTCCCTAATTACTTCTGATCCTAATGGGCCCTTAGCACTGCCACTAGTGCACTCTTCAAAGCAATGTGTTAATCACCATGCAGGAAGTCAGGTCAGCCTCCCAACACTTCTTTTAATAATTCGGACGTTTGCCTGTATAGTTGGTTCTGTGATATCTTCAACATTTGGTGGCATTAAACTCAAGTTGCATGCATTCATGTATTCTCACACCACTAGGAGGACCTCTCCTGCTGGTTGCACAGTGTTCACCTGGTCACTCAAAACTCATATCAAGGAAACTACCTCACCATGGGAAGCAAGTGCTATCCACTGTCCATTACAGAGACTGAGGCAGCCACTGAAGTCCACGAAGGGATTTCGACCATTCTTATTGATGGTTGACGTGTATTTCTTCCTCTAAGTGCTCAAAGTGTTGGACCTAGTACAGTGTTAAGTAAAGCTTTCTGGAGCAGGCCATCTCATCTAACAGGAGTGATACGTTTGAGTGGAGAATGTACAGTAGTTAGTGGACTCGAGACCAGGAAAGACCATAGTGTTTGTTTTTTTCTTCTTTGGGATTTTCTCAGCACCTGGTGTGTGACGTATATATAGTGTATATGTTCATTTAATGCTGTCATGTTGATGCTGATTTGAGGAAATGCAGAAATATACGTAACAGTTGTACATCCAAATTTTATTTCTCCAATATAAAAGTCAAATGCAGATTAAGGAATGAACAATTAACCATTATTATTTCATAACAGTCTGTTTTGTACAAAGTGTGCCGCTGTATGCTATTATTACAGTTTCTCCCAGAGCTTTTGGAGCAGTTTTCATTGTTTGTGCATCAGTTTCATGAGTAGCATGATGCTTTTCATCGCAAAGTAAATAAAATGCTGAAAATAAAGGCTGGCACGGATCAATCAGAACATTGTAAGTCAATTTTTAAATGCAGATTAAATATTGTTTAAACAGGAAACCTCGGTTACAATGCCAACATTAAAATGTGAATACATTCTGAATTGAAGAGCCTTGTAGGTGAAAGCTGACGTGGACAGAAGAGCACTGCTTGTGCTGAGAGGTAGACTGGGACTTGTTGTTCTGTGATCAGCTTCACAACAAAATCACTAGTCTTCCACTCAGCACCACCAAGACTTTTCCAAAGCATCTTCTCCTTTTGGTTTGAAGCTCCACATCCACTGCATCTGTATTAAAAGAAAAAGAGTTGTAACACCACAGGGCATTGACATACTTAAGTTGGTATCTTCCCTTCCCTGTTTCCACATTGACCCCCAGAGTCACAGAGCATTTCAGGATATGCATGTGTCACAGGTGTTGCAGAGCACCCAGCGGCTCGTGGTGTGTTGACAGGTGGTGAACTTCAAACGTCGGAGATGGAAATACTACATCCAATTCTCATCTCTGTGTTTTTCTCAACCCATTTCTCTCTGAAGCCTGTTGACATTCCATCCCTCCTTTGTTGTTGTAATGCCAACCTTTCAGCTCCTCTCAAAAGAGGGAGACAGGAGGAGGAGGAGGGGAGGAACACAGAGGATCACAGCACAGCACTTAGAATAAACGTTGTTCACCATATGCAATGAACAGAAACCCCAAGCTGTGCACAGTTTGCAATTACACCCCATTTAAAATAAGAAAATGGAAATGTGAACGCAGGCCGTCAACTCCGTGATATGTGCTTTCTTTCCAATAAGTCTCATTTGGACTGAAAGAGAAAGAGTGAGAGAAAAGAGACAGATAGATTGTCCTGCATCTCCAGTATGTTTCTGAGCTGGTAGCTATGCAACAAGACTGGGAGTCAGTGGAAGAGGGGGATGGGAAGATGGGGACAGTTTAGTGAGAGGAAGGAAGCAAGGAAGGAGGGAAGGGGGGTATGTTAGTGTAAACTAGAGAAAAGAGGAGTGCTGGTCAGAGACAGCACTCTATTTAGACCAAGAGGAGACCCAAGAGGAGATAATCAATAATATGCACTCGTCATTTTAATATAGTGTTGATTAAAAACAATTGACTTATTTTGCTGTTGCTCTTGCATGCTCAAATTCAAGCATCTACCTCTCAAAAATAGTCCATTTAGTTTCCAAGCAGCAGGAACATTTGAATGCTGAGCATTAGGTTTTGTTAATATTCACAGGACGTCTCAGCATGATTTAAAATGTAAGCTATAAAAGCGACAAATAAACCTGTTGTTCCGTCCAGCTCGCAGCTAAATAGAAATGAGCCCTCGACGTGGGAGCTGTCCAGTGTCTCGGTGCTGAATGACGCCCTACTTCCTCCACGTCCATCTCCTCGTCAGCATCTCGCCTCGACTTCGGCCCGGGAAGAAAAAAAAAAGAAAAAAACATGCCACCTGTTGCTGCACCGAAGTTTTCTCTCAGGAGGTTGGAAAGCCAAAAGACTTCTGATATGTGACACATTTAATGTGCAGCGACCCTACTCCTCATCTAAAAGTAAGCTCAGATATAGATGTGTTCCCTCTCAAATCACGGCAACATGACGACATGATAAACATTCCCCCCACCTCTCAGGCGAGGCAGGAAGAGGAGGAAGGGATTGTCATTTAATTTCCAGTAGACGCCGTCTGGATTTGAACAGCTATTTGTGTTTTCGTTTTATGACTCGGAGTCTATTATTTATTTGTCTTTTCTTTTGCTTCATCGTATTTGTTTTTCAATCCTGAAGTGCAACAAAAAAAAAAAAAAAAAAGACGAAAGGTTGTGGAGCGAGAGGCATTGCAAATATATGCATTTTTTCCCATTGAATAGCCTAACATTGCATTCGCTTTATAAAAGGAGCAGGACAAAGGCTGTAAGTGGTGTACTTACCGTGCATCGATGGAAACAACAGGTGATGCCGACACAATGTTATGCCGCGTGGGCTGGATGAGTAGACGCGGCTGCGTCTCTCTGACTGTTGGGTTTGCTGGTAAAATCAGCCACGATCTGGGGCTGTTGCGCCCTCCCAGCCGAGCTCCACGTACTGGTTATCATGATGTTACTGGGTAGGCTGGAGGAAGATGGATCAGTGTGTTTATATACGTCTGCTGCCCGGAGAAGACAAGGAGGAGGCGGGACGAGGTGGAGTGACGACTGCAAGGGGAGGCCAATTGACGCGGATTTTTTTCTCTCTCCTACAGACCTTGTTAAGGGTGCGGCCCAAACCAGCAGACACATTATATTATATGAAGGTTTAGGATGCATATGAATAAAACATGTGGGGGTTTAGCATGTTTGCCGATGGAACATAGCTTTCTATTTTCGGACTGGTGGTTAAATCCATGCTGTTTTCTAACTTTATGTCGGCGCGTAAATTGCAATCTGATCGAGGAAACATCTCACACACAAATACACAGAGATACAAATTAAATTTAAATGTGTCCCAAGAGTGCAAAAATACTGAGCACCGTGGGGTGAGGAGCTCAGAAGTAATTGATTAAACCTGAATTGTGCAGATCAAGATTATGCATCAAATTAATTGGTGAGGGAAACAAGAGTGACGTGCTACATACCTTAAGGGCAGTGGAAAGTGTTGTTGGTCAAATTAATTGCTTTGGAAAAAACGGCTGGGCTGAATACAACTTAATTTATCTTCATGCGCAGATAAACAACGTTGAGTTGTACATGCTTAGTTTGAGCCTAATTGATCTTCATTGAGATTCAATATATTGTTGCAATTTTAACAAAGCTGTTTGCTTTTAGCTCACACAAAACACAAACATCACACACAGTAGCCAGACTCGGACATAAGACAGCAAAAACTTAAAATGACCATAGTCAACAATGAAAGCTTCATAAAATAATAATACATGGTTAAACAAGCATTCCCAAGAGTATCCATCAGCATCACAAACCATATGATGTATACTATTGTATACATAACATGTCAGTGTCTAGTGGACAAAGAAAACGGATCTAATGTGTCTAAATATTTTTATATAATAGTTTTAGACCTCCTAATGTAGTTGTAGGCTTGTATGAGGAGTGATTTAAATGTGCAAATGTTATACTTTTAAGAGTTTGAGTTTAGTATTATTGGTATAATATTAGATGTAGCATCCAGTACAGTAATGAACATATTCCCAGTCAGCAAAGGTGTCTGGATCCTTCTGGGCTTCATGACGTCTCCTCACTCATCTGAACCAGAGGAAAACTGCCAAACAATGACCTATGTGTTTTACAAAAAAATACTGATGAAATGTAAACTGGTTTGGTCTATGTAAGGATTGGATTATCTCCTTGTGAATTAGAATTCACAATTGTAATAATGATCAGCAAGCCAAGGGTTATTAAGAAGTTTATGGAGGTATGAGGAATCATTCCAAGAAAATTAAAAGCTGTCACCATGCAGCCAATGACTTGAAAATAATACAAAAGAAACCTGTTAATAATTCCATGTGAATCTTATGATTACTTGTTCACAAGACGTGCAGGCGCTCATTGGCTGCAATTCACTTTTGCTGCTGGATAACTTTGCAACCAAACTTTTCACTTTTTTACTCCCCTGGAGTCAAGGAGCACGAGCAGATAGCCTACACAGGAACAGCACCACTCTGCCAATGCAACTCAACTTGTGAGCCAATGGCTTCTGCTCTGCACTACAACAATCCTCACCTACGACATCGTCACAGAAGCCTAGCACCCACGCTCCGGCCCGTCCATGCTATTACTGTTAGCTCTGTCAGCATACACAGTATATATGTATACTCTGATATACTCTGAATGACTTCAGAACTTAATTGTAAAACCAGTGTTTCTGACCACAATTGGATGTGTTTTGGGACGGATTTAGTGATTTGAAGACACAAGCATGTTTTTGTAAGTGTATTATTACATACAACGTGATTCAATAGTTTTCATATCTAAACATAATCAGTTATTGGGGGCCCTTTTAATTCTGGGCACCAGACCGTCGCCTACACGTGTTTCTTTCCCGTGGACCAGAGTGTATTTATGACTTGAATCACTTTCATGAATTCATGGTCACTGCACTATTATTAATCAATTAATTATGTAGTCATCACAGCAGGGCTTGTCACAGTTTGTCTGTGGAGGAACACCCTATCAACCCCCAGTTTATGGCTGCAAAGGGACTTCTGGGGTGAGGGAATATACTATGTGTGGATACTGTTCATGAGTGACCCCCCTCTGTGCTCTGAAAAAATTACAAAAGAAGCCTGGGTGGCTGCAGCCATTAGTTCCCACAAAAGCCGTGTTCCTTTGACACCTCTGTAGGCCATTTATCAATACAACTCAAGAGTCTGGCTTACGGAGAAACCTGGGGGAAGATCCTGCTCTCTGTGTTGTGAGGCTTTAGTTGTATAACGAACATCACACTCCGTGCCTCTTGATAGAAACATCAGGAGGTAGGATTATGCATATTAGAAATCCCCCTCTGTCCTACTGTCTGCTTTCAGGGCTTAATGTTAACATCTGCCCACTGAGAGCCACATATGAGCTGGAAGACTGTGTTGAATGCATTTCTTCCAACAATGTCTTCCATTCAGATGTTTTTTCTGATCACTATAATGGACTATGCATGTTATTTAGATGACATTATAATGGCGTCTGAAGGGGAGAAAAGCTCAGGCTCTCTGACGTTGAGAGGAGCTGAGTCACAGAGGACTACAGCACCTGATCTTCATCACACTGAAAAATACTTTACAAAAAAAGACCTTTTAGTTTTTTCAGTCCAATAGCCAGCCAGTATTCAGTATTAGCCTTTTTCGGATATCTGTAAATTAAAGCCAAACCACAGGAGTGAAAAGATGAATTTTGACCTCTTAGCTGTTATTTACACTGATGAAAATCCAGTTGTTTTTCTTTAAGAAGGGACAATGCAAATTCATTAACATGAGCCATTGTGTAAATGTGACATATTTAGCCAAACAGGCTCATTTTCATCTCTCTCTGCAACGTGGATGACATTAAACATGCAATACCTCATAAAGTTGCTGCTTATTAAACCAGCAAGAGGGAGTGTGGTTAGACCACAGGGCACAAGCAGAGGTGGAGGAGCTTTGGGAGGCAGTGGGCATTTATTATTTTTCGTGCTCTGGGTTAAATTAGTGTGGGCAGGACTCGTAGTAGGAAAATTAGCACACTTGCAGGCAACAAGGTGAGGCCACATGTTTTGCAGCCATTACAAACTCTAATTGTGTATGCGTAACTGAGGATACAATGAAACCAGATACAATTTGTTGGGATGTTTCACTTTCTGCATAGCGTGTTAAAAAGACAGTCAACGGAGCAGGATATACACCTCTAGTGAGTGTTGAATCTGATTCTCACCTTCAGGGTATCATGGTGAAGGCTGATAGTATGGGTGTGGTGGCAGCAGTGTATGGTCTGCTCATAAGATGGCTCCCTCTGCTGTTCATCTGGAAAAACAAGTAAATTGAGTGGAGAAAAAAATAAATGAAGACAGGTTATTGTAAAACATGTTAATTATACGCTATGGCTTTCACAATCACTAGGACTCAAAACTTTACAGTAGAATGTTACCACTAACAAATAGGTGTGGAGAAATTTTCGTGTTCTTGAAGAACAGAAAAAAGGTATGCCATAATTCATATGAACTTCTTTTGGGATATTCTAAAATCACATTCTGAAACACAAAAAGTGTACGTTAACATATCTCATGAAAATAATACAACCAGCAATTATTTAGTCCCTCTGTACCTTACTGAGTTCTCTAGCCTGCGTGTGGCATTCAGCATCGAGCCCATTGGCTCGTTGTTAAAAATTGGTAAAACATGTGTAGTTTATTTTCTTCTTGAAAAGGCAAATAATTTTTATAAAACAGCTGGGCACTGTAGTTTTTAGCTACATTTTAAAGGTGCCATTCATAACATTGATAACATCCCACCAAGAAATGTTGCACTCTCCTCTGCCCTGGACCATTGCATTCACTTCACAACAAGTGGTTGCCAGTTCTGTCAAGACTGTACGTAGGAGTGTGCATCTTTATTTATAGTGCATTTATGTTGTGTATCCAGGGTTTGACAGGATTGCTGGAAATTCAGGACGTAAACAGAGACTTGAAGAGAGTACAGATGTTGTATGTTAGCTCATAGCAACATTCTGCACAATCATTTAATAAATTATATAAATCGAGAACAATGGCTCATTACTTGGCAAGTTTGTTTTAAAACCTGTATATTTAATGGTCGATTCAACAGTCTCGACTCAACAGTCTTGTCAAGTGATTCATCTTTGGTGGTAGATGATTTTGAATCATCTAGCTGTACTAAATTATGTTACTTTGTGCGATGGTGTGTCAAGGTTCATGTAACTTAATGTCTGGTCATCTTAGGATATGGCTGGGTAGTTAAAGGTCATGTTTAGCTTCTCATCTAAGCAGCGGTGTAGTGCAGGGTGAACTGCACAACGTATTCCTACTTATTTTCCACACTCTTCTAAATCTCCACTAACACACATATTTGTTGTTTGAGAGAACTTTTTTTTTTTCTTTTACATGTATCTGGTGAAAATGCATTAGTTAAGGTTGTAAGGACTATGGCTGTTGGTTGTTGTTTTTGTTTAAACATGCAAATTGTAATTGTATGGATTATTAAACTAAAATAGCTAATAGCTAATATGTGCTAACGTCAATTGTCACTTTTTGACACGATACGTATTCACGTAGTCTGCAGCGTGATAGTGAGGGCCCATCAGAGATGGCCTCCTTTTGTTCCTCAGTACTAGGGATTGTTACCAAAGTGAAACTTCAAACTGTCAAATGCAGCCATTTATCATTTTTTTCCAAACTAACTGCCAATTTGATCACTGACGACACAGAGATGCCACGTGACACCAACGTCATTACACTATTGGCTCATTAGTCTCGTTATAAGCGGCAACCCAACATCAATTATCTTCCACAGAGATAAACAAAACATTGATTTTGGACCCGTCAATATTTTTTGGATAATTCATTCATAACCATAATGTTTTATAGGAAAAGCAAATTTCTAAAAGTTCTGTGGATGTTTTTTTTTTTTTATTATTCGTCCAAATAAAAATGATCAATCAATATGAGCTTTCAACAGTAATAAATAGTGCATTTATTGAGAAAAACATATTTGGTTCTCCTAATTCAGTACCAAAACAAAATTAGGAAAAGCTACAGTGCCCATGTTCATGGTAATGTGTGAACATGTCACGCAGTGAAGCATTGTGGATTATTCATATGCTTTTTATAGTTATGAAGCTCTATAGATTGGCTACGCACCAAATACTTGTTTGTCAGATCGATTCATTGACCTGGCCTGGGCGAGATAGAATGATACAAGATGATATCGCCCATTTTCCTCCACAGCAGCAGACTGATTTTACTCAAGTTGTTGCACAATAAAACGGCGACGATATAAGGTACAAGATATGATCGTTTAATTGTTGATTATCTCTCAGTACAGAAATATTTATTTTTAACATTCTTTCTGTAACTCAAGTTTGCAGCATTGTCTTGATTTTGAAGTGGCATTCAAATAAATGTCCTCAGTCTAGCAGTGAAACTGCCCATCAACTTCCCCCAGATATTATTAGTAAACAAACATGCCATTTCTGTACAATAACCTTTCTTCACAACACAAATAAATAGCATTGGTTTAAACGTGGCACGCTAGTTGACTCAAACATTCAAACGAGGAAAAAAGATAATCAAAATTTGGGGGAAATGCTGCAGATATGGAATATTTTTTCTCTCAGATATATAACAAACATAAAATAGAATTGCATGACTGCTCAACACAGACACAGTGTGAAGTAGCTAAAGACAAGTGCCTCAAGCTTGAATATCTTAGCACACAGCACTCTGCGCAAGCAGCATTTCCACTCTGATTTAATCCCAAATATTTTTAGTGTGTGCTTTAGACAAAGTGTTTCATTTTAACACCCCTTGCTGGATTTTCCACTCAAGAAAGTAGAAAAGATGAGTGAGACACAAGCCACATTCAAATCTTCCAATTTTCCTGTGGATAACTTTTGTAAGCAACTGCTCTTATATACAGTGTTACCAAATAATTATTTTCTTCTAAAATGTGCCATTCAAATATTTTTCTTGAGATTATAAAACAATGAGCCAATACTGCTTAATATCAATAGACTAAAATTAACTTAATAGAAGATTTACAAAAGAGATCAGGCAGATTTGTCCGAACCTAGTTATGCATTTACAGTTGTCGAAACGGCACAGGATTGTGTAATTGGTTATCAGTGTACATGAAACATTATTGTCTCTTAGTAAAATTAAAAAAGACAAGCCTGGATTTTTTTTTGCAAACATAGTCCACAGATCACACCAAAAACTGCAGTTACACACACAAAAGAAAATCTGCCAGCCTTAAAAAGAAAAAAATAAGCAAAATAAAATAAATAAGACAATCAAAAGGACAAACTCAATATTTGGCAGGAAAGCACAATGTCAGTCTGTAAACAAAACATAATCACATTGGGAGAGAAACGCCTCCCACATTCTCCTCGTCATCAGAGATCCCTGGTCTGTTGGAGAAGCCAGTGGCTCCAACATTAAGGAGGAAGTGGAATACTGTACATGCGTATCTCCTCTGCCCTCGACACCCCGACTGTGCATCTCTCCAGCTCCCTCCCACCTCCAGCTACAACTTGGCTAAATAACTAAGAGCGATCGATGGGGGCCCTCTGCAGACTACTGAGGGAGGTAAATACTCAAAAGAAGGGGCCCATTTACAGTTTGATACATGCAAAGTTAAGTTCCCTTCCCGACATTATGCCCTCGTAGTAGAGTGGCGCGCCAACTACCGGATCCTGGTGAAGAGGTTCAGCACCGACACAGATTCCTAAAAGAGGGAGGAAGATAGAAGGAGATGGTGCGACAAAGACCACAGTGAATCAAACATGACAGACAGAGAACGGTAGAGAACAGAGAAAGGGAAATGGAGAGGATAAATACCTTAGTGGATCTCATCTTACTAAAGACGTTCCAAAAACGAAGTGTTTCATCTCCAGCTCCCGTCACAATGGCCTCTCCGTCAGGGGACATGGCCTGCAAACAAACACATTATTACACACTGAATATACAGTATTATAACACTACAACATCAAAGTAATCAGGGGTATTTTGGGGTTAAGTTCCCTTCTTTTGTTGGACACTAAATAATTTTAATTAATTTCAACACATTTCGATTCGTTAAGTTGCTTGCGATTTTTTTTGCGAAGAAGTTTCACCAATTATCTCGTATTTCAAATTTTCTCTGAGGTACGAATATATACAAGTTATCCAGACATCGTAGTAGTCATGTGCAATTCATTTTTGAAAGTTGGGATGACATTATCCTATTTAACTCTGCTATTCAATATTAAGGATACAATTCTAAATGTAATCATATAGCCTCACAAAAGTCATCAAAATAAATCACTGCTAATTGACTATTTTAACACAGGTGGTATTCATCATGTTTATGCTGGTCTGAATCTGATGTGGCACACAGAGAAAGTTAAGATAATAATAATAATAATAATAATAATACGAAAATGTCCTTGTATGTGGCCCATTGTTCTGCAGACAGATGCACAAATACACAGTATATACTGACCAGGTAGAGTACTCTGTAGGAATGTCCAGTAAGTTTGGCCACTTGAGTGAGAGAGGGATACTTCCACACCAGGATCTGGTTCTGGGAATAGCCATGTGTGCTGACCTGCAGAAAACAGTGTTTTTCACATATTTACCAACACATTCGGGAGTCACCTCCCAATTTAGTTGAGAGTTACTGTCGTGTGCAAATAGCAGCTTTACTATGGAAATGTAATTTCGAAGATGCTGTATGATCGCCGAGCAAAACTTCCGGTGACTCACCAGTTCATTCGTGTGCTTGGACCAGGCCAGGTTGCAGACCTGAGAGCCGGTGTCTGTGCACTGTAAGGGCTGGCCAGTGAGAGTGTTCCAGAAGCGAATGCAGCGGTCGGCCGTGCCGCCTCCGGAGGCCAGCAGGCCGTGCTGGTGGGGAGACCAGGCGATGGCCTTCACTGCAGCCAAGTGCTCCGTGTACTGCTGCACCGGGAGGACGCTCGAGTGGTTCCAAACGAGTAACTACAGACAGCAGGTTGAGGGGAGAGAAATTCTGTTTCATGAAAAAGTGGTCCCGATACTGACGTGACAGGTGAGATTCTCCGTCTACATACCTTGTTGTCATTTCCACCCGAGGCTAGCAGCTGGTGGTCTGTGCTCCACTTGAGCCCACAGACTTCCTGCCTGTGTCCTTGGAGACGGCGCTCTGACTGCAGAGGCGGGGCCCTGATATCCCGCTGGAGGATCACCCGATCACGGCTCCCAGACGACAGCTGGTCCGCATTCCATGCCAACGCACCTGGCAGCAAAGAATGA
Source organism: Taurulus bubalis (assembly GCF_910589615.1). Classification (NCBI taxonomy): domain Eukaryota; kingdom Metazoa; phylum Chordata; class Actinopteri; order Perciformes; family Cottidae; genus Taurulus; species Taurulus bubalis. The sequence goes on along the minus strand of NC_136589.1, from coordinate 32,036,462 downwards.
AATCGAAGGGAAGATGATTCACCAACCGTGAATGGGAGATGTTGCTAAACAACTGTGAAATGAATAAAGATTGTAATATCTACTCCAGCAGCTGTCTCCGCCTTCATCGCTCCATCACAACTCACCCACTCTGGCAGTGTGTCCCTCTAGTACGGAGAGCTTTTTTCCTGCTGCTGCATCCCAGATCTGTACATAGCCTTTATGAGTCCCCACTGCCACCAGGTTACCCTAAAAATAGACAGCACACGTTGAAAACCATCTTCACCATGAGTTGATAATGACAACAACAAAAAACAAAGGAAAAAAAGTTTTAAGCCAAACACACCAAAACACCATTTGCATCTATACAAAACATCAGCTCAGGTAACAGCCCTTTTCCATGATGCATCTTTTTCAGGTTAATCTGAGTAACTTTATCAACAACTCTGTGGTTGATTAGTAAAAATGTGAAAAGCGTTTTAGTGTGCAGGTTGTACGTATTAGAGATGCTGGATGTTTTAAATGGTACCTGACATAAATGTGAAAGGATGATAATAGATGACAAACTCACCCTTTCTGACCAGCCGACGGACGTTACAGAATCTCCTTCTACAGAAAGGTCGCATAGACGCGTTACCTAAAAAGATGGCGAGAAAAAAAAAGCACAGATTAACATTACGTCCAAGAGGCAGCTTACTTACATCTTCAGACTCTTTTAGTTAATGTGTGATACACAACCAGTGATTGAGAGCTTCAGTGTGATTGGAAACATTATAGGAGAGAGAAATGTATACTCGTAGGTCATTTTCCACCGCAGTCAAGACATCTGCTGGATGCCTCGCTGTCTCATTGCTTTGCTCAATGCACTCTTTGTGTTGACAGATCACACACACCTGGCTGGTGCAGGCACTCCACAGGTACACACAGGTACCCAGTCCAACACTGAGTACATTTAGAGAGGACCAGTCCACTAGGTTGAGGTAGAAGTCGTCCTGAAGCTCTGGAGCATCCAAGACTTTGAAAGGTATTTTGGATATTTTGCGTGTAGGTTTCCTTGGCGACCGCAGCAGTTTCTGGCTGCAATGCACCACACAAGTAAGTAAGGAATACGATGCTACTTTTCCAAAATGGTAGAGATGGCATTTGAGGAAAGACATGGAAAACATATTACCTGTTGCTACTGACGGGCGATAGAGAATATGGAGAGACTGTGTTTCCATCCTCTTCTGGCAGAGCCCTCTTTGCACTTATAGAATACTACAAAACAAAACCGGATGATTACTGATTCGTAAAAAAGTCCCCATGAAAATAGTGCATTAAAAGTTGCAGCCATGTGAACTATTTTTACACTAAATAGGCTTCTCTTGGCTGGAGTAGATGGCTGCAGACGGCGGTCTTCTGACTGGGGGTCCTGGACTTTCTCGATGCCCGCTCCTAACAGCTCGTTCTTCAGCAGAGCCGAGTAAGCCAGACCATCCGCTGTAGGCAAAGGAAGAGACAGAGGGGAAATCAAACCAGGCTGTCGAAATGATTAAGTTCAAACACTGCTCCCTCTGCAATTTTACAGCCCTCTCTCCCATTTTGAAGATCAGAGAGAATTTTTTCACAAAGCTTTGTTTCGTCCTTATCTCCAGTTTCCATGAGCCTGTCTAGGCTTAGTAAACAAGAAAAGGTCAAATTATCAACTTTGACTGTCACTGGAGCAGAGAGAGGCACGTGTAGAAATGAGCTGAAAAAGGGACAGGACTCACAACAGAGAGTATTTGTCTTTTAAGGGCAGACAGTCATAGGATAACTCAGGATTGCAATACTATCATAATAATGTTCCTATAATAACTTAAGTGTCACAGTAAACGGCAATTCTGAAATACACAATATTCTAAAAAGCAGTCATCTTTAGAGCCGATCGACATGATAAATCTGCATCAATTTTGATAATCAATTTGACATTTCAGTAGTTTTTCAAGCAAAAGTTCAAAGCTTGCAAATGTCTAATTTCTTATTCCTTTATGAGAGTACATTCATAGTATTCTCTATAGACCAAACAAGTAATGGATAATGAAAATATGTGTTAGTTTAAGCTCTAGTCATTTTTAATGCATCACAGTAGCAATGAAACTGAAGAGAAAAACAGTGTATCACGATCTATTATTAAAAAGTGTGCCATGCCTAGTTTCTGGATATAAAAGGTGGATTGATTACCTTTGTTGCTGTCGGTTGTGCCATCTTTGGTTTTTCTGTTTTGATTGTGTGACTTTTCAATTTCCTACATGAGAAAATTGAATAAAAAGCAATTATTGAAAAGCAAATCTAGACAAGCAAAATAAGAACAACAAGGGGTTGGGTTTTCCCTTTGTGAGCGATAATAAACACTTTGATCTTGAGAACACTGTTCTTTTGGTAGGAAAGACAGTGAAGTCCTGGGTGTATTGCGGCAGACTCACATTGATGCGGTGGAAGTTCACACTCCAGTTGGCTCCAGCCCGGGAGGGAATAAAGCGATCACCGTGCTTACTCGGGGAGGACAAGGGGGAGCTTGTGGGTGTCAGAGCCCGCACTGCTCCTGCTGCTTTCTACACAAGTTGGGTGAGAGGAGAAAGCATTTTTCTCACTAGAGGCCAAATGCAAACAGGCCTTGGACAGTGATGTGAAAACTTGCTCAAAGCAGAAAGATCATTTAGGTGGCAGATGGTGCATTTGTCTGAGGTGTCAACAACAGGAGGCATCATTCACAAAACCCAGTCATTTGGCTGGTGAGGTCTTGTTTTCACTCAACACTCGTGACACCGTTAAAAAAAAGAAAAGAGACTGGCCTGTTAAAATGTGTGTTCTTCCAACACATGGAGAGTAACACCATCTCCGTCCATCTATGTCCTTTGCTAGTTGATAATCCTCTTTGGAAGGTGCTATCATCGTGCAATAGTGGAGGAAACACAGTTCCTTTATGTACAAGTGTGTGTATAATATACTTACTATGGGGCTTGCGTTCTCATTTTGAATGTTGATCTGCCTGAGCAGCCTGCACTCATAGTCCTGATCCATGATGCCTGAAAACAGGTTAAGACAGATCAACACATTTGTAAAATCATACAACAATTTCCTGAATGCACATGTCCGATGACAGGTTTAGAAATGGACACTGGTACTCTCTTAGCTATGACTTGCTGACTTCTGGTCAGTCCTGATACTGACAGCAAAATGTAATTAGCTCATAAATGACTGTTGAGCAAAAGCTATGCCACCATGTAGGACATCAATTGAATTAAATATACTTTAAACATCAAAACAATATGTACATATTCAGGAAGCTGGAACTTGCATTTTTTGTTTTTATTAGCTTGATAATTACGTAAATGTATGAATAATAAACACATATTTCCATCATAAATCATCTATTTTATAATGACAATAAAACCTTGGATGGGTCGTAAATGTTTTAGTTTCTAGTTTTCTGGAGATTCACTCATTGATTAATAAACTCATTGATTCAGCAACACTTCGGTCTAGTGAAGTCTAACCTATAACGTATATCTTTTGACATGGCAACATAAACGATCCACCTCACTACACTGACTACTGAAGGCTGCCTGAGCATCACATAGTCAGAGGATGTTGCTCCGTATCGACGTGTGAGGTGACGCTAAAGAAAGTAACAGTACATTGAACTGGATGGTAATGAAAACTTGATAAGTGACCTTCAAAGAGCAATCGTGGTTATAATGGCAAACAACTGTTAAACTATTGTGCCTTCATTTAAACCCCACTTTAACTCGCGGCAAATCCGTTCGTAAAGGACAATGACATTAGTTAGAGTTACAGTAGTTACATGTGATCAGCTGCGCGGAGGCTCCGTCTTCTGCTCACAACATTAACGTAAAACTAGTTAACGTGAGCAACTTGTAACGGCAGGTGTAAAACCACCATGGCTTAATGTTTGTACTCGCTGGCTCCACGAAACAACGAACTCGGGTGTGGTGGTACTTGTTGATCTGTAATCGTGACGCTAAAGTGATTTAAAACCCAAATAATGCAGTGATCCAGCATACAAAGCTACGCTAACGCTAGCTGTCCCGGCTAATACATTAGCGACATTGTTTGTTCACAATCTCCTCTTTCATATACACCCACCGTGACCGGAGTAAATCTTCTTGTTCCGCACCGTTAAAGTGTTTTTATTTGCAGTGTTAATTCCAGTTGAAATGTCTTGTTTTATTCGTTTGACTCTTTAAAACAGAGCATGCAAAACACAATTGTTTTCTTTTGCCGATCGTTCAATTTGGGTCCGCTAAGCATCACGGGAAGGATGTGACGTCACAGTTTTTTGAATCACACATTTTGCGTTGCTAAGGAAACGTGTCACTGTCACAAAGACGGACAATGATGTCCTCTCTTTTTGCAAAGATAAGAAAATACATCTTTTGAAACAACAAAGCTTTTAACATAAAGATAAAAACACAGCTTCAGGTTTTCCACATCAAGTGATCTTACCAGTCCCCTCATAATGACAGTATACCTTTCCATTAAACAAACCACATCCTTAGGGGAGCTGGAGCCGATCCCAGCTGACATTGGGAAAGACAACCATTCATGCCTCAAATTAGAGCCTACAATTAACAGAAGCTGCATGTCTATGGACTGTGGGAAGCCGGAGAACCCGGAGGGAACCCACGCTGACACGGGGAGAACTTGCAAACTCAACACAGAACTGCCCAGGCCCCTCTTGCTGTGAGGTGACAGTGCTGCCACTGCAGCCCCATGACAGTATAAATATAGTTTAAACTTAATTATTTATTTTGCTTGTATTAATTAGTGTGTAAATATTAGTGTTGTTAAATGCATTTAGTATTTTAATCAAATTTGCACATCTTGATAACTGATTTGTCAATTGATCCACTGAACTGGCACAAACGAGTGATGAAGTCTGTGTTTTTTATGACAAACCAGACACGGTGGGCTTTTTATCGTTGAAGTTGACTGTCACATGGACACACATTGCAGCACCATTGCCAGCCTTTGAACAGGATTGTCTATAGTGTATAAAATAACATTTTACTTTTGACGAATTCATTCTCATTAACAGATTACAAAACACATCGATTCACAGTATCTTTCAAATGGCTTTATTAGTAAAAAATAATAAAAAGGGATGAAAGGGAAACACACAATCTGACATTTCATGTGCCAAAGCTTAAAAATAAAGACAAATTCAATAGCATATCCTGTTTGTTGGTGGACTCTGGACTGCTCGTGAAAGTGATTGTGAGCACAATCAGCTCACCACCAGCTGCAACTCTCAAAACTGCACTGACAAACAAGTTGGAGAGATATTCAAAAATCATGTCAAGAGCCCAGTCCAACAGCGTAACTCTAGGAATCTGATTCAAAGTGCCACAGAAAAGATACAGTACTTTCAAGTAAATTATTGAAAATCTGAAAAAGAAAACCCTCAACACCCAGTAATATGTGCAAAAGTATAGTTTTTAAAACTAAATAGTCTAAATGGGCAAAATGATAAATATATATTGGGATAGTTAAAATAAAATTCCATCTTATAAACAAAACTAAAGTAAAATGGGTGGCTCAACTCAGCAGATCAAAGTGCCCATGCAGTTCAAAAAATGCTGAAGGTTTTTCTGAATTGGGCAATAGTCATCAGCTTCTTCAAACAGCATACATCATCATGACATTATTCATGTGTCCGGATTTAATTCTTGTTAAACCCAGTCAAGAAAGTCATAGCCGCAGCTCTACAGCACAATTACAATCAGACGCTCTCAAATCACATCGTCTAACAGTAGAGTATGTCCAAAATAAAACATAGTATAAAACATGTGTTATACTGACAACCAATGAACCAAGAAAAGGTCTGAAAATTATACAGAAAATGGCTTGAAAAATCCCCTAAACCAAAAATAACAAAGTGTCAAGTTCAACAGTCCTGTTACCTGTCAATTGACATGATTTGTCAACCCATTACTTTGCATGGCTGCAGATACTGTGTTGTAACGTGTGCATAAGAATTTCTCTGTAAATCTGGAGCCACACTAAATACATTCAGAGCAGTGAAGATCTCAAAAAAGGTGTGCTTATGGTAATGCCATGGTTTTCAAACCATTGAGGAGAGATTGTTGGAATGGCAGGGCGAACTAAAATGAAAGAAAATGTACATCTGAATAAAGGTCGCTGGTCTACAGGGAGGATGTATCCCGAGGCATAAGCTGCAGGCCATTGTTGACCTGGAAGCGAGTTTCATCTGATATACCGTACTGCTCCAAGGGGTCCTGGGGAGAAAGGAGAAGATGAGTAAAGACTGTAATAAAACAAACAGTGTACAGAGCAAATTCCCTGTTATTGACGCAGAATCAAACTTTATATTAAATGTTCAGTTCGGGTTTAGATATCTTTGAGACTTCTGTCTCCGCCACAATACAGTATAGAGGAGTGGAATTGAATTAGTTGCTCTTAAAAAAAAAAAGTACATTTAACAAACTCAACAACCATAATTCTTCACAGACTTTGCTATGAACAGTTTTCATTGAGAACAGTCTCTGGATCATCCCGAATGATCCCAGAGTGGTCATGAGATTGTTTCTGAAAATAAATATGACTTTTAAGCGTTTCTAAAGTACTTAATGTATGCTTTTAGTAGCATAAATACAATTCCACATATCTCTATTGTTTTGTGGGTTGTGGCATAAATCATAAAACAGCAAAACCTTATTAAATAAAACCTAAACTGAATGTTCCTATACTGACTGATCCATCTATCCTTTGTTGATCTTGATGATACTGTGCATTTCAGTAGCATGGCCCGAATACACGTTCACAATTCCTTTCTAGTACGACACTGTTCGATAGAAGCACCATCTGTGTGGCGTTTAGTGACTGCTGTGACAGACCTTACCTTGCCAGTGAGCCTGTGGATTTCAGTTCGATAGAATACCAGGTTCTTCCTCATGAACTCGTAACTGCAAGAGATGAGATGAAAAATGTATTTGACACTGGATGAAGGAAATCATCCCCTGTTTGGGAGCAGTATTGCTTTCCAGTGAACAAATAAAAAAGGTCCAGTAGTGATGAATCATTTGAAAAATGTTAAACTCAAGTCACATTTTTGACAATGGGTCTCTGGAAACAGCTACTTCATTCACGGTTTCACCCATGCAAGTCTTTTACGGGAGGCTAAAACACAGAAGTTTAATCTTTCCAGATTAAACCGAACATACCCAGACATGTGTATATGATTGCGGTGTCTGTTGTAATAGGATGGAAAGAGTCTAGTCCTACCTGGCCTTGATAATGGAGTCGACCCACTCCCCACACTGCTCTTCTGAGTTACACTCAAATAGATACTTCTTCTCTGCTTCATCCAAAAATGCTACAAAGAGAAATACATATCAGAAAATGCACAATCTGTCACTGTAATATACAGTCATAAGTAATGGATATGTTCAGTGACATATGAACAATGCATTTTGAATAGCATCAGCACAAATGTGAATCCACTCATTTGACTTTTGAGCATTTGAAACCAGTGAGTAAGAAAGTGAGGGTGAGTCATGTGAAATGTAAGTTAACTCACCAATGGAGAAAGCCTGAGTATCCTCCCTCTCCACCCGACACTGCTCCAGCAGCAAAGCTCCAATTGGCTGACAAATACAAAGTGACTTAATGTTTTGGTTCCACTTTCTTATAAGGAGCAGGTAACCATAATGAATACAGGAGGGACATGGTGAAGCAATACATTAAATAAGAAGTATTCATCCAACTGACCTCCTCCTCATCAGTTCTGAAATAAAAGAGGAAGTTAACGACGAGTTTCACCAGCCTCTTCTTTACAACTGTATAATACAAAAAGGGAACGGAGATGAGATATCACAGCACAGACTTCCGTATCACATAAACTTGGCGTGTATTTGGTGGTTGTTGATCCGAGCATTAGCTGTCCGCTGTCCACACTACATGACACGGAAGTGGATGTGATCAGAGCTGCATCGCAGCAGGAATAAACCGTGTTACCGTCTCCTTTCTTGGGCCCTCGCATCCCCAGCTCGGCTGCCATCTCCGAGGGCTGGCGGCTCAGGGACACCAGCTCCTTCTCGTTGAAACGCATCACGGTCACTGACGCAGGTGAACAGGTTAAAGGGGAAACTTCGGCTACAGCCGAGCCTTGCCCATCGACAGCATACTAATGGAGTGTGATAACAACGGTAAGTAGGGGCAACGTGTCAATACCATCGGTTCAACGTCGCTGTCTCGCTGTCTTGTCTTCGCGAAACGCGACGGAGTGTGTTTAGTAATGTATGTATGAAGCAAATACAGTGGAGACGGACTTCTCCTTCATGTCACACACCGGACACACACACCTTCCTCTTGGACGGTAGTGACACTCCTCTGTAGTAACGTACGGTGGTCGGTGAGGGTCAAACTAGGCGAACCGTGCGTTTACAAACCGTACACGCTCATTTAATCAAGAATAGGTCAGATACGACTAATCAGATCTACTTTCTATTTGATTTTTAGACGTTTTCGTGTTTCAGTTTGAAAAGTTTATTTTTTAGACCATGATATAATAAAGAGTATTGTACATGGGTAAAAAAAATACCACAGATCATAGCCACATATGCAGCCACAGCAAGAACCCTTATGCGGCTTAATTTAGTAATCATTCATTATATTTACGATGAGCTGTTTGTGGTGGTAGTCTTATCGATACAGACAAATATTTAACTTTTAAGAAAATATACAGTCCATGAAAATGTATAAGGAAAGTCCAGCCGGCCCTCGCTCCAGTCCAGGAGGGGGCAGTAATGCACCTGAAGTGGTTTGCAAACCGACAAAATCCTGAGAAGAATATTCTTGGACATGCGCACGACAAACCTACGTTGGCATGATCCTAACGTTGTATAGGCGGTGAGTGTTTTGAACACATTTAACTTGTACATATATTTCCATGTGTAATTATCGCTTTATCGTGTAACTACCAACTCTATGCTCATATATACAGAGTTGGATATGTTTATTTTGTCGTTTGACCATTCACATTTGTTAAAATCATCAACTATTAGCTGCTAGCACCACTAGCTTAGCATACACCGTGTCGCATTGTATTGAGGAGCTAGCGTTGCTTTACAATGCTGTAGCTAACTAGAGTTTGTAAATACCACCAGTGTTTATTTGTGTTGTGGCGTGATAACCACCTCTCCCTCAACTGGTGTAAATTAGATTTAGGTTATAAGGAAATAATTGGCTAAATGACTGTTCTGTTAACCTTCTTGCTTTACTTCCCAGTATTTAGACCGATCCATTGCGAGGGAAGTTAGCATACACAATCCCAGTCAAAAGGGGTCTGAGGAGTCATTGCATTGTAAAAAGCTAGACTAGTGACAAATTAAACATGTTCATGTTCAGTTGCCACCATGTTCTGAGTGTATTTGTTTTGTACATGCCTTTTTTTAAATGAATGGTGCACTTCCTCTACTTAATCTGCTTCTCAAATGATGTGCATGCACATAAAACATGCAATTGTCTACAAATCTTAGTACTATTTATGTTGAGCAATTAAGTAAATTATCAATACAGAAAATACAGTTCTAAAGTTTACTCATAAGTGGTGTATCACCAAAATCCAGGATGTTAGTAATTGTAAATATTTTTCTTTCTCTACATGCTTTGTAAAAAACAGTGCTTTATTTTTCTTTTCTCAGATAATCAAGGAGGATTTACTTGGGGCATCTGTCCAGTGCTGACTGGGAAAACACGTGTCTGTCTGGGTGATTGAGCGCATCACCTTGCAAAGATGGATTTCCAGCATCGAGCTGGAGGGAAGACGGGGAGCGGTGGGGTGGCATCTGCCTCCGAGAGTAACCGTGATAGGCGAGAGCGGTTACGTCAGCTGGCCCTGGAGACAATCGACATCAACAAAGACCCCTACTTTATGAAAAATCATTTAGGATCATACGAATGCAAACTTTGCTTGACACTTCATAACAATGAGGTATGGAGGCAAATACTGACACTTTCCCAGTTTATGTTTTATGAACTAATTCTTGTTTTTTGTGTATCTTGTTTGACATACTGCTTTCTTCTGAATTACAGGGCAGCTACTTGGCTCACACACAAGGAAAGAAACATCAGACCAATTTGTAAGTGCAATGTGCAATTTCTATATGTTGTCTTTTACATGACTGATTCACTCCACTTCACTTTCCCATGACTGACAAACTTATCAAACCACAAGTCCACATTGCATATGCTGGACTTGAGGTGGATCATCAGCTATTTCGTGGTGGCTGTGAATTGACCGTACAACGACCCATTTGGTCCAGGGAGTTAATTAACAATTAAAAACTATTTATTTTGTTTGTTTCAGAGCGCGGAGAGCAGCCAAAGAGGCAAAAGAAGCTCCTGCTCAGCCAGCTCCAGCAAAAGTGAAAGTTGAGGTCAAGAAGTTTGTCAAAATTGGCCGACCAGGATACAAAGGTAAGATGGCTTCGTGGTTATGAATCAGTACAGTCATTATTTATATTATGCAGATTGAGGTTTCACTACAAATGTATTGCATTTTAACATATGGTCCATGTCTTTCTCTTCTATATAGTAACCAAACAGAGGGACTCAGAGACTGGACAGCAGTCCTTACTTTTCCAGGTTAGTGTGTTCGGTGTCAATACCTTTGGAAAATCTGTTTGTTTGAAAGTTTTTCTTTTTCCAAAAGTTTCCTTTGCAGAGTAGTTCAACATTAAATCTTCCCTTAAGATATATGCTTTAAAGCTATTCAGTTGGCTTAAGTAAAGTTTTGTTCCACCACTGACAGCTGTAGCAACTGTAAACAGATATTCTCCAGCTTCTCAATACCCGCTCACCCATGGCTGGCTATATCCTGTACTTCTAAGAAACTGTTTTTTTTCTCAGTTAGAAACAGCTGTCTCATTCAGCACCGCATGCTGAAGTCAGTACTCCCTTTTAGTTTCTTGGTATATTTTCTTAGATTCTTTCATGATTTACAGAAGAGCAGATGTTGTTGCTTTTGATTCTACATAGTTTGTATCAAACCTAAAATCAAAGCTAGATATATTTTTGTAACAATGACGTCCGAGAAAATCTATTAATCACTGTAACGTTTTTTTTATCGGCATCTGAAATCCACTCTCTCTGTTCATCAGATCGACTACCCAGAGATCGCTGAAGGAATTGGACCCCGGCATCGCTTCATGTCTGCTTACGAACAGCGCATCGAGCCTCCTGATCGTCGCTGGCAGTACCTGCTTTTGGCTGCTGAACCATATGAGACTATTGCCTTTAAGGTGAGTGGAAGCTACACTTCTACTGTGCTCCTCTTATATTGGTATTCTTGCTGTGACAAAACATCTTTTCTTTTTTTAGGTCCCCAGTAGAGAAATTGATAAAGCAGAAAACCGCTTCTGGACCCACTGGAACAGGGAAACTAAACAGGTAGTGATAAGTGGATCAACATTTGTTACCACAAAGCCAACCTGTGTATTTGATGTGAGAAATGTGGAAACATGGTTTAACTGGTCTTCAATGATATTTCCCCCCCAGTTCTTCCTACAGTTCCACTTCAAAATGGAGAAAGCTATTCCCCAGTCCAGTGGACCCCCACCTCCTGCAGGTGTGAAGCGCCCCCCTCCTCTCATGAGCGGTGTTGGACATCGGCCACATGATTCTATGCCCCCTCCCCCTCCAGGAGGGATGCCCCCTCTCCCACCTGGCGCTCCGGGAACCCCCCATATGCCTCCTCAGATGCCCATGCCTCCCATGCCAATGAGGCCCCCTCCTCCTGAGGGCCTTATGTCTAATTGATCCCCTACCAGTGAATCATGATTGCTTTCTTTCATGGTGTTTTTTTTAATGATGTATAAAAATCTACTAAATGTAGACTTTAAACATTTATTTGCTTTATGTAACTGTGTAGGTCAGCTCGTATGACCACACTGTTTTGTATAAATGCTTAGTTTCTGGATTTGGAGCTATGATTGAAAATGGCTAACCTTTTAGCATTCTGTTTTTGTAATTAAATTCTGTGGAGAAAAGCATTTGGCTTTCGAAGTCTGTGTTTTGACAAAGATATCACACAGAAAGATTCATTGATCGTGTGAATGGGTTAAAGCAGAAGAGAAGAACAACCCTGGATAAGTTCTTAAAATATCTAAATGGAGGTTGCCGATCAGGATAAAAGCGTTACTTTACTGGTTGAGTCATTTCCCACAACCTCAATCTTTAGTTTGCCACATTCAATATCTTCTAGCGAGGTAATATTGACAAATGAACTGCAGTTTATAAAGTATGTAGATCTTTCAAAACTAAAGGTAATCAAACTATCACATGATGATTTAAGATATAGCTGCCAGAAGATGAAATGAAAACGCAAATGTCTTCACAGGTAACTCAGTGTTTCATTACACAGAATCACATATGTTATGCAAAGCAACACAATTATTTGAAGTCTCAGTGGTGGTATTTGAGTTTTTACAGAGGACATCTACTATTGAATTCAACATTCCCACCTTCACAAATATTATCAAATCAATTCTGGTGAAAAGGGATTAGAAAATACTTTGCTGTCTGCCACAGTAAAAGGAATCAACTCATCCCTTATGAGTCTTTTTCTTCTCTTTCTTTTCCTCCAGCTTTCTACTCTTCTCTGCTTCTTCCTTTCCTCCATTTTCATCTTTCTCATCTGCTGCTGCTTCAGGTTCCTCCTTTTTGTCTTTTTCTTTATTGTCTTTAATTTCTTCGTCCTTGGCTTTTTTGGCTCTCCTTTCCTTAAATTTCCCCTCTCTTGGTTTCAAGAGTTTTTTGTCCGGGAGTGGCTTATTTCTGAGACCTCTTGATGCTCGTGCTGTCGCGCCTCTCTTTGACTTTTCTATTTTGACTTGTCCATCATCGTCATCATCATCGTCCTCCTCTTCATCATCATCAAGGTCTGGCAGCCACTGTAACATGACCTCCCAAAGAGTTGTCTCGGGCTGAGGGGGAGAACACGTGACGTAGTTGACATTATACATCTGTTTATCTACATGTCGGTGAATAAATGTGTCAAATAGGCTATTTGTGACTGTCTTTACCTCTGGTGGTTGTCTCCTGTGTCGTAATGAGCCTGTCCATCTCACTGTCAGTTCAACTTCTTCCTCCTCTGCTGCCCTCTGACCATGCAGGATTTCTGTTTTTTCAAAAAGAGCCCACTCAGTCACAGCAGGCATGTCATTTTTAACTGGTTCTACTTTTAGTTTACTTGCCATTAAGCCTCTGAAAGCCTGAGGTGAGCACCAGGATGGTAATGGCCACAAACAGACAGCGGTTGAGGGTGACATTCTCCCACGGCATTTCGATCTTGGTCAAGTTTTGGATGGACGAGGCTTTACGTAAGGCTGCTGAAGGAAATGAAAGCAAGAGGAGATGCTTTTATTGTAATCCAGTAGAGTAAACATTGAAAGCTGACAAGTGTTGAGGAGAAAGATGGGAATGACTCACTTGTTCTGGGGAAGCTGGGCTCCCTGGGGAAAATCTTGGGTTCTGCTCTAGGTTGCTGTGAAAACGGAGGCATTTCCTGTTGGAGAACAACATGTAGCTCAGAAAAAAAGACATATTAGGGATATGGTTCATGTTAATTGTTTTCCAACCAACCTCTCTGACCTTTCTCGTCGCATACATTTCTGAAACAGACAGATGGAAATGTACTGAGGGGTTAATTGACAACAAACAACCATTTATCCACTTTAATTTATATTCAACTTTATTATTGGTTGACATTAAACACTCTAGTATACATAAAATATAAGTCTACTATGACAAAGTTTTGTATTACAGAAAGACATAACAGATTAAGAGTCAACAGCCGTACTAGCGACTTCGTAAGGCTGTGCATTGAGCAACATGCTAACATCCGCCATGCTAAGATAATGTTTACCACGTTCAACCTATTGGTGTGTTAGCATGTATACTATTTACTAATGAGCACTAAACACTGTCAAGCCCTGTCACCCTTGGAATTCCAATACTTTTACAAGTATTTTGTCATGAATTTAAGTATTGGGTAACTGAAATTGTCAGACACAAATGCATCGTCTGGACCTTGAAAGACTGTACAAAATGATTTCAGTGTGGACCAAAGCGCTGGCAAATAAACAGACCACATGGTCTTTTTAGACTTTTTAGAGCTATGCCTCACAAGCAGGGCTTGGTGTTTGTTTGTAGAGAGTGAGGCGTATTACATCCACCATCCATTCAGCATTATCTGTGTTGCCTTTGACAAGGGGTCATGTTTCAGTGGCTCCCTGTGCTGCTGTTCCCATGTATTTATAGAGTTGTTTAATATATGTACAAAGGCTTTTATGTGCAGGCATTACAGAATGTGTGTGTGTGTGTGTGTGTGTGTGTGTGTGTGTGTGTGTGTGTGTGTGTGTGTGTGTGTGTCGCCACCTGGTCTGAGGATCTGTCGAACAGGCTTCTGTGGAGGAGGATCTGCTCTTGGTGGCCTTAACTCCTCTTCAAATGTCTCATAGCTCTCTTCCATCCCTCCCGAGAGAAAGAGAGGGAAGAAGATGGATGTGGCTCAAAACTGAGTTTGTTTAAAAATGAGTCAGCAGATTTAGTCCATAATTTGCATGTGATATGCATAAGATCCTGGCTGTAGTCAGAGGCCAGCTCAGCCTATGTTGTTATTTTCTAGAAATGCTTTTTTTGTGCCAGCTATTACATCCCAGAAACAAGATGATTCACCGGACCAGAATGTTTTTGTCTATTCTTCCCTTTGTAAAAGTTATTTCCATTTCTCATCAGCGTTTCACATTGGCTTCACAAAATGATAAGAAGTAAAAGGTCAACTTATAGTTTATGAATAAACTTAAAACAGTTTCTTGACCTTCACATTTACAATTGAAAGCTGTGAGGCCCTTATGCCATACATGACATATCTACCCAGACATTGAGCTAATGTCTTAGCAGCCCTATAAATAGATGAAGCAAAGCCACTGGAGAGACCGATGGATACAAACTGAATCTAAGGACTGATGTTACCATTACACCCCTAGCTAGCCTTCCTCTGTGATGCAGCCTAACCTTTGGCCCTGATTAAGATAAGGACCTACCTGTCTCGACATTTGGGTTCCCCCCGGGCAGCGTCTGCAAACCTTTGTCACAGAGCTTGTTGTTCCTCGGCAGAGATGGCGGCAGAGTCAGGCTCTGTACTGTCTGACAGCTAAGCACAGGTGCAGGAGAATGAAAAAACAGAAAAGAATTGAGTGTCAGTCAGAGGCGTTGACTGAGGGAGGGTTGACATTAGCATGTGCCATACAGCTGTCGAATCGCAAGAGAGGGCTCAGAGTTGCAGAAGAAAGCCACATTGGAATTTTGGAAAACTCTGAGCCATATGGAAAACATGTCATAAAAATCTTATTTGTTGTCAATCCCACAGATTTTGAACAACTCCCTCTAAGAAAACAAAAATTGTATTGTGTTTTAAAAACAGAAGAAAGAATTAGAGTTGTGGATGTTTAAGATTTTATTTGGAGATGCTTTCCCCACTTTTTGCCTCCTTTTTAGACATTATTTTGACTTTCTTAAATCCCCAACAGAGGGCGCCACTGTACTTGTAAGACAGGGTTTCAGTCTGCTTTGCTCCACAAATGAAGTCTGTAATCTACCAGACTAGCTGACACTCAGATTAGCAGAAGGATTTACACACTTTTAATGAGCTGACCATCAGCCGCAGCCTCTACATCAAACACATATGAGAGTTTTGTCAATCAAATTATAATCGTTATGTTTCCTTCGGACATTATTGCAGAAGTGCATTACTACTCTCATACTGTGTGTGTGTGTGTGTGTGTGTGTGTGTGTGTGTGTGTGTGTGTGTGTGTGAGAGAACGAGAGCGAGAGAGATGGAGGCCACTAACAGGAAGCAGTTTTAACAGATGTAAAGATGATTGGGTTATATCAGGGTGAGATGGTTGCAGAGAGAAAGTGTTGATAAACAGACTTGTGGCGATGTTGATGACTCATACCTTTACCCATCAGTAATAACTTTGAAGTGGACATAAGCTCTGTAACCTTTCGCCGTGGGCAGACTGACCAAGAGAAGGCCCGGGTCTCAAATAGTACTCAGAGCTGCATCACATGATGTTATGTCCCAAAACTGACACAACCAATCTCTGTCAGTTGTGGTGTTTTTAAAAATTAATCAAAATTGGGTGGCTCACCCCTTTGGTTCAGACTGAAATAGCTCAACAACTATTGGATACATTGCCATGATATAGCCCCAAATATAGCACCTTTAAATTAACCTTCAAACCTTTAAATTCATATTGTTGTAAACAAAAAAGAAGATATATTTGTTGGCAGCAAATAACGTGCTGTGCAACCCTCAGCTGATCTGTTTATTGTTTGTTTATTTAAAACGCAAAATGTACAATATGTTAAGCATGTATGTGTATATGATGTGCTGAGGCCTCTCATATTACTGTATGCAGAACACATAGACGATTATAGTGTTATCATGTGTTCATTTAGGGTTATTCTTGCCTATAATGAGCTTGTCTGCAGACATAATTGACCAAGTGCACACTCTCACCCCACTGATTTGTCAGTGCTTACACTGCAGTCCCATGGATACAGCTTCATCACTAGTTAGAGCGCATCATCTTAAAGAAAAGCCCATTTGATTTGGATGAATTAATGAAGTCTTTCAACATTAAACGGAGCCTTGCGATTTCCTCCTGAATGTCAATAAGTAATTTGAGCTCCTTCTATCTTATTCTCAGCATGTGTTGAGGTAAAAAAGTGAAACTGCCAAGTCTGTGCCAAAGTCTTAAAGAATGTTTCAAAGGCAACACAAGCCCCGTGTGGACATGTCGTGCCCAATAAAGTGAGCAAATGTTGCTCGCGGACATCTACATTCCACATGAAGTCAGTGGAGAGATCCCAGCTGCTTTCGGCCTTCTTTTTGTCCTTACATATTGAGGACTGTGCTCCAAGGACACACTGACCGTCCAGCGCCCAGTGGGAACTGCTCTAGGCCCACATACACTGAGGAGGGAGGAGTACAGTGGAGCGTGAAACAACATTAACTGTGTAGACTGTTTCAAACTCACAGGCTTAAATGACTTGTTGGGACTTCTATTGGATTAAATGTACGTTATATGAGATTGGGAGCATTTTGATTGCCTTTAAACGTCTCTCAACATGGCAGTGGCTCACAGCTAACAGCGCTAACAGCGCTAACAGCGGGGTTATGTCACTCTTACCTGTCTTAAAAACTTGAGAGCCCTGCAGTTCAAACTATACGGAAAAAATGCTGGCATAGCTAACAGTGTTTACCTGAGAGGGAACCGGAAGGAGGGAGCTACAATTCTGCAACGACGCCATTGGTCAGGATGGCGTTATCAGCTGTAACAGCCGTATGAGAGCAGTGCAGAGTGGCTCACACACTCTATCTTTACATAGAGCAGAGTTGTTTGCTACTCTATTAATGCTCTGAATATCATATATTGCACCTTTAATAGTTGTGTTTTTAAGTCATTGTAAAGGAAGAGCTGATGTGTCTTTATAAAGCTAATGCTCACAGATGATATTTCTTAGAGCTATAAACAGACTTGAGGCCTCACAATGGTTCAAACTAAATCCTTCCCCCAACCGTATAAGCGTAAAAAACAACCTCACCTTACAATTTTCCATTGTGAGGAGGGCTGCGACCAACAGTCTTTTTGAAACACCATGAAAGCTTGTATGGAAAAGGTTTGCACCCAGTTGTAGTATGTATCACATCTCATCCATGACAAATGTATCGTTGTCCTGCCTCCGAGTGTGGCCATTTGCAACAGCTATAAGGCCTTTTGCCTGAAGCTGTCTTTAGGTCACACTTTGTTCAAACTAGGCAATTTGAAGCATACTGAACCCTTCAGTTCAAAATAGTGAGAACATAACTTTTACTTTACTCTTCTGAGACTTGATTTGCTTGAGTTTTCACTCTCTGTCCTAGGAAACCGTAATTTGAGATTTGAAGATAAATACATTCATGTCTCATTTTTTTATGTGGTTAAATAGAAAAGTGACACTCAAATAGTCCAATAGTGCATATTTAGCCATTAGGCCTATTTCGTTGAAGGGACTTGTTGTTATCTATATGGCTATTTATAAAGATTATTAACACTTTATGTACCTGAGTTCTGTCTTGATCTTGCAAAGTTGGACAAAACAATCACAACTCAAGGTCTACAAAGCCTTTTTCCAGAGCCCTCAGCCTTATCTTAAGGTCTTCTTAAGGAGTTTTTATTTTTTGACCTGCAGATGTACATTGGCACGAAAGTGCCGTTATCATTCTATTCATATTTCTTTCACACTTCTAATTAATAGTGGCTTACAATTTAAGCATGAAAGCTCATTCTTGACATTGGAAATAGCAGTTCAATAAAACAACTATGAAAGCTTCAGGTTATAGTGGGCCTTGATTTGAGATTGAACACAGTTTTGAAAGAAAAGAAATCTCAAAAGCTGTTACATCTTAATGAACAAAATTCAGAGACTTGCATCTTGTCTTTCAATTTGAAAAAGACTTAACTTGGACTTGTCCTGAAGAATTTGAGTAATGACACTTGCTGTTGACTTGGCCTTGGACAAAAAAAGTCTTGAATAATGAACATCATAAACAGTGGAGATGAAGTTAGGATGAAGTAGAATTGGATTGGCATGGTGGATACATAGACACTATACGGATGAAGATTAGGCTGCTCACATAATTAGATAACGTTCAGCTCTTACTGGAGTACTGTGCTTCAGCGAATCAACCATTTTTGGAGCAGCAAAAATCGTAAGACCAGATGAAGGATATGGAATACATTGTATTTACAATAAAGTGTTTCTGCATACTAATGCTTGTAAAGAATGACATAGTTTAGACTAAATTCGGCCTTTGCCTTGTGTGTGAGTGTTGTGAGTTCTGTCTACACACATTTACAAGTGCTTTTGCGCTCACTATGTTGCTGACCCAGCAGTACACACTCCTTATATACTTTATACTGTGGAGCACAACCCATATATATCTTTTATTTCTCCTATAAACCAGACTTTAAACTGCTCGTATTGTATTTTGTAATTATTCTGGCAGTAACTTTGTCCCTATGCTATTTTATATAAATGAAAAGTAACAAGCAGCTGCCATCATGAGAGTAAGTCAGTGGCACTGAACTTTTAATACTCAGCTACCAGACAGCCTCACAAGTCAACCTGCCTGCCTTTCGGCACAGATATCTGCCTGTGTTAAACACCCTCCCTCTCAGATGTGTTGACAGTGTAAAACCTGCATTTGAAGAGGAATGACACTGAATCCACAAGGATTCAGTCATATGTCTCAGTGCTGCTCGCCTTTCACTTTAAATCTCAAACCAAAGCCTTCATGCTCTATTGGAGTCACTGTGGGACTTGTGTTATTCTCTGTATCTCTTCAGGCAACTTGCTCAGCCTTTTGATCTTTCGGAGACCACAACATGTAACTGACCGGATCATGAGTGCGAGTCCTGCTGAGTTCACTGGGGGGAGCGCTCTGATGTTATCCGGACCGTGCCCTCAGGCAAATAAATGTTCAAATGTCCAAACAATGTGGTAAACTGTCTCTCATTTCCCCATCGTTAGAGGGGTAAGCAGAGGTGTAACATCATGAGAGATACGTCTGAGAGGAAGGAGCAGGAGCGAGATGCTGACCCAGAGGAATGCGGATGGTCGGAGAAGAAGATAAGAAGAAAGATTTTCCTCATGTGCAGGCTATGCATTTCCCCTCATTGGTCTTTTCTATAATATCTTGAGGTCTTGTTTCACCATTATGGGACGAGCATGCAGGAGATTGAGGGAAGGTGAGAAGCAAAGAAGAGAGAATTGGATTTTTTAAAAAGCAAGGAAAGGGAGGCAGGACTGAGTGTTTCTTTATTAAGAAATGAACCACTTCACTTTCACACCTGAGAGTTACTTGGCCCTAATATGTAGTTTTCTCCCCCTCCCTCCCCTACTCTCTGTCTCTCATTGTGTCTATCAGCCCTTTTATTGATAGGGTAATTTGCCCTGAGACTGTACTACGGTCTCATGTGTGCTATGTGTATTAATTACCATCTATTCATCTGAGGCTGTTCAGCCTTTCAGTGTGCTCCAGAGCAGCGGTTCCAGGCCAATGCTTCACAGCTTCTGTCACAGCCCTTAATGCTCTGGCAGAAGCTTGCATGCCTGTGGGAGACGAGTAATGTGCAACCTCATTTGCTGAGGAAGAGTGTGATATATTACTGCTGCTCGCCGATGACCATGTGAGTCTTGACAGCTTTGGTCACGTGATCACGGATTTTAAAATGCTTTTTGTCTTCTTTGGGGTCTTAAGCCGCACCACTCAATGCATGTTCCTTCATGTTAGTTGTTGGCACACAGGCCTGTATAATCAATAACTCATTCCAGTGCCTGAAACTGATTGGGAATTTGTGAAACTGCTAATCACTTTCAGATAAATCTATCATTTGCACACAGTGAGAGTAAGACAGAAAGCTGGCTAGAGGTCGGAGAAAAGAAGAGGAGGGATTTTTGTTTTGTTTTTGGACACTATTTGATGTATAAGCACTGATAAAGAAGTAATTTGCACTCCACTAACACCACTCATGTGTCAGTTACTCGCACACAAGGTGTGTATATTTAATATGAAAAACATGCAGAGCTGATTATCCCAAGCTTCTCAGTTGACTATTTGTGCGCTCTTATCCTCTCTGACATTCAGCATTCAGTTTTTTTATCCTTCGATGGACGTCTGACAGCACATTTGTCTTGTAAAATTGTAAATTCATCTTGCTAAAACAGTTGTCTCTCATTTGCTCTAATACGATTGCTGTTAAGAGGAATGACTGCTACATGACAACATCCTAAACCGTACTCCTCCATCAGCCTTCTTCTCCTCAAAATATAGGAGCCCACATGCACTTAATTTCTCTCTGCCCGTCTGCGCGATCAGTAGCAACCCGTGCATTAGGAATATTATCTTCTCATGCTTTATGGGCAATATTGTGTCATAAAATATCCTGCACAAGTGGCAGTCTTGTGCCTCGACTTAAATATTTGACTAAAGTACGGGTTACATACTGTGAAAAGTAGGTTGTGTAAAATATTTTTCCTTTAAAACAACATCCTCTAATAATGATGGAGTTTTTAGAGAGAAACATACATGTTTTGTTGGAGACAAAAGGCTTTGACGACACAAGTCAGTCCTGTTGTCATTTTTGACTCTGATTAGTATTCACATCATGCCGCAGCTTCATTTGTGATCTCAATTATAGCGTGATTTTCACAACCGTTATTGGCTGATTTTGAAACTAACATCACAACCATTTTCTTTTCTTTTCCCAGATATATTATAGCCTCTGCTCCTTCAATGCCTCTTTCCCTCTGCCGTGTTTGTGTGCTCGCAGCCTTTCAGCCGGCCCCTGGTTGTCAACTGATTGTAGATAATTACAGCTATTTGACTGCAGCTTTCACAGCCAGTCCTTTCTGGAGGCACTTACAGACTGAGAACATGCCAAGCAGAGGCCCTTAACTGCCTCTGCAGATAACTACAGACACAATGGGAGAGAAGCTGAATCATATATCTGACCATGCTGCTGCTATGAGGTATTCCAGGTAATTTCTAAACAGCTGAAATTTGCATGAGCAAAGATGCAATATTAATATATTTCTAAACATTAAATGCTGCAACATTTAGTGATGCAGAAATACAATTCTCTTTATTTAATGCCTTTTTTCAAGCGGGAATGTTACAAAATGTAATTTAAAGTCTTTGAAATGTAACAACAAATATCTTGACTTAGAATGAATGTCTAAATGTTATATTGAAGAATATAGTAACTAGACATGATTTGATGACAGTCTCAGTGTAAATTGAGTTATTTATCTGTGTAGTTTTGAAGAGGCTGGCTTGTTCTCTCACATATTATGAAACTAATCCTGATTTGAAGGAATGTAATTGTTCTGGAGCTGTCGTACATGCCTCTCAGCTCAGTGCTATATCCAGAACAGTAGGAATGAGTCAGACTCTTTATTATGACAGCTCTCCTCCCTTTCTCTATCTTCTTCTCTTTCTCTTCCTGCTTGGCTGACACAGTTTTCTCTTCCCCTTCTTTCTCTTTTCTCTGCTCATTGTCTTCTGCGTCTCTATCTCCCTCTGTCACCTCCTGCTTACATAAGCTGCGTTGTGTGCAGTGACAGCGAAGACTTGAGGACTCATCGCAGCCATCACTCAGGATCTTCCCCTTTCTGTCTGCCTCCTTGTTTCATGGGGAGCCATGGCAGCTGCACACTTGACCGCGGGCAAAAGTGGATAATAGCAAAAGAGATCAAAGCAGAAAAATATAACACTGATGCTTTCTCTCCCACATACACTCCTTCTCTTTGACTCTCACTTGACATGCATGAGGAACATTGCTTTCAAAGTGGACCCAAAAGTTCAAAGCAATAACTTGTTTTTTTTATGTTTTATGAGTATATTCCTTATGATAAAAGACGATGCAGGGTTGACAAATTGGAAAAAATGAGGGATAAGGATGTTGTCTGTTGGTAGGATCAACCAACAGGACCCCCAACTCCTCTGCAAATGTAACAATATTTTGTTTCAAGAAAAAGTGAATGCTAAATGGATTGTTATAAACCTATCACAATTAAACCACCAGATCTACTACATGTTTTAAAAAAAGTGATGTAACAGACAACCTGAAACTTAAAAAGCTCCAAAGCATGTGGTGAGGAAATATGACCCTGTATACATTAAAAGTGGTAAATGTGATACTCAGAGTATTGATAGAGCAGGAAACAACTATTGTCTATGTACATATATCGTGGAGTGATGTCTCCCAGAGCAGAGAATGAAGTCGCTCTCCCTCCCTGTAATCTGAGCTTCTTTGTGCATTGTTTACATAGCCAGCCGACACATGCATGTTCGTGGATGTGTGCGGGCTCTCTTGTTAGCTCACGGCCGCCACTCTGCACTCCTCTCATATGGTGGTTAAAGCTGATAATGCCGTCCTGACCAACAGCATCACTGCTGAAGCGTAGCACCTACTCTCCAGTTCCCCTTCAGGTAAACACTGTTCTGTCCCTGTCAACATGTTTGCCGTTGTTTGCACTGTTAGCACTGTTAGCTGTGAGCCGCCGGCTCAGCTGTCACCATGTTGAGAGCCATTGAGAGAGAATAGAAAGGTTCTCAATCTCACTTAAAGCACATTTATATTTTGATTCAGGATGGCAGACAGTGATGCAACGTAAGCAGTATATGTATTTTGGTCATTACAGCTAACAGTTTAATGCATATTTACAGCCCAGTTTAATTTTTCTACTTTTTTGTCATGTTACTTTTTTTTAAATATTTATTTGGGTAGGTGGTCCTTAGAAATGTGCTACCAATCAGAAGTCGGTCTCAAGTTACAAAATGTTGAGAACCCCGGCTTACAAATAACAATATAACCATCCCAAAATAAACAAAAAGCTAAGGCACATTTTTTATTTTTTTATAAATGAGATGTAAGTATAAGGGCTGCTTTCTTGCTGCTGATCATGAGTAGCGACTCTCCTGACTTCAGAGGTTAACAGAAAAAAACCCTTATCAAGAAGGTCTTCAAAGTGACGGGAGGCCAATTGTCCAGAGGAGGGCAATGGTTGCACTGAAATGTTAAATCTATCTTAATGCAATTCTCACATCCTCATATGTAATTTGAAAAATGTATTGATATAACAGCGCTCACATTATGAAAGGCAAACAAGTTTTTCTTCTTGCTGTTTTCAGTTTGTATTTATGGGCTGGGACATGAGGCATCCAGAGGAGAAGCAGGAGATAGAAGAACTATTGGGGGAAAAGATGGCAATAAGTATATCATTATTGAACTGAACTGTGCCCCTATCTCCTTCAGGCTTGTATTGTCCTGGAAGGTAAAGCACAGATGCTGATGCACACACACACGCACACACACACACACACATACGCACACACACACACACACACACACACACACACACACACACACACACACACACACACACACACACACACACACACACACACACACACACACACACACACACACAGAAAAAGAGAGCAGGCCTTGCTTTTCTGTTTATCTCACCACTGCAGGCACTCTGATTTCCCATGCAGGCTCACATATGTGATTGCTCTGCCCACCGAGTGTCAGCTGGCACCTGACAGTAGATTTCTTATTGCTGTCTGTTGAGCACATTGTACATGCCTGTGCTTATTTGTGTGCCGTGATGATTATTCTTTCTAAAAAAGAACAGGGGCTAGCAACACCTTTTAAATATTTGGGCAAAAGCATGCTTCGGCCAAATGCCCCCCTGTCCAGCTGAATATATTATTTTGCATGTGTGAATGGTTGCATAGATGGGAAGGATTTTGCTGCCGTTTCCTTTGATTCATCCCCACTGGGCTTTATGCATGATTGTGACCCTGCAGTGCCATCACAGATCATCTAGATCGTCTTTTTTTGTTGCTTGTTTAGCACTGTAGAGAGTTGTGCTTCCATACCTATTTGTCATTTACAGTAATCTACGGAGCAGTTATATACAGCCTATAGAACTACATAGAACTGCAGCAAAAAATAACGATCATTATGGGATCTATATAGAGACAGGCTGCTTGTAAACTGTATGTATAATGCTCAATAGTGAATAGTGAGTTTCTGTTTCTGTGGTCCTGCAGCTGGTGATAAGAGGGTGATCAAGGTATACCTCCTAATAACAGTCCAAGACTGTTTCCATTTCAGCTGTGCAAGGAGTCCCACGCCAGGTGCCAAAAATGAAGTAAGATTACCATTTAGTTTCTCAGAGCAGTTAGAGTGCAGTGATTAATGTAAACCTGAGCCTCATTTATCAATGTTTCCTCTTCTGTATGCACACAATGTCATTTTGCTTGCAAATATATCACAAGATAATTGGTGTCCAGTGTGAAAGTAAATAGAGCTCACACTAGAATCAACCCTGTCTGCAGATGCAATGCATTATAAAACAAACTGTGTGTTTCTGTCGTTACTTTAGCAAAGCTTCTGCTGAGACAATAATTCACTGTGTATGTGCTCTCTTTAACAATGAGGCCTGTATCAGCTGTAGCTTGCTGGGTTGCTATGGCCCTGGTCTCAGGTGTTAGGCGGTCATGAGAGATAGAAAGCAGCCCAGACTGCATCCAAACACATCATCTACCCCCCTCAGTCTCATTCTCCGCCGGGAGATAAAGCTCTGTCATCACTCAGCCCTCTCCATCAGCCACGTTGATTGGCTTATTATCAGATGTCCTGCACAGGCAAATAGTGGGCCGCACACCGCTGCACACATCAACACGTATGGACCCCTGTATGAAAACACACACTGACTACACAAGCGTATACACATCAAGGAATCTAACAAGATAACACCTTTTTGTGTGTCTGTCAGTTGTAATCTACTGATGGGACACAGGCATTATGCACACACACTTGAATGTGAATACACATTGGCGCACACACGCTCGTAGTCATAGCTACAGAGGTTGCCTTGATGGCAAATATTATGTTAAAGGAGGACTCCACCATTTTTTGTATGTCATAGTCAGTTTCTACAATCGAGCCGTTCAACAGTCTCATCATGTCCTCTGTGGCTCTGGAAGGAGCTTTGTCACATTTAAAACAAATAACCCTGAGGAAGTGATGGTGATCGTCGGGGTTATCTTGGCTTTGACTTGGAGAACAGAAACTAAATGACTAAAGGACTAAAAGTCAGGAGCTTTTGCCATTTGTATTATTTTATGTTATTAGTCTATGTCTCATGAGTCCCTATTATGGACATGAAATAACAAATCACTGCCTGTTCATCTTTTAGAGTGCTCTTCATGAACGGCAAATCTCCCCATACATGTTTGTATGGAGCCATACATACCATAGCTATATATTGCAAGGCTACAGCAGGCTATTTTGAGCAACTATAATGCTGCATTACATCACATCAGTGAGTTCACAGTGCAGTCAAATGCAGTGTGCCAGCTACAGCCAGTTACTGCATGGTCTCTGTTTATGAAAAGGTTTGCTGGCCATAAGCTAACTGTCTCTTCACTTGGCTAAGTGCACCTTCTAGGTTTAGTCTCTACCTTATAATATTTATATAAAATCATAACCAAAGGGAAAACAGCAGCAATGAGTCAAGTGGTGAGGGCCTGTGTAGTGTACTGTATTGGGAAAGCTCTTCAGTGGATGCATCTGCAGCAGAGCGTGGTTCTGGTGTAATAAACTGCAGTGTGCTGGAATAATCGCTTTGCGTTTCAGGCCTGATTTCACATCAGCCATAGAGGAACAGAGAGATAAAGACAGAGAGAGAAAGTGTGGTGACACAGGCTCAATGGTTGAGTCACAGGTCCAGGGCTCAGCATCCTGTGCATTTAAGTGTGAGAGAGAAAGAGTGAGCACATGCATGTGGGTGTGTTGTTAGCAGAGGATATATTTTTCAGTCTGAGGTGAATAGAGGTAACCACCAAAGGCTTCAACAGTCTCTCACTTTCTTTCTCCCTTATCCGCTTCGCACAATCCTCTCATTTTATGGCCTCTCCAGCAGCGTGTCTCCAAATGCACTCTAACTCTGCAACCAATTTCATACTGTATTTCTGTCAAAGCCTCCATTTCCCCTTCACTTCTACCCACTCACTTGTCAATCCTCCTCTCGTTCACACTTTATATATTCTTATTTAGACCTCCTTCTTTCAGGCCGGTTAATCTCTCCCTCTGTGCTCCAATTCCCAAAGTCCACCATGCTCCTTTCCAGGATTGTTTCCTCTTTCTCAGCTCCATCCTCTGTGCCCTTCTCCCTGACCTTCTCCAACCTGGCTCTAAGCCTTGCTTCTTTAAACCCTGTGAGAGGCCCCAACTTCTTAAACAACTGTTTTATGAAGGTTCAAAGAGCTTGAGGATGTGCAAAGTTTATCATATTTCATGTTTGTGTGTGTGCTTCAGAGATTGTCAGGGGAGTTGCAAGTAGTACCAGTGGTGATTAATGCATGTCTTATCTCCCCTCATGCAGATCGGACATAGGAGGGGAAAGGCAGTACAAGGACAGGAAGTGGAGCAGCAGGAAAAAGGAAGTAATTTCATTAAATAAATAGTAATTTCAGGTGAGAAGTGTGCCGATTTGTCCATACTGGATAAAGCACAACCTATTATCATTCACTACAAGTGTTTTTTCATAGCAGAAATGTATCTCCTTATATTCTTGGAGTTAATGCAGGGCAGCAGTAGAAGTGTAAAGGTGAGTAAAGGTGAAATAATTCTCACATTGTCTGGAACGTGTGGGCGGCCGAGTTGAATAAATAAAACTTGCAGCGATTTCGACAACAGTGTCCCTGAGCAAGGTCCTCGAGGGTCAGTACAAGTTGTTTTGCATGTTTAGTCTGTCAAGTGCAAGCTTCATATATCTTCCCTCCCTTCCAAACAGCTGCTGATTTCCACTCATTTATCAACTGTTTGGTTCAGATCTGGAACAGATTGTGGTCATACACTATAAAAACAAGCATTCATTGCAGGTCTGTGATTTGACGAGAACTTTAAATTGTGACATGCAGAATTGTACAGAAAATACAAAGGCAATTCTTAGCCATAGTGGAAACATTAGGCTTTCTAAAATACTTTTTTCTCATTCTAAAGAACACTTCAGCAGAGCAGGACAGGAGGAGTGAGGAATCGGCCCACCAAATCTAGAATTGAACCATCATCCATTAGCAGACAACCCACTCCACCACCTGAGCCACACCTGACAAATACTTTACTATTGCATATCCATTTTAAGAAACAACTTACTTGATGTTATTCTTGTCTTTTTATCACAAAATACATGTATCCTTATTTAAAATGTATTATATACAGTACATAAACAGATTAAATATAGTCAGGGTTACTTGTATCACTTGCTTTCGACAACAGCGCAGAAAAGCAGTGTAGCCTGCAATTTAAAACACTTTCTATTTGTTGTTAACTTATCCACCTAAAACATGTTTGGCGTCTGCAACTCCAGCCATCATAGCTTAGAAGTAGTAAATGGAGAATTTTGACACACTGGGTAACACTTTGATGTGTATATATTTACTTGTGTAAGCTTAAGCGCTTATGGAAAAGTGTATCTGTGCTCTGCCCTCAATTTCTAAATAAAGGCTTTAAAAAAGAGAACTTGGGTGGATGAAGATGATTATGAGGTTTTGATAAGAGTGTTGAAGAAATAATTGCAATCCTCCCGTCATGGAGGCTTGGGCTTGACTCCAGGTTACATTCTGCTAGGACTAGAGCAGGTGGAGGGAGATATAGACGTGGAAATTAATTTAGATTCTCCCTCTCCTCCCCTACTCTTTTTATATACATAACCACACACTGCTCAAGACCATAGGGTTGAGAGGAAAACTTGGAGGAGGGCAGAGAATAAAAGGTTAGAGTGGGGAGAGATGGAGATACTGAAACAGAGAAGCGGAGAGAGCGAGCAGAGTGATGAGGGTGAAAGATTAATAACCGCCTTGTCCTTCAGTAACAGCCTACTAGATGTAGTATCCACAGACATCAGTATGCGTGTGTTGGCATACATGGAAGGCTTACCAGGCTTTGATATGACATATGCTTCATCGGCCCAAAACATCCACTCGAGTCCTCGAGGCAGCGGTTTTGGAAACATCCACTGCACTTTTTAACATTGGGGAAATGTTTCAGTAACTTTATTTTACACGTACATAATTACCGAAATAATAGAAATACCTTCTATTCAATACATAGCCATAGTTGATGACCAAGGGACATTCATGGACCAGAGACAATCCATGCAGTACAAGCTCCTGTAAGACATACATGCCTACATATCCCACACCTACCCCTTCAACATCTGCCCTAAGCGAAACAATAGTGCTCTGACAATGAAGGACCAGCAGCTGTGGACAAAATGGTGAAGATCATTGTGGCATCATGTGCTCTGCACATGTGTTTTTGGACTAGACGAGGCATGCAATGTGCATTAACACAGATTGCAGAGGCAAGAGGATAACACTCATTGGATGACTGAGGAGGATGATAGCATATAGCTATAGCATTTTAGGAGCTATTAGAATCACAGCCATTCTGGGATTCAAGGCACAGTCACATCATGTGCTAATCAGTGTGACCCTTCACACTGGAAGACTGCACCTTACCCAGTGCATACCATCTCTAGATGTGGTTCCCGGGAACATACATTATTTTTACAGAGCAGAACACACTATTGAATACTCTGAAATCTGTTTGTGATATAGCTGTCTTTTTCTGTGCACCTCCAACGTAATGTGCTTTCGTCTAAGTGTGTAAATTAAGCAAAGAGAAGGTTTGGAGAGAGTTGTTGTTTTCAAAGCATACGTGTGTGTGTGTGTGTGTGTGTGTGTGTGTGTGTGTGTGTGTGTGTGTGTGTGTGTGTGTGTGCGTGTGTGCGTGTGTGTGTGTGTGTGTGTGTGTGTGTGTGTGTGTGTTCATGTGTGTGTGTGTCACTGTGAGAGAGTTTCATTGTTTTTTTTTAATCAGGGCGTCACGCTCTCTGTTCCGATTAGGTACAGCAGGCAATGCTCTCTAGCCGGCTGCTTCTGAACAACAACACCCTCTAAAAAGCAGATAATGCTTCGACACTCAAAGAAAATCAACAGCTAGCTCTCTCTCTCTCTCTCTCTCTCTCTCTCTCTCCCTCTCTCTCTCTCCCTCTCTCTCCCTCTCTCTCCCTCTCTCCGCCTCTCTCTCCCTCTCTCTCTTCCTCCTCCACAACTGGGGTCCAAATCAGATCGATGCCGTGAGAAAATTAAACCCCATGCACATTAACAAAGAAGGTGAGAGCAGCCTCAGGTAGGAGATGTGTCTTGTGTCACGTGACAAAAAGAAAACAAGAGAATCTAATATGAGCAGCAACCAATATGATTCAATGATGTGTCCTCTGGCCAACCACATGTCACAAACCATTTGCAAAGATCATCAGATGCAAGGCAAAAACACACACACACACACACACACACACACACACACACACGCTGCAGAGATGCATGGGCACAGTAATTATGTTTTTGTGTATCTGCAGTGACATTATGTGAGCCTCAGACTACATTCCACATGTCAAAAGACATTATTCGGGTTGCATCGCATTAATTGACTCATCTTTCATTTCATCTCCATCCAGCGTGTACAATAATCTCCAGGCTCCGCTCCCGTCTACTGAAGACATTATGACGAACAACAAAAGGAAAGCAATAAAGATGAATATGTGCATAAATGATTGTGATTGTAAGTTTAAAGTGTATGATGAAAATGTAAGTTAATTTCTGTGTTCCTGCAGCATTGTATCCAGCAAAATTGGTATAGGTAGGATTTTAAAAAATGTTAGAGTGAATCTCTTATAAAGAAGGAGACAGGGCGGCTGTTCAACAATTGCTCCATTGTCTTCCAAGGATGATATTTGTGAATACAATTCAGCAACAGATATAAAAGATGCACATATTGGCACCACACAGTATCACACAGCGTAATCAGACCTATTTTGAAATGACATTTGCTAAATCACACATTTTAGTTTTTCTTTATTATTTCAAACTCTTTGTATCACTTGGAAGACAATAGCAAAGTCACCTGCCTTAATGTTAAATAGTTTTAAGGCTAAATTATTTTCCCCAGTAGCTGGCAATAGCAGTTTTGCTATGTTAGCTACTGACGCTGTTGTTCTTCCTCAGGGTAGCAAACAACAAAGACAACGTTAATCCATGACTGTCCTTAAAGTGTGTTTCCAGGTGAGGGAAGTGCACAAATGCCACAAATAAATTCATGCTGATTTTATCTATATTTGTTTCTATGTTTATGTTAGAAAGTAACGCAGCTAGCTAATGCTGGTTTGAATTGCTACTCTAGGCCAGTGGTATGTACATGTTAGCTGTATATGAATTTATAATAGTGAACTATCTTAATAATTGTATTCTCAAATAAGATGTTGTAAATGTTTTGTGTAGCTAATATAAGCAATATTTTGTAGCAATAGAGATGGTTGCACATTTGCTATTGTGTCTTGGTAATTCATTGTATTTAATGACAGATTAATTTAGCTTCTGCACTAAATTACTTTAGGTTTATTTATTTTTGGTTCTTCTTCCTTAGAAGGAAGGCCCAGTCTGAGCACGAGACAGTCAGGATAGCAGCAAACAAGAAAGCCGACCTTCCATGACTGTCCTTTTTTCTGTGTTTACAGTGCACTAAAATTATTTGGATGGAAGTTAACATCATTCGGCGTGTGTGTAACACCACCTGTCCAGTGTGTTCCTCACCTCTCACCCTGCTGGGTTAGGCTCCAGACCCCTGTGACACTGCACAAAATAAATGGATGAGATGTCTGTGAATAAATTTGCCCTCAGCATCATCACTTCGGTTGCAATCACAACAAAGAAAAACAACATACTGTAACGAAATGCTTCGTTAAATTCCCAGAATTAGTCTATAACCGATCGGAGTGAATATGTGACGGAATATTGCATGAGCTACTGTGACATATGCCCTATTTCTGGCTCTGAATGGAAACTGTTGCTTCACAGGGAGGAATGCCGTCTGCCGTCTGTTTACTCACGCCATATTTTTTAACAATATTAAATCAGCAGGCAATGTTAAGAGGCAATCAGCCACAACCCCACGATCGACCCACTGACTCCATGCCCACTAATGTTTTTGGAGTCAATGAGAAATGATATACCTCGAGCTGGACAATTGAGATGTGAAAGCTGAGACAGACACTAGATTATCCACGTGTGTCCCACTGATGAAATCTAAACACACACTAGACTCTGCTGCTCTCTTTCCCCGCAGTTGCCTCGAGTGATTTTCAGATTTGATAGTTACATTTTAATTAACACATTAAAAGGCCTCACTGGATCTTCTGGCTGATTCCTTTTTTAAGTATGCTATTTCCTTATTTTCAATGAGACAGCCCACGGGTCCCCGCAGGAGGCCTGACCATTAGAGTCGATATGAAAATCAAGAAGCAGTCAAGCCTTTTTTTTTTAGTCTCTAAATCGAACAGATTGGACAGAAATCTCACACAGTATATTCAATCATTTGTCTCTCCTCTATTTGCTGTTAGTAGGATAGTGTGGGGTGGAATTAAATACCACAAAGTTTGTAATGATATACCTATTGTATACCTACATTTAAGTCCTGCCCACAATGGAGGGCCCACAATGAATCACTACGTGTGCAGCAAGCAATTTGTCCAAAGGTTAGTTTTAGGCTGACTTAGATATCTGTAAATTAAGACGAATAATTGAGACATTTTGCAGTATTATGTTTCCCTTCAGGTGGGCGTGGTTTCTCAGAGTATGATGTGTTGTGCTCTATCACTTTATAATCTGAAAATATGTTTTGAGTAAGTAATTGCATGACTCAATAGAGGACAATGTCTGTCGGCCAGTCCACCACTTTGGTCCAGACTAAAATATTTCAACAGCTATTGGATGGAGTGCCATTGAAAATGAAAAATGTCTTATTAAGACATTCATGGTATATAACACCATGGTAAATAACACATTTTACCACACTTACTGCATACATGAACATTTAAATGGTGTGCATTCATAGAAATTTGTAGAATCACAGTTTTAGCAAGTAGCTTCATCAGCAGCTTCAGACACAGTGCATACTGGGAAGCTGTCTCACTGCAGACTCTGCTCAGGCCAAACAATCAGTTTGGTGGAATGTTAGGTTGATTCTGATGGTCTGTGGGTCGAAGAGTAAAGACAGGTGGGGTAACTGGTATTTAGGCCATCCGAGGCCCAGTTTAGCCCTGTGTGAGGGTGAAACAGATGTAAATGAGCTTTTAAGCTGTAGCTAGTGAAGCAACATTCTCTGAAGCTACCTCATTTATCCCCCTCATCCTCTCCTAAGCTGGGGATCCAGACAGCCGTTGGAGGCTCGTGCCTGAGTTTTTGGAAGCAAGAGAGTCATTTGGGACAGTGACCCAGATGACGTGATCTTCTGTCCATCAGGCCTCTGTTTCAAGCCCGATATACACTCATCTCCCAGAAGCCATGCCCGTCACTGTCTGGGCTCACGTCAGGAATTTTCTAAGTAAGAGCCCTGTGGTCTGCAGTGGCACGATAACAAAAACATCTCTTCCCCGTTAGGCTGTGAGCTCTTCTCTCCTCATGGTGAAAAAAAAAAGTATTACGCCAGTTGTGGATTATTAAAGAAAGATATATTTGTGTTGATACCTGAAAAGATATTTAGCATCTGTAATTGCACTGTCACACCTATTATTGTGTGTTACCTCTATGCTAGTGGCTGTTGGATTACAGTTGCCATGGTTTCCTCTGTTTTGATCGTTCTTATATAATGTTATTGGTGGCTGGTTGCTGTGAAAAATGAACACACGCACACGCTCACAGTTTGTGTCAGTAAATGTTGCTAACCACCCCCACATCCTTGTCCTTCCTCGGAGAGAGCAGCCTGAGGACAAACAACAGCTCCTCTCACATCATCTAGCGCTCTCTTATATTCCTCACACCCTCTCCCTCTCTTTTTCTACTTGTAACCCTCTCATCTCCTCTCTCGCCCCTTCCCCCTGCCTTCATTACCCTTCTTCCAGCTTTATTGTCAGTGTTCTCCTTCCTCCATGCCCCAATTCTCCCTCAATCCACTTTATCTCTCTCCAGTCATATCTATTGATTTTTACCAGAACTCTGCTGCCATATATCTATGTCTCTTAATTCCCACACTCACTCCTTTGCTCTCCACCTTGCAGGGTTGTTTCCATTTTCACACACAAACTAAATCACTAAATCACGCCCTCCCTCTTTATCACTTTTCTATCTCCGGCTATCTCTGGCAGGCATACACTGGATCTGCCTTTCCCTTGCAGATATGATTTTTCGTAATCTCTTTTTCTACTTTTCTATCTCCTCTAATATCGCCACCCGATTTAGCTGTGTCCCACTCGCTTTTTACATTCCTTTGACGTTCCTTTTCATCTCCCCTCTCCTCACCTGTCTTTTTATGTCTTTGTTTTTGTTCTGACTTTCTGTTGGACTCCGCCTGCCTGCTGTGGCTTCTGAGTGAGGCAATGTGTGTTTACTGCCTTCAGGGCGCTGCATAGCTGCAGAGCGTTTGTCGGGCAAAACGCAGATAATGCCCCTTTTCTCTCTGATGGTATCACGGAGAAAAACACATTGTGCCTTTGTGCCATGCTGAAGATCTATATCCAGTTCAGAGAATTTTCATTGCTTGTTGCTGCACAGCATTTGCTGTGTAGGTAAAGGAGAGAAACGTTGTACAGCTGTGAATTCCCGATTCTGCCTGTTGAAGGTCTGTGTGAAACCCATGTGTGAAACATGCTGAAACATGCTTCTGCAAAGATACAAAAACATTTTTGCATAGCCTTAAAACATGCATTGCTTTTATAAACTCAGCATTACATGCGTAGCTCCAGTACATCAAACAATTGGTTGAGGAGGGATGGATAGCAGGTGACACGAAGGTTGAGCCATCAAATTAGAAAAGCACTCAAGTCTTAATTTTGTAATTGATTGCTACTTAATTATTTTTCATGGTTGAGAACTTCTTTTGTATGCTGGAAATTCTTTTTTATATCATGGAACAAAACCTTTTGTGAATCATCTTTTGCTTTTATTTTCACAGACGACAGCAAGGTTGACTGGAGACACAGGGAAGAAGCGATGGTGATGACATGCAACAAGCTGGAATCAAACCAGAGTGATGTTGCGATCACATGGTCTTAGACCACGAGGCAACATAGAAACCTCATGATAATAAACTTTATTTGAATTGTTTCATATATGCAGCGTGTGGGATTTTTGTGTTTTTAAATGCAACAAATATAAATAAATGACCAATGAAAAATGTCCAACGGTTCAATTATTGTGGTTGAGCAAACCACTTCATCTGATATTTAAAGACTGTAAGATACCATCATGAACATGTAACATGATAGTGGAGCATGCCGGATATGTTTAGAGACATTTGTGCAGTAATTTGTAAATGTTTTATTTGTAGTTCTTAGTACCAGGCCTGGATGTGTTGTCTGTAACAACACTTATTGGTGAGACTTTCAGACAAATTCTTGGACACAAACCTGAACCTATTTGTCAAGTCGCCCGTTTGTTGTCAAAACATTACACAATTCTTCATGTAATAGAGAAGCAGATGATGTTGTGAGTAGAAGGAGGTATGAATCACAGTGTTTTGGATCCAGCATCTGGACAAGATAGATGTGCATGTGTTTTGAATTACAAACAAACTTTTCTGAAGATTTCTGGAAAAGGCTCTTGAGGCTGTTAATTCCTCTTCTAGCTGTGCTAGGCTGTCTCTCATACAGTTTAAAGTGCTCCACCGTCTACATTACAGCAAACATAAACTCTTTCAAATGTTTCCAGAGTCAATGGATGAAGCCTGTAGTAGATGCTTCCAGACTCCTTGTAACCTGACTCACATGTTTTGGTCCTGTTCAAAATTAGATAATTATTGGCAGTCCTTTTTTAAATCCATTTCTGACATTTCAGGTATAACCGTTAATCCATCCCCACACATAGCTATTTTCGGTAGGTCTCCTGACAGCCTTGCCACCTCAGTGACTCAGGACAATATTATTGCTTTTGCCTCTTTAATTGCCCCGTAAGAAGATCCTTCTCTTATGGAAATCTTCATAACCCCCGTCCATCAAAGCATGGTTACATGATATCCTGTTCTCCTTAAATTGGAGAAAATTAAATTCACTCTTAGAGGGTTCTCTGATAGGTTTTACACTTACTGGAGACCTCTTCTTCAATATTTTGATAAACTTTCTCCTGATGAGGTGTTGTAGTAGTATGCCGTGACCTGCTGTTACAGACTCTTTCCTTATTTATTTTTTTATTATTTTTTTGTATCCTCAATTAAGAGGTTGTTGTTGTTGTTTTTGTTGGTCGGGGAGGGAGTTTGTTCACAAGAAGACTTGAATGCTTGGGGGTGGGGGTGAGGGGGGAGAAAAATGTGAAATGTATCACAATTGCATTGTTTCATTGTGTACTTGCCTTAATAAAAATAAAAAAAATTAAAAAAAGATGTGCATGTGTTTTCACACTGATTGTTTGGAGCAAAACACAAACACAACTAACTACACATAGTGCTCACAAATGTTTTCTGACTCCCAGACACAACAACCTGCTTCAGGGTGTTCAATCGTGAACCTGTTTAGTTAACATATACTGTAACATTTCCAACTTTTAAAATATGGGACATGAGGTATCAGTGTTGTGGATACAAATTGGATACAAATTGCACAAATTGCTCAGGAAGACATTTATTGATGTCTTCCTGAGGGACACTTGCATGGCAATACTCTGAGCCATAATCGAGAGATTAGTGGCATCTGCCCACCCTCCAGGCACTTGCACGGAAGATCAGTCCATCAGAAACCTAATTTCTGAAGCCTGTCTCCCCTCGCCCAGTCTTCCTTATCACCTTTTTGGCATCTTCTCCCCCGACCAACTCCGTTGTCCTCCTCCTCCCAGTCCCTCCCTCTGCTCCCACTTTCCACCCGGATCACGTCCCATTTTCTCCCCATTTCCCTCCCACTATCCTTTTTAGTAATTTATCTTGCATTCTTCTCGTTCACAAAGCATTGTACCTTTTTGATATCCTCCATGTGTCTATCGTCCATCTCCACTTCTCCTCCAGTCTCCTATTTCTATATCCTTTAATTTCACTGTTGCTTTTCTACCCCCTCCTCCCCCTCAACATCCTCCTCCTGCTCGCCATCCTGCTCACGTCCAGGTCTGTTTCCACTGATAAGACTGTCAGCAACACGCAGTGGAAGAGATAATGACGTTGCATTGCCAACATAGTTAGCATCATAGTTAACTGCTATTCCTCTCTTCCCTAATATCACTGCTAATGAATGTGTCATCAGTGATCTTTCTCTCCGAGCCAAATAGAAGAGGTGAGTAAATTAGAAAAAAAAGAATGGAGAGAGGGAGAAGATGAACAAAACAGGGCAAAAAGTTGTTTTTATTTCATCCATTTTGTTTGGGGCTGCACTGAAAATTAAGTTATTACCTGGCATGTAATAGTTGGCTCAGTTAGCAAGAGTGGTGAATGTGCTGCTCTATCTGAGACCAAAGGCTGAGTTAAGGTTAATCAGTTTATTGTTGTCATTATCTGTTTGAGACTTTTCCCAATTGGCCTTTCCAAGGAAGACATTTTGACTTGTCACAGATGGAAAAACAGAGACATAAATAATGACATTATTGATGCTTTGCTTTCAGGGTCCGGGTATCATGCATGCTTGTTCACTGTCCCTGGAACACTTGAATAGAGCGCTTGTTAGTGGTATTAGTAACACCTGTTTCTTTCCTACTGTGACAAGTCAAAATGGCCTTTCAAGCAGCACTACACACAAGTCTCAATTAACACAACATTTATCTGACCTTGAGGTATGGACTGAATTAGGGTCTTGAGAAAAACATATATATACGGTTGTATGGCCTGTGACTCCTGTGTGAACTCTCCCCTACTTAATGAAACTAAGCAAGCTACGTGGCTCTGTTTAAGAGTCAGTGATCTGTTGTATCTGTATGTCCCTGACTGAAGAACGTACATATCACTGTTGTTCTTATGGCTAGGGCTGAGGAAAAACATATCTATGGGATGGCTAGGGGAAGGTTCACAATAAGTGCAAGACGTCATGAGGGCTTCTGTGATTGTGTATTTTATGTATATAAGGGAGACTCTCCTAATGTTCGGAGAGCAGACTTGGATATGCAATTTGTTAAGCATTACGTTGTATTTCTGACTCTTTTTTGCAAAGAATAAATGTCCTGATTAATGATTTTACAACCGGTGTCAAGTAAGAATTTTTAAAACAGATCTCAAAATTGTGAAAAACTGAATTAGGATTTTTTTTTAGCATCTTTAGGACGTTGGAGGATATAAGTATTAAGAGGTCTATCCTAATACAGCACTCATGTGTACAATAAAAGAATGATTGGTCACTGTAATTATGCATTATATTGGCTGTGTAAGAGATGTTGAACAAAACCCACAGTCCTTGTTAAGTTGAAAGAATATGAGGTTACCTTTAGCCTTTTACTAAATATGCCAGCTGTAACTTGGTGCTGCTGTTGTATTTTACTTGCTGTATCCGCCGTGACGCAAATGCAGTTGATATGGCAAGTAATTTTAACTTCAGCTGAACTATGGATTTTGCTCCCACCACTGTAGTCGGGGTAGCAAGCGATCTCTTATATATAGCGGCCAGTACAGGAGATATGATTACAGAAACCAATAACTCTTACGATGAACAAAATTGAGAGACACTTAGAAAAATGTGAACCTATTCTATATGGATTTTTAGAACTAAATAACTTAAATATATTACATATATAGTACATCTGTAGCATTTAACAGCTTTATGTTTTGGAGTTTCCAGAACACTGCATCCTCAGTATTGAGTTACTTGATGATAAATAGTTCAGGTCATATGAGAAGTGTGTGGTATTTTTGTGAGTGTGACCACAGTCAGAGATGTAATTCCACTTGGCTCTTGACTGTCGGCCTTTTGAACAGGCTGAAATGCAGAGAAGTTGCCAAATGAAACAGCAATGAACAAGGCTGTGATTAGTTTCAGGGCACAGCTGCTGATAGGGAGCGTGTAACTTAGAACAAAAAAGACATCCTTAATTCATTGAGAAGTTCCTCTTATTATGGGATTCATTTGCACATCTTGAGGCACATAAGCATATGGTGACAGGGAAAGGTAGTTGTGAGCATGAATCATAACCATGACTGAAATTAAAACACCCCTTTGATGATAATGAAAAACAGATTCAGAAGCTCCATCTATTGCGTGTGCTTTCCTCACATTCCACATTCTTAAACGGGTATGATTTGTCAGTTTCCTGGAATATTCCATCCAAGCCATCTGATACATTTATGTCCAACCCGCGTCCCCCATACTCTCACATCTCAAATGTCATCCTATTCTGTCCTAAATGTCAGTGCAAATGAAAGCCCTCCCAAAAGAGCGGCTTTTAGGAAGGAGGCTGTCACTTGGCTGCCGTGTAAGACCCACGCTGGTATCAAAGTCGTACTTACATTTGCAGCCGTAATCTTCACGCTCTGCACCCACTGTGAAGACATCTTGTGTATGCAATCAGTCTACACCCACCATGATGCCGTTGCCATCGCTCAAGGTGGAGCCAAAAAGCAAATACCAAAATTGTCAGTTGAACTGGAAATGATTTCATGACCTTGAAGTAGAGGGAAAGGTTACAGAAGGATTGGATTTCTACATGTCTGTTTCAGCAATTACGGGTGAAAAACATACTTCAACACTAATACTGTTCATAAAACTATCTGGTTCAAGTCATGTTAAATCCTGAGACACAAGTACTTTTCTCATTTCGTACATGTAGTTTACCGGAGCTCATTCATTAATTTATTTGTCGTCTGGCACTCCATTTAATTACTTATTTATTTAAGTACAGCAGGAATACAGTCGAAAAACACCACCTGCTCCTTTGGTGTTTGCGTCAGATGCCGTACCATCAATAATGTCTCAATAAATCTGAAACATAAATAAATGGCCCAGCTAACAAATGTTGCAGCAGATTATTTTGCAGGCTCTCGCAGGAAATCCCCCATTCATCTGTTAAGGAGAACATACACATTCAACCAATATTTTAATTTATCAAATTAGATCTGCAGTTGAGAAAGCAAAAACAAAGCAGTTCTTTGAAACTTCTCCACATCGAGGCATAAGTAAGTCTGCTAGATGTGCACCATTCATTGATTGCACAAGGGTTTCAGTGTCAGATAAGAACCCAATCCGACTCGGTCATAACAGTCAACGCTGCAGTTTATTCATCCATAAATAAAATACTTTGTAATCCTGCTACTCATAAATCAATGTGTAAAGCAACTGTACAAAACTGACTAAATAAATAAAGTTTTAAACAATTTAAGTTTTAATGTAATGCTTTTATTTCTCATGTTAGAATCTACCGTTGTGATAACTTTTACTCATTACTGTCGCATCCTGAAAGTTCGCAGTTACTAACAGTAGCCGGAAGTTTTGAAGTGTTGTTCGCAAACACAAATAAAAGGCTCAATCTCAATCTCCACACTCACAGACTTTCGCAGACATGTTGAGCCCTTTATGAACCTTTTCCGTAAATCAGCATTAGATGCAGACTTTGCCCAAGGGAATCATCACAGTATTTTGACAAAAACAAGTAAATTGATTATTTGAAATGACCTCATCTTGTGAGGAAAGAGCCTGGAAGACAAATCAGAGAGTAAAAAGTATAAGTTAAAGGTCTTGAAATAAAGAAATTCTGCATTTCCCCCACGTAAGCGAGTAAGCGTTTAAAAACAAGCCCTGTTCTTTTGTTAAAGAAGTGGAAACCATGTGACGTGAACATTAGCATTCCCCCACCTGTACCATCATATTTTAGTACGTTGTCATGGTGAGGTGATTTGTTGCAGCAAAGTGCTGTCCTATTTGTATTTACACCATGTCAAGCCCTCACAATCTCTCATACTGAAACATTTAACTCGAGAGTAACATAATTTTCAATATTTGAAGTATTTGCATTCAGTCAGCGCTGACTGTGATGTTTTATGATCTAGTATGATGTTGACATGAGAAGAGCATTTATGAAATATGAAGGAAAGCAGAATAAAGACTATCAGCCTGTTTGTAAATGCAGGTCAGCTCTTTCATTGAGTGACGAGATCCAATGACTCCAGTTGATGGCGAACCTTCCAGCTGGATTTCCTGGTAACTGTATTTCCATTGCCTTTGTGGAAATTAGCTTTGTGGCAGGATTGTGCAAGCCACATGGATTTATATCAGCCCGAACATACAGTATACTTCATCAGCCGCAGACAGATTAGACCTCCATCTGATCGGAACTACAGTAAAGTTGGATGATCATCAGATATTGACTTGGAAGTTATTTGAAACTTTGGAGAAACCTCACATAAGGACAGATTCCCAAAGTGACTTAAGGTGATCACCCCAAACCAACTACAATTTTCTTTAGTTTAATGTAAATGTGATGGGATTTGTTTTCATTATTCATTACTATTCATAAAGTAACAGTTAACTTAATTAGCTGTTGAACCTAGAGTGAAGTGTACTTAGCCAGGAGTGGGCTACAACATTATCAACCTTTATCAGCATAAATACAACTATAAACAACTGGATCGTCGGTCTAGAGCAATATTAGACACACAGTAAGTAGTGTAAGGAATTACAATTTCAAATTTAGTAATTGCATTACAGTTAACACTCCTCGATTAAAAAAAAAGAAAGCCTGACCTACTTTGGTAGGTTTTCTTGTTTGCTGTCTCAACAGTATGTTGAATACGGTCAGTGGACGGACTTGTGAGCTGAAGGTGTGCAGAGGCAGCTAACCTTTGCCTAAAGAGTACAACTAGGTCTTGGATTGGCTCAGAGGTTGAAGTGGTAGGTGTTTGCTGGTCTTGGCCTCCACCAGGCATCATGACGAGCACAACACCTGACCTAAGGGTCGCAACCCAGACTCCTTTTTTCCTGCGATGAGCTGTTAACTGACCTCGGGGGCAGTCAGTCAGGCTAGAAGAGTGTGTGTGTGTGTGTGTGTGTGTGTGTGTGTGTGTGTGTGTGTGTGTGTTTGTTTGTTTGAACCTCAGTTCTTTTGATCTGATTTACCCTGACAAGGCCACAGGACCGAACAATAAAAATGTCTATTTTCTCTCTCTCTATCTCGTTTGCTCTCTCTCTCTCTCTCTCTCTCTCTCTCTCTCTCTTTCTCTCTCTCTCTCTCTCTCTCTTTCTCTCTGCATGCTTCAGGCAAAATGGGGTAGATGATTAAACAGAACAAACCCACTTGAAGAATGACACTGCCAAATCATTTTTTGGGGGGCTCTTTGATTCAGAATGGTGCAGCCAAGTCATTTAAAAGACCCAGTAGAGCAAACATTAAAAATTTGAATATATATTTGAAAGAAATAATATATATTACTGGAAATGACATACAATGTAGCCAAGAGTGAATCCTAAAATGTATCAGGAATAGATTTTGAATCAAATTGTGACCTCAAGACTCATCAGATAGCAAAAGATTCACATCTCTGATGACTGCTTATGGGATTGGCTCCCAGTTTTTGCCTGGAGAAACCTGCTGGAGTAGATCAGGCAAGTTAGTTCTTTATATGTTTGAATGTCTCTTAATGTTTTATTGTTTCTATTATTTGTCTCTTTTTAGTACCAATGTGTGTCTTGTGTATAATTCATTACATTAAGCGAAGCTTCTGTTTTTCTGAAAGCTCAATCCCTGTCAATCTTTGTTAAACCTGAAAATACATACAGTTACTAACTGGTAACTAGTCAAATAGAAGAAAAGAAATGTAAATGTTTCTTATCCAGATATTCAAATATGGAAGATTCTTTTGGGATTCTACAGCCTTGCTAGTATTTCTGCAGTGTGTTATCATGACATGCATTTGAATAAATGTAATTATAATACATGAAACATTTAATGCATTTGATGTTTTAATTTAATTTTGCTCAATTATATTTAATCTGATGTATCTATATTAATTTAACCTTAATTTAACCTTAATCTCTTTCCTTTTTTTTAAAGCAACTTTTAACTATGTCCCTGTCTTCTGAATTTCCTCTTTCTGTCTTTTCGTTTTTCTTCCTGCCTGGATGATTAGAGAGACTCCCTAAGCTTTACGCCCGGCAGCCCACTGAATTGTGAATCCAAACAGCCGGAGCAGCAGCAGATAGACAGTGACTGAGAGAAGGGAGGGAGGGGGGTACTGAGAGAGCAGGGAGAGAGAGAGAGGGAGGGAGAGAGAGAGAGAGAGAGAGAGAGAGAGAGAGAGAGAGAGAGAAAGAGAGGCAGAGAAAAAGATGAAAAGCATGCTAAGCGAGAGAGAGGCGCTCACACTGAAGGAGGCAGAGGCAACAGCTACAGCAACAGCACGCTCCTTCTCCATCCTCCCTCTTATAATCCCACGTCCACACCGGGGGAGATGGAGGGCGCCCTGACCCTCTGAAGAACACTGTTTGAAGGAGAGGAAAATCTCACATGAGCACCCCCCTCCCGTGAGTGCCTGGATCATATTTTGGGACAATAACCAACAAGGAGTGAAAGGAGGTGTGTACACATACGAGCCTGCCGGCTGGAGGGAGGGAGGGAAGGAGGGCGGGAGTAAGAGCAAAAAGAGGGGGATGAGAGGCAGCTTTGGTACAGCTGCTGA
Organism: Taurulus bubalis; assembly: GCF_910589615.1. NCBI lineage: Eukaryota > Metazoa > Chordata > Actinopteri > Perciformes > Cottidae > Taurulus > Taurulus bubalis. Next base: position 31,993,164 of record NC_136589.1, on the reverse strand, counting down.
TGCCAGAGTCTGAGAGTGAGACAGAGACGGACTGAGGAGTGGAGGAGCTGGGACGTGTGGAGCAGTGTTGGCAACTTGTGGGTCGAGAGGAGAGAAAAATAGATTCCCAAACGCGGACAGCTGGACAGATGAGGAGGCATCAGGGACCACGCTTCAGTCCTGGGTATGTTCACTTATACTACACACACTCATACAAACAGGTATATACATTTCGTAATGTTTGCTGTGATTTTACCAATAGAGCACAGAAACACTTAAAACGCAACAGTGCATGCTCGCAGATCTCCGGGGTTGACGACTACCCGCCCTGACAAGGCTCCCTACTTGCCCTTAGATACTTGCAGCAAAGGAAGCAGGATCAGGAGGAGAGATTGTGTGTGTGTGTGTGTGTGTGTGTGTGTGTGTGTGTGTGTGTGTGTGTGTGTGTGTGTGTGTGTGTGTGTGTGTGTGTGTGTGCGTGCGTGTGTGTGTGTGTGTGTGTGTGTGTGTGTGTGTGTGTTGGGTGGGTGGGTGTGTGCCTGGTCATGCTTTCTTACCATCTACATCCCGTTATAACATCATTGTATAGCACTGGAGGCATTTCATAATGGGTTTCCTAGGCTGTCAGAGTGATGCATGTAAATAAACCTTCACTGGTGGAACGTTGCCGTGTTTCACGTCAGGTTGACAAATCAAACAGTCACTCTGATTTAACACTTCTTTTTTTGTGGCTGTAACATTGTTCATTACATTAATTTTGTACGTGAGTTATTTGCAGTCATAAATTGTACACTCCAAAAATATCTGAAAGGGTATAACTTGTGTGGCTGCTGTTTGTGCACTGTGGTCTGAGACATTGCTCTGCTTGCCCACGCTACACTGCAGGATGCCATGTGTGGTGGCATGACATGCGTGGCCATGTGTTATGTCATGTTGTGGCAGAGGGCATATGGCTTATGACAGCAGGTTTGCATGAGGTATATCAGCCCTCCCTCCTCTCCCCACTCTCTCTATCCCTCTTTTTCCTCCATCTTTCTCTTTTCTCCGTTTCCAATTATAGGCTGTCACCTCTCTCCCTTTCCCCCTGATCCTATCTGCTGTTTCTTTCTTTTGCTAAGCAATTACCTTTACCTGACTCTGCCTCTCCGGACAGCATTGCTGGCTAGTTTCATGTCTGCCTTTTCCACAATCAAAGTGAAGGATGGGTGGTGATTTCATGGACATTGCCACAACTTTATCAAAGAGTGACCTCAGTAAAGTCTGAATACGGCAGCTACTTCATATTATTGCTGCACTCAGATCCAGTAAAGATATGTAAATAGGAAATGGCAAATGGCTGTGTTTTTTTTTTTGGAGTGCCGAAGAATTATGCCTCTAATCATGCAATCAGCTCATTATTTCCGACTCCTCATTAACTTGTTTGGGTTTCTAACTTTATCGCTGTTCACAGTCTCATCTTCCTGAAGAAAAAAAAAGAACAAATTCACCCAGACAGGGCTGGCGGGCACATCGCTCTCAGCATATGGGCAAACTTGCTGTTGGTGTCTGAGAGAGGAAAGACTTTCCTCCTATTACAAATGTTCTTCCCTGCTGATTTCTTTCCCTCCTTTATGTATACAACTTAAGTTTAAATAATAATAAAAAGACTGAGGCGATAATGGAATAAGGTGGGGAGTCAAAGGAAAAGAAAGTCCAGACAGAGACTGAAAAATGAGAGAATGTTGGTGAAAATGTTCGGACTCACTGTTGACAGGTGCTGATTGCTGATGTCTTTTCAGATAGTTTTCAGGCCCCTGGGGAAGAAAGGTGAAGAAAGAGACAGAGAGAGGAGACAGAGATTACCACAGGGTGTTTGATTTATTATTAAGAGCATTCAGCTGCCACCTGAAGGAAAAATCTGGTTTATCATGTTTATTAAGTTGGATCATTTCTTTTTTTTTGGTCATCATTCCTGTCAGTTATAATGTTGTACTCACGTGTTGTACTTACATGAATGTAGAGATGTACCGATTATCGGGTATGAGGTAAAAAACTGTGCTCATGTACTCATACTTGTAAAAACTACTCCAATACAACAACATCTGATACCACTTCATGGCAATTTGATGTTCACCTCTTGTCAAATGATGTGTAAATTATGTGTAATGTAAAAGGTGCTAATAACAGTGACATTTTTGTTACTTTTAGTACAGTCAAATACTCCTGCAAAACTTTCATCAGGGTAATTTCTTTAGTTTTACAATGAGTAACTTATTGATAATGTTGCTTTATATCTTCTGGACGTGTACATATGCAACTGTTTGCTAACATGCTTGCACAACAATTTAATATGGGGAAATGTAAATGTTGTGTTTACAGCGTGTTGGGCTTGTCCAAGCCAGACTTAAGGCTTTACTATTGATTCAAAATTGGCAGACATATAAATGCTTACATAGGATCAGACAGCAATGTAGCATTGAGAATGCAGAGCTCTGCATTGTTGTACTGTTTGTATAGAACACCAAATGTTTATATGGACCTCTTAATGTGACAGCTTGTGGACATTTAAGATTTGACGGTATATGTAAGACTTGAATTTGCAAATGGGTCCATTGGGTTAATATTCAAGTATAAAGCCCATCTGTAAACTTGGATGGATGTATACAACAGACAGATTGGGCATACATGTTACATTTCACCTTTGTTTTCTCTTCAAAATATGTTACATGGTGCAGTTCAGTTAAATGTTAAATATTTTTGCGTCAAACTCCCACACAGTGCAGTGTAGAACAATAAATTATGAAAGCTAAGTAAAAAAATTACCAGATAAAAATGTACGAAAATTAGCAAATAAGAAAAATGGTAAAAAAAAAAAAAAAGGTAAAAATATAAGATAGTAATTCCACATTGTTAATTCTAATCCAAACATGCGCGATCATGTCTCATGACTCTTGCGCTGTCTGACTTCTTTTTAGCAACTGGTGAGTACCGTTTTATTAAAACCAATAGGATGGATGGTCAAAGCTATGAATAATAAGACAAAGGTTGTATGGAACCAGAATTTCCATTTAAGGCTTAAACGCCTCAGCAGAGTGGGGAGTTCAGGTGACATGGGAGATTCAGAAACATAGAAGGTTAAGACTTCAAAGAGAAAAATGTGAGCGTGTGATGAGAGGAGCGAAGGAGCTATGATTGGCTGCGTAGTGAGAGGATTTGATTGGGAAGGTGACCGTGGGTATGTGGGCGTGTTGAAGCAGCTTTTGTTCTTGGTCTGTGCACAAGTGCGTCTGTGTGAGCAGGATGGTTGACCTTGAGAAATGCACTAGCCGGTCTTAAAAGATGTCCTGAGTGGAAAATTGCTCCTATTAGAGTCCTGGATGGTGATGGAGGTGAATGCATGGAGAAGTGGGCAACGTCAACAGCTATTACCTGCACACACACACACACACATCCATGCCAATACACACACACACACACACACACACACACACACTCACGATTAAACACCAGTCTTTATTAAGCTGTGGAATTACAGTATAGAGCCTTGTGGTTGCATCAGAGGTCGATCACAAAACTGAATTTAATGGTCTTGCTTAGTGTCCAGATGTAGGGCTGAATAATTATGAAATAATATCTAATTGCAATTTATTTTGTCTGATAATGCAATTGCAATATGATATGTAATATTAAAGGGAATCAGAATTTTTTCATCATGAAAAATATACACAAAATTATTATGATGGGATTTTTGCAGGGATCTGTACCAAACATGGATGTTTTTACATCACAACAATATTTTGTTTGGAATAGTATTTTTGGCACACATTTAACCTTTAACAAATATTGCATCTCTTGCATTTTGTAAATTTCTTTAGGCCATATTACAATTTTAATAAAATGTCCATTAATTGTGCAGACACACAGAGGTTATTAGGCTTTTGCCTCAGGTGTCTCACATGTACAGTGTGGAATTAAAGGCATGATACCAGTCAATATTGAACAAGTGGGCTTTGGTCTCCGGGCAAATAACCAGCAGGTGGGAACTCAACTTATCTGCAGTCTCACTGCTCTATTACGACCTCCTGACCTTCTTCCCCAACTCCTCCTCCTCTAGCCGTTTCTATTCTTTTCACTCCCTCACTCAAGATAAATTATTCTCTCTCGCACATTCGCTATTTTTCTCATTCTGCGCTTCCACTTTCCATTTTGCTTACTTTCATTTTCTTTCCCGGCTGCATTTTCTCTGACGTGATACCTGTGCCTATAGATCCTACTGCTCACAGTTGCTGTCTGTCTGTCAGCCACCTTAACTTTCTCTCTTCTTTTCTCTCTCTCTCTCTCTCTTTCTCTCTCTCTCTCTCTCGTCTGCTTGGGTCTGATTTTAAGGTCACCTGGTATCTCTTGCATAATGCTCATAATAAATTTGCATTTAGCTTTGCTTCATTATTTAGTCTGACAACCGTCCCTGGAGTCATTCTCTTTCAAATACACTATCATATTGAATTTGGGGATGATTGAATCTTTAATTTCAAATTACAAAAATCTTGGAGAGACACAAAGCCTTTCCCGTTTTCCTGTTAAATAATTCAACACCACTGTGACCAGAGACTACTCAGCTCGGTAAAGATTCATTTAAAAATGAGAAAAGGGGCATATTTCATTGATTTTTTAAGTTTTTCTCTGTCAAATCAATGCAAATATATATATACGTATATATATATATATACATATATATATACGTATATATATATATATATATATATATATATATATATATATATATATATATATATATATATATATATATATAACTTTATTTGGTTGTTTATAGTTACAGTTGTCTCATTCAGAAGAAATCTTCTTAGTTCAACACTTCACTTTGAGCCTTCCGAATAATTGTTCAACCGCAGAAAGCAAAAAAACATAACTATTTGAGACAAATAGTCACAACATCACGTAACTACAGTTAATGTTACACTCTGCCAACAGCCAATATTATTAAACTGCTTCTACAAAGCAGAGTAAAAAAACATGAATTCACACTGGCTTAGTAAAAATCCAGTTTGGTTCTTACAATGGAGACAACAGCAGCAATGTATTGACCTTCACGCTGAGCCTTGAACAAACACTGCCATGTTGTTGCTAGCTAGCAAGTCTTTCAGTTAAATCAGTAAATGTACTTTCACTGGTTCTGAAGCAGCAGATGAAGGCGCAAAAACAACTTGATCACTACTATTTACAATCTTAACATAAAGATGTGAAGAGGCATGCAGTGGTTGGACCAACAAGGACCAATCTCACTGCAGACTTCCATCCTCTCGTTCATTAACAGTAAATCAATAACTGAGTGTGTCGACATCCTTTTCTGACTCTCGAGTCTGAATTTCTGCAGATTTTGACCTCTTCTGTTTGACTGCTGTGATCCGTTTTGGCCTGGCCTTCACAGAACATTTGCAACACAAGATTTATGTCATTGCTACAAATGAGACTCATGTAACTTGAAAAATATCACTTCTGTCTACAACATGTGACCTAAAATTAATGCTTATTAGAGTTAAAGAAGGAGCCTTTTCCTCGTCATAATATCTGATTCTGTGTGTTAGGAGAGTCGGCTGAATGAAATATTTCAATAGAACTGTGTGTGTGTGTGTGTGTGTGTGTGTGTGTGTGTGTGTGTGTGTGTGTGTGCATGTGTGTGTGTTTGTGTGTGTGTGTGTGTGTGTGTGTGTGTGTGTGTGTGTGCATGTGTGTGTGTGTGTGTGTGTGTGATAGGGTTGTCAGGTTGAACCAATTTAACAGCGGTTACAAAACGTTTCATAACTGTACGAATTATAGAATCTACGATATCTACGGTGTCCGGACTCCTACACTGTTTCTCTGTGAACACAATTCTTGCGAGTAATTTTGTTTGTGTGCGCTGTAATCCTCTCGTGTGAATTACGATGTGTTTGGTGTGTGAGAGTCGTGCCGCTCACCTGAAGCGTTGAAAAGAAAATGTAATAATGTAAGAGGGAAGTGACATTCCAGTCTGATATCCGCCATGAAGAGCCTTAAATCGTCTATGTGGGAGCATTGGGGATATCTACAAATTGACCAAGGAGTTGTGAGATAGATAGATATCCAATTCTCAAAGGAGGCTGTTGAAAAGTACATCACTTTGAATATTCCCACATCTTCGAAATAATCATCTGCCCCTTTATGCCCAAATCAAGGTAAAAATACTTAAACTAAAGACAATAAGCTGGACCAAAACAGTTTAAACTCAGTTGATGATGATAATAAATACTTTAGGTCATTAGCTATATAATAAATAATCTGATTTAATAATCATGATATCTCATTATCTGCTTGAATTAAGGATTCATGTTTCTCAGACTTCATTAAATGTTGATGTGGGTCACGAAGTTTGTGCTCTGCTCACCTGTGCTTTCGCTTTGCAGATGTAAATGCAGGTCAATGAGATTACCCTTTACTGTATATGTGTGAGTGAAAGTGCACCCGTGCCCATATCTGTGATTGTTAATTGAATGTTAATGTAGGTTAAATAATATCACCTTGCATTTTAATAATGCAACTTTATTAATGGCCACACACAGAATTCAGGAGCTCTAATTTCCTTTACTCCTCTGTCTCCTCTGTCTGCGTGTGAGATGTAAATCTGTTTTAGTTATTTTGCTGCTGGTTTGAATTGATATAATAACTGTTGTATGAGATGGGAATATACACACACATTTGCTGTTAGTTATGCCCTGATGGCTTGTAGTGTGTGCATGTAAATGTGTGTGTTGTTACGGTGTGTGTGTGTGTGTGTGTGTGTGTGTGTGTGTGTGTGTGTGTGTGTGTGTGTGTGTGTGTGTGAGTGTGTGTGTGTGTGTGTGTGTGTGTGTGTGTGTGTGTGTGTGTGTGTGTGTGTGTGTGTGTGTTACCATCTAATGCCATCTGTAGAACAGACCTTTGGGGCAGGGGGGACGTTATTCATTAACTTTAGCTGCATGACTTAAGCAAGAGCAATGTTACAGTGTGTGTGTGTGTGTGTGTGTGTGTGTGTGTGTGTGTGTGTGTGTGTGTGTGTGTGTGTGTGTGTGTGTGTGTGTGTGTGTGTGGGCTTTCTACCCACATAAGGTCAATCAGTCTCACTTGTATGCTTCACTTGTCTCCTGTCCTCTCTCTTGTCTTTCACTCTTTCAGCTGTGATTCTGAGTGGATGAACAGCTTTCTGATCCGTAAGGACTCTGTTAAATTAATGCTGTATTGTTATTGATTTCTCTTCCAATCTCTCCGTTTGTTCAGTTCAGGCACAGTCCAATCCATGTTTTCCTGCGATGTGGGAAGGAGTGCTCAGTTGATAGCTGTGATGGAGTGTTGTGACCCGTTCCTGCAAATTGGATTTTAATGAGTCAAGTATCATTTCTTGAACAATGCTCCCTGTTACTCGCAGAAATTAAAATGGGCAGCCTTCTATGAAATAATGTAAGATAGGATCAGGAAAGTAATGTTTTGGCATTTGAGCTGACATTGTGAAAGATATAAGGCCATTTTACCCCACTGTAAAAAAAAATGTGTTTAGTTTGCATTAAAGGAACAGTGTGTAGCATTGAGGGGATATAGTAGCAGAACTTGGATGTAATATGAATAGGTATTTCTTATTTAGTGTGTATTGTGTATACTGAAAATAAGAATTGTAGTGATTTTTTTACCTTAAAATTTGCCGTTTATATGGAGCAGGTCCTCTTCACGGAGCCAACTCGCGCTCTAAAGGGCCAATTGCGTTTTCATATCAGCCAGAATTGTTCTCCTGGTTGGCACTGCATGGAGATGAATTTCATTTGGTTGTAATCTGCAACCTCACCACTAGATGCTGCCAAATCCTTCACGCTGCACATACATCACGCTCAAATGCAATAATTATCATTGTGAGATGTCATTTCAATCTGTTCTCCACCCTGCTGTGGGAATAATTGGTTTGGGTGAATGTAGATGGACAGATTTTCTATAATGTCCTTCAGCACTGACCCCCTATTCCAAACACACACACACACACACACACACACACACACACACACACACACACACACACAGACAGACAGACATACATTTCGCTCTGAGGTAGCACAGATTCAAACATTATTTCTGCCTCACTGTTACACAAACAGGCTTGCAGAAGCCTAGGGACTGTACTGGTGTGTGTGTGTGTGTGTGTGTGTGTGTGTGTGTGTGTGTGTGTGTGTGTGTGTGTGTGTGTGTGTGTGTGTGTGTGTGTGTGTGTGTGTGTGTGTGTGTGTGTGTGTGTTTGTGCGTGCGTGTGCGTGTGTGTGTGTGTGCGCGCTACGCGGACATACAGAGGCACACACTGCGTCACCCTTGCTGCAGGACTGGAGGCATGTGGAAGTCACTTGAGGATGCCAGCACATATGTGTGACTTTGTCCCTTTTATGTGTCATGTATAACAAAGAGGCCAGCAATTGAGTAACTGTATAGTATCTGTTAAGGTTCTTGTAGAGCTAAAGGTTAGTCGCCTCTTTAATATTAAACCTTTTTTCTCGGCTTCTCCTCTTGTTTATACAGCAAAACTCTCCTGAATCATCTGCTCCATTGCGTCTCGACCTCACCAGTAAAACTGGCTTGAGAATTGTTGCCCTTTAGCAAGGCAGCCGGGGTCCTTTTATAGTGTTTGAAAATGAATTTCAGAGAAGAGAGACTACATCTCCGGAGAACTTCCTATGTTGCTTTGAACGTAGTAAACTAAGAGGGAAAGGTGTGCTGCATTTCCAGGCTAAAGGAAGAGGAAGTGGTAGTGTGGCTGAACTTGCATCACCAGCCTGTGTGGAGTCGAGTGTCCCCTGACTGATTTGTTAAAGTGATTGTTGTTTGTTTAGTGAGGGAAAAAAGTTGCTTTTTTCCATCTTTGTCTTCTTGCCTCTCCTCCTGTTATTATCTTGACCTTGTTTTCTGCAAACTAACTTCACTTTAAAATGACCCCTCTTTTCCAACAGCTTTTTAAATAGGGGGAGGTTGAAGATAAACAATTTATTATAAACAATTTATTATAAGAGTCCTGTTTGGAGAGTTGCCCACAAGATATACTATGCCAAAAGAGAAGATAGCTCTCATTCTTAAAACCTTTCCTCCCGTAAAACCAAACTATGCAATACTTATAAGTATAATAGTTTACTCACCCACTCTCCTGCCAGGCTCTTGAATCGATCACAATCATCTTTTCTTGGTATTAGCATTTTCACAAGTTTCAATTGTTTTGAGCTCCTCTTCATGATTGTTGACAGATTATTATTATTCCACATATGATTCGGTTTGGCCCATTTCGGTTGTGAGCCGCAACATTAAGACTCTAAACGACCCATAATGCAACACTCTCTGTAGGAGCCAGTGTCACATTCAAAAAGAATATGTGATGTTGTGAATACATAAATATCTAGTCTAAGAATCTGACATGAAATAGTGTCTCATATCTGTGCCAATACAGTATTTATAATCGTGTAATTCTTCTCCTTTTTGGTTTTGCTTGCAGCCTGTCAGTTTCACTCTCAGTTGATCCCGGGTTAATGCTGTGTCAGCCGCACCTTCATGTGTGTGTGGATTTTTACAGAGAAGCTACTGAAACCCATTTATCTCCAAACACACACATCCTTTCCAGTCTTGATTCCTCGATCTCCTGTTTCTCCTCCTTCCGCTCCTTCCTGTTTCATCCTTGTTTTACACTTTCCGTTTCTTTTTCTCTCAACCCGACCCGAGCCTTCCACCATCTCCTTCCCCTCCTCTGTCTTTTCCTCCCTCCTTTTAAACATCGAGTCATGAATTTATTATGTGAATCAAAATAGAGGAATGACTCTTTGTCCCCATCTCTGCATGTCATTGGTCTAGAAATGAATAATGCAGACAAGTGGTTGAATTTTGCATCAGGGGGAAAAAAAGAGAATTATTATCGAGCCGCTCTATTCTGGCTATTTTCGAATGGCGAGCTGTCAGCGCCTTTCCTGTTGCACTCACTCTTTCGTCTCCCTCTCTTCTCCCTCTCTTCTCGCTCTCTATCATTCCTCCCACCAGTTCAATCACGATCATATGACGATAGAACATATTCTTCTCTGTCCTCAGGAAGGACTGTGTAGATATGATGGGATTGTCAGCCTTGTTCTTTGAATGCTTGTTGCTTTTATACAGACATGCTATGGGTGTGTTTACATTTGTTCTACTTTTTTTTTCTTGGCTGTCTTTACGGTGTTTGTTGATAGGTTTGTGCATTTGTACTACTCCTTGAGGTTGTTTGTCAGTACTTATGTGGTGATTATGGATAATATTTAGCAGATTTCTGCTGAATAGCTTTGATGGCATAGCATGCAGCAGTTTATTTCACCAGCTTTCAACTCAAAGGCGGCCATTGATCTCATTACGGAGAGCTTCCCATCTCACTCTCTTTGACTCGCATTCAATGTTTTAGATGTGGAGTGTGTCACTATTGAATGCCCCAAAAGGAGTTCCACTAGCTCTCAGTTTGCATTTTATGCGGAGAGGAAATCACAGGGGAGAGGCTGAAGTGCTTATCTCTTCACATCAGACGGCCTGATTGGGAAGCAAAATAGTACGGCAGGGGATCTGAGGACCCTGCGAGGGTGCGACAGAGGCTACCAGGCGGTGAACCACACGTCTATACATCAACTTTACGTGGACAAAAAGACAGACACACAATCTCTGTGCACACATAAGGTCAATCACATGCCTGGATACACACACATGGACGCAGATGCACACTTGGATGATTATTCTCGGCCTCCTGGGGCATCATTGAAACTTTTCAGCCGTGACCTCCCAAAGAGGGAGAGAGGATCGAGATGAGCATTAGAGGGAGTGAAAATGAAAGAGTCCTTGAATTTTAACCGGATGCTCCCTGGGGAGAATTCCCATCATCACTGTGTGTCTTCAATGCCAGAGTCCCACAGCTTTCTTTCGGCGCGCAAGGGCCCTGACTACTCTGATATTCTTTCAGGGAAGCTCGTCTGACTTTCTAGCTTCTTTTTTGGGGGGAAATCATTTGATGAATCAGTGGCAAAGGGTTTCTCTTATCCGGTTTTAGCGCTGGATAATGACATTCCTCCAGCGGTAGCCAATTCTTCCAGAGCAGAGGCTGTACCAGAGGATAAATGTCACTATCTATTATCTGTAATGTGATAAGGGTTCAACTAAATCATCCCTATAATGGTGTGTGTTTCTTGCAATGTGTGTTTCATGTTTGTAGTTTTAGCCAACCTTTCTGTCAGTTATGATAACAACGCACTCACCCAAGGTAATTGTTGAGAACTGAGAACACAGCATACATGCTATATGCTTCAACTATGCTTCACCATCATGTGGGCCTTGACTAAGTCCCAGTGGCATAATTTCACTTGAGTTGGGTGTTTTTTTAGCATTGCACACCGCTTGCCCTTTGCTTCATTTAATTTGGGTTACACACAGAAAGTCACAGAAACTAAACGTAAAGCTACTTTAGGGATGGAGGCAAACATTCACTGTCTTTCAAGATCCCAACAAAAAGAGTTGTCCGCAAGATTGCAGGATACAAACATTCTTGACCTTGGAAACAGTCGCTGACAATCTCATTAATGAATGAATGAATGAATATATACTTTATTAATCCCCAAGGGGAAATTTTTTTGTCGTTATCAGTAGCGCCTTACAATTGAAGATACAAACACACAAGATAAAAGATCAAATATATAAAGAAAGAAGCAACAGGGATGAAAGATATATACAAATAATATATATATATATATATTTAAATATACACAATCAAATAGAATAGAGACGACTTCCGGTGACGCCATGTTCTGAGCAAGTCGCAAGGAGGGTTTGCTCCCGCAAAACTCGAACGGAGGGTGGAAGAGACGGAGACCAGGGTCGGCGTAGCTGACCCTGCTCCGACATCTGGTGCTCCGACATCTGGTGAGACGCGAGGCGGCCCTCACCGACCTATGAGATGACCTGCAGAACCGAATGTGCCGCAACAATCCGAGAATCTATCAAGTCCCTGAAGAAAGTGAGAAAAGAGACATGGTTGGATTTGTTAAAGATCTTATTAAAAACACGCTGCAGCTACCGCCTGAAATTAATGTACACATTGAGAGGGCGCACAGATCTTTGGGGCTAAAACCAGACAACACCGCACCTCCGCGCTCCATCATTGTGAGATTTCAGGACTATACCGTGAAAGAAGCGGTGCTATGACAAGCATGGACGCAGAAACAAGTCCAGTTTTAGGGAAAGCTCACATACTTCGACCAAGATTTCTCTCCGGGGGTACAGAGGAAAAGAGCGCGGGTACGTGGAGTTATAAAGCAGCTGAAGGAGAAGGGGATTCGGGCCGGATGTCGCTTCCCTGCGCAGCTGAGAGTCAGTCACCTTGGAGACTGGAGTGAAAACTTTTCCAACGCTGGTAGAGGCTCTGCCGACACTTGGGGAGTTGGGCATAGAGGTGCAAGTGAGTGAGAGAGAGAAGATGGAACGGGAACTTTCAAGGGCGACATGGCAAAGGCAGGAGAGCGGAGGAGAGGAGGAGGAGGAGGAGGAGGAGGAGGAGGAGGAGGAGCCGCTTCTCTGAGGGACGCTGATCTACGCTCTTTTCTGAAGGACTGAGAAAATGACATTTGTGCTCAGGTTATGCTAACAGACTTTTGGAAATCAGTGCTAAGTTTAACGGTCGACAGGAATACGACATATCTATCCCCGTATATGACATTTAAAACAGCTAGTCACACTGAATATAAGTGATGAGTGTATGTGAGTGATATTAAAGGTAAGAGGGAGCGAAGGGCTCCCATTTTCTTTTTGATGATAGTACCTAAGATGGGACGAAAACCTCACCAGGGAATTGGTTATTTTCTTTGGGCTGTGGTTTGGTTGGCACTTTGTGCATATTCCCCAGAGAGAGTTAGAGGTCACAACTCTCTGCCTATAATACAACAGGGGCTGGTGGACACATTTCTTCAGCCAGCTGGGTTTTTGGAAGTCAAAGGTGTTTATTTGGTTCATTTAAATATGTTTGTTCGTAGTTCTTATATCCTTGACATGTCTGTTAAGTCCACACAAGTAAATGAGGTCATTTTTGAAGTAAAACTTCTTATTTTAAACACAGGGGGTTTGAGGGGAATGAAAAAAACCAAGAAAGAAGATTACTTATGTCTGATTTAGGGGTTGTTAGTTATAATGTTAAAGGTATTAATCATCCCATTAAGAGGAAAAAGATTCTAACTCAGTTGAAAAAATTCAATTGTTCAATAGGATTACTACAGGAAACTCACCTAAATGAGGCTGAACACAAGAAATTGAGAAGAGATTGGGTGGAGCAGGTGTTCTATGCATCTTGTCCAAATGGCAGAAAGAGAGGAGTGGCAATTTTGATGAGTAGATCCAGCGGTCTTGCAGTACATAGGGAAGTAAAGGATATTCAGGGAAGGTATATAGCAGTCATAGGAAAAATAGGTGGAATAGACCTGACCATCATGAATATTTATGCTCCGAATGAAGATGATCCTTCGTTTTTTAAGGACATTGCATCCATATTGGCAAGGGAAGCTGAAGGTACCATAGTTTTAGGAGGAGACTTTAATTGTGTCTTAAACGCGAAATTAGACAAATTACCCACAGACCAGGGACCTCCTAGCAGGAAATCAAAAGCTGCAAAACATATATTGGAAGAGTTAGGGCTTGTAGATAGCTGGAGAGCCAAGAATCCAACGGCAAAAGATTTTACATTTCTGTCTACGGTTCATGGGTCATACTCCAGAATTGATCTGATTTGCATCTCAAAGCAGAGCCTTCATAAAATTAAGGAGTGTGTTATAGAACCTATTACTCTATCTGATCATGGCCCAGTAAGACTGAAATTAAACTTGTGTTTCGAAAGGCATTTTAAATACTGGAGATTAAACATCTCTTTGCTGACAAACCCGATATCCCAAGAGCAATTAAAACAAACTATAGGAGAATACTTTGCAATAAATGATAATGGAGCAGTATCCCTCTCCACCCTTTGGGATGGGGCTAAGGCGGTGTTGAGAGGGAAATGTATTGAAATAGCCGTTAAATTACATAAACAGAGACTTGAAAAGGAGAAACAATTAGAAAGTGATATAAAAAGATTGGGACATGAGCATAGAGTAACTGGGGACAAACATATATTGGAACAACTACAGGAGTGTAGAACTGCTCTGGATGAATTACTTACACGCAAAGCTGAGGGGGCGCTCAGATATACAAACCAAAGATATTATGAGATGGGGAATCGAGCAAGCCGGCTACTTGCCTTTCAGTTGAGAAAAGAGCAGTCAAACCGTATTGTTCCTAAAATAAGGCATCCAACATCCTTAGCTGAGGTTTCACATCCAGTTGAGGTGGCAGGGGCATTTCAAACTTTTTACAAAAATCTTTACGATGCACCAGAGGAAGCTCCAAGCACGGTAAAAATGGAGGGAATATTTAAGGATCTTAATTTAGTAAAGCTATCGGAAGCAGAGGCGGAGGAGTTGACAGCCCCAATTTTAGAAAGTGAAATAGAAGGGATCATTGGACCTCTGAAAAATAATAAATCTCCCGGAACAGATGGTCTGCCAGGTGAATTTTACAAGACCTTTTTGAAGGAGCTTGTGCCTAGGCTTTGTGGGGTCTTTAACTATGCTTTACAGGAAAATGACCCACCTAAAAGTTGGTCAGAGGCCGTGATAACAGTCATACACAAAGAGGGGAAGGATCCACTAGAGCAGGGGTGGGCAAACTTTTTGGCTCAGGGGCCACATTGAATAAAAAAATTTGACAGACGGGCCGGGCCAGTATCAGATGGATGGAGAGTGTTTGTGTGAACCTGTCACAGGAGGACAATGTTTAGGACCCAAATGCAGACCACATGAGAGTATGAGTATCTGGTAAAACAGATTATTGGAGCCAAAGGGAAGGTGGGGAGCCTGTGGTCCGCACAGGGGGTGCTGGGCGGTGTGAGACCCGTGGCTCTCCACTGGACGACGGCGAGGCCGGCAGGGGGCGGTGTGAGAATATAACGTAAATGACTCAGCTTTTTTGTTCAACTCGCTGGTTAAATCTTCATCAATTTGTTCTACACGCCGAGTCACTGTTCTGCGTGATAAACTCAATTTTTCAAATTTGTTTTTGCTCTCTGGACATAAGAGACCTGCTGTTTCTACCATACATTCTTTCAAAAACTCTCCTTCAGAGAAAGGCTTGCTGGCTTTTGCTAATTTGAATGCTAGCAAAAAACTTGCCTTGGTGCTTGATTCTTGTATAGCAGTTTGGCGGAGAAAAATATTTTGCTGACTCTTTAAATTGGCTGCCAACCTCTTAGCAGTAGCCGTCCGTTCTGTCGTTGACTGTTGGCTAGCATAGTTAGCATGCTTGGCGGAAAAAGTGGCGGCTAATATTGTATTCTTTGAATACTGCAATGGTTTCTTGGCAAATAAGACATACTGCCTCTGATCGTACTTCGGTGAAAAAATACTTAGCAGTCCACTCATTAAAGACTCTGCACTCACTGTCAACTTTTCTTTTCTTGGGTCCACTCATTGTGACAGAAGGGATCAATGCAGGAGGATGGCAGGAGGCTGGCAGACAGAACCCTATATGTCACGTGACATGAGCGCGCAGGGTGGCGCAGTTCCGTGGGTCGAATGTGGTTAGTTATGTTAGTTATACTGAGGAAAAATACTCTGCATGCAGCTGTCAGTTCATTTTACAACTCTAAAACTGTTGTAGTACAAACCCTGTCTCCAGCGACAGAAAGTGATTCATATTACCGTAATTCTTCTAAAGTTAACGCTTTACGATATAATTAAAAAGTATGATATTGAAGCCAAGGATCTATTCCGATATTTCCAACTTCGACACTATTTGACCACACACAAGGATTGGGACAAAATTAAGGACATACCAGGCAATTTTGAGGAGTACTGGGTGGAGATAGCTGAGTGTCAAATCCAAACAAAACATGTAATATCTTGTTTATACAGCATAATTCATATGGATACATTCATCAACACACTAGATATAAAAAGTAAATGGGAATTGGAGGCTAACATCATTATTGCAGATGATGATTGGGAATGCTCTTGGTTGTCCTGGCACAAATGTTTAAGTAGTCCAACCTGGAGAGAGTTTAGTTGGAAGCTAAGGATGAGATTTTTTAAAACGCCCTTAGTAATAGCTAAATATGACAAGAAGTATTCCCCTCTCTGCTGGAGAGGTTGTGGCCTAATAGGAGACTTTTCTCACATTTTCTGGGATTGCCCTAAATTGCAGAAGTTCTGGGAGGAGGTAAAGAGGGAGATAGGTAAGATCTTGAACTTAGACAGTTCGATTGACCCACAACAGCTGATTTTGGGAACTACACCTACAAGGGGGCTAGGGAAAAACAAACTGTCTATAATCATTTATGATGTTAATTGCCCACAAAATGATCACAGTTAACTGGCTCCGGCCCCACTCACTGGCCCTGCAGTATGTGGTTGAGAGGGTGGTCCAGGTTGACCAATATGGACAAAAGTTTCTTCAGCGTCTTCCTCTCCACCACCTGCTCCAGAAACTCCTGCTTGCAGCCGATGATGGAGCCGGCCTTCTTAACTAGCTTGTTAAGTCTGTTGCTGTCACCGGCTCCAATGCTGCTCCCCCAGCAGACAATAGCGAAGTACAGGGCGCTGGCCACAACCGACTGGTAGAACATCTCCAGCATCTTGCTGCACACATTGAAGGATCGAAGCTTCCTCAGAAAAAAGAGTCGACTCATCCCCTTCTTGTAGACAGCGTTGATGTTGGCCTTCCAGTTCAGTCGGCTGTCGATGGCAACACCCAGGTACCTGTACTCCTCCACTATGTCCACGTCCTCTCCCAGAACACTCAGAGGACTAGGAGCTGTTGTCTTCCTCCTGAAGTCGACCACCATCTCTCTGGTCTTGGCCACGTTCAGAAGCAGGTGATTCTCACCGGCCCACTTCACAAAGTCACTCACCACTGCCCTGTACTCCTCCTCCTGTCCATCCCTAATACACCCGACCACTGCAGAGTCATCAGAGAACTTCTGCAGATGGCATGACTCCGTGTTGTACTGGAAGTCAGTGTTGTACAGGGTGAACAGGAAGGGAGACAGAACAGTTCCCTGTGGGGCTCCAACATCACTGACCACCGTGCCAGACAGCACACGGCCCATTCTGACAAACTGCGGTGGTTGTTTTGGGGCTTTTGATCGTATCACTTGATCTTCCAGTTCATTCTCGACCTTGGAAAGTTGTTTCCCCTTTTCTATTGTTTCAAGGTCAATAATTAACATTAACTAGATGTTTAAATTACTCGTTACCTGGGAGTTGTTCAAAGTCTGATTGGGGGTGCTCTGGTGCTCTATAGTTAAGACATGACCATGAATTTCTCTGTTGCATATTTCCTTCCATCTCTCTGAATCTAAGGCAAGGCAAGGCAAGTTTATTTGTATAGCACATTTCAACAATAAGGCGATTCAAAGTGCTTCACATAAAACCATTAAAAGCATCAAAACATAATGCAGATTTAACAGTTAACAGTTAAGAAAACATTAAAACAGTCAAAAAGCAAAATAAAAGTAGAAAAAGCAACATAAAAAATAAAAGGTGAATAAAAGTTGCAGTGCAGTTTAAGAAATAAAATGCAGTAGTGAGATGCAGTAATTGAATCTGGTTCAATTAAAGGCAGCAGCAAACAGAAAAGTATTCAATGTGGACTTAAAGGAGCTGAGGGTCTCAGCAGACCTGCAGCTTTCAGGGACCTTGTTCCAGATGTGTGGAGCAGAAAAGCTGAACGCTGCTTCTCCATGTTTAGTTCTGACTCTTGGAACAGATAGTAGACCCGTCCCAGACGACCTGAGTGGCCGGGATGGTTCATAAGGTAGCAGCAGATCACAAACATACTTAGGCCCTAAACCATTCAGTGCTTTATAAACCAGCAGCAGGATTTTAAAGTCAATTCTTTGTTTGACAGGGAGGCAGTGCAAAGACCTCAGAACTGGAGTGACGTGATCCACTTTCCTGGTCTTAGTGAGGACTCGAGCTGCAGCGTTCTGAATCAGCTGCAGCTTCCTGATTGACTTTTTACAGAGGCCTGTGAACACACCGTTACAGTAGTCAAGTCTACTGAAGATAAATGCATGGACAAGTTTCTCCAAATCCTGTTGAGACATAAGTCCTCTAACCCTTGATATATTCTTCAGGTGATAGTAGGCTGATTTTGTAATTGTCTTGATATGGCTGTTCAGGTTGAGGTCTGAATCCATAACTACACCTAGATTTCTAGCTTGGTTTGAGGTTTTTAACATTAGTGATTGAAGCTGAGCGCTGACTTTCAATCGTTCGTCCTTGGGACCAAAAACAATTACTTCTGTTTTATCTTGATTTAATTGAAGACAATTCTGGCACATCCAGAAAAGCTATACATTTGGTGAGAATAATTTGACCAATGGTATAGTGTCGGTCAAAACTATTATATTAAGATTATATAAAAGTAGAATTTCCTTGTATTGTCAAAGTGTGTGCACACGTGTATGGAGGTGTAGACATGGACTGGCAGGCTGTCACTACACAAAATAACCTTGAACTCTCCCCAAACCTGGCAACCTGTTCAAACTCTCTCTACCGCTCTCTTACTCTAACTCATTGTCCCTAAAATCTCCAGCTCTCATCTATTTCCCTTTTCCCTTATCTGTCAACCGCTTTTAGGACCTTTCCAAAAATGTCCTCCCTGTGATCCCATGTCTCCTTCTCCTCTTCTTCCTCCTCCTCACAATGATCTGTTTCTTCTCACCATTAAGCTCTGCAATGTTTACAAAGCCTTCACAACCATATGTGTGTCTACATACATGTGTATATAGGGGTTTCTGTACCTTCCCCAGGGATCTGTGGTGAGAAAAGGATCTAGAAAATGTGATTAGCACCCAATGTCCTGTGAAGCACCATCTTCTTACACACACACACACACACACACACACACACACACACACACACACACACACACACACACACACACACACACACACACACACACACACACACACACACACACACACACAGAGTATGCTCTGTTGGTGTTGTACAACCACCACAAGCTGAACGGTTTTATCAGTGCTCAGGGATTGTCGCCTTTGTTTCCTCAGTACAAAGGATTTAGCTCTGTCCCGCTTTTATTCTGCATCTCCATCCTTGTCACTCTCCATTTCTCCCCATGTCATCCATTCCCATTTTTCTGCCTTCACCTCTATTTCTCAGTGCTTCACACCCCCACTTCCTCTTTCTGCCCCTTCATCCCCACATCTGAAACGGTATAGCGACCGTCCCCATTGGTTGCGCAGACAGAGTCAGTAAAACTGGCAGCCAATAAGCTTTTGGGCTAACAAGGTCACTATTATCCATGAAGCACTGCAATTACTCTGCCGTCTATGTCCCTGCCATGTATGCATATGCAATGTGTTTCCTGTCCTTGTACCTATGCTGCACATTTCTACTGTACAGGAAAACCCTTCTTGGTTATATGGTTTATTCACACCTTGACTGAAAGGAAAGGTAATTTTATATGTTGGGGGATCATTTGATGTAATTTTCCACATTTCTTTTGTGCATTTTTAGACAAAATGCAATTTTAGAAAAATTGAAGTGAGAAACTGTTAGCCTCTGTGCGATTTGTCATACATTTGCAATCAGTTTATGCATTCAGGTCAAAGCTATGTACATATTTATTGCAAATTCTCCCACATGTGAATCCGGCACCATGCTGCTCTTCAAAGACTGGGGATGGAAAGCTGTCACACTCCTCCCCTCCCCCTTCTTTCTCCAACTCATTCCTTTTCTCGCTATTTACTTGCCACAGAGACAGTTATATATTTGTACCAGTCAGTCAGCCAGGCTGCGTTTCAGCATTCCTCTTTTTGTTCTTCAGATATTGCCTTTTTACCAACGTCTTGTGTTATAGACAGAGAATATTTAGAAAACAAAAATTCTCACAATGTGTTATTGAGCAACATCAGGATTCCTAAACCTCTCTTCTGGCATCTGACTGAGCGTAACCTAATTTGCATCATTAGATTCTCTCAACTGTGGAATAGCTTTGACCTTCCTCGATCATTAGTGACAGAGTGAGACAGTCAAAGTGTACCTCTTACCTCCCGCCTGTTCGCTCTTTCTCTCCTCTTCATATACTCGCTTCTTTCTTGTCCTGCATGTCCATCATCTCCTCCCCAGATACCCAAATCTATCAGTTGCTCACATTGTGGTCATATTATGCAGCTCTGCACTTATCTTTTTCATTTTCATCCCTTCAATTTGTTGTGATCACACTTCTTCCTGCACTTGTCCTATTTGCGGCGGTATCTCGAGGAGGCGTCGTCTGTCTTGGTTTAAAATTCCCTGTTTGGCTTTCACATATCTAACGAGCTGGAGAATTGAATTAATTTATTTTCTTCTCAACACCGAAGAGATATAGAAACACACTGCCACAACTCATTCACACTCCCAAACATGCACACACGCTAAGCTGTACAGGGTGAAAAAGGAGCCGATGCCTTTCAGGTGAGATGTCTCCAAGGAAATGTTTTCCTTAGAAGCAATCGCCCAGCTATGAACGCAATATGCGGCTGCTCCGTTGATGCTGAGAAGAAGACGTGATTTCACTTCCCAGAGACCAACCCTCCAGATCACCCCACCATTTTGTCATCTGGAAATTCATTAGCCTTTAGAAAGGAAATGACACCAGAAATGAACTCCCTTCGAATCCCATCTAGAGCCTTGTAATCACAACCGCGATGACAGTCTTGTGTTTACGTGAAGGAGAGATTTGTCTTCTCCGACATCAATATAAGACCTCCTTTAGCAGCATGACCCACACAATACTGCACGAGTACTACTACTACTGCTGAATATTCTGCACGTATTTCACAAACGTGAGGAAATAGCTCACGGCGCTGACCAAGCTTTTTTGGAAGCACGTCTGAGATAATTAATGAGTCATTTCAATCCACGCGAGTAATAGGCCACAGATCCCCAAAGGGCAAGACTAATTCAAGGCTGTTCAGTCACTTGTCAGACTGTGTGTCACTCAAAATGATTGGTGTCTGCATGTGTGAAAGTTTTTTCCATCAGACAGGTCAAGTTTGATTGAATGATTTTATCTCTGCTATTCTTAACTCTTTCCCTCTAACTTGAACTCTTGCTCATAATAATCTCTGCACTTGTTGGCTAATTGCACCTCAGGATAAGCACTTGCCACAAAAATTATTTTCCTGAATAAACTTTTAAAAAGCCATGTCAACACAGGCTTATTCGCGTGCATGCACAGGCACAATTTGTGTAGCTTCAGTAGTGCACGTGTCGACTTAATGATGTGTAAGTTCTCTATCTGCCTACCAGATGGCGGGTGTCCAAATGCCTGGTCTACATAGCAAGCTCCTCATGTTTCCTGAAAATGTATAGCACCGTAACACAGAGGACATTTCAACACATCACAGCGATTCTGCTCGGATCGGAATCGAAAACAGAAAGCCTTTTTTATTTTTTTATCTTCAGGATGTAAAATTGGGCTCTGTAGTTGCTCCAACCTGCTCGTTAATGAGGCAAAGTCGCATCCTGGATAACAGGAGCTTGTACTGACACTGCCATACTGAAACTGCTGAATGGAGATGAATGAGGTTGAAATGTGTCGACAAGTAAAATCCCTTGTTCAGGGAAACATTCTTGTACTATTCTTGTGAGCTACGTAACATTTCCATCGTCTTGTGATAATCAAAGTTTTACTCACACGCTTTAAGGATTTGCTCATATGCCCATGTATTTAGGCTTTGAGTGTTTGTGTATGAGTCAGAGCTGTAACATAAGTGAATATATGTTGGGAGCATAAACAGACCATAATTTAGTGATAATGTGTGGGTGACCTTTGTTAATATGTAAACTAATCCGTTCCCACTTTAGACCTGGCATTTCACAAGTGTCTGCCGACTAAGGCATAACCCCTGAACACCCAGATCACATGACTTCCTAAAAGGTGGAGGGGGAAAAAGTGATGTCACAAGGTAGAAATAGTGTTTCTGGGTGCACTACAACTGAAAACGTACACACGTAAAACCTGAGCAGAGACAATATGGTTGCAGGCAAAGTTACCCATCTAATAAGCCGGATCCCTGGGCCAGCCTCTGTTGTTTGTGTACTGCACTATGTGTGTGTGTGTGTGTGTGTGTGTGTGTGTGTGTGTGTGTGTGTGTGTGTGTGTGTGTGTGTGTGTGTGTGTGTGTGTGTGTGTTTGTGTTTGTCTTTCCATGTGTCTGTGCTCTCAGTATGTGTATCCATGTTTGAGCCAGAGAAAAGGAGGTCAAAACACAGCAGGGTGTGAGAATCATCAGAATAGCTACCACTAATTAAATGTGCCAGGCCGTTGCGTAAAACAAAAGGATCCATGTTGTGATCCTCTAAATGTGAGCACTGACTGGAATCCTCTTTGTTTTTAACATATTACACGTTTAAATTGCCAGAGAAACGATTAACCCCTTTAGACCCAATGTCTACTGTAAAGGGGCATCAAATATGTATTAGTCTGTGCCAAAGAAAATAGTCACTTACGCCAGACTACAGACAAAGTAAAGTATCTCAACAACAATCAGAAGGATTTCTGTGAACTTTTGTACAGACATTTATGATGCTCTAAGGATGAATCTTTAGGATTTTGGTGATTCTCTGACTTTTTCTCTAGCACCACCATCATGATGTTTGTTCAGTGCCAATTAGCGAAGTTAGCATGCAGAACTAAAATGGGGAACAATTGGATGGTACACATCAACAAGTTGCTCACATTGTCAATGCGAGCATCATTTAGCCCAAATCAGCACAGTGCCCTAAGTATAGTCTCACTAGACTTAGATTTGTTTTGTAGTTGTGAAAATCATGTCAACCATAAAACATGTTTCCTATATCATGTTAATGTCTTATCAAAGTGGTGAGGTTAATTAGCTAGCAAAAACGTTCAGATCTTTAGCTCTTTGATTTGGGGGATGAGAATGAAAGTTCTGGCAGGACAGTAAAGTTAGACACGCCTGAAGGGGTTTAACTTTAGACAGCATATTTCATTTTTGACATCTGTTGTGTCATGTGTGTGTAGGTGCATATAGTGATTGTCCTATCACTGTATTAATGGGGATTATTTCTTCGTTAATCTCAATGTGTGTTTGTTCCATACAGGTCAGTAATGCAATGCTGCCACAGATGGGGCACAACAGGGGTTATAGATAAATTCAAAGATGTTGGTTCTACTTTTGAGATCAAACGGTGTTTGAAATGATTCATTGGATGCTGCAGTGTCTTGTTTTTGTTTTTCCCTTTAATCCCACCATCCCTCTGTGTATATTCATCACAACTGTCAAACATGGGACTCTCTTCAACTGTCAGATTACACCCAGAAAGAAAAAAGAGATAACAAAGACGGAGGGAGAAAGAGAGAGACGGAGAGAGAGTGTAGGATTCCAGTTTAATCTATTTTGGGTACACAGGGGATTTCACGTAAAGGTTGAAATACCAATGCTGTGAAAGCTGAGACACTGAAAACTATTTAGCGATTACTTTTGTGATCAGGAATACTTTCTACCAAATGTATTGTTTGACAATTGTCAAATGTATTAATGTAATCTGATTGCCTAGACAAGATACAGAGGGTGGGTTATTTTCGACAGGTGAATGGTTAAGTAAAGCGTTTCACTGATTATCTTTCTGGTCGCTCTTGCAGTGAGCACCAAAAATGTAATTACTGCCAAAAATGTTTTATATAAAGACACTCTTACTTCAGAGGATTGAACCACACCCCCACCACACACACACACACACACACACACACACACGCACACGCACGCACGCACACGCACGCACACGCATCATTGATGTTTGCCATGGATTTGATTCTCTGGACTGCACAGCCCTGTTGCTCATTATGACAGAGGAAAATAACAACCAGTATTGAGTGGGAGCAAAATCAAGCAAGGAACAAAGTAACACTAGGCATCAAAGAAGTAAAGCAAGCATATTGTATCTCTCTTTCTCAATGTGCATGTTCTCAACGACACATTTGATTAAACACCTTACCCGCTGAAGTTCGATAGGAACAGCGAGAACAGCTGAGCCTGGATACCAATCAAGTGCACCGGATACTGACTTACTGGTTATTTTAGTTGAAGAGAACAAGGGAGTGAAATAGTTAAAAGTCCAAAGACAAACAGTGTTTGTGTCTGGATTCAAATTTAGAAGTTCTCTCCAAAGAATCAATTTAGTTTTCATTTCATAATCCATCATTGTCAGCAAACTTGATTTATTTGACATTTCTTAAGGTGCCATTGACCACATTCATAGATTGAATGTAATAATACATCCAATGGGGCGACTGCGGCTCAGTGGTTAGCATGCCGTCTTTCAATCAGAGGATCGGTGGTTTTTCAGTCCGGCTCCGCTAGTCCATGTCGATGTGTCCTTGAGCAAGACACTTAACCCCGAATTGCTCCCCGTTGCTGTGTCTAAGGTGTATAGAGCAAAAATGTAAGTCGCTTTGGACAACCCTGTCTCCTAAAAATTACGTTCCCCCAGAACTAATACCCATTCCCAATTGCGTTTGATCAGAAACCAGTGTTGGGGGGAACGAGTTACAAAGTAACGGATTACAGTAACGTAATTACTTTTATAGGTAACGAAGTAAAGTAACGCATTACACTCAAAATATTGGTAACTACACTACTTTGCTAGACCTTAGTAACGCGCGTTCCTGCGTTACTCAAGACATTTTTACCAGTCCGAAAAGTTCTCTTTTAGCGGCGCGCGAGTCACACGACACTTCCTGCATGAACAGTCTATCACAGAACTCGATCTGAGTGATTTGAGTGACGTAGCTGCTGGTGCGTAGAAGGAGGGAATCGGGGAATGGATGAGACGGAGACGGAGTGCCCGGATCCAACTGGGAGGTTCTCTCCAGGTTCCCTAGGATTAAGGATATTGCAAAGCAATACAACACTCCAATACCATCAAGTGCACCTGTCTGTAATGAATTGGAGCTTCTAATGAGGACAAGACACGTCTGGTATGAACGGAATCACTTTACTGGTGAACTGCAGTATTACAACTGTTAAAGCATTGAGAACGCGCTCTTGCACCTGACATGTATATATTTTCCACACGTAACATCAACATTAGTTAGCGTCAACAAGCACGTATCATTGTACTGTCTGCCTTCAAAGTAAAAGCACTTCCTGTTTCCATGCTCTTCACAATAAGAGTAAATCATGTAATAAAACAAGTTACAACACTGTCGAAAGGCTTTTCAGACTGGGCAGTATTGTTCTGACCCCAAGGAGGAACAGGCTGTCGGATAAAAGATGCAAGAGACTTTTACTCATGCGATACAATCGCTATTTTGAAGAATAGAGAAAAATGATAAACTTCATAAGATATAGTGCACTTTCTGTTTATTTAGGCAAAGATGAAGTGGATTTTCTGTTTATTTAATTGCATTTTCTGTTTCTATTTTTTGGGTTAAGTGCATTTCTGCTTCTATTTTATGGGAAAAAGTGGCATTCATTTTTCTATTTTTCTTAAACCACTACAATGATTCCTATAACAAGCTGGTTTTGTTCTTAGGAGTCAGCCCCCATTTGGTTTAGTGGGGTCTCATGTTTCCAAAAGCCTGTTTTCAATGTGTTATGCTGTTTGACCGACCTGAATGTCCCCACCATACACAGCCTCTTGTATCCTGTTTGTGGATTTTAAAGTGAGGCATATTTCTTTGGTCAGACAGTGTGAACAGGGTTAATGTTCGTTCAAGTTAATGGCTGAGTTTTATATGCCATTTTGTTTTACATGTTTACAATTACAATGCACTATGTGGAAAGGCTAAGAGATGCCCTTTATTGAACATAAAGTGATGAAAGGGCCATGATGTTTGTCTATGTATCTTGCGGTTAATTTGGACATTTGCTTAAAAAAAAGGAAAGTAAAGTAACTAGTAGTGAAGTTACTTTTCAAATGCAGTAACTAGTAAAGTAATCTAGTTACAATTTTCAGAAGTAACTAGTAACTTGTAACTAGTTACTTTTACTACCCCAACACTGTCAGAAACGTATCTCCTCCCTGATTATGTTTGTGTTTGACGTATTACACATACGTTGATTATACACATATGTTGATTATACACGTATTTCTGTTTTATTGTTTTTATGTTTGTGTTTGACGTATTACAAATATGTTTATAATCGTGTGTTTGTGTTATTGTTTTCTTGCTTTATTTAAGCATATTTTAATTTTTAAACTCTGCAGAGAAAAAAGAAGAGGGGTGGCGTGAGGCCAGTGACGGGAGCCCGAGAGTCGGCCGCACCGGGAGCCGTAGACCGTTTGCCCGCCATTGTTAGGCCGGTAACGGGCCAGTACGGGCCGGTCTTCAGACACTTGGCGTCGCCGTCAGGCCGTCGGTAACAGCCTCCTTTGCGCCGGCTCCGGTCTTCTCTGAGTCGGGTTGTTTGTGAATGCAGCCCAAAGTGTGTGATAAACTCCATTGAGTGCAGTAAACCACTGCGATCATCAGCAGACACTCGGATCTCTGTGGTCACATCAAGTGCAGAATCTGGCGTGAAAAATATTCAAACGAACGGAAGGAGTAACGGGACCCAACATCCGGTTTTCAAAATTTTAACTGATATGAATGTGTTCAGAACATTTCTGATCACATCCACATTGTATACTCTTTTACATTTAAAGATGTATAATCCTCAGACAGCCCATATCCCCATCAAGGCCACACAGGACACATTTGTCATTTTAATAATCAAATGTGTTTTCATTAGCATCTAAATTCACTTCAATGCTTATCTAAATTCACATATAGTGATAGACAATGGTGGAATCCTTAATGTATTTTAAAAGTATTTAAATCAGTTCCCTCAAGAAAGGGCAATGTTTGAAATGTAATTTACAAGAGTCCTGGATATTTTAAATTGCCTATCGAGGGCAGTAATGTTAGTTATAAAATGAAAAATTGTGCAAATGTACATTTGACATGAACATTTGCATGTCAGATGCACATTTGCACTTTTGACATTTGACATGTACATGTTTGCATCTAACTAAAGTCAGATGCACTGACTGAAAGCCCTCGTGGCTGTGCTTTCAGTCAGCACCATCAGACTTGTAGCGAAGGTTTATTCAGACAGTATGACATGTTCTTGTAGAAACCCCAAATACAAGTACAAACCAGAAAATGAGCATATGTTGAGTTCATCATTTGTATTGGTTAATACATTCATCCATTTCATGACGCTTATCCGGCTCCAGGTCACATCAATTTCATTAATGATATGACTGAATATATGATCGCGAAACATGTATTTAATTGCTTGCTATGTGGTGTGAAAGCTGTTAGAAAGTCTGATATTTAACTCTGTCAACCCTGCAGAACCTCTTTCATCATTTCCCTAGTGTTCAACTGTTGGACAGAACAGGTATAATTAATTAATTTACTGTATTTAGTTCAGAGAATAATCATTGATTAATTGCCTCCATACTTTATGGATCACTTTGAGGAACTTTTGCTGCATCGAGAGAAACTGATATGAGTGACCAAAGCTATCAGTGTCATGAGATTTCAGACTCTCTGCTGAGCCTGCCGCCCCTCACTGAGGTCTCTGCGTTGGTGAAGTTCAAAGGGAAAACATTTGACAGACGCACATGCATACACACACTCTCTCTCTCTCTCTTACACACACACACACACACGCGCACACGCACACACACACACACACACACACACACACACACACACACAGACACAGGGATGAAGCAACCTTTTGGACTCATCTCCATTCTGATCCACTTTGCGTCGTCTACCTTCTGCCCACACATCAACCCAGACAGCTCCTGTCTGAATGCACAGACATTTATTGTGTGTGTGTGTGTGTGTGTGTGTGTGTGTGTGTGTGTGTGTGTGTGTGTGTGTGTGTGTGTGTGTGTGTGTGTGTGTGTGTGTGTGTGTGTGTGTGTGTGTTGGAGTATTATTCAACCAAGAGTTATTCCAATATGAAATGTATTTTTAGATGATGAAGTAAATAGTTTTTCGGGGGGTGTTTGTTGGAAAAGTCATTTGAGGACTGAGATTATTTCCCCCTTAATGAACAAGCAGCACATGGTTGTTGTTGTTTTGTCTTGTGGGGTTTTATCTTAGCTTGTTTTAGCTTTTGTTTGTTGTGTTGTTGTTCCTCTGTGGCTGTCAGGCATTGTTCTTGATGCACTGTGCGTTCTCCACTGACATTCAGTTTCAGTGTGATTATGGCTGACTTTGAAGCAGTTGGAGAACAGAGGCCATGGAGTTTGGCATCCTCAACTCATGCCACTTTTAACTAAATAACTCTCTGTTTTGGTGGCGTTTCACTTTGCTGTGCTTCGCATGAAAGATACAGACAGAAAGATATCAGCTCAGAGAAATCACACAGATCTGTCAAGGGTTTTTGGGATCACCCGTTCAGATGATAAACAGTACAGTTGGATGAGTCAGAAACTGTCTCTAGTTTGGTGGAACATCATCCCCTGTACGAGAAGACAGTCATCATTACGGGGGTGATGCTTCCCCAAAAGGTGTGTGTGTGTTGCGTGTTGTGTGGTGTAAGCCTCTTGCTTTGCTGCAGACTCGAGTTCTCAGGAGTACATGAGAGGATTGAGACTGACAGTATGGATCTGTTACCTTGTATCCTCAGTTTAGCAGCTCATCTACTCGGTGTATGCAGTGGCTGTGTGTGTGTGTGTGTGTGTGTGTGTGTGTGTGTGTGTGTGTGTGTGTGTGTGTACAATTGCAATGCTTTCAAGAGCCACTTTCTAGTCATTTTAATAGTTTCGCTAAAAATTAAGAACAATTCAAATGTATTGAGCATCTCACTTCGACTTAGAGCAAAAATTAAATTTAAATAGTAACTTAACACCGTGAAAAGCTGTCTAATGTCACAGGGTCCTGGGCCCTATTTCTCGTACGTGGTTCAACAAAGTCGATCAAATGTCCTATTATCCATCTTAAATTAGCGAGATGATTGACATCAGGCTAACTCGGTTTCTCAACGGCAGATCCGTGCTGAAACTGTCTCGTTAATTCTAACCAGACATCAGTCATCTGGATAAATGCACGTTGATAATATAAATTATTATATTCTGTAGATATTCTGCATTTCATTATTCTTATGTCTATTAGAGTTCAGGTTGTGCGAGGTCAGTTTAACAAATACTGTCTGTGAGAAGTTTCTGTGAGAACAGTCTGTTGTCTGTTCTCAAGGTTCCACCTTGATACCAAATATATCAGACAAGTTAAATGCGTCAGTGTTGGGAAAATGTATCGGCTAATTTGAAGTGCTTCATCACCCAAATCAATCAGATTATATTTGTTTAAATGTGCCTGCTGTAGTATACAAATTAATATATACTTGTGAGGATATATGTACTCTTTGTGCGTATGTATCATGTACTATATTTGTGGAAAAACATGTGTAGATTACCATATAACTAGGAGTTTGAATATGTGTATGGGTGTATCAGTATGTATGTATTATTCATAATCAGAAATTCAATCAATTGAAGCAGTGATAAGTATTCTTATCATGAGTCCAGCTTAATAATTATTGTTTTCATTATTATTTTAAATCACAGTGTGTTCACTGATGCCAGTTTAAATACACTAGTCTAATAAAATACACTTTACTAACACAATATCCTATACTAATACAATGCACTAATAACAGACAATATACCAATATAATATATTAATACAATATACCAATAAAAGAGCCGTTACTATAAAAAGGGGTGTAGGGCTGGGACTGACCAAGGGATGAGGAACTGCACTGGTGAGGGTCCCGAAATAAAAAGAAAGCACCCCGATCACACGTGTCCGCTCACATCACTCACACACACAGCCACACGTGAGGGTCCTGGACCAGGGGTACCCTAAACCACACAACACACGTAGGGGGACCCCAACACCCGGAAGCACCACTCCCACCACCTCAGTCCCGCCGCACCTACAAACACACAGAAAAACAATTAATCCCAGGTTCCGGTTCTCCCAACAAAGGAAACTCAACCAAAAGACAATTAAGAAACAAAAGGCAACGGGAAACAAAAAGAAACAAAAAGGCAAATAAGGACCAAACAATAACCGAGAACAGGAATAATCTATTATAAACCCGCGATAAAAGGGGCTCGCTAAAATAATTAGTTCCTTCCATACCAGTCCGATGGCGTTTCCCACACAAGGCGGGGCGCCGTGCTGGTTCGACTCCGCGGCCGACGCAGTAGGCCGACACAGCCGAATCAGTCACTCGTAGGAAACCAGGTTGGTACAAACACAAGACTAGGTGCAAGTCGGCCGTCGGCGAAATCCGCCGTAGGCAAAACAGCAGGTGCTTCTTGGTGGCGCTGGCTAGCGGTGCACCCTTTTGCGGCAGCGTTCCGCCCGAACTTAGCCAACCGTGTCCTATGAGCCGGGAAGACATCAATCAAATAATAATAAATCCCGAAACTACCTGACTGGGCACAAGGAAGGCACCTACCGCTCAGGCAAGGGTTCCGATCCGCACCGGAAGGAGGCAAGACGCCATATGAGGAGGTCACAGCCAGCTATATAAAATCAGACGGATTATGAATACGTCGCCACGAGACACTATAAGATCAAGAGTCGCTCGGAACTCACCACGGCGATCTATAGGGACATCTCCTGTGCAGGAGGGGGGAGCCCACGAACGTCCATGGCGGAAGTCTAGACCCCGAACACGCGCTTGACGTCAGGAGGGAACCACTGCAATCTCCGTCACCTTTATAGGAGGCCCGCCCACCGCTATTGGCTTATAGTTTAGGGGATGCGCCGAGACCCAGCGACCAAAGCTCCCTCCCGCTACATGTGCAATAAAACACTTTTGGCTGTAAACAGATAAAGGTCAAAGGAGGCAGTCTGTCTCAATCAGTTCACACTCGCTACCTCAGTGACTCAGAGTTGTTTGAGGAAGAGGATGCAGCTACAGTAGGGTTGCATGGCACCAAGCAACGTCATGAGCGTCCTCTCTCTTTGCAAACTCAAAACAATTTACGTGTCTTTTACTTTGCACACTGAAATGATGGCAGCTTTGAAAATGGGCAGTTTTCTTTGTGAACATTGGGAGCTGCGGTTTATGGTTAATGGGTCTCGCTGTAATGAAGTCCATGATGTAGACCAGTGGTGCTCAACCTTAGTAGTACCGCCTAACCAGTGCAAAGCATTTTGGGTTGAACAAAAGATGGAATACACATTGCTGTCATCAGTGTCTGATTTAAATTTGAATATTTAAAATTCAGTTCAGGAACTTACACTTATGTTTTATTGAATATTTATTAAATAACATTTTTTTAAAGGATTTTTTAATGGATGCTAATTTTAAATATTTTCTTAACAAAATCTCACATACCCCCTGGAGTGTTTTCACATACCCCCATTTGAGAACCACTGATGTAGACAAGCGATCAAGAGTTAGCAAATGTTGACTAGATGTATATATTTAGTTGATTCTTTATGTGTTCTTTCAGTTTTGTGTTTCCACTCCAGGCGTTGTGCGCCTCATCAGTGTGGGGATCCTGCTCTTTGAGCTGCCACCCAGGGCTTCTTCTATTTCTTTCCACCTAATTATTTTGTGATGACAGTTTTCCTTTGTTATCATCAAGGGTCTACATTTGGGAGTTGTTGTTTTTGTTTTCACTGACTAGATTACAATCTGAGCATTGTAAAACCTTTCTGTGACTCAAACTTTGATTAGAGGAGGTACAGATAAACTTAAATCGACTTTTCAGACTTACAAATGAATCTTTCATATTGACGTGGACTTGATGTTAACTAGATTAACATGACAAAACTGAGAATTCCCAGGCTTAAATAAAATCATAACTCTTCGCTTTGAACACATTTACCACAGTTGTCTTCCATCCCATTGTCGTCCCCTTCTCTCCCCCTATTCAGTGCATCTGTATTAGAGAGCTGCTAGCTCCACACTTGACTTGGGCTTAAAATGGAGTGACTAAGCACAGATTTAATATTGGACTTATAGCTACTTAGCAATGGAAAGCACAAACTGTCAGCTTACCTCTGAAAAGTAAAAACTTGTCAAGTTTGCACCTCGGTTGGTTGGCGACAATAAAATGTAAAAGCTCTCTCTATAATAACCTGCTGACTGCTCGACTGCGTCTACATCACTGATTCTATTTTTAAAGATTTTTATTGAGTGTGTGTGGGGGGGGGAGGGTGTGGGTGTGTGTGGGTGTGGGTGGGTGGGTGGGTGCATGCAAAAGCCAAAAAGCTAGACAAAGCTTAGGAACGAGGGACGAGGGTTGAGGAGATCTACGCTCTGCTGGCCGAATATAAAGGCTTGTAAAGGCTACCAGTCAACATGGATGACCTATTTACAGTCAGACACACTGCCACACAAATACACATCAGACAATGACCACAACCTCATTTTTCTCCACAGTATTCTTTGAAGCGTTCTTTCATGGCAATATGGTGTTTTTAATCAGGTTACCCTGTCTGTGAAAATCAGGTGAAACAACCGGTGTTTGAGGCATCTGGCCGTGGTCAGAGCAGGTTGATGCATCTGTGATTGGACAGGGATGTTGTTCCCCAACATCTGTTCATCGGGTCAGCTATCTAAAAAGTTAATTATTTTTTGCTTCCGGGCAGATTTTCATCCTATTCTTCTCCATCTCTCTCTCTGCCTGGACAGCTGGCCTGCTGCAGAATCTGTCAGGATAGTTGTTGGATTTGACACTGCTATTACCTTAACATCTGGCAAATGTTAATTTGCAGTTTGTGGTGTCAATTTGAGGCCTCCTAGTGTGATTTTGTGTGTCTTGGCTGTCCAGATGTGGGAACGACTTGCAAGACTTACACTGAGCTCTTTTGAAATAGAACAGAGACACAAGCGGCTGATGAAACCACCTGCTGCAACAAAACTAGAACAGATACATCTTTAGTGTTTGCCATGTATTTGTCTGCACACTGAACTCTTCTGGGTCTGTGGGTTTAATGAAGTGTGTATGTGTGTGTGCTTAAAAGATTTCTGCCTGTCCTTGAGTCCAGCAGTGAGGACCTTGTCTGCCTCCACGGTGTCAGCGCACTGATTCATGCTGCAACTGCCACTGATCCGTAGGACGACTCTCATGGGGGAGGACAGGCTGCATCCATCACATGGCCAAAGAGTTCACTGACACAGACACAAGACACGCGCATACTAGCATACTATTACATGACATGAAACTGAGTATAAAGGGCGTTCCAATCGCATAGTATGCAAATGTTGTGTATAGGAGAAATACTTGGATGTTTACGTTAAACCGTTCAAACTGGAAGCAAATAATCAGATCTTGAAGACAGACTGTCCACACTGTTATTTGCAAGTGATCAGAATGAACTTTTGTGTTTAGACATCCCCAATTTATCCGCATGGGTTGCTATGGTGACACCATAGGCATCACTCGCTACGTAGCATTGCTGGTGAGACAAGGAAGCATTCGCTTTTGAAACAATGCACAGTCATGGTGCAGAACTCCACCCTCACTCCAGACAACCTCAGCGACAGAAGAGGCTGGTAAACATTGTGATGGGGAAGCAGCAGGGAGTAAAAGTGAAAGTGCCAGTAAACAGCATGGACTCTGCTCAGCACTTCCACACTTTGTAATCCAATTTGAGCAGCCAGAGCATACAAACTGAGACGCATCTCTAGAAATCTGATTAGAATCGCTTTTCAAATCACTTTAAAATATGGTTTGGATCTGATTTGCCAAAATTGCATTTCATGGGTTTTTTAGCTGTCCAGAGTTTCTAAAATTAATCTGGATATGCCAAAATACGGAATTGAGCTTGTAGTCTAAACAAGGCCTTCTAGATTATATAGACTACAGAGAATGAGACGAGAGTTTACTAGACATACTCAAGCACCCAAAATGGATTGCAAGTATTCAGACTGTGTGGTGGTCGACTGTAAATCAGACACGGAAAATAATTAACCCTTTGGATAAAATATATACAAATGATGGTTGGTGACGTTAAGGTACAGTTAAGAGGAAAAGCTCATGGCTGATAATTTTTCCCTCTGTTTATCTCAATAAGAAACTAAAATTTCAACCTCATTCTGGCACTAGAGGAATGGTCAGGTTATCACCAAAGTCCCTTTGGGAACCTCTAGTAGGGAGTAAGAGGTGAGGAAATAGTATCATGTCATTTAGCTGGTGCTGGGATGCGAATGCTGGTTTTGTTTTGTTTTGTCTTATAAATAGTTTGTTATTTGGGAACACCTGTATACTCGTGTTTGTTTATCAGATCTCTCAGTTACTCTCCTGGGCTTAACTCCACGAAGACGCTGAGGTTTGCAGCTCTGTTGTTGTGGTCATGGGGAGTTGTTGCTGGTTAATAGTGCGAGGCTGAGTTGCTGCTGAGAACTGGGTCAGCCTCCTTCTGCCCGCGTTTTGTCTCAGCAAATGGAAAAGTGTGCCAGATTTCAACCAGATCCTTCAAATATAGGATCTGTAAACAATATTATATACAATTGTTGGACTATTCACCCTGGGGCTTAGTAGATGAGACACACCATCTCTGGGGTTTTACTGTGAGTTTGTATGTGTGTGATCATGTGTGAAAATATGAGTTTTGAGCATGTGTACGAGGAATTTTCAATTTTGCTTAAATCCCATTTCATCTAGTTGGATCCAATTGACGGCAACATATTGAAACAGTGTTCAAGTGGCTATTTTCAGAATCCAACTTTTTACAGGAGAGACTTGAGGCAAAGCAAAGCAAGGAGAGACTGACAACTTACTCCTTTAACTGTTCTAAAGACCACCCATTCAGCATAAACCAACCCATATATTATTAATCTGCTTGACTCTTCCTTCCTCTACTGCCAGCATAAGAGTGCATTTTAACATGATACTCCCTTGTGGTGATGACATACTTCATCTGTAAAATAAACAAGCAAATAGTCAATATTTAATCATCTGGGGTTTGAAGATTTTGAGCATGAGAGCAGAAAATGTGTCTCGCACACGTTTTTTCCTCAAGTGTATAAGTATCTCCACTTACTGCTAATGAGATGGACACTGCGTTGTGTTTCAGATCTAATGCCAGGTGCTCTTTGACTGTCTCTGAGTTGAAAATGGTGTGTGGGAGAGATGACAGGTTGCCTGAAGGAATGTTGAAGCACGAGTGATTCATCTCATCACCGCGCAAGAAGAAAAAAAAAAGGTTTAAATTCATACCCAGCAAAATGTCACGTCCTACGCATACATGCATCAGCACATACCTGATCAAACACATTATGTGACTTGAGTGCACAAGGATTCAAACACTTACTTCTCTTCACATTTCATACCGTGCATGGCTTCCAGGCATAATGTGAATGATGAGGAGCTCAGTCTGTGTTTATGCGTGCTGATAATAAATTAATTGTATTTGTCTAAATGGAGCAGACGGCCTCAGTGCTGCAAGGAGAGCTGAGGAGGTGCAATGTGCATGAATTCAGCTGAAGCAGGAAGCTCCCTCACACAGGCTCCCAGTGTCCCAGTTCTCCAGCTGAATGCATAGATACATTTGTGAAAAGACAAATGATCTTAAATATCTTTCATGGAGCCGTGTTCCTGTAATTTGGTCTCATTAGTTGTATTTTAATGCCGTGTCATGATATGTCTCAAATATCCACAGCTTTCGGGGAAATATTACTTAAACTAAACATAGATAATTCACAGTGTGTTAATGCAATTTTTATGAGCCTTCGAGAAGATAATTTTCACATCCTCTTTCTCGAGTATCATTCATTATCCTCATGTTTCCTATTTCTCCTCTCTCGTTGCTTCTCTCCTGTTAATTTTGCCCCTCTGTCTCATCTTGCAGGTGTATGGTGCACTGACCCTGCCTTCAAAAGGCAAGGAGTTGGAGGACCAGGGCCATGACTGGCTCTCCTGGCCCTGGTGGGCGTGCCTTAGCGCCATGGCAAAGGGTGCGGCGGTGGGTCCTGGCTGCTTCTTTGGTTGCCATAATAACCTTGACCCTGCCAGGAAATAGCCAGGCCTGTCCACCACGGTGCGAGTGCTCGGCTCAGCTGAGGTCGGTGTCGTGCCAGCGGCGGCGGCTGATAAACATCCCAGAGGGCATCCCCACGGAGACAAAACTTCTGGACCTCAGCAAGAACCGAATCCGCTGGGTTCAAGTAGGTGACCTGGCACCGTACCCGCGGCTGGAGGAAGTGGACCTCAGTGAGAACCTCATCGCCACATTGGAGCCCAATGCCTTCGCCACCCTCCAGAGTCTTAAAGTGCTGAAGTTACGGGGAAACCAGCTGAAGTTAGTGCCCATGGGTGCTTTTGCCAAGCTGGGCAATCTGACCAGCTTAGACCTGAGCGAGAACAAAATGGTGATTTTATTGGACTACACCTTTCAGGATCTGAGGGGTGTGAAACATTTGGAGGTGGGAGACAACGACCTGGTATATATCTCCCACAAGGTAGGCTCTCCAGCATTTTGTTTGTATCATCGCAAAGAAGTGAAGGGAGGAACATTCCATTTATTTAAACTTCTTTTTCTTTCTTTTTTATAGGCATTCTCAGGGCTGGTGGGGCTGGAAGATCTCACAATAGAGCGCTGTAACCTGACATCCATTTCTGGACAGACCCTATCGTACCTGCGCAGCCTGGTCACCCTTCGCCTCCATCACCTCAGCATCATTGCTCTGGAGGACCAGAATTTCCGCAAGCTCTCTAACCTGCGGGGTCTGGACATCGATCACTGGCCGTACCTGGAGTACATCTCCCCTCTTAGTTTCCAGGGCCTGGATCTCCACCGGCTCTCCATCACCAACACCAACATCACCTCTGTCCCCTCCGCTTCATTCAAAAACCAGGTGCACCTCACCCACCTCAACTTGTCCTACAATCCCATCACCACACTAGAGCCCTGGGCCTTCAAGGACCTGCTGAGGCTGAAGGACCTCATCATGGTAAGCACAGGGTTGATGACAGTGGAGCTACATGCCCTTGGCGGCCTTCGGCAGATCCGGGTCCTCAACTTCTCCTCCAACGACCTGCAAACTCTTGAAGAGGGCTCCTTCCACTCTGTCAACAGTCTGGAGACCCTCAGAGTGGATGGGAACCCCCTGATGTGTGACTGCCGTCTCTTGTGGATCCTGCAAAGACGCAAGACCCTCAACTTTGACGGCAGAGTGCCGGTGTGTGCCGGGCCGGTGGAGGTGCAAGGTGTCAGCCTCAGCACCTTCACCGATTCTGCACTCTTCGACCACTTTACATGCCAGAAACCTAAGATACGCAACCGTAAGCTGCAGCAGGTAATGAAGATAACTGCATTTAGCTTAAATATTTAGCAAAACTTTAATAATTTGCTTATTGTTCTATCATTGAGTTTACAATTACTTCTGCAAGCACGACAAATATTTTCTGTGATAGTGCCAGATTTTGTAGCGCACATATATTTTTCTGCATTTATTATTTCATGCACTCCTTTCCTCTACCTTTCACAGGTGGTTGCTCGTGAGGGCCAACCTGTGAGTTTTCTGTGTCGGGCTGAAGGAGAACCTGCACCTGCTATAATCTGGATTTCCCCACAGCGCAGACGGATCACAGCTAAAAGTTCAGGGCGCATTACTGTTCTCCCTAGTGGCACCCTGGAGATCCGGTACGCCCAGCTTACTGACAGCGGAACATACATCTGCATCGCCAGTAATGCTGGAGGCAATGACACCTACTTTGCTACACTCACAGTGCGTGGCCAGCCACTAGATGCCGCCTCAGCCTTCTTTCTCAACCGTTCGCTGTACAGTGGCGAGTTCTTCAACGACACAAATCTAAACAATACGCGCGTTTTCCTCAAGTTCACCTTGGACCTGACTACCATCTTGGTCTCCACGGCAATGGGTTGCATCACTTTTCTGGGGGTGGTCCTCTTCTGTTTCCTGCTGTTGTTCGTGTGGAGCCGGGGACGCGGCCAACGCAAGAACAACTTCACAGTGGAGTACTCCTTCCGGAAATCTGAACCCGTCACCGGCAGCTCCTCAGGAGGGACCAGGAAGTTCAACATGAAAATGATATGAAACAACGCAGCCAGGGGTCGCTCGGGGGAGGCATGAGCACGTCCCAAAAACGTGTTTGACACGCGCAAACACACACAGCCACTGACTCACAAAGAAGTGTTAAAGCACAATACAAGTTCCTGCCTATTGGCTTTCTTCAAAATTGAGCGCCCACATCAAAACCTTTCAGTGGTTTCAGCTTGTGGTTAAAAATATGTTTAATACTGTTAAAAACTATAGTATTGATAGATTTAAAGGAGTTGCTTGTCGTCCGTGCTTGATAAGAACAATAGAGTTAAGAATTATTGGAGATAAGTTTTGGAAATTGGCATGATTACTGAGCTGTGGGATACCGGTAGCCCTGTTTCTCGGTTACATTAATGAGATAATGGGTTCCTCTTTCATTTAAATTTCCCTTTACTGTATTCTGTACAGGGATTTTAAAAGAAATGTGTTGCAGGGAGACCTGGCTACCATCCCTTTATATAAGTTGTAGCTATGCTCTCCTAAAGTCTGCCCTGTTAAGAATCATGCATGAAAAAATGCAGTTGAGAGTTAAGTTGTGAGTTCATGCCACCGAATAAAACAAATTGTTTTGAAAGACATTTTGAATATGTTTTTCTATAGAACATATAAGAGCCTCCTTTATTTATATTGACCACGGCTGAATAGTGAGGAGGGTTCTTCATTAGCATTATGTTATGTCAAGCTTAAAGGCTGTAAAATACAATCTGATAGTAATATCTGATAAGAAGTGCTGCATTTGGACCATTCCCATAAATGACAAATAGACGAAAGATTTGGCCTTTTCTTCTTTGTGAGATTTTTGCAACTGTTGAGTTTGGTTGTGTGAGTTTGGGGCGAGCACACTGGCCGAGAGCTGCCGTGGCTGCCCGTGGCCCGGAGGGTTTGGTTAGGAAGTCAAACCCACCGGACACGGGCAGCCACTGTAATTATAGCAACCAACACAATAGAGAGCAATGTGGACCAGGCTGGTGGCCGCAGGAGGGTCACTGGGTTGAAGGGAATGGGAAAAAGAGGTCCCTACATCACCCAATCGATGCTCTTTCATCAACAAGAGATGCTCAACCTGCCGGCCTCCTCCCTTTGTCCCTGCCCTCTCCTGTGTTGGTGGACGCCTGACCTTCCTAGCGCTGCCAGGGGGGAGCAGCCCGGAGGGTTGGGTCGCACTCAGAGGCAGACAGAGGATGCGCAGTATGACTGCCGGGGTCAAATAAACACACACTGTCATTCTAGAAGTGGATAAACACATATAGCAACATATGTATAGCACCTTTTCTCAGGAAAAGTGAAATAACTAGCCTCCAGAGTGAGTGTAAGCACACATACATGCTCTGTTAAAATATTACATTCCAGCAATACTGTATGTAGAGCCATGAAGCCAAAATCCATTCTCTAAGAGAGAACTGTAAATGTTTGAGTGAAGAAACAAAGCCATAGTATGTGTAGGATGTTTTTTATAGCGAGCCGTGTGCATGATTCAGTCATATGATAATAAGTATTGCTACTGCCATTTTACAAGCTGGTGGGATGATCACAAGACCATCTGCTGTTGCTGGGCTTGCATAAAGTTGCACCCCATAACACACACACACATACACATACACACACATACACACACACACACACACACACACACACACACACACACACACACACAGACAGAAGTGGTAAAACCTCATCAAGGTTACTTGGATGTACAGAAACAACAATCACAGCTACACGTCAATGAACATACAAATTGATGAAGCGCCACAGCAAAGTATGACACTGCTCTCTCTCTCTGTCTCTGAGAAGGTCAGTGTGTGAATGTCTCTGCCCCCCTAGCCCAGTGCATCCCCCCTCCTCACCCCACCCCACCCCCAACACACCCCCACTGGGTCCTCCTTTGGGAGGGGTCCCTGGCTGGAGAACGAGGATTTAAAATGTAAATGAAGTCGTGTTAACCCTACCCACACCATGTGCATCGTAGAGTGGAGAGTAATAAGTACTGTGGTTTAGAAAAGAAAAAAAAAGAAGAAAAAAAAACTTTTCTTTGAGGTGTTCTGTTGCTTCTTGTTTGTCCTCTATTTTAATTTCCTCAGTTGTTGTTCTCCGTAACCTTTTAACAGTTTGCCGTTTTTGAAGTTCACCATCCTCCGTCTGGGACTGTTCTGTTCTCAACACATCAAATTGTTCCCAAACACTAGACCTCACTTGTGCCTGTTCGCATTACGGCGTGCATGTCAACTGGAACCAGGATTTAAGAAAAAATACATGATCTAAAGCAGTGGTGGTAACATGGTGTCACAAATTAAA
Organism: Taurulus bubalis; assembly: GCF_910589615.1. NCBI lineage: Eukaryota > Metazoa > Chordata > Actinopteri > Perciformes > Cottidae > Taurulus > Taurulus bubalis. The sequence goes on along the minus strand of NC_136589.1, from coordinate 31,952,726 downwards.
TTGGAGGTGTCACTAGGTGGTTGACAGAATACGAATGAAGAACATATAGGTGTCCTCCACAAAGTTATTATATCTTTAATATTTGTATCAAAATGTATATTGAATAGTTATACCTTCTAGGCTAGCCTATAGTTAAAAGTAGTAATTAACTAGAAATGTACACATCGTTATATTAAAACTGGTTGCACCACACAGACTGCCTCTTACATTGAGATCTAACCAGGTCTTTCTGCGTTGCTAACAGCAAATGGTTTCAGTATATCTATATATACCACCTTCCTGCTATAACACTTAGTTTCTGTCTATCTGGTTTGCAGGATGGGAGTTGCATGGTGGCATAGCAATTGTCTGCTTTGCTATTGTCGGGAGTGAGTGTGTGTGACAAGATTGTGCAAGATTTAGGCCCGAATTCTAACAAAATCATACCATATGCAGAGCACCGGTTGTTAAATGTAATCTATATTTTAAATGTTTAAACCAGCTAGCCATTAATAGGAACTTTTGAAGGATGAACACATTTAGGGGCAGATTTACACATTGCCGGTGCTGATAAACTCATTGATGTGTGCAATAATGAGGAGCATTGCTTCACTTTTAAGAACTGTACAAAATTGGGAAACCGCTATCTAAAGCATACCTACAACACTGTATGAAACCAAGCGTACGGTTTGGAAACAATTTGTCCAGGTAAGATACAACTTTAAAGTCTCAAAACCTTTTCTAAATATATCCTGCAAACTCCATTTTTGTCCCTCGTGAGGGATGATGAAACCACGGCTTCTGTGTCAGGATGAATAACTCAACAGCTGTTAAAGATTCATGAGGCCGAATGAGACTTTGATTAAATCGGCCTGGTTTTTTAACACCGCCGTTAACAGTGTCAGCGGCCATTTTTGTGTTGAGAACAGGACGTCGCCTTCATGGACGTCTCCTCTCCCTGCGGGTTATCCCAACCTTTTTGTGTTTCCATTCCCTGGTATTTCTCAGTGACAACTAGGTTTAGAAGACAGTGAGAATGTCTCGTGATTGTAGATGGCGTTATTGTGCAAACAGTCACAAATGTAGGCGTAGATGAGGGTGTGTGTAGTTGTATTATCCTTCTTCCTCCCCTCTTCCTTTCCCCTGTCTTCTTAACATTTCCACCCCTCGTTGTCCCCATTCACAGTATTAGGCTGGATTATGGTTGTGTGGTAGTAGACACGTGTTCTGTGTGGTCGGTGAGTCCGTGTTGTTGTGTTATGATTTGTTGCTCCTTGTGGTGCCATCGAACACGGAGCGTTGATTGGATCAGTGGAGACAAAAGATGAAAGGGGTGACCCAGGTTCCCAAAAAAAAAAAAAAACAGACATTGGTTCCCATTTCACGCCCCACTCATTCCTGAAAAAGCACTTCCGGAACTTTCTTGCTCTGCACAGTGCCACTGTGGGATCTTTCTCTGGATATGAAAACCCACAGACTGTACTGTATGTGTTTTCTCTGATGATATCTTAGATGATAGTCACACTTTAACTTACAAATGTAGAATATAGTTGGGTTGTTTTAATACTGTGACTATTAGCCTACACTCACTTTCTGCCTACTGTGGTTCACAAAGTAATTTAGTCGAGGAAGCAGCCCATTCACTGAAAACAGACATCATCATATTGGTCAGGGTTAAAAATATGCGTTTGTATCTATTCAAGCCCCATAAGCCCTTAAAAGCTAGTGGAGGCTTTTAAACAAAATACCCCCACCCCCTCTTTAATTTTCTGCCAGAGATTCATTATCAAAGACTTTAGAAATGCATTAAACATTTAAATTGATAGGCGCTTTGCCAAACAAAGATTCCAGTACACACAGCCATTGCCTCAGTCTGCCTGACATATTCTCTGTGTTTTAGATACCAGTGGAGCTGGAGCTTGATTCATTTCCTCCACTCTAATACTTGAGAAAGTAGGCTGAGCAATCCCCTCCTCCCTTCTCCGGTTCGCCCCTGCCTCGGGTTGATGTACTGTAGTCTAGACGCCCCATTTACAGCAGCAGCAACAGCAGCAGCAACCTCACTATTAGGATACCTTCCGCTGGGTAACTCTTCAAAGACCCAGCACATATAAAGACAAACCCTTAGACACCAATAATCATGGTTTAATTAAGAGCTGAGACTGAATTATTTGGGTTTTTTAAACATTATTTTCTCAATAACGGGGCCAGTTTTAGCTGTGCTCTCATTAGTTGCCTGACAAGACTGCATTTCTTCATGCATTTCCTTGGTTTCCTCTCGTTTCTGAGATTTGCTCTTGCATCCATCTCCTGCTTCAGAACCTACAGCTGCGGTTTCGCTTGGATTAGATTTGAGTTGAATTATCCGAGCTGAGAGGAGCAGTAATGGGATGACGGAGAAATGAGCTCGACTGATTGGGTGATTACTGGGTTTATTAATCTCATTTCCACAACAGACCTCTCATGACATTGTGTCATGCGAATACTGGAGGCTGAATTCATGGTGTTATTTCAGCATGTGTACATAAATGTTAGATAAAAATATTACACATGGCAGTTTCCTCTTATTGGACAAATAGATGGTAATACAAAGCAGTCATTGTTAACTGACACTCAGGTTTAATTGTGCAGGTGGCAGAGCAATGATCAAGGATTGTTTAAAGCACCTTGAGCAGACAATTGCTTCATCTTAACCTTGACCAGACAATTGCAACTGTCCCACTTTCCATGTGGCAATACTGACCCCAAGTGGTCAATGTGTGTAACAGCAACAAAATGGGACCATGACGCTGACGTACCAGTATTATTGTATGTGGTGGGGAAATAAATCAAGCACTGGGTCTCAAACGAAACACTAAAGAGAACAAATTAACTGTGTGATTCATATGTCAGTGCTTCACTGATTTTTCTTATAGCCATAGCGTGACCTCCTCTCTGCTGTAGGTGTCCAGGGAAATGATTGCTCTCAGCTACCTGTGAGGGTGTTAAAAGGAGAGGTAGAACAGTTCTGACCTGGTTTGCTGAGGCTCAGTCTGTAGATTAGAGAAATACTTTCTGACGCCCCCCCCCCCCCCCACGAGTCTCCCCACCTTCACAACAAACAATAACAAAACGTGATAAAATATCACACCATCCTTCTTTCTCTGAATATGGCTGAGAGATGAACAGAAATCAGTCTCACTTTCAATCACTTTCTTTCTTTTGGTTTTAGCAGGTTTAATCTATGCATGCCTTTTGTATACAGTGATTGGTCTTGCCAAACTCTCAGCTACACTTGTACGGAGAGCTATGGGTGCCATTGTTGCTGGCCATGGGACTGGTTGAAACAGACTTACTGCGAGAGCAGGTGGGACCATTACAGTGTTTTAAATCTGGTAATCACCTGCATGTGCATTCACATATATTCAAAGAAGTGTGCATCTTGCAAAAGAAGCATTTGTTTACTTGGGATGATTGTACTTTTACACACAGAGGATGTGTTTAGCTGTAGATAAAACGATTGATATTCCAAGCAGGATGGTGGGACTGATCAATGCTGTATGGGGATTGGATAATTAATGGCATATTTTCATTGATCTGTCTTGAACCTTACCACTCTCCCAGAATCCCTCTGAAGTAGGAGGAGGCGTGCAAAGCTCTTACAGACCTGGTTGGCACTCATTCCTAGGTTTCCACAGTACCTTTTAAGACGATTTTTCTCTTTTAAGAACGAGATGGTGCCAGATTTTGACTTTTTTTTTTTACCAGGTCTGAGCCAATGTAACGCTCTCCCACTCTTCAGAGGAAGCTGTCACTATGGTCTAGCTCTGTATTTGTTGGAGCCCTCTTAGTTATTAGTAAAGTTCTCAAATTGGCTTACTTATTTTCTCTTCTCTCTTTCTCTCTTTTCTCTCTCTGTTTTTCCTCTCTGTCTCTCTTTCTATTTGGCACTGACCTCGTTAAACATTTCTCAACATTTTTCTATCAATCACTTAGTTTTTGTGCTAATGCGTATTTGTAGCCTGTTGACACGGTCATTACTGACCCCTGAAACCTAGGAATGGGTGCTGAGCGCTCCAATGTAATGCAGAGCTAACATTAAGACAGGTTGTTCAGCTTGTCACATTTACTGGACTGATCAACCATAAAGCATGATGGCTCATAATCTAGGCTGTTATACAGTAAATACCAAATTCCTCTCTGGTTGCAAGAACATCAGACTGTACCAGGATTATAGCATTTCAATTTTGCACGTGATGTGTGGATCTTTGGGTGTAAAGAGCAGAAACTGTACATATTAGATTTATTAGCCATATCATGTCATCAAATCTGTAGACCTCCTTGCCATGTCTGACAGAGGAAAATGACTGTTGAACTGTAAATAGTGTAGTTATAGTAATATAGGATTTAACTGCTGCTTCTTTTATCCAGGGATCACCCGTGTTTTGCTCAGTCCCATGGCTGCTTGGTCTCAAAGGGAAAGATGAGACAATAATGTACTTGTCTATAAAACACATATTACTTCTTTTTTTATTTCAATATATGTTTTATATACTGTCTGTCTTGTAAATGAACTTCTTTCGTCATAAAAGCATGATGTGACTCTGTCAAAAGTGTCCTGTGTCTCTTCTCGTTACCTGCTTGTGTTGCCCGCCGCTAACATTCACAAAGCTATACCACACGGCCTGTATGAGTGTTTAGCGTGTCCTTTAGCCATGGGCATTGATCGAGAGCCATAACAGCCTCCACTCTTCTTGATGGCTTCCCACACGATTTTAGGACCTGGCTGCAGGATTTGCTCCCATTCAGCTGTCATGTGTTGAAGTTGGGTTTAAATATGAAATGAAATATAAAATACATTACGATATATATATATGAATAGATACACAGAACAGTTAAAGCTGCTCTAATCAATTTAGAGTTGGTAAAATATTTTTGAAACTCAGTATTATTTGTTTTCACAAAAGCAGTTTATTATAATCGTTAAAAAAAGACCATTTTAGTTAAAGCATAGTTCCCAAGAACGATTTATTCCATTATGCTATTTCCTCACAGGGTCCTTTTTGCCGTTTTGTGTCTGTTGCTTCAGACTGAATGAATGGACAGCCAATCACATAACTGACTCTTGTTTGTCTTGATTGACAAAGGCTGATGATATGATATTATTTGTCCATGTCCCAATTCTTTACTACATATTGGTTCTGAGTTGGTTTTGAGTATGTCGTTCGTTAACTTCACATTAAATACAGGTTATTTTTTAGTGTGCTGTTTGGCATATTCTCCCTCAATGCAAAGCACAAAGGAAGTGGAGGACAAGCTCAAAGCTGGAAACATTTACATAAACTGTAGGTGGTGGTGAATCAGCTCCAAAATATCTTGGAAGACAAAAAAGTAAGTAAATCTTAGGAAAAACATATTGATGTCGCTTTGCAATGTCGCTTTTTTAAAGTGGCAGTTTGATTGACATCCAGCGTCTCATGTGAATTGTATATTTCCTGTCAGTATAAAATGGTAAAGTATATTGATATATTTGTCTAACTGACAAAATGACAATTATTACAGTACAGTAGCCTTATGAAGTAAATATAATATTTAACTGCATTAACTGAGTAAATAAAATACAAATGAATAAACAAATATATACATGTTTTGATTGTGATCCACAGACAAGTGAGGTGCATCAGTGTTTCCAAAACCCTGGCTATGGTCCCTATGCTGTACATTTCCTGGACTGGATTGTCCAGTTATTTTACACCACCAGATGGCAGCAGAGCTCCACAGTCAGAAACCATCACACAGAAATGAACTAAGTCAGCCAATCGCTTGTTTCTTTATTTGTTTTAGTCAAAACACACAATTTAACCATCCTGGTTTTCACTTGGTGTATCATTTGTCCCAGTTATTACTTGAGTGTCCCTCCACAGGCTGAAGGCAGACCAACGTGACTGACGGACTCACTGTGTTGCTGGGAGGTGAAGATCAGAAGAAAGGCTCTCTGGGCAACGTTCGTGTGTGTGCAGGCATTTGATCAAAATCTTCGATTAGATGTCCACTTAACAAGTCAGATCCCCCCCACCACATACACCTACACCTCCATCGTGGCCGGGGGAGGGTCCCGGGTGCCTCAGCCCCCACTGTAAAGGTCACTCTGCAGAGGTTAAAGGTGACCACACACACATACACTGAGAGCCATCCTTCCTCCTCTCCTCCCATTTCTCTTGTCCAGTCATTTTCTCTGCCCTCCTCCATCACTCTCTTTCTCTCTCTCCTTCTTTTTTGTCTCTGCTCTATTTGAAATTGATTGTCTTCTACCATCACAAAGACACTTGGTTCTGATTGATTGGTAAGGGAAGAGGGAGAGAACATCAACACTGGGTCTTCCAGAGCTCTGAGGTCTGTCAGAAGGAAAAAGGAAACGACGCCATTTTGATGCACTGGAGGAAACCCGCATTTCAGCTGCCTGGCTGTCTGTTTGTTTATGTTTCTACTAAAGCAGAAAAGCACACAGGCGGATCAAATTTAGATTAAATATCGGATGAGCAGAAACACAGGAACAAAACAGAGAAGCTCACTCACACCTGTGTGACGAAACATAGGGCAGGTACAGACATGGAGGTGTAGAGACTATTTCCACACAAAGGGAAGGGTTACAACAGGAAGGGCAGACACACAGATGAAGCTGATACACGTACAAATACACACTTATTTTTGAACAAATACACAAATATTTCATATAAGACAGACCTAAAAAGAATGTTTTTTCCCTGTTTCTCCCCATCTTCACCTGTAGAGGTACAATTCATCCTGCAGTTTATATACATATATATAGTATCCATGCATAAAAGAATTGCTCATCCCAACCATAATGACGGAGGTGCTTTGGTTGGTTCTCTTTTTTTAATATGGAAATCACTTTAACACATTTCGGAAACAATCATTAAACACAAAATAAGCCAAAAAGTGATGCAAAACAGAAATTAGTGCATCTTTTATGTGTCATTTTCACCTTGATCTTGATCACTTTTCTCCATTTCTACGTCTTAACATATATTCATAATCATTTCACTGATTTATTTGTCCTCTACTGCTACATCGTCATATATTATGTCCTTTCTTACCTGATCAATTATTCTTAATCCTCCTTTTAGAGTTTCTCCTAACTCCAAAAAGGACAACGTGCAAACCTACAAACAATAAATTAACCAACTCAAAAAGATGTCAAATGATAAGACGGCTTATACTGCACACACTAATTTAATTTAATTAAATTAACTGAAATAAATAAGTCTTGTAAAAACAAACAATCATTTTTGCTGTGACTTTAATATCACTCCCATAGCTAAACATTGTCATTATTGTTTCACTACATTAACCTTTACAATAAAGATTTGAGGTATATCAAGATGAATTGTCGACACATGCCTGCCTCGTTGTGATGCTACCCTGGACGGAGGGACCAGCAAAGGGTTTTGGATGGGTCGGGGTGACTGGTGGGCTTCATGTGTCTTTTGGAGCTGAAAGGTCTCATCGTTTCTGTACTGATTGATCATCAGTTGCTTGATACAAAGGTTAAAGTTTTAGATGCGAGCCAATGAGAGAGCGGGGTTAGAGGGCTTTGTAAACAATCAAAGACACACACACACACATACACTCGAGTTACAAATTACACAAAAATATCTCTGGTGGGAGTGTGTGTGCATGTGTGTATCGTGGAGAGGACTCTGTGAGATGACATTGTCTCACCAGCATGTAAAAACTTAAACGGTGGTGGTGAACAATATATTTTCCTTCTTTGAGTGAAAATTAAAACAAAAGTGTGTGTTTTATGTCATGGGAACCCACTCCTGTGTTGCTCCCCCTTCACCCTAAACACTGTGTGTGTCTATGTGTGTCTATGTGTGCAGAGCAGTCCAACCCCTGGTTGAAGGAAAAAGGCACTCAACTCTTCCCACATAACAAACACCTCTGTGTATTTGCCATGCAGCACGACTGCTCTGTGGAAGTGTGTATGTGCACTAAGTAGCACATCTGCATGTGTGTGTTTGCATGTGTGTAGTGTTTGCATGTGTGCTCACGTCCCAGGTCCAGTGTGAACACGGCAGGCTTGAAGTATCTTTGGTATCGATGGCTGTGTCACAGTCCACTCTATTCTGTGAGGTAGCCACACCCACACATACAACTGTTCCCATCACTCTCTTGGTCTGAGCTTCAAATATCTGCACTGAAACGTCTTAAGTGAGACCTCCTCCAACAGGGAATCTGTTTTAGTGCACGACCAGAACCCAAACTGTGGAGGAATGTCACATAAATGTTCTGATGATGGGCCTCTGATGCTCCTGCTGCACCCTTCTTCCTCCTGTCTTCTCTCTAATATGATTATCTCCCGCTAGAAGATGCTACACAACAAGTGGCTTTGCCCACCAAATAAATAAAACAAGACACAGAGAAATGAGACGACTCTCATGGTAACCAAAACACAGCATTACCACAGGACAGTCCAGTTCAAAGGGCGCATAGTTCAGAGATCAAGGATCAGGGGCCTTCCATCACACAGGTATTCACAAATATGCACAGTTCATCATTTGTGGTATTCCTTCCTCGTCTGTGCATAAGATCAGTTTATGTTGATTCTTCTTTTTTTCATCTTTAAGTTTTTACATTTTGTCGACAAGGTGCTTCTTTACATAAAGTTGTAGCACAACATAGCACAATAGTCCCAAAAGAGAAACCATGTGTCTATGGTACTATTATTACCCGCATCAGTAGTTAAGGAGGGAGAAATGAAAGAGACACAACATGGGGAGTAGTAAGAGAGTATAGATAAATAGAGAATAGATAAGACGGAGAGAGAAAGAGAGATGAAATTAAACACTATTTACAGTCATTGTGTTTCTTGTCGATCACATCAATGTTTTTCTGAGGTATGGAATAGGCAACGTGCCCGTGTAGTGCTCGCAGCTTGACGGTTGTAATGACACAGGCCAGACGCATGGCGACGGAGCGGGCTGCTCCTGTTCTCTGATTATCATAAAGAGGCAAACATCATTGGCACTCAGGATCCTATATTGTGACATTTGACCTCTGCGTTTGGCCACTAGAACAGAGCAGACCCCCCATCCCTCACCCCTACACTCGGGCACAACACTTTTTAAACGCGGGGAGTGTCACCCCTGTTTGATTGTTCTCCTTTTGTTACCTGAAAATAACCTCTCAAGCGGCTGCACGGTGTATGACCGTGCAGCCGTACAACGAGACAGTTTTAAGAAACAAACATTCAAATGTGTATCAAAGGGTTTGGGAGTAATCGTGTTTTGTCAGTTTGTTTGGTGTTTGCAGGGCTACACATCTGCTTATATGGGGTTTTGGTATCTTTATCCTAATAGAAATCTGCACTGCAGGTTACAGTGTGTTGCGGCCGGCCTGTTGGAGACATGGGCCGTCAACACATGCTCAGAACATGTTTAGATGTGGATTAAATGGACAGCAGGTGGCACTGTTACCCTGACATGGAAGTAGGCCAAATCACTGCAGAAGAATTACACCCCAGGAGCAACACAGCCTGCAGTGATGCAGAGCGGCGAGGTGGTATGTGGTTAACGGGTCAAAGGACCTGTCGGGAGCGTTTCACAGACACTTGACACACAAACGCACCTCTCAATCAGCCTCAGTGTCTGTTACTGAAATGAGGAGTAACAAGACCAACGTGCGGCTGCTCGAGGTTTCCTGCCTTAAAGCTATCTGCTCCCTGTCAAGAGTGAATCTTTGGTGTGTTTACATCCTCACAACCAGCAGAGGTTCCTAAAGCAAAACCCTCCCTTTTCAAGGCTTCAACACAGACCCACATTTAGAGTTATTACAGTTTAGTGTAGATGGATTTTCTTTGGTTTGTTAGGTGGGTGCACTAAGAGCCACGTGTGGTTGTTTGAGGGCAACTTGCTCAAAGCTGCTGGATCTTTGGTTTGAAAAAAGTCACAATTTGAAATGCATGTTAATCCCTATTAGTAACATTCAGATTAAAAGAAATAACATGGATCATTAAGAAGATCTGATTCATCTGCTCAAGTCATCAGCACTCTGAGCAGATGAATCAGATGATTGTCCTGGAGCTACACACCCTGTAGCTCTGCAGGATGATTGGAGTGGTTTAGCGAAAAACATCCCCCCCTCCGTCCTCCAAGTATCTGTTCAACCATCCATCCTGCCACCGTCAGGCCGTAGAGAAAGAGGCGGCAGAGGAGGTACCGGGTAGGGTCGGTGAGTTGTTGTTGTTGCTGTTTCCGTGAGGAGTGTGCACGTGGCCGTGGCCGTGCACCCCATGACTGTGCTCCTCCGTGTCCCAGCGGTCCGTACAGCGGCGGCGTGCGTTCATAAAGAAGTTGGAGACGGTGGAGAGCTCCAGGCCCAGCTGCTGGGAGATGGTGATCTGCATCTCCTTGGAGGGCCGGCGGTTCTCTCTGTAGATGGCTACCAAGGTGCGACGCTGCAGGTCGGTGAAGACCAGTCGTTGCTTCTTTGGCAACTGGTTGCGCTCTCGTCCTCGGTCCTCCTCCTTACGTTTACATGCTGAGAGGGGAAGAGAAGGTGCCAAGGAAAAGAGGGGGGAGGACAGAACAAAAGGAAGGAGTGTCATTGCCATTGAAATACTCAAACTGTTCCTTTAAATTTACTAACAACAAAATAACAAAAATAACACATAATGCATTATATTGCTGCAAGATGAGGTGAGGTGCCTTTAAAAAAACTAATTGTGACATAAAGGGACATGCTGAAGAATGTTCGCAATTAAAATGACTAAAGAGCAAATGAAACGGTGAAACCAAAATGGTTAAAAATGAACTAATGCAGGTGTTGGTGTGCATCGATGTATTTGTGCAATACAAGTTCTACAATTTCAGCCGAATGTCTTTCGTTCCATGTGAAACTGCAGATATACATAATGACTGTCTGGTACAGGGAGAAAGAAAGACATTTGGAGTTGATATTAACATTACATGTAACATAAAGGGAGGGTAACAAACGAGAGAATGGAAAAGTGGAAAGGCAGACAGGAAAGGCACTGAGTCAGTGAGTCGCCACTTATGAGTGAAAGACCAATTCAAACTGATTTTCATATTCTGTAAACTATATATCCTTCAAAGTGGAAAACTGGCCCACCCTTGGGAGCTGTTATGGCCATTACTGTGGCTTTTACAAGTTTCAGCCTTTAAAATGTTGTTTATCTTATATTATTGCTAATTGCTGAAGTACACTAAGAGTTTTTAGATTGATTTCTTACCTTCCAAGCAGTTTTTGCTTTCCATTTATTTCATTGTGGAATGACAATCAACTTGAGGATGTCTAAATATTGCTTGAAAGCTAAGTTGTCTTTGTGTTCTTGACAAAGTCAATAATAGTTTGGAAAACTCTTCCTGTTGTTGTAATCAAGAACACTTGGAGATTTAAGACTCAGTTGTTAAACAGTAATTATTTTTGCACAGAGGAAACAACACACATGTTTGATTTAATAATACTTTCCAGCAGGCGAGTATCAACTTCTAGATGTCCAACTAGCCTTAAATGCTACACAAAGGATAGTGTATTTAATTTCCCCTGTTAACATCTGTTGTTGAACGTGAATTAAAATGTATAAAGTAAATAAAATAAACGAACATTAATGAGGCTAATTGTTCATCGGGATGGATTCCCTATGTCAAGCAAGTTTTAAATCTCTACAAGTTGATTTTTTTGTGCAGTGAAATGATCTGAAAGCAACGGCCGCCTGGAGGATAGGAAATCAATCTAAAAACTACAGAAGGCTTTGAAATGGTCATCAGTAATTTAAAGTAGGTTGCATGGGCTACGACATGCAACACATCATTGGGTCATTTAAAGTGTAGGCTACGCTACGGTGTCGAAACGTGTGTGTGTTAATTGTTGTGTGAAGTATATGCTATAGGTTTCATTGTATTCTCTTGTTCTAATGATACAGATCTAAAAAAAAAAATTTAAAAAAGGTTATTGTGGGTAAAAAAAAGCCTGGTTTACATTGTGGGTCTGTGTCTTGTTGAAACCGTAGGAGCGTGATGTGAAATGCTGACAAAGAAGCGGAGTGCCGCGCCTGGATGCACCGTCAGTATACCGGCTGTAGCTGTGGAGACTGAAGGAAGTCTGTTCTGTTCTGCTGCCCTAAAAAGCTGCAATGATTGATTTTCCGCGGTTTTCTCCTGAACACGTGGTCCAGTAATCAGGGCTCCCTTCCCCACCCGATCGATCCCCATCGATCCGCGAGACCGAGGTGTGTGTGTGTGTGTGTGTGTGTGTGTGTGTGTGTGTGTGTGTGTGTGTGTGTGTGTGTGTGTGTGTGTGTGTGTGTGTGTGTGCCTTGCCTCGCATTGGGGAGTATAGCTCGGGAGCGCGCTTTGTGACAGACAGATGGAGAAGAAATTGTTTATCTGTGGAAGAACAAAGGAGATGTGGCGGAAAAGAGGTAGTCATCCAGTCTGTGAGAGGACAAAGGAATGTCTTTCATATTAGGCTACGTCACTGATTGTTTTTTTTTTTTCAAGTGTGCTCGCGTGCATGAGATTGTGGTCTGCGGGCTTGCATGAAAGAAACAAACAAAGTGAGGAATTGTATTCATCCCAGGCGTGGGGTGTTTGTGCACGTGTAGGGGAGGAAGGGAGAAAAATAGGAAAGGGTGAGGGGATATAAGGAGGGAGTGAGGGGAGAAAGGCTGCAGTGTGGAGGTGATGTATGCAAATGATTGATGACTTTATAGCAGGTGTAGACAACAGCAGTAAACAGATTTGACTGTGGGGGGAGATCAATAAGAATGTGCACATGTGTATGCATGCCTGTGTGTGAGCGTGCATGTTTGAATTGCCATTGTTCGTGCTTTGTTACTGCAAGCAAAGCATAATTAAGATGTTTTCCTGCAGAGTGTATATGTTTGTCCCTGCATTAGAGCCTCCACAGATACCTCCTGGACTTCTTCAACTGTTTCCCTCTAGTTGTTTTTCTCAATTGTTTTAATTTGCCCTCAGATTGATAGCTCCCATATTGATTGATCCTCACTTCAGAACCATTCCATGGAACGTTTATTCAATTGGTTCAGGCCCAGCCATGCCAGAATCTTCTCGCGGCTCTCTAAGTGCTGTCTCAAACCAAACTCAATACTCCCTAATGTAATGACTGAATGCTAGTGCTAATATAGTGATAATTTAATATGTAATGTCTGTTTTCGAACAACTTGTGCTACCAGCCATTTTACAATGCCAACACCACTCTGGTTCTCCTCCATCAGCTGAACTGCAACTGTGAGGCTTGCAGAGCATCACAACCCAACCATGCTAAACCAAGGAGCTATAACACAAAGCCTGGGCCTGGTCAATACATATTTCAGATAATCAATAGATCCATTTAAAATGAAACCCCTAAACATCACCTTCCATGGCAATGAATAGGACCACAGGGAAGGGAAAGAGGGAGCTGCTCATTAAAACACCTCTCTTGAGATGAGAACAGTTGTAGGCTATACTTGCCTCATTACCAAATGGGCTTTTCTGAAGAGACAAGTGGTGACGCTCAGCAGTCTCAAGTGGCACTTGCGTGTGCGTCTCTTTCATATGTCCTGGTGTCAATGATGTTAAAAAGTACTTTGCTTAATCTCAACCTCTCTGATTTAGAGATTAAATCACCGGGTCCTTTAAGATCCGCTCTGCTCTATCATCAAGTGGCTGCTGTTTCTATACGTTACATACTGCAGACTGTGCACTTGTGAAGACGGGAAGAGCAGGTGGACAATGGTTGACTTTTGTCTGTGAGCCTATACAGTATATATGACAGCACAGGGGACAGCTACAGCTAAGAGTGGGCTAGCTCACAAAAAACACTGGATTGAACAACATATTCTGTCCATTTATTTAAGGATCCCCTTCCAGACGAGTTTTAGGACATTCAAAAAATACAGTGTCAGATAAAGTACAATTATCAAAAGTACAATTATCCATTAATAAACTCTTCAAATTGCATACACTCCTTCACAGCCAAATCCAGAATCTATGAATATGCATAATATTTTTCATTTCATTTCAAGGGTTTAATTACCACACACAAGTTGTCTTCACCGAAAGGTCCATTCTAACTTTGGGCGGACTGGAGGCTTCAAGTGTCCACATCACACTTGTATAAATTGCATATTGACCCATGATTGGCTCGGGTGAACACAGACAAACTTTCCCCCTTCAGCAGTTGAAGGAGAAAAGTGTTGAACTCTGCACATGCATCATTCTGCACAGTGAAGCTCAAACATCCAAGTGCAAAATACATGTTTGAATGAAGGGGGGGCTCTAAATGCCCTCCTTAACTTAATATGTAATTATTGAACACATTTGATTATACGTGTTACAGGCTGAATGACTATGCTTCAGACTAATAGGATTTTGGGTGAAGACACTCTGCCTGCTCTGTTTTTAAATGTTAAATGTGCAGGAGTAACATGATATTAGATGTCAGCTTAGGCCTCCCAGGTACAGTGCAAATAAAAAGAGATGAAAACCAATAAGTCACATGGAAAAGGCCATCTATCTATCTACATCCATGTGGTGAAATGACAAAGCAGCTTTGATATCAGGTCAATCCTCAAAAGGCAGAGAAACTAATATAAATAAAAAATTAATTAGATAGAAGTGCAGTATGCTGTGTGTGTGTGTGTGTGTGTGTGTGTGTGTGTGTGTGTGTGTGTGTGTGTGTGTGTGTGTGTGTGCGTGTGCGTGTGCGTGCGTGTGTGTGCGTGTGTGTTGGGGCAGATGGGGCATGAGGAGGCAGACGGTGAACTAACCGCACCGTGCTGCTGCTAGTCGACGCCTGGACGGACGGATGGGATCGGGCTTTGTGTCCGCTGAGACGGGCCCTCTCCCGCCCTGGACGGACTACTGCAGGCGAGAAACAGTTTGGCGTCAATCACTCTCTGTCACACCTCTCAGATGTACGGTTATTGATTGTATTGATCATATTATAGGCCTATTCATTGCTGGGAAAGGAAAACGCCATCAACCCCACCGACATTAACAACACAGCAGCGGCGAAACCAAAGCAACCAGTCCTAAAAGAAAATACTCTCAATTGATTGGGATTGGTTTATTTGAAAGCTTTCGTTTATTTGTCAATGTAAAGCTTGTGTTGTCCTGTTGAGACGAGCGATCGGCCGCTTTACAACCTATCAGATATTGGCTTGTAGTCTATAAACTGTGTTTAATGCCTCTCCCTGTTCTCCTAACCAAACGGTTTACTTTATTTAGCTACTCCAAAACATCTCAGAACAAACTGCCCAATGCAGCTTCCATCAAACATTCGCTGCAAAAGATAATTAAATGAGTTCGCGATGCAAACGAGAAAAAACGAGCCACTGAGGGAAAAGTTAAGAGAAATGTCTGCGGTGTTGAGAAATATAGAATGACTAAGAAACCTTGATTAGACGGATGTTACATTTTCTATGATTCAAATTATAGTTTTAGTGAAGTCACAAACAAGGTCTCTTTATTGTTATTGTCCGAAAGTATTTTGTCTTTATTCATGTTATTATCAGCATGTGGTTGATCGTTTCAGTTTGTATTTGATCCGAACCGGAACAGTGTTGAGCCTGAAATACCATATGTGCGACCTGCTCCCGTTTGAAGGACTATTCATAATGTAGTTGTGCTCTATACCGAAAACCTGTGTGGGGGAGGGGGGGCAGTACATCTTCTTCTTTTTAACGGGTATCATCGTACTGAAGAATTCACTTAATAGAAACGATTCAGTCTGTTTCGGTCAATTGCTAAATTTGCTAAATGGGGGGAAATGTAGCTGTATATGTACACACACACACACACACACACACACACACACACACACACACACACACACACGCACACACACACACACACACACACACACACACACAGCTACAGAGATAATAATGTTGAAAACGTGTCTGTGTGATTCATTTACTTAAGTAAATAAAGTTGATGTTGAAAAG
Organism: Taurulus bubalis; assembly: GCF_910589615.1. Taxonomy (NCBI): domain Eukaryota; kingdom Metazoa; phylum Chordata; class Actinopteri; order Perciformes; family Cottidae; genus Taurulus; species Taurulus bubalis. The sequence goes on along the minus strand of NC_136589.1, from coordinate 31,936,771 downwards.
TTAAAGACTAATTTAATCCTGACTAATCAGATTAATCAGCACCTTTAACACCAATCTGCTGCTGAGATCAGGAGGCCTTTTCCAAACTGGCACGAGGCAATTAGTGAAGTTTTACCAAAGTAAGACTGTGCTCCAAATTACTAAAGTACTACAAATTAAGAGCTTGGATATGGAGATGCATCACATTAACAGTCTTATGATCTGCCTGCTTATATTTGTATAATTATTATTTATTCATATTTATTATGAGACATGTTTACTCAATAGCAGGCAGTGGAGAGATGTGAGGGATCACGATGATATGTAAGGCTTCAACATTTAGTTCCCATTCCTTTTTTTAAATGAATGTTGCAGCCCTGCATCCTATGCATGACCATACAGTTTGATGAAGTTAAAATAATGAGACATGATTGATCATAATGTGGGCTTGGTCATATAACTGCCACTAATATATTTTCATCAGTTGTATGTCAAATAGTTCATGTACTGTTGTTTTGCAGTTTGCATTTCTACATTATGTTGTGGTATATTTTTATATTTCCCGAGGTCCAGACACATTCATTCTCATTCATACTGAGTGTCAAAATATTTGTCTCCAGTGGGCCAAAGTGAGTTCTGTCTGTTACAGAGCGAGAGATGACCGGAGAGCAGAAATGAAATAAGGGTGGAAGGCAACTGATCTGCTTTGCTGATGCTGGTACAGAGCCAGGCGAGAAAGAAGGGGGAGGAAGGAGAAAAGGCAGCGAGAGAGAGAGAGAAAGAGAGAGAGAGAGAGAATGAGAGAGTCGAAGAGAGCAGAGGAGAGGAAATCAATACCGATTCAGAGTGAGTCAGATAAGCCTGAACAATGTATAGTGCAGACACACTCTATAAACCAGTCACACACACATGTGCGTGTGTAAGCACTCACACAGACACACACACACTTGCACACACACACACTTGCACACACACACACACACACACACACACACACACACACACACACACACACGCACTGGTTGAAATGTGCTTGCATGCCTCCATAAAGGCGCATTACAAACCCCATAAAGCATTGCAACCTTTAAAATCAAATGACATCACAACCTTGGATTGCTTTGAAGATTCGCTGACATGAGCAGAAAGCACTCATTACGACGACTCGATAGCAACTGGACGCTCTGGTGCTCTTTGTCTACTGTAAGAAGCTCTTAAGCTCTGATCTTTTAATGTTTGTTCAAATACCAGCCTCCCTGATCTCACTACAAATATTGCAGTTCTTTTGTTTCATATTGTCAGACAGGCTTCTGTTTCCAGCCTCATAATGTGTTTTTTCTTTTTCAGCACTGGAAGTCTACACCATACTTGTTGGTGTCAGATCAGTGCTGTTGGTATTTCACAGGATGTTTTGGGGCGTAAACAGAATTCTTCAAAACCACTTACACGCTCTGTGCCATGGTGTTTAGGTGTGTGGTCCTCAGCTGTTAACCACAGATTTGACTTTGCTTGCCTAGAAGATGCTGTTACAAGCTCTAACACCACCGTTCTCTGCTTCTCTCTTTTTTCCCCTCTCCCCTTCATCTCCCTTATACTTATCAATTATTAAGGTTGGTATTGATCCTTTCCCTATCCTGCCTCTATCTGGCTGTTCACACAAAGACCAAACCAGCCTGCCCTCACTCAATCAATGGCATCTGCCCGCTCTTTTCCCACATGTCAGTTTTGCTTTTCTCGCTTTTGCTCTTAAGTCGGGCTGAATGAAGTTTTGTACATCCAAACTAGTCCATTCGGATTCTTAAGAAATATGAGAAACCACAGATTGATATTAATCTTTCATGCCACAAGCAAGTTTGATGGGCATTAAAAGATGGGTCTGGTGAGAGAGCAGAGACAGTGGAAAATGGATGTGTGTTGTTTGACTTTATGAAACAGCTCTTATTCATCCTCGTCCTCCAGGCGATGATTATTTTTTGTTTTGTTTTGTTCTGTGGCGCTGGTCTCCTGAAGCCAAACAACCTGCCTGCCTGTTGCCACGTTAACCATGTGAAAGATTAGTGATATTATTGCCATATGCTGCAGAGAAAGAGAGAGAGAGAGAGAGAGAGAGAGAGAGAGAGAGAGAGAGAGAGAGAGAGAGAGAGAGAGAGAGAGAGAGAACACCAGGGAGTGGGAGAGGAGGGGGTTGGAAAGGGGAAACGGCCTTATTGATCTCCTATGTGCAAAGCCAGGCAAACACAGAGAGGACAGAGCTACACTATTAATGACACTCACAGCCTCAGCTACTAATCCTCATCTACCCATCTATCTATCTATCTATCTATCTATCTATCTATCTATCTATCTATCTATCTATCTATCTATCTATCTATCTATCTATCTCTATCTCAGGTTAAACCCCCTCTGATTCAACGTTTTAAAACATAGGAATCAGGCCCCCTATTTATCACTTATGTAAATACACTGCATCCTGTTAAATATAATGTTGTCGTCCATGAACTGCGATGGATTAGAATCTGGAAAAGAAGGATATCAACGGTATAACTGTGATTCACTTTAGTGTGATACTCGATGGATATCTTCTGAGTTATGAAAAACAACAATGGCAGAATCACATAGTGTTGTGCAGCATTCTCAATTCTCATTATTCTCATATTCAAGATCAGAAAAATATGTATCGTCTATATGTTCGTATCTGTACTGGTCCCTGTTAGCACTCCCCATCCCAGTTGCAATCAATATTTCATCAGAACAATTTTGGTTTATGGTTTCCTTTATTTTGGAGGACCCGATTTTCAGTAGCAGGCTATAGCCTAAATCATGTGTTTAAGGTTTTATTTTTTTTACATCTGTTATTATAGGAATTGTGTCCTGTATGATCAGTGTTTTGCAGATTTAATCCAATTAAATGATGATAACAGAACTGGAAGAAGCGCCTGTCTTGCATCACACCAGCGATCATACCTGTCTATTTTCTAAATTTAGAGCTTTTACACGGCCGGAGAGACCGTGCATGTGGTTATTGCGTCTTTCAGCTCCGATACGGGTATTGATCTGTGTGCAACATTTTAAAAGGAGAGTGGGAACTGGCGTATTGATCAGGCAACCTGGGGTCACCCCGCTTCTCCCGCGCAACTAGTTGGCCCATGTAACCCCACCACCGCTGTGTGTTTGTAGTCGGACAGAGAGAGGGAGAAAAAAGGCGTCGTGGGAGGGCAACTATTTGGAGGTTTATTGTGAATCAATGGCGATTTGCTTTGAGCCGATCAAAAATATAGACCTGCAATGTAGTCTACAAAAGCCCGCGTGAACGCAAATGTTTACGCCGAAAACAACAATTAAATGATTTCGTGTATAGAGTTATAAATGCACTGTTATTCAACTACAATCTATATTTGTTTCAGGTTTGTTGAAATAAAGATATCATTTTAGTGGTGAAGCTGCTGTGCCTCCGCGCGCTCTGTTTTAATCGGTTGAACTGTCCGTGGTGCTGAATCTTTCAGGCCTGCGCAAGTTCAATGGGCCTGATAACAAACAGCCTGATTTGGACAACAAAACCGACGGAAGGTGGCCGGCCTGTTACTCTAAGATGGATACATTTCATTGTGAAATAATAATATGAATAATAAAGGGACAGTAGCCCATCTTACCAGCCAGCCGGAGAGCAGACATCCGTTGAAACTCAGGCTCCTGCAGCCACTTCCACATCCTCCTGAAGGTCTCCCGGCCTGACTTGAGCTTACTCCAGGGTTTGGGGTTCCGTAGCAGGTCTGAGAGGGTTCCCTGCGACCGGCTCAAGATCCTCTGGGCGAATATGGCCTGAGGGATGGAGTACCGCTTTAACTCGGCCGTTATCCGCTGAGCAACCTCCTTTGTGTTGATTTCTTCCCCCTGCATGCCTGTTCCTGCCTGCCCGGCTCCGTGGCCGTGCCTCTCTCGGTCCCCCAGCATCACCGCGCCGTTCGCCTGTGAGTGGAGGTGACTGTGCGGGTGGTGGTGCATGCCGTTGAGGTTGGAGATCATACCGTGGCCGTGGCCCCCTAAACTCCTAGCTAGGTGCTCTTGGTCACTTCGGGACAGCATGGAGGCGTGGGACTCAAACCCTGACACCGGGGAGAGCATCTTGCCGTCGGTGGAGAGGTGTGCGCTCGGACCGTAGGCTGACAGCGGCTGCTGGGAGTTGTGCAAAGAACCCAGCCCGCTGGACAGCGGGGAGAGCGAGCTGTGACCCATACCGGACACGGACATCTCTTTGGGGTAGTGGCTGTAAAGATTGCCCATGGAGGCGAGCCCCCGGTGGTCGTCCCGCATCAGCGTGAAGCTGCCGCTGACGTTCCCGGCGGAGAGTCGTTGATGGGCGGCGGCATGATGGTGTGAGTGCGGGTGGTGAAACTTATCCGAGACGGTGGATATTGGAGGTAAATGCTGCAGAGGGGTCAGTGTGGTGTACGTGTTACTAAGGCTCATCCCGGTCTCGCACATGCTGATGGACGGGTGCAGGTGTCCGGACAGCGACGGATCTGTCCGGTAGTCCCCGCCGGAGCCCTCCAGGAGTGAGGCCATGCCGGAGACCATGGCTGACCGCGCACCGGGAGTATGCGAGACCAGATTCCGGGGAGACGGCGACGGTCGCCCGTGCGGAGAGCCCATGAGGTCTCCCACCTGGGAGTGCGAGGAGACGCTGTGAAGGTTCTCCATGGTGAGCTCCATTGCTGGAAGGATATGAGTTCCCCTGTCCCACCCTCTCCCCCTGTCTCTACCTCTCGCTCCGGTCTCTCACGCTCACTCAGAGACGCGCTCCCTAGCCCTCCTGGAGAGATGCAATTACCAAACCGTTTGAATGCCAATCCATTGATCACAACTCTCCCGATCAATTCGGTGTAGTCAGATAAGTTCTGATGTTCCGAGGAAGGTGCAGAACCGAGCGTCTCCGCGGCGCCGTAGCGCTTTATGCATGCATGTGGTTAGGAGCTCTCCAGGGCTGTATCTCATCTCTGGTCCAACAGCGCTTCCACTAAGAGCAGGCTGAGCCGCGTGTCAGAGAGATGGGAGCGCGCCCATATTTTAAATGTGGGGCGGGTACGAGCAGAGTTCTTTTTAAAAAGTCTTCCTCACTGATGAAAAAACGTCCGGGGAAATCACAACGTCTCACAACGGATAACTCACAGTTATAAACTAACATACATATCTTTTTTTATTTTTTAGAAGTTGTATATTTCAAATAGCATCTGCAGCTGTACACACGCACACACACACACACACACACACACACACACACACACACACACACACACACACACACACACACACACACACACACACACACACACACACCACACACACATGACAATCAAACAGGTGATGGTCTGACGTGAATATGTGTAAAATACAGTCAGTATCAGTTTCCGGATACAGGAGCTCCTTACAGATAAACTTTGTTTTCCCACGGACTGTATGGTTTTGCATTTATGCGCTTAGTGATAAACCTGATCGAAGTATTGATTGACAGAGATTAACGACGTGGCGCAGGCCGGTAAGGGGGGTTGTGAGGAGGTGAAGGAGGTCACAAAGTGAGTTAGGATCCCAACGCTGCAGACCAATGAGAAAACAACCCACTGGTTGTGGTTTGTGCGAAGTTCAGCAAGGTTAGAGATGAAGTTCAGTGTGTGATTTCATCTGCTTAGAACAATTGTTTCCAAAAAAAATATTGTACACTATATTTTTCATATGATACACCAAAAGTGAAAAGTGGACTTTTAGCCTTACAGAGCAAGATGTTTTCAATTAAATGGAATTCATAACATTGATAAAACCCATAACCTTTACATTAATAAATAGACAATATCCTCATGACTTCTAATATATGTCATGTTAAATCATTCGTTTGCATCACCAGGAATGTGTAATATAAAAATGTAAATAATTCGCGTTTGACCAATGCCATTAAAGGATACAATAATAACATCATTCATAATGCAATATCATTAATATAATAATAAATAATAATAATTGTAATATAAGCTTATATTTCTTGTGTTGTGTACTAAACATTAGTTTTTATTTATTTTGCAGACAGTCAGATATTGTTTATCAGTGTGTTCTGTCAAAGCTCTCATGCTCCAACCCTGTCTCCTAAAAATTACGTTCCCCTATGCTTGGGGAGCAGATCACCCTGATGCATGTTGGTGCCATGCGCTTCTTCAACCACGGCTGTGTGTGTGTGTGTGTGTGTGTGTGTGTGTGTGTGTGTGTGTGTGTGTGTGTGTGTGTGTGTGTGTGTGTGTGTGTGTGTGTGTGTGTGTGTGTGTGTGTATTAAGGACATTTATGAAGTAGTTTTGGCAATTTGTTGTGTTAAATAGTCTATTTTTCTTTTTAAAAATTCTAGAATAATTTTTAAATTGTTCTCAGTGATTTAGTTTGCTGCACATGGCAAATTAAGTAATTACATCGAAAAGAAAGATATTTAAAGTAATTTTCTTTACTATTAAGTTTGTTTATTAACCATTAACAGAACTGAATATTCACAGAAAGAAAGACAGCCTGCCTTTAATTCAACCGTGACAATGGGTCAGCCAAAGTAGCCCACTAAATAAAGCTAAAAGAGCTTTTTAGAAAAGGATGTTTTACAACGTAGTCAATACTTTGAATTAATTGAAACAAGGCAATTAAATAATAGTCCTTGCCATTAAATACTGAACTATGCTCCAAAGGGCACCAACATATGTGTTCGTTCTTTTTATAAACCTGAAATAAACCTAAATATAATTTTCAATATGAGGCTTATTTTTTAAGAATTAAAGAGCATAATGAGCAGACACCGCACACACACACACACACACACACACACACACACACACACACACACACACACACACACACACGCACACACACACACACACACAGCAAATGTAATTGTCTGAGCGACGGGCCTCCTGTCGTTTACGCCAAAATAAACCATAAAGATAAAGACTGGGACGAATCTTATTAATTGCACTTTTTCAGAATTTTTTTTTGGCCAGATTTTAATGACGAATTCATGAGGTGACTTTTTTTATTTTAAAACCAAGCATAACCTGTGAATTCAACCGGAAAAGTCCATTCTAACTGTTATTCCCGGATATCATAAAGCTGCATGGTTTGGCTGTTTCCCCTAAAGTTCAGAAATAGATCGCCGCGTTCGATTTATTGATCATCGATCGCTTCCATCTAGCTCGGCGTTGTTTCTTAAACACAGAGGCATTTGTGTGAGATCGTTTCTGTGTTTAGGCGTTGACCTGTAACACATGAATGACGGACACCAGGTATATGTTGAATACAAAAAATAAACGTCAGCTGTGTAGTTTTATTATCTTATTGAGCAAAAGGCCGTTAAAAACGTGGGCTTCCTCCTCTCTTAAATAAATTGATAAAAAAAATATCCGCGTGGGCCTGTAATTTAGCTTCTTTCTCTGACGTGGTTCACAGGCGCGAAGTCATTTTGATGATGATAATGAAAACAACACATTCTTCCTCTTTATTTAATCAATCATCGTCCGTCCTATTTGTTACAGTAACACGACAAACTGATCGTTTTGGTTTTGCATTGGGCTTAACACATTTCTCTGCACTTCAAGGCTATTATCGTGGTTTTCCCGCGACGATAATACACGTATTTGTAATTGTGAAAGGCAGATTAAATGTCATTTGATATGAGGTGAGATTCGAGTGTGACATAAAGCAATATAACAGTGCATCGATCATTTATTTATTTACCTATATTTAATTTAAATATCGGCAGAATGAGGGGTAGATTTTTTTTTGTGTCCTACCTTTCAATGTTTGCATTTCTTCAGTATTTTCCATAATTCACAGTCACCCTGTCTGCAAAATTCGCCACCTTCGTTTTAGAGAGAGACTGATGATTTGTAGCAAAATATAATGATCAACATCTAACAAGCTCATTCAAAACATTTAAAGATGTTTCCTCTTGGTCGTCAACATGTGCTGAAGTGCACTGCAAGTATCATTAGAGGACACTGCAGCTTATTTATGTGCAAATAGCTGACAATAAGTCCGATCTGCTTATTTGCTGTCTAGCCAATTTAACACATGGAATTGATTGCATGTTTTACAAAAAGAATACCAAAATGGATTGAGACGGTGTGTAACGTAAAGTGTGACGTAATATGTTGGCGAGAAAGACGAATGCTTAATTAATTGAAACATTAATACATTACAAGAAATGGCCTAGAGCAACCACAAACGTTTTCTGCAGACTCAAGCGTTCCACATATTTGTTTAAAAATATACATTTATAAATAATAAATTAAGTCAAACATGGATTTACTTTTTTATTTTATTTTCCCCACATAGAGCTGCACATTTATAAGATTCATGTCACATTTATTTGTGTTATGTATTTAATCAAAGCATCCTAAATATTTCACTGTGTATATATTAATGGGAAATATTGTGTGTTTTAAAGGCATTAAAGGGAAATTCTGCTTTTTTAATGTTCAATGAGTCAATACAACACATGGTACAGTTTGGATTTTAATTAGTCTTTTACTGCAACAAGAACATAATTAAAAAAGTTGTTAAATATCCAGTGTTTTGTATGAGACCTGACACATAAGATATTACAGATTTGTAAAGCATCATCTGAGTGATGTATAGTGGATATTTACATTGCCATTGTATGAAGTGAGAACTCTGAAAACACAATCTATTCTCAGCTTTTTTAAGATTAAATAATACAAGTCACTGTAATCTAATAAAGCTGACCAATAAGGAAGGTAAACAATATTACAGATAGTATAAAAGAGTATTCTTACATCTGCGCTGTGATTATGAAAGAATGAAAACACATCAGACATCAATTAAAGTAAATATTGTTAGATGTGTCACTCTCTGCGTATTGTAAGTCAAGACGATAACAACATATATTCTTTCTTAGTAGTTTTGTTGTTTGTTTAGCATTTCACTGCATAGAGACGGTGACATTTTCATTAATCATATCTCTTTATCAACTGAAAATGCACAGCAGTACAACTTCTCCAGCATCCATATCCTCTCAGACACCGGTTGCTAAGTAACAGAAGGAGAGATGTATTGAGACAGAATAGTCAATCAATTCAATGTGTGTGTGTGTGTGTGTGTGTGTGTGTGTGTGTGTGTGTGTGTGTGTGTGTGTGTGTGTGTGTGTGTGTGTGTGTGTGTGTGTGTGTGAGAGAGAGAGAGAGAGAGAGAGAGTATTGCACTGCTATATTGTTTTTGCAGTTCACTGTATGTCTATGAGTCAGAATATATGTGAGTATTTGAATCAACCCTTTTTCCTCAGCAATTACATATTGGAAAGTAGATTACAATATAATGGATCAGATCACAAATTATAGGATAGTTTCCCACACTTGTCATTTCAACCACTTAACATCGAGAGCAACATAATCTTCAACCGTTTTAAATCCAAAGGGCAAAGGTCACCGGGCTTCTCCTCCAGGGATTATCTGATTTTTTGCACATCACTCTACAGTTTGAGGCGTTTATAAGGGAAAGTCTTATCTTCGCCATACAGAGCCAAAGTAACAGATTATTAGTCAGCTGCAGCACTGGAAGACCTTACCCAAAAGGGATGCATTGGACATCATTCACTCGCCCCTGATTGATCGAAAACAGCTCAAAAAACACAAACAAAAACAAACAATCACCTCTAGTTTGAGTTTGTTGCTCTTGCATATATGTTCAAAAAAGGGTCTAACCCTTTGTAAAAACATATTGTTGAACTGAATTGGTGAATCTTTAAAATCTGTTTTTGATTATTAATTCAACAGATGAAAGGTTTTTTTAACCCGTATAGGGGTCATATGTTGTAATCCCCTTTGAGACAAATTAGTGATTTTTGGTACATAAATAAAATAAAATGAGGCATAGTGAGTCTGGTATATGCCGGAGAAGGTCACAGTTGATCGTGATGTGGAAATGGTAAATACAAATAACTCTCCGTGAAAATATTCTTACTCAGCTCAGCTTTCCTAACTTCTCCATGAAAATACATGATATTTCTGTTCCCCATGGCTTCAATGTTTACTAACCGAGCTTCCAATGTTTTAAAGATTGATACACTATAACCAACAAAAATTTAAGTAAATGTAAAGCTTAACTTTAAACCACCTTCTTCATGTTAGTTTCCTTCAGGTCTCTTAAAGCAGGAGGCAGAGAAATATGCTGGTTTCATACACTCCATCGATTTTGCCCTCGAACAAAGACGGACGGAGAGAGATGGAAGCAGGGAGTGCAGGAGAGGAGAGAAATGAGAGATGGATGAATAGCACTTGGCAAGGTAAACATTTATTGTTTTATCTAACGCACGGCCACATAGACTCTTTTTTATGCCGATTATTGGCAACTGGAAAAGGAGATACACGGAAGGGCATTAAATATTGGGGAATTTAAACGTTCAAACCGCTCATGAAGCAGACTTCGAGCTCCATATGCGGAAAAAATGGTGTTTACTCTGCGAATGAGTGTGACACAGAGCAACAGAGCGAGGGACAGAAACTGAGAGCAACAGGGAAGAAGAAGAGGAGAGAGGGAGGAAGGGAGAGAGTTGGGCTGGTGTTAAGGTGATTAGTCTGGTGGGTTGGCGATAGAGAGAGTTGATCAATAACCTATCGATCTCCCATTGCGAGTGTCAGGGGGGTAGTGGGAAAGAGAAGGAGGGTGAGAGGGTGAGAGAAAGGATAGGGAGGGAGTCGGTCCTGACTTGACTTTTAAAAATCCTTTACTCTGCAGATGACAAATAACCCATTAGATTGCAGGAGAGCTGGGCAATCTGGAAATCCTTCCTGCTGCTCACACACACACACACACACACACGCACACACGCACGCACGCACGCAAGCACATACACACATGCTGGTAAATGTGTTCAGACGATTTGTTGATATGGCCGCATGCAAAAGAAAAATCATTTCTGTAAGTAGTGTGGAGGAACTATTGAGCTCAATGCAGTGAAGTTACTTAGCAGACCATTACTTCAAAGAATTCCTCTAGGCAGAAACATTCACTGAAGCAAGTCTCACTCGATACTCACCCTGAAGCCTTTTTAAATGCTCTGCAATAAGTCTATTAGAAACGGGTGACAAATTTGAATGCAAACAAAAGCAGAAAGGAAACAAAGTCCACTTACTTTTTTTTTTGCTGATGTTGGGCTGTAAAAAGACAAATGTGTTGCATCCAAGAACGTGTTAGTGAAAAGAACGTGTTAGTGAAATCTGTTCAGAGAATTAACAGCAAAATGATACAAGATGTTGTACAAATAATCAGATGATGACAAACATGGCTGTTACCCACCCAGTCCCTCGGGCCTCCGAGCAGCCGAGCTCAGCGGATATTGGAGTCTGAAAAATGGAAACGGAGAGATAATTCTTTAAAAAAAACAACTAACACAACAAGCTAATGAAATCAGTTAACACAGAGAGATGACACTGTGTGTATATATTTGTGTGCCGGTGTCTTTGTATGTGTGTGTCACCAGTAAAGAGGTCATGATGTTACATGGTTTGTCGCTCCTTCGTGTAATCTGGACCATGCAGGCTGGGGTCAGAGTTGAGAGGCGAGAGGTGAAGGCTCAGTTTTGGTCCTTGAAAATGCCACAGAGCCCAAAGGACGGATGTCAGAGTAATAGAGGAGAAGATGGCTATTGAACAAGCCATCATTTTTTATTGTCAGCTCCAATATACCGGAAGTCTTTCACTACAGCATTTTGGGTCAAAGCATCCAAAATGGAGCCGGATATCAGTGCAGGTATGTGATATTTCTCCATCGACATAAAAACATGTCTGTTTTCTTCTCATGAATCACCGTTGTGCTCCACTTTCTCTTTGCAGAGGCTTTGGAGATTTGATGGCAGAGAATGATGGATTCTCCTGGCATTGGGGCTAGGCTCTCAAACTACCATTATCATTACAGATCCTGCTGATTTGGACAAATGAAGATGGACAAATTTTGATATTTGAGGGAAGCCATGTATAGGGATGGTTAATGGGCAAAACACAGCCTCTTTGTCCGGTCAACTCTTTCTCACCCACACTCGGCTCTCCCATTATTCATCCCGCTTCCATTTCCTAATTTTTCTCTCGTTTCTCCTCCTCTACCTGTCTCTCTCCTTCTTATGTCCTTGTCTCCTGTGTGCCACTACTCCCCCTCCATGCCTCCTTCTACCTGCTCAGAGAGCCCCTCCCCCACCCCCAGTTTCTCCGCTGACACACAGTCTCTCAAATTAATGTAGAAATATTGACAAGTGATGGGCCTGGGAGGCGTGGATCATCAGGACTGAGAGGAGGAGAAAAGAGGGCTGGGATGTGGCCATGCCAAATGGATGGAGGGGTTTCCCTATCATCCACCCTACAAGCAGCTGATTAGCTTTCTCTGGTTGCCCAGCAAACATCCACCAGCTTCTCAACGTTGTCGACTGAAGTCCTTCATCGGTTGATTTGCTTTCACCATGACTCAGAAAGCATTAGAGATGGAAGCAAGAGGCAAACACACCTTTTACAAAAAAATTACCAGGTACATAAATATCCCCACCCTCCACGCTTCTCTTGCTCCTATGTAAGCTGGACAAGGTGCTGCTAACAATGTGCAAAGGGCCAGTTTGTCAATATGCCAATTACATAGATGAGGGTATAGAAAGGGCAAATGATAGCCAATCATTGAAGTGCTTCTACTGTCCTCGAGCTAGAGCTGACCCTCTGACCCCGTATGATGACCCTCAGGCCAAAGGTCTCCTCTCCAGGGGTCAGAGGGCATGGCCATGTGCTGGCCAGAGAGAGAGAGGCATTGCTATGGTAACAGCTCTGGCAGAAGAATGGCGAGGTGTGGCAATCAGGAGGCGAGGGGTCAGTTTGGCTGGACCGAGCAGCGATGCGATGTTACTCGACTTGTTTAAGCTGTATTCGGTGGCAGCGGGGGAAGATGTTTCCAGGTGTGTCTGTCAGCTTCAGTTACCATCCCAATATGATTTCATGCTGCAAGGCTTCTAACGAATGCAAATGAACTCGGCCCATTTATTAGAAGTGATTACTTATTTGATGCCGTGCAGCATTTAAAAAAGTTAAGGAAACTAGATATCAAGATGCTGAACTCCAAGGTTTGAGAAATGTAATTCTGAACATCAAGGTAAGTTGTGCCTCATTACATCTTCTTAGCAGAGAGGGGCTGGGCACTGTTAACGTGCGGGAAGACAGGTAAGATAGTTCTGCACGTAATTATGTTGTTATATGTGCTCAATAACGACTGCCCATAGATATATTGTGATGTCAGCAGTAACTTTTTCATTTTTCAACATTTTTCTGTGTGAATGTGGGTGTTTGCTCGGTTTACCTCACCCTAAATTGACCTGGGCAGTTACAATGTAGTTGGTGTGCTTTTTCTTGAGTTAAATTCAGAGTTAACTGAATAAGCACACTTCATTTTTGTCCTTTCTTTCAGTAAATGTTTTGTTAATAAATTACACTTTTTTTGCACTACTTCTGCTCGACCTGGTTCTTTAACATCGGTTTTTAAAAGTGACCCAGTGCCAAACCACTGTATCTGCCTTTGTATATTGAGTGGTGGTACTACATGATGATACAATACTTATTCCACCACTGCTTTATTCACAAGCTTGAAATGTAAGGCACATCAGCTGACCTCTTGCCTGGGAAAACAAATATTTGGGTCAAAGCACGACCTTTACTACCAGCACATCACTGACTATTTCATGCGTTGTTGCACCATCTTGTGGTGGTTGTTCACATGTTCAGGTTCTTTATGACTGTTTCTGTTTACTCTTGGTGCTACTGGTATAAATAAAACACTTATATTTATTTATTTTTACGGATGTTTCCTTCTCTGTTCTGTTTTTTATGTTCATGTCCTCTGCCTGTTTTATCTTGCAAACAAATTGCTATTCTAGAGAAAATTACAAAATATTTACAGTTAAATAATGTCTCACTGTCTGTGCATTTCATCTGATGTATTCCCACATTGGACATTCAACTAAATAATCTTGATCAAGTCTCATCTCATGGTCATCATTATTTCATTTGTTTGGGGATATTTAATAAACTGTGAAGTAGACAGAAAGAAGCTGAGGCGTTTCTCTACTCGTCACTCAAACACAAACCATCAGTAAAGAGGACACTGCTCTCTCTCTCTCTCTCTTCCCTGGACATTCACCCTTATTACTACAACCATAACTTGAATACTAACATTAAACCAAGGTTTAAGCCTAAAATGTATTGATTTACAGGTGAGATCTGATTAGGAGGGTGGGGAGGAGTTCCCAAAATGTGTCTGTGTACATATTTTAGGACAGTTTATTGTTATTACCTTGTGACTATAGTGTTCTGCCTGCTTTTGCTTTTGAATTGCATAGATACAGGCTATCATAGCACTGCCGGCAGCCTCCTGACTCAGCAAATACATCCAGGCAAACAAGAGATGGATAAAGTTGTTTCCCAGAATGCTCCTTGCTGCAGGGGTGAACAACCTGTCAAACTAACAAAGACGTCTCCAACAAGTTGTAAAAGTTGTATACAGAATTTATGGGAATTATCGTGTTTTTTGTTTCGGATCCATCTGAGCACCACTGCAAAGTATCGATCAACTCCACGTGCACGGATGTGGAGGTTCACTTCCGAGAGCAGAGCAGCTGGATCGGACAGATGTTCCCGGTACAAAGTGGGCGGGAACTGGACGGATACAGCGAGACCAGTGCACTGGCACGGAGCGAGGTCTGGATGGATGGGTACTTAGCACCGAGAGATACACCGCCACCATTGTGTCTGAGGTATATTTAAAGAATAATGAGTATGCTAAAATAATTGGACGCGGGCCTAAATCCGTTGTTCATGAAGATGAGTGTTGTTTCTTTTGAATTTGAAAATGTTTTGAGATTACAGGACCTCGTATCTTTGGCTTTCTGACACTGGATTGACACTCAACTTTTTTGAAAACTTTAGATGAGATTATTTTAGATTAGATTTGACTTCAATCAATGTCAGAATCGTATGTCTTGCTGTAACTATCTTCTCTCTTACCTCCAGTGGCATTTAAATAAGAGAGCAGCAGGGAATGCCAGGGTCAAACTTAAACAAATACCTTCTGTGTGTATTTCTGACTGAATACATTGGGTGGTGCCTTTATGATCCCTTTAAAGAATACAATTATACTACCAAAATTTCACTGAAATAAACACTCATACATTTCACTCTGAAATACACATTTAATTTAAATATCAAAATGTATAGAACCTTACTTTTTTAAATTGGCTGCTGATTTTGTTGCAGAGCCACTTGCATATATTTTTAATCTGACAATGAAAAACAACGAAATACCAATGAAATGGAAATCGGCCTTTGTTCTTCCACTGTTTAAAGGTGGTGACCCAGCTATTTTAAATAACTATAGGCCAATATCTAACTTATCTGTATTTGCTAAAATTCTTGAAACTCTTGTGAGCAAGCAATTTAAGGAGTTCTTGTACAGCAATGCCATTTTATCACCCTACCAGTCAGGGATTTTTTTTGTTTTCATTAAGGACAAACTCTTAAGCCGCGTCTCAGGGGCCTATAGTGCACTACCCCACCTCCCCCCAAAACAATAATTTTTATAAAGGCCATAATGACTATAATGTTTTAAAATGTTATGTTGAAAAATGTGGGATGCAGTAGGCTACCCGTTTCAGCTGCATATATGCCCATTTAAAATGATCACATTTTATTACAATGCAAAACATTAAAGTACCATATGTGTACTACTGAGCATTAACATGCATTTCATGGAGAGGAAGACATGATAACTAGTTGCCTATAAGTATTGTAATAGTGCAAAATAGGCGGCGGCGACTCCGACACAAACACTTAAAGCTGTGGTTCTCAAACTTTTTCTGTAAATAACATAATTGTGTGACTCATTTGTGCTTTTATAAATAACAGAATAAAGAAAATTGCAATCACTTTCAAGTAAATCAGATTGCCCCATCAGACAATGTTTTGTGTGAGTTCTATCTGTGCATAAAATAACTCATATTTAGTTACTACTAAATAGCTCATTGTAGAAAACAATAAGCTTTTAATTTTGCCAAACAAAACAGAATGAGTGCAGATATGTGATCCATCACGTTGTATCCGTATTAGTGGAGCAGTGACCTGCTTTCATCGACACATATGTTATAAACGGGGTTGTAGATTTGATATGGCCTCTCTCAATTCATGCTCAATATTGAGCTTAGATCTGTTTTTTTATTTTGAGAAACGCAACAGCAGGAAAAGACGAGCTCACGGAGCTCACGGCGTCGCGTCAAATCGCGCAAGCGTAACCTGTTAACGGCGTACCGTAACCATTTACCCGAAAGTACAGGCATTTGTCCATGTATTTATTAATGACTTAGTTTTATATCCGTGTACTTTGTACTTTTGTAATATGTGAAGCCAGCAGCTCATTGTTGGTAAAAGACACGAGCACTTTGGCTCGTTTCACCTGGAGCAGGAGAGCTGCTCCGCGTTCAGAGAGCTGCTCCGGTGCGAGGAGAACTCCGGTGCTCCTCACAGGATGAATGTGAATACTTTTGACACCTCTGATGCTGCTGCCTGTCTTGGCCAGGTCTCCCTCGAAAAAGAGATTTTTAATTTCAATGGGACTTCCTGGTTAAAGAAAGGTTAAAGAAAGAAAGAAAGAAAAATGAAATCTAACAGTCACTCCCTTGATCCAGGCCTTCTCCAACAGTTGGGTCATGTTCTGTATCCTCAACGCTCGAGGACTTGGCCTCTTCAAATACATCGCGTCATTAGAACTGGGTGAGGGAGCACATGCACTTCTATTAGTCTCAAAAGAATCCCTGTCTTTATGTCTTCTCCAATATCTTTCTATGACCAAGCACAGTTTACTTGTTGTAGTTTTCCGATGAGGCAAGCTGTACAAGGTCATTGCCTTGTGCTTGGGCCGTTGAAGAAAGCAATGAACTCTAAAGGGCTAACGTTTTCTTTTTTTTTTTTTAACATAACTTCTTGGTTCAGGTCTGAGATGCTGAGCCAGACAGCCAGGACAAGCTTCACTCTGCTGGGCCACAGTGTAGGTTTTAGTGTTGGATTAGCCGTGTTGCTGTCGTTGCCTATACGAGCGTGGAGAATGCTGCTGGTTGCTACTGCCATTACTAGCTTCCTATTTAATCCAACTTGGTGGTAGGTCTGATGAATGTTGGCTGATGAACATATTTGTTCAATGATATGTCCTGTCTAAGGACTAGGATTTAAATTCCCCTTTTAACTACTGTGTCTCGTAACAAAATGTCGGAGTGGTCCCGATGCCAATGATTGTTGTACCGCTTGTAACTTTTATTGATTATCATAAAAGGAGAACAAAAAACACAGAATTAACCAAGGACATATTGAAACGGGAAAATAAAATTTGATAAATCCAAACTACTCGATTTTTCACAAACGCATGAAACTAGTTTATTAAAACCAAAGTTCAGTTCAAATCAATTCAAAAGTGATGATACTGTTTTAAGTTTTAGCATAACAGACCATGTTTGTTCCCTCTCTTACATCATAAAACTTGTGCATACTTTAATGTTCTCTGTGACATATAGTCCATGTATTACCAATAACGTCTTGAAGTGTTTCATTCTTTTAAATAACTGCCGAAGATCAATGACATTCTGTCCTGCTGTTTCTGTTAAGGGTGATTCCTGAGTCTCCTCTGTGGCTTCTGCAGAAAGGTTGTGTGGAGGTGGTTGTAATCCGCGTTTCTGCCAAAAGGAGAGTCCCTGCTCCTGCGGTCATATTCAGAGCTGACGAGTGATTGGAGCGCATGGTATTTACTACATTTTTACTCCTATTGTGCTCCAGTATGAAATCAATACTGCGAGTCAGGTGGCACTTTTGACTATAATTACATTGCACAGTATGCAATGTGACCGCTCTGTTTCTTTTAATATCTGTTTAATCAAGCAAAATAAAGGTGAAGAGGAGCAGACATATCTGGACTGGATACGTGCCATTAAAATGTGTTTTCATGGTAAAATTACTTCTTTTCTTTGTTCGAACCCTTCCTGAATATGATTGTGTGTACACTTCCTTTATTCTAAGCCAAAGTAATTTATTAAATATACAGTTATGTTTGACAAATACATACTCATCACTCTGATTGCCAGACTGCCTGCCACCCTAACTTGAAAAAGATATATAAATATAAAATGGAAGTGTAGATTAGAAAAGGATGCTGAACAAGATCAATAACAGTTAAAATGTGTTCAATTGAAGAGTTTAGAAAACTGTATTTAGTATCTTAATTACATAAGGCACAATACATTCTGATTGTGAAACACTCCATTTAAAAGTGTGGCTTAATGCTAAAGGTTTTACACCTGGGATTATTTTGTAATTGTATGCTGTTCATACTCTTAAGAGAGACAGACAGCCACACACAGAGGGAGTGAGATCAAAGGAGAGAGGGACAGGTCACAGGTGTCAGTGATTAACCCCCCCAACATGGCATCTCCTCTTGAGGTAAGAATACCAACATAATTCATTAGTCACGGAATAAAAGCTTTCTTGAACGGTCGACGTTATTGACACCTTACGTTTTCAGGTGATAGTAGCGTTAGTTTAACCTCTCTGGTAAGGGATTGAGCTAATGTTACGTTAGCTAGCGGTTAGCTACATTTCATCAATACATCAATATTGAGTTAACTTAGCTACCTAATAGTTGAGTGTTTACTTTTCTTTAACACCATCGATGCAACGTAGGTTATAGGTTTCTGTGTTGAACGCTAGCTTACTTTATCAAAGATTAGCTAAGGTAATGTTTAGCTAGCTTTAGGCTAGGTGTATTACTTTGGCAGGACAGTTAAGACAGCGAGGGGTTGCGTGCTACAAACTTCATCTAATAAACACGTTTTTATTGAAGTGCGTTAGGCATGCGTTAGATATTGAGGTTTAAGGCTCATTTATACCGGAGGCATGACATTAACATCTCCGCTGTCTGTTAAAGTGCCTGTAGGGACGACTGTCCACGTGACCGCACATGAACGCGCTGTGGCGTTGTGTGCACGTGGTGTTAAGACACAACACCACTCCTGAGAATCTCCGGTGAGCTGTCCAGTGAGTGGATGCAAACACGTGTTCATGTTCAAATCTTCATTTAATGCCCACATTGTCCGATGAGGACGTCACAAACAGGAGTCTCCCTCAGAGTCAATGTGTAAATGTATGCAAGACCAGTTTGTACAGATAATTAAGACTATTTACTTGTATTTCTTGTAAAATATAATTGCAGACATTGCAATCCAACTTGGTTTTGGACTTGGATGAGAACAACTTGCTGGCCTTCAAGACACCAAGGAAAACGGTGAGATTATAATCCATTTAAATGCCAAAAGCAAGCATTTTTTGTTTTTAACCCTTTAAGCCCTAACCCTAACCCCTAATCCTATTTATTGTTTGAGTTGAGTTTAGAGGTTGTACATCGGGATTATATATTATTGTAGCCCTGATTGTTATGTTTAATTTGATACCTAACATGTTTGTTTTTTTGGGGGGGAGGGAGATTTATACCATGATGTTTTCTTGATTTTCCTGATATAAATGGGTCTCCCAATTGGGGGACGCTAGGGCTTAACAGGTTTGAGATTTTTTTTTCTTCCCCATTTGTGTTTTATTGGACAGCAGAAGTAGAGAGAGAGAGAGACAGGAAACACAGTGGAGCGAGAGGGGATGATCTCCGGCAAAGGGCCCACCTAGAATCAAACCTTGGCCGCTATAACAACATGTGACACGTGAGTGTGAATTTAGCCATTTCATTTTAATTTACAACCTTTGCATTGAAAAGAGTAAAATGTGATGCTTGAGATGATTTCATTTTTTTACCTAAGAGGATGTATGTCCTCCCCCTCATCCTTTACTCTTTATTTCAGGTGCGATTACGACTACCAGCATGGACCTTCACATGAACCTCATCACCTTCTTTGCTGTTCTACTAGTCTAGCCTTATGATCGGATACAAGTTTTGTCAAGGATAAATAGTGGTAAGTTCAGTGTATGTTAATTTAACAGAAGGCTTTAGGGTCATCTATTTTTTTAAAGCACTGTGTAGCCATTGCATGTTCAGACAGTGTATGCATGTATCGTTGGCGCTAAACACTGCATAAATCTAGGCATTGCATAATATTTTTTTATATATACTTTAATGTGACTTTATTAAAAAAAATTGATATACTATATATTTTTTTCTTTTATTCTACTCTTTCTTTCACCATTTTGTACGTTTTTGCTGTATATAGTTGTATTATTGGTATTGTTGTTACTGTTATTATTGTTAATGTTTTCTATTTTGTCTTTTTTCTGGCTGTAGAAAGGATCATGTCAGCCTACAACGAACACCAGAGTCCTATTTCTCGTACCTGGCTAAACAAAGTCAAGCAAATGTCCTAATCTCTAAGAAACGTCTCGTTAATTCTAGCCAGACGTCAGTCATCTGGATAAATGCGAGCGCCTGCTCCTCTTCAGAAGGGATAATAATCGAGCACTGACACCAAGATGTTCTAATAGTACAATGGCAAATAAACTCAGAGGAACCTCTTTTTATTTCTTTAATGAGAAGCAGGAGATGAACATGAAGGCATATGAGGAAGTCAATACCGTAATCATTCACAGCAAACGTGTTGCGAATATTCCAACGTTTTTGCAACATTGTTGCCGTGAACGCAACTTAACAGCGCCCCCGCTGCGAGACATAAGCGTCGCAAATATATCAGACAGTGTTGAGAAAATATATCGGCTAATTTGAAGTGCTTCATTACCCAAATCAATCAGATTATATTTACGAATAAATATATACTTATGAGGATATATGTACTGTATGCACGTATGAATCATGTACTATATATGTGTATATGAGTTTGAATATGTGTATGGGCGGATCAGTATGTATGTATTATTCATAATCAGAAATTCAATCAATTGAAGCAGTGAAAATAAATTGTGTGTGATTCTCTGTATTCTCATCACGATCACCTTAATCATGTTCTACAATAATGATATGTATGGTGTACTAATAACACTGTCATATTATAAGTGCTTTCAACACATCCATAAGTTTCTTAAGAGCTAAATAAACTTAAGAACAGCACGGCATGCAGCAGGTGTCTGAGACGGGTGATCGGCTGCGCCTGTGGTGATCAATGTCCGCGGCTCGAGAAGCAAATCTATATCGCCGCGTACAGGAAGTCATGATAATGTAACGGATGGATCCTGGCGATCTTAAATAACTCTCCCTATAAAACTATTATCGCTCCTTCATCAATGAGGAAGTGAGCTGCCTTTTTTGTCCGTGGGAGTGTCCAGCTTATCCAGTGAATTTCAGTAAGTCTGCCCGGGAGCAGGTTTAAATGTTTTGATGTGTTGCTATGGTGATTTATCTAAGCTTGCTTCGAGAAACCGAGAAAGCCTGACCTACGTCATCTTATCCTGACAATTAGCCCGCTAACTCAGTAAGCCAGGTACGAGAAATAGGGCCCAGATTGACGTGGGTCTTCAAGGTGAAATGATGACAACACACCTGCCAAAAGTTCCAGTTTCCTGACCATCATGCCATGTCTGCATGATATTCTGTTCCACCTGTCTTCAGTCTAGACCCAATGACTCAGACACCAGTCTTGTCAAGGCTAATTAAAGGTAAGCGGTGTTATAGTTCATTGTAGCAAATGATAGGTGCAAGCACAACTCAAACTTCACTCAAGGGATCATCCTCAAACCAACCCTGTCTCCTAAAAGTTCCCCCAAAACTAAAATGCATTCTCAATTTACGTTTGACTAGAAACGTACTGTCTGCCCGATTACGTTTGTGTTTGACATATTACAAATACGTTTATAATCAACGTATGTTTGTTTTTTCGTTTGTGTTTGACATATTACAAATACGTTTATAATCAACGTATGTTTGTTTATTTTCATGCTTTTAAGGATATTTGAATTTCTAAACTCTGCGGCGGAAAAGATACTAACAAGGATTCCCTCGGTAGCGGCAAGCGAAGAGGGGCGGTGTGAGGCCGGTAACGGGGCCGGTCTGAAGACCGCTTGCACGGCGGTGTAAGGCCGGTAACAGCCCCCGTCGCGCCAGGGCCGGTCTTCTCCGAGTCGGGTTGTTTGGGAATGCAGCCCGTAGGAAATGCATTCAAACAAGCGGAGAGATCCACGTGACACAACATCCGGTTTTCAATTCAGATATTTTACAAAGTAAAAGTCTTACATCCAAAAATCTCATTTCTGAATATTTAATGACTGATAAACATTTTTTTTTTTTATGTAGGACTTTTACTTTGTAAAATATCTGAATTGGTACAGTTAAGATGTTTGGATGTGTTCAGAAATTTTCTGAACACATCCATATCAGTCAGTATTTTGAAAACTGGATGTTGTCTCGTGGCTCTTTCCGCTCATTTGAACGTGTTTCCTAACATGTCAGTGTCTGCTGATTTGACCACGGAGATCCAAGTGTCTGTTGAGTTGACTGCAGTGTTATACTGCACTAGATGGAGTTTACCACCCACTTTGGGCTGCATTCCCAAACAAGCGGTCTCCAGACCGGCCCCGTAACTGGCCTAACACTGCCCCTCTTGGCTTGCCGCTACTGAGGGAATCCTTGTTAGTATCTTTTCCTCCTTAGAGCTTAGAAATTCAAATATCCTTAAATTCAGCGGGAAAGCATGAAAACAATAACACAAACGTACGTTGCTTATAAACATATACATGAAAACAATAGCACAAACATACGTAGATTATAAACGTATTTGTAATATGTCAAACATAAACGTAATTGAGACTGCGTTTTAGTTTTGGGGGAATGTAATTTTTAGGAGACAGGGTTGCTCAGGTCCATGGCCTGAGCCAACAGCTCCATGCAAACATAGAAGAAATCATAAAACTGGAAGATAGTAGAAATAATATACTAATAGTGCATTAGTAAAAATAAATATTGTGCTCTGAACTGATATCCCTCTTAAATTTCATTTCCCGTAGCAGTAACATGTCATTCATTCTAGGACATATCCTCATGTACATCTTGTAAATGCAGGGGGGTGTTGTTTCCCATTGGGTCTAATTAAAAAAAATCTAACTATGTAGCAAAGGCAAATGTATTAGCTATTGTACACTGCGTATTATACAGACTACTGTATTCTAGTTTCTCTTCTTTTTTTCAACAATAATTGTGTTTTTGTTTTTAGAGGCATTTGAAAAGGTCTCTGAAAAAATACAAACACATTTTTTTTAATTGATGGAATTAATTAGATGTGCAGTTACCCTGGTTTTTAAAACGTGAAACGTGATGATAGTCTTGATTGCTTGAGTGGAGGCATCTGTAGGCCGCAAGATTACAGAAATGTAACACGTGTTGATGATGCCTTTGTGCTAAAATGTGTCTTTTTTAAACATTCAACTTGATACCTGTTCCAGAGTGCTGTTTTTTTCTAGGTCAGTGAAGATCAGTTTAACACCAGAAGGCAGTGAATGTTTCTGTGTAGGCATCATGCTCGAGCACTGCATCAATCTAACTTTGCCTTTGTTTCAGTTTTTTTGGCTAGAGAGGATCTTCCCAATCCACTGTGAACACCTGATGGTCAAGATACAAGTCCTCAAGCAGAACTTCCCAAGCAGCTCGGCTTCCTGAACTTTGTGTCCGTGTGAGACTCTATACCATGTTGGGTGCCCTCTTCAGTCAAGTCTGGACTCAGCGACTTGTTACTCTTGATTAACTCGGCGCAAGTGGCTAATCTTTTCATGTTTATTCATGAGTAATCCTTCACATGCTGTTTCTTCAAGATCTCAACAATGCTTTGTGAGTATACGGTCAAGTTATTGGATCAGTTCAACCTGTTTTTCACAGAAAATGTTTATTTCTTAAGGTTTATCAACGATGGTCTTTATCTTGATTTACAATAGGCTTTATTTAATATTTCCTGTTGATTATAAAATCTATGCCAACCAATTGTAATACGTTATACGTTGTACCATATTTTTTTGCAATAGAATTCTGGCAACCATAGTTGCGTCAAAATGCTTCGAACTTTGTAATAAAATACCGTAACTCATACAGTTGTACTGTGTTTATCTCTGAGAAAGACTGTAATTAGGTTCACGGTATAACTGCTGTTTTTAAAAAACATGCCGTATTGTCTTATACATTGTCACTTTATTTTTTACGGTAAAGCTCTAGCAGCCACAGCTGCCGGTAATTTACCGTACTGTCTTATACGTTGTCACTTTATTTTTTACAGTAAAGCTCTGGCAACCACAGCTGCCGGTAATTTACCGTTAAGTTAAACTTTTCAATAAAGTACCGTAATATATTATACAGATGTACTGTGTTTTTCACTGAGAGACTGTAATTAGGTTTACGGTATAACTGCTTTAAAAAAAATGTTTTTACCGTAAACGCGTTTATAACATTGCTGTTATTTCTAAAGCAAATAACCGTAAACAGGTTTATGATATATCCGTTTTTTTAATAGTAATTTACCGTAAACAAAAAACAGTTCTCAACTGTGAATTTTACGGTTGCAAAAACATATCCCGTAATGTCTTGTACGGTTTCACTTTATTTTTTTACAGTGAAGTTCTGCCAACCACAGCTGCCGGTAATTTACCGTAATGTCTTTTACGTTCTCACTTTATTTTTTACGGTAAAGCTCTGGCAACGACAGCTGCCGGTAATTTACCGTATTTTACACTGATCAGTGCAAAGGATGCTGAACAAGATCAATAACAGTTAGAATGTGTTCAATTGAAGAGTTTAGAAAACTGTATTTAGTATCTTAATTACATAAGGCACAATACATTCTGATTGTGAAACACTCCATTTAAAAGTTTGGCTTAATGCTAAAGGTTTTACACCTGGGATTATTTTATAATTGTATCAGAAAAAAATAATAATTTAGCTTTTGTCTGCTGTAAATTGATTTGAGAATAGCAGCAAATTCCAAATCATGTTCTAACTTTTTGTTTTCGATAACAAAAAACAAATCTAGGGAATAAAATGAAACTGCCCCTTTTAATAATTAAACCAAAATAAACTGTAGCTTCTTCAAAGCAACTTGGTCTCAATTGGAGCTATAGGGCACCATATGGCACCATCAAAGTAAAAAGCTCTTTTGAAATCAGTGTATTATTTAAACACACTGCCTTCCACCTTCATCTTGATTTTGTATTTCTGCAGGATGTCCACCATCGTGGTCTTCTATGGTCTCTCTCTCAATACCAGTAACCTGAATGGAGGTCATCTACTTCAACTGCTTCATTTCAGCAGCCATTGACATTGTGGTGTATGAGCCTCTTGGGTGCTGGTTTAGCACGTGGCACGACCTACAATCCTCTTCTCTACTCTGACGTTCTGTGGCATCATGCTGCTCATTATCAAGTTGATGCCTGAAGGTCTGGATACTCAATGCAATATTGACTGAATCCGACATCCCTGAAAGTACCAGAAGACACTATGCATGTGTAAGATTGTATGCCTTGTCTAATGATCTTGTTTGTTGTTCTTAGACATGCATGTCATTAGCCGTGGTGGGAAAGATTGGTGTGTCTGCTGCTTACAGTATGATCTATGTGTTTTTCACTGAGCTGATCCCATTGTGCAGGAACATGGATTTAGGCACCGCGTCCGCAGGGAAACAGTCGTTTGCTATCACCTAGCGGTACATGTGTTGCTATCATCATGCAGCAGCTCATTAGCGAGCAGGTGAAGCAAGCTAGCTCACGGCTGTAGGTTTTAAATATGTTGTGTTGTAGCTAAAACTCACATATTTCCCTTTAGTGCAGTGGCCATAATGCTAGTTATCGTGTTTACCAGTGTAGCTAACGTAACTATAACCTAGTTCAGAGGGGAGACAACTAGACAACGTGACTATAACCTAGTTCAGAGGGGAGACAACTAGACAACGTGACTATAATCTAGCTCTGAGGGGAGACAACTAGACAATGTGACTATAATCTAGTTCAGAGGGGAGACAACGTGACTATAATTTAGTTCAGAGGGGAGACAACTAGACAATGTGACTATAATCTAGTTCAGATGGGAGACAACTAGACAACATGACTATAATCTAGTTCAGAGGGGAGACAACGGGACTATAATCAGGGCTCTCAAGTGTCACGCATTGAGCGTGACTGTCACGCATTTCGGGCTTAAGTCACGCCCTCCCGCCACAGATCGTATTTCTCACGCTGAAAAAAAACTCTAGGCTATTTAATGTGCCACAGCGCGCAAACATGACCTGGTCGCGCTGCCCTCACCATGGAGGAATCAAGCACGTCTCCCCCAAATCCCCTGGAGTTCTGCCTGAGGTGCCACTCATCAGCCAATCAAAAAAAAGAAATGGGCTACACGAATAGCCAATCAGAAAATATGTCACTCTTACCTGTCTTAAAAACTTGAGAGCCCTGTATAATATAGTTCAGAGGGGAGACAACTAGACAATGTGACTATAATCTAATTCAGGGGGGAGACAACGGGACTATAATCTAGCTCCTGTAAGGGAACTGTCAGTTATTAGGTGGAACCGTTAACAAAGGTGAACGTGACCTAACACAAGTATTGGGCTCAGCATTTTAAGCTTTGCTTCAGACTGTGCTTAAAGGATCTGTCTGCAATTCAAAATACTGTAATGTGCAACACTGTCAATAGTAAAAACAGTGAGGCACTACAACGCTCACTCCCTCAGAGCTAGATTATAGTCACATTGTCTAGTTGTCTCCCCTCAGAGCTAAATTATAGTCACGTTGTCTAGTTGTCTCCACTCAGAGTTAGTCCAGATAGCACCTTCACGATAATACCTGTTTTGCTATTTAACCATTTATCCAAACATTGGTACGGAAAGTAAATTAAACTAAATAATTCAGTCGTTTGTGTGAAAGATGCTTTACTCCTGTTCTATATCGGTTTTCTGAGGGCCAATTTAGAGGCACATAAAAGAATATTGAAAGAGTTGGACCTGGATGAACAATAGAAGAAAAGGTTAGAAGCTTTTCTTACCCAGAAGGCCAAGGTGGGTGAGTTGAGACACAATGACTTCCATCGTGTCTGTGAGCTAGGTGCAGGCAATGGCAGAGAATGGCAAACATCTTCAGTAAGGTGAGCTACAAATTATACGAAATGTGATCAAATTTCTGTTGCTGTGCAACAAAAAAACTCTTTTCAGTTTATTAATCTGGAAATTAAACCTGCAATCAGAAACCAGATCATCCGAGAGCTTCAGGTGCTCCCTACATTGTGGGCTGCTATGGAGCATTTTACAGCCATGGTGAGATCAGCGTTTTCATGGAGCACATGGTAAGAAAATCGGAGGGAGTGACTGTGTGCGGGTAGCAGGTTATGGTATTAATGGTATTTCTGTATTAATCAATTCATCCTCAAAGGGATATTATATTATTTTGCCCCTTTGCACATTTGTATTATCTTATATACCCCTACTGAAGGTCAGGTACAGAAAACCTTTAACTGACAATGGCTCCTAGACTCCCATGTTTAAGTAAATATAAAGCAAATGATAAACAATTCAAATGCTATTCTCAAATTCTCCTTGATCTACTGTGGTTGGATTGTACCTAACTTCTGTGCATTAAACAAAAGCATTTGCTGAATGATTACATGTCAATTTAATTTAGATTTATTTTTTATGGTCAAATGTATTGTGATAATCGTGAAATTAAATTACTGTATCGGACCTGTATATGTTCCACAGAAGATCTGTGCTTATTCAGAAATAAAACATAACAATAATGGGAAATATGTGATCCTTTGGATTACCATTTTAGACAGCATGTGCTTTTTATAGATTTGTATTACGACCCGTTGTATTTACTTTCATCCTTACAAAATTAGGTTGACATGTTCATTCAACTTCCTCCTGTATTCCATCCTCCTCCTAAACTACCACATGGCCGTCTTCACCTCTGATTTCCAGGACTTTGTGACAAAGTGGTGAGACAACATTTTAGCGTGAAAACAGTTAACTTGCCCTTTTCACATCCACATGATCTTTTTCTTTTATTCATGGATGAAAAGTTCTCCCCGAAAGAGTCCTCTCTCCTCCTTTCAGTCTCATCAATAATCCAGCAGACAGGGCTGACTTGAATATGTTGACGGTGAGTGTCTTCAGGTAGACTATGGCTTAATTTTGAATTTATTACATTATTACATTTTTCTTTGAAATGGGCAACGTCTGACAGGTTCAAGGTCTAGAGCATAAACTGGGGTTAAACTCTGTTACATTTTGTGAAGGCAAGTGTTATATTCTCACCCACTTAAAGTGAGAGTCACCAGCAGAACACTTTGTTCTGTTATATGAATGATGTTTTAATATCCAGCACGGTATTTGTATTGATTGTATGTATTGTTGCAGAACCATATATTTATCAAGCGGCCTGAGGTGGAGCAGGTAGACTTTGCTGGGTGGCTTTGTAAAACCATGGGGCTTTACCAACCTAGCAGTCCGACGCGCACTGCAGACTGAACACACACTCATGCACAGTCTGTACATGTAAAAACATGGAGAAGCTGCTGCCTAAAATCTTACACCCACATACACACCCTGTTTGCCACGTCCTCCCTCAGGTGAACCTCTGGAGTCTCCATCTATTCATCTCAAATGAACTCTACTGACAAGTAAGCCAGGAAAGACACTGTATGTGTGTCCCAGTTACTACAATCATGGTTATGCATCCATACATCTGTACTGACAGATGTATATGAATTTGTTTTTATATGTGTTATGCAAACACATTTAGAGATGTGTTTATTTTATGAAATAAATGTCACTTTTGACCTCAGTTTATGACCTCAGGTTATAACCTCAGGTGCGTCTGTGTTAGCAAGAGATGAATGAGTCTGGGATATTTTTTGCATTTGGTGATGTGATCTGATTTCTACAAATTTTTAGAGGTGAAGCACAATGTTTAATATATTTTTGCATGAGCCTTGTGTCAAAGCTAAAAACAAAAAAGAAGTTACAACAGTAAATGCACTCTCTGTTGCCTCTGTAGGTCAGGGTTGTATTACCATTAGCTTCAGATTAGCTCCACTGGGGCAAAGGTTGCCTTTGAACATACTGGAGATTCATTCCTGGACAGTACCTGCTGTAACAAGATGGTCTTTATCATGTGAGCAAGCTGCATCGCGGCTCTCAGAGCCGCCTCAGCGAAAGCAAATTATTATTGCATTGTATTTGTAGTAATGTTAACAACAGGACATGGATTTGCCATTGAAGTGCATCCTGTTTTGAAGCAGAATCAGTGCATTTTTCTCCTTTGTTTTATTCTATTTGTCTACTTCCTCCTTTAAGTAACAATATATATGTTTTTTATTGCAATATCATTGAAAGTTGTTTATTTATGAAGTCTGAATTGTCAATAATTGGCATGTATTGTAAGATTATGTCTGCATTTGCCAGACTATCACTTCACTGTTTCAGCACTCATTTCACCAGAAGGGGGAAGCACTCACATGAAATGCATTGTGGACTTTGGTTCAATTACTAACAAAAGTATTGCTACCAAACAGAAATATCATCATATGTGTGTATTAAGTGTATTAATACATCAATCACAAACGTAATACTGTATGTGTAGTGTATTGTGCCTACATTGCTGCAACCAAGTCAACTCATGCGTATGTTGACTGAAATGAAAAGCAGCACCGTAAAAGGAAAACCCTGCTGAAATAGATTAGTCCTCCATTTAAATTACTAGCACAATGATTTGTTTGTTTGGCTCATGTCTGGAGTAATAACGAAATGTCTTCCCTTGAATGTCTTGTCAATTTCGGGCTGAAGATGTGAGGTGTTGAGCTAAAGAAAGATGTAGTGTTGCAATGTGTGGGGTGGCTAGTCTGAGCAATGTTGATGGGAGGGGGACTACTGCAGCAGAAAAACAGCAAAGTCTGCAGTCATTAATATGCAAATATGCAAATGAGAGGGTAATTAAGATTGGGCGTTTGTCAGTGGCTCTTTGATTGCTAATGCATTCAAATCTGCAAGAAAGGGGGAGGGGAGGATGAGCTAAAAAACGGAAAAAAAGAACAGGATGCTATTGTGCTTGCAAAAAAACAAGAAAGAATAGTGAGTGGTCTATAGAATGAAGGCCCTATTTAACAGACGAAAATACTGAACATTGATGCTTTTAGACTCACATCCAATAGAAAAAAGACGACAACGCCCAAACAAAGCTGAATAGAAAAAAAGAATTGCATGTCACGAGTGAGTATGTTATAATTCTGTTTGAGCACTAAGAGAAGCCACAGCATAAAAGGGGGAAACGGGGTTATGAGTTTGTGCCAAAACAATTAACCATGTACACCGTCACCAAGCATTCGGCATGGCGCACTAAAGCCACCACAGGAAGGAAGAGAGATTTCTGGAGCGATGTAGCTGACCCCTGTTGAGAGAGATGCTCAGGTACCTTGGCAGGAGGTGTGCAGTGGCAGCATGTTGTGTGTCAGAAACAGTGTTATTTTCATATATCTGGAGAACGGGCGCCTACAGTTCACACATGAGCACACACTGCTGTTATCGTTGTTTCAGTGGTCCCTTGACACTTGTACATCTTCCTCCATCCTTGGCATGTGAAATGAGAATGTGTATACAAGGAATAAAAACAAATTAAATGTTGTGAAGAATGGGGCAAAACAGCTGCTCTTGTCACCTTATAGCATAATCACTTTCTCACAATGCAGCAGTTTTTCACAGGGCTGCATACTAGCCTCAGCAATGTCAATGTCTGTGATACCCTTGTCAAAAATACATTGGATATTAGATGGAATCTTGTTGGGAATAATCCCAAAAGAGAAAGCACGCCACTCAATACATTTTATATTTATATTTTGAGTACACTCCCAAATACTTGAGCCAGGATTATAAGTACACACACTCAAACTGATATATTTGGAATGGGTTGTTATAGCAGCTGATCCCAGGCCTGCTCTATGTGACGAGTGGTGGAGTATATGAGTGTGTTTGCATGTGTGTGAAAGAGAGAGGGGGCTGTATTTTTCGCAGGAAACAGGAAACCAGAAGTCATAACAGGATGCCCCAGGTTTTCATACTGTACCTGATGAGTGGGTGGCTGCATGGGGGTAACCCATTTACAAAGCTATCATCTTAAAGAAGAGAGAGCCCAGGAAAGCGTGGGTGGAGGGGAGGGTACACATTTGGGGTTTAGGAAAATGGAATTCCACTCTAAATATAGCTTTGTTTTGTGTCTTGCGCCTTATCGTACATGCTTGACGTTGGTTTGCCTTCATGCCGTTTGTCCTACTTTTTAAAAGGCAACAAACCAAACATTGTTTGATGTTTTGTGCAGAGCTGTGATATGATCACTTCCATGGCATATACATGCACCATCTTCCCCCAGGTGTGCTGCAGGAGCTTCTCAAGTGAATCTGTGACATGAGACCAGTTTTGTCATAATGAGGTTGATCTGCTCACATTGACTGAATGTTCCTCACCCTGTTGAAAAAACATGAAGATGCATTTAACTGCATCTGTCTATAACAATGCAGTTCTAAGCATGCATTGTCTGTCTCTGTAGCTAAGTAGAATATACAATTGTAGCTTACATTTTAATACATTTATTTAGTCCTAAAAGGGTAACATGGTAACCAGTCTTTAGTACCACTGTTAATGAGATACAGGTGTGTGCTTGAGTTGCATGTGTGCAACGCATGCTGAGCATGTGCGTGTGAACCACAAAGTGGATGGCTGCGTTTTCTCGTAAAGGCCAGCACAGATGTTATTTAGGTTGTTTCCCCTCAAACCAGTTGAGGTTTACTTTAGAAAGGTCTCAAAACAAACACTGACATTAACTGCAGTCTTGTTTACATAACCACCAAGGTAAAACTCATGAGAAAACAGCAGCCAGGCCATTTTTGTGAGTTAGATGTGGGTTCATGCAAACTCTTTTGATTCCAGCTTGGCAAAAGAAAGTAGCCGTCCCATATTTTTTGTCACAGTCTTTCCCTCTCTCACACATAAAAACACACACTCATTCATTCACACATGTTGCACTCATTCTCTAACTGCAAATGTTGTTGTTCCTCCCTAATTCCTAAACTAAACCTAAGCTATAACCTTTGGACACATTATGAATGTGTAATACTAAAAGATTATTTTAGGGGCTACTGTTATGGTTATAAATGAGCTACTTATTAGGGATATATCCATGTACTACTAACCCTAACCCGGGAATTGGGCACTAAACTGAAACTATTTGAAGAAAACAATGGGAATTGCGAATACATAATAAGTAATATTGCAAGATTTTACATGGTATCAAATATATAGCTCATTGTGGCATTTATCCACAGCCAGGTCGCACAATAGGTTTTTGGCTATGAATTCAGACAGCGTGTCCATTTACAATCCTCAAAAGAAAAACTTTCCTACGGTCTAATACACGTTTAGCATAAGAGCATAACTGACGATGGTGGACTCCTATTTTAGACTCACAAACAAACGCGAACATTTTTTTGTAGCGCAGGGACCGCTTGAGAACAAAATTAAAACGCAAGCGACCCTAAGGCAAAATGAGCCTGCCCTAAAGCTGGATGGTGAAATATACTTGGACGTTTCACTTGTCAATCAAATGTTCGTCGTATCCCATTGGTCCACCCTCTGATATTATCATTCCATCTTCTACTGGTCGAGGCTGTTGGGCTTTCCGCTGTCCTCATCCGCCAGTCGACATAGGTCCCTGCGAATTGCTTAGTACGGTCGTTTTGTGTCGTGTTTACACCCACAAAACAGAGACATTTTGTTTCATTTAAGATAACTGACGCTTCAATACACGGATTATTGAAGCCTGCTTTGTTTGGTTTCTTCGTTTGAATCGAGATTGGACATCGCTGATGTTTCAGCGTCCATGTCCCCCCGTAGGCTGTGCTGCTGCGGAGTGATCTTTAGTTCATTGGAACCGACAATGTGGAGGCTGTTAAAATGTCTACTTGGAAAATGAAATTGTTACATTTTCTCTAAGAATAAGGAAACAGAGCGGCTTCAGCGTTATGGTTAGTAACGTGTTTTCAGTTTCGTGACGAAAACAACAAGAAGACGAGGCGACGGAGGGGTGGTTCATATTGTCTTTCCTCCTTTTCATCGAGTCCACAGTCCGGACCACGGGGGGAAGGATCCGATCCCCAACTTTGTTTTTCTCTCTACTGCAGCCGTCGATTTCTCCCTGTTGGATGCCATATAATTGAATCCAGGTAAATATGTGTGTACATATACATCGATGAGAAACGTATGCATGTCAAACAGAAGTCGTCTGTCGCGTTGTTACCGGAGTAATAATCAAGTTTTAAGCGCACCGTTCAAGTTGTAACCGAGTGCCACAGCCGGGAAAAGCGGGGTCTTGGATTTTCGTCCCTTCGGCCTGACCGAGCTCGCGGCGTTGTTACTATTCCGAGTACCAGCCGCTCATATGTGGTGGAAAAGGTTTCTTTGTTCACTTCAGTGGGCTCTAACGTTAGCTATTACGGCACATTAGCATACTGCCGGACTAAATGAGCTCCCCCAGGATGTCTGTGTCTGTAGTATGTCGGGCTTAAAGAAGCAAACGTGTGAACGTTAGCCGTGAAGCGTTACCGTCGACATACGATGGTGGTTGTTCGGTCTAACGGTACGACGGTCCCGGTAGGAGCTACAATGTCAGTATTTTCCGCCTGCTATCAATATGTAATAGTTCCACTCGTGTAGCTTAGGTCGCTGTACTCGTAGGTGTAAAACACAATATTGTGCAATGATAATAAAATCCTAGTTATAAGTATAACTCTGGGGGTATTCTCTCTCTCTCTCTCCTTTTTTTTTTTTTTTTTTTTTTTTTTTTTACCTCCCTCCACCAACAGCAAACCACTTTAACGAGCAACACGAATGCAGCTAACGCCTGGTTTACTCCATCTTGCTGGATTTAAAACACGTTTCGAACAATTATTTCAAGACTCCTTGACTTTTATTCTCATTTTGTTGCATTGTGGCCGTTCAACTGAAACTTTGGTGGCCCGAGTCTTTGTGTTCACTTGTGCCCCATTCTCCTGCTCGACGTGAGGGGCAGGCAACAGGTTTTAATGCCCTTTTTAACATGCCACTGGGTTTAAACCTCCCGATAAGGCGTTAACACTCTGAAATCTCCTTTTTGGACTCAAGGAATGAAATGTTGTGGGGGTATTTCTGCCTTAAAACTTTTCGCCAAATGGGAAGGCCGGAGGTGGGGGTGCTCAAGACAAGCGTATGCAACTTCCATTTGTTAGGAGGGGCTAACACTTATCCCCCATTTTGACCTCAGCCCAGTGGAAGACAGAAATTACCAGATTATGTTGTGCCAACGTATTTTCGCTTGTTCTTATGTAAGTACACATGCATTTCTTAATGTTGTACCATTATTTGCATTCTTTTTTTTTGTTAGGCTTTATTTAATGGTTGCATCCTTTCACGCCTTCAAAATCAGATGTTGATGTTATTTCAACATTTTTTCT
This sequence comes from Taurulus bubalis, assembly GCF_910589615.1. Taxonomy (NCBI): domain Eukaryota; kingdom Metazoa; phylum Chordata; class Actinopteri; order Perciformes; family Cottidae; genus Taurulus; species Taurulus bubalis. The sequence continues at coordinate 31,902,252 of NC_136589.1, read as the reverse complement.
TTTTATATTTGGTGTTACCTGGTTATAAACAAAGTAGTGACATTACTCCCAATATTTCCAGGAGTATCACTGGTAAAAGTTGCATTGTAATGGATATAACATAGGTATAAAGTTAGATACTGTAGTTACCATGAACAGCTAAAATTACTTAAAAATAATCTGCCTTTTCTGTATCTAGTACATCATTTTAGACTAAAAGTGAATCTGCAGTCATGCCCTGAAAATGATACTCAGTTATTTTAGTGGTAGAAGTGAAATCATCCCAGGAACATTTACATATGTAGCCTACTTGAGGTCATGACTCAGAACAATCTAAAACCCCACCCATATTGTTTAGAATACTGTATGACTGTTGTAGTATTTGTTATTTTACCTTTTTGTTCCCTTCTTGACTGGACTAACTACTTGCAACAACGGGAAAAAATATTGGACACAATATACATTTGGAACATTTCATTGCTTTTGTTGTATATATGTTTTTTTTTTAAGTTATTGTAGTTGCTATACTTTAAGGTAACATCTTGTTGGTTTTGTTAACAGATCTCTGCACTCAATGTTCTCTTTCGGCAACACAGTTTTCCAATGTTATTTGTTTGACACTACATATCATTTTGCAGTCTTAGGAATTGCAGCAATTCAGACAATATTTCGGGCACTCATAAGGTGAATATGCTGTATCAACATTTGCAGATGTAAAAAAGTTACAGTTTTTTGGGAAATTAACAGAGGTACACAATTTCTGCATCATTGTCAAACAATTCAAATCTATTTAAAGTGGCATATCATCATAACATTACGATTTTGCCCTGCTGGTATTTACCGCCATGCTTTTGTATTGCAAAACGTCTGCTGGTTTGCTCACCTTGTGTAAAAATGATGACGTATTTAGATGTTTAACACACATGGCCTGAATTTGCATTTGATACCAGCTGGTCAGACCATACATTTCTTATTTGAGAATTAAGCATGTCCTGTTATTACTCTGTAAGTTTTTCAAAAGAGCTGTTGGAGCATGTTGTTATTTGAGGTAGAGGAAGCTGCCTGAGTCCAGGGCCCAACTAACAACGAATACAGTGTGTCCTGTGGCTGAACCATAGTCACACATGTTAGATGTGGGCTACCAGGGAAACTCTTAGAACTAAGTGGATTTCTCAGTACTTGTTCAATAGTTTGAGGGTCTCGCAAGAAGGCTCCATCTACACTACCACATTTTCATTTTAAATAAAGATGAATTCCTTCTAGATGAGCGTTTCAGCCCAGTTCCGCAAACCATACTACCATGCCTGAAAATGCTTATCACATAAACATTACATACACTAGAATTACCCCACCATGCGCTCTTACTGTCCTCCTGTCGTTACCCAAGACCAGTTTCTCATGTAGGGCTAGCAATGCCGCTGGACACAGGAATTGTTGCAAAGCACTCAACTATTAGCTTGCCCCCAGTAGAAGCCATATCCCTGCTACTGCCCGTTCAGATTAAACACAACCCTGCGGTTTTCAAACTAAAACACCTTAATTGTATCAATGGTAGAAACATTTTCTGTGTCTGTGTGAAGTTTTTTTTGTTGGTTAAATGTCAGGCTTCCCCGCCATGTCATTTAATTTATTTTTCATATTCATATTGAGCAAACTGAATATTTTTGAGTCATCTGAATCATTATATTCTGGATAATGGTACAATAAATCAATATTAGATTGTTAATGGATATAGGTTTGGACATTGTCTGGAGTAGGTTTATTGTAATATTTTCTTTTGTTGTTGTTATTCTCATAACTTTTGCCACCATTCCTACTGGATGTGACAGCATTTTATTCATCATCTTTATTGTTGAGCTATGGGCACTCAATAACACCCTTAGAAACAACTTAGCAATGGAAGAGGCACCAATTCGGACACTCACAATTTTTTTTTTTAAATGAGGCTCCAGTTTAACAATATTTTCTGAACCACTTATTTGTAAGTGAAATGAAAGACACTAGTTGTCCATGACAATATATAATCACTTGAACCGTTGCCAAAAACACAGTATGAACAAGACACGGAAAAATAAGACCTAATTTGTATAACGTATAGGATGATGTTACTTTTAAAGGCAGCAAACGCAATTTCCCAAACTTTTAATGGACTGTTCCACCTGAATGAAAACAAATGAATGCATGAAATTGCTTAGTATATACCAATAGTCACAATATTGTCACATTATTGAGGAATGGAAAAACACTGATACTTGACTTTGGTTTAAACTAGCTCTACTCCTGCATACCTTTGCTGGTCAGAATAGGGCAAAATATACTCATATTCTCCTTACCTCTGCTTGTAGTCGCTTGCTGAGACTGAAACGGCCAAGTTAACAGCAGCAGAGAATGGCTGCAGTGGAAACAGACAAGGAGCTCAACGACTTGCTGGATTTTAGCGCGGTAAGATCTCTGAACATTGCTTGACTTGAATGTCCATCCTATACATTTCATTCTATGCTTGCACACAATTTTATTAAACTTTTATGAATCCCGAACAGTTTTCAAGTAGGTTGAAATGTGATTGAATATCAGAGCATCCATGAATGGGCCAGTCGGTCAGGCTTTTCAGCGATTGCAGCATGACATTATTTTATGAGATTGTTGTTGTCACTTAAACGTTAGCAGTCACTAAGTCAAAGTGGGAATGTGTAGATCGCTTCATGAATAGGATAGGATACATGAAAGAATACTTTGAATTACCACCTAAATGAACCTTTACACAAGTAAAGAGGATACAACTCGGCAAAGTATTAAATGGATTACAGTTAACAGTTTAATTTCTCTCTCCTCAGATGTTTGAGCCTCCAGTTACAAACGGCAAGAACCGTCCGACTACTCTCGCCAGCAGTCAGTTTGGAGGTTCAGGTAAGACAAAAAGAGATTATTTAGCCTTTTACATTTTTTTTTCTGCTTTACTTTGTCTTCCTGACTTCCAGAATAAATTAAATGCTCCATTCTTTTGGAATATATTATCTTGATTATAAAAAAGAAATGTCATTAAAATGTAAAGACAAAGAAAAAAATACTTTCCTTCCTCTCGCATAACGCTTTGTAATAGTTTGTAATGCTCCCTAGTACATCTCCTGAAAGTAAAGCATCGCAGTTTCTTGTCATCTCCCTACTCCACCTTCCATTAATTCGTGGTGTTTTGAATGGTAATAGAAAAGAAAATTGTTCCGGTTCTCCTCTTGTTCTCATTAATTGCGTTTCAGATCACAGATTATTGGAAGAAACCTCAGGAAAATTACCAGGTTATTTATTTAATGTAGATCAAGCGTCATCTCCTCAGCACTTTCTCATCCTCGCCTTGCAGGTGTCCTTCCCTCACGTTCTCAGCTATTGCCATTCAATCACTCATGGATAAAGGCAGAGGGTGGGAGTTGATGGGAACAGCCCAATTAATCTTCTCTGCTTACACTGTGACTAAGTGCTTTCCCTTGTCCTGCAATCTTGCACCCTACTTATCCTCTTCACATAGCTCATTTTCACTTGGAGCCCCCACATCCTCACCATTAGCTTAGCCTATAAGTTAGCCCATCAGTTTTGAGACATGCATGCAGGTTACTGTAAACCAACAGCTTCGGAGATACTCAATATCAATATCAGTTTCCTTTATTTTACATTTTTGGGGCACTTTTGTATTATTGTCATACACAAAAAGTAGTTGGCTTTTAAAATAGACTCCCTGTCCATTGCTATTCCTACTGTTGCAGATCCATTTGCCCCTGCATGAATCTTTCTCTGTCACCCTTGAATCTCCAGAAGTGCAATATGTCTTTAGGTTGGTAATATAAATGAAACCGGATATTGAAGCTAAAATGAAAGACAAGACAAGACGAGCGTTGACTGGGTGGGATTTAGGGGGCTCTATTTATTCCATTCACTTGAGAGCCACTTGCATGTTCTCTTGTTAGAGCAAGGTGTGTACTTACAAAAGAGAAACATTGATGTTATCAATCCAATGGCTGCTCGTGGCATTGTCCCTCAGGCTTAAAATTATACTCCTTCCAAAATCATTTTAAGTACCAAACACTCACCTTTGGTAGCTGATAAAAATAAAAAATGCAGTTAGCTTTGTCACAAAGAACAGCTACTGCGGCCTGCTTAAATTCATGCGGTTTACATTGGATTTCCATAGAGATACGTTTTCACATCAGGAACAAAGTTTCATGAGGTCCATAGAAACGTAAAAAGCACTTCTGCTGCTGTCCACCTGCCCTTTCAGTATATTCCAGGGTATTTTGCCATACAGGCAAACCAATTATATCCATGAACATAATAAGAAAATGGAAGAACATTAGAGATGGAGTGGAATGCTGCAGTGGTATAAAACATTTCTTTGGAAGTTTGATACTTCTTTTTCCACTGCTGTGAAAAATCATTACCATCTCAATTATTGTTGCTAATTGAGTTGACCACAGTGGCTGTTCTTAAGAGCTGCCACATTCTGGTCCGTGGGTCAATGGGTTGGTCGATATGCTATTGTCCGACCAAATTCTCATTGTTAGGTTTAAGAAGATAAGCGCCTCTAAACTCATTATTTTTTGGGGGAGGAAGGGACGTGTGTATGTATGTATGTATGTATGTATGTGTGAGTGTGATCTGTGTGAGTGTGATATATTATTATAATATAACTGCAGGCACTATGACAGCTTAGATGGTTCTATTTACCGAAAGGTTGTTTACAGAAAGTATATTAGAGGTAGCAGGTGTGTGTATGTTTAGTGGCATCTAGTGATTTGTGGCAGGTTGCAACCAACTAAATACCCCTCAGCTCACCCCTCCCTTTCAAAGCAGGTTGGAGAACTACGGTGGCCTACAGTTATGGATAGGTATCTTTTACGATTTTAGTACAACTAGAAGCTAATCTTATCAATACTCTGCTTTTCTACATGACTGAATAATTTTTTTTAAAACGATATATAGAATTTCTTAAACTTTCGTTTACATGTCTGTGATTGTTGCACAGATATAGTGATACAAATATTGGCTTTTTACATACAATATTTTATTGCACATACAGTAACAAGCATAGCTGCCGTCAACTCGAGTAATCTTCCCAAGCGGCCTATCTGCTTGTGCTTCGTGCGTGTGTGTCTATGTGTGAGTGTAGTTGGAGTAGAGAGAGCAGAGTAAATGTTGTGTGATAATACATGACACCAAAACAATAAAAAGCACCAGTGACGTTGGAGCTTTTCAATACTACGATCTAGGGCTGCAACTAACGATTATTTTAATAATCGATTAATCGGTTGATTATTTTTTCGATCAATCCATGAATCGGATGAAAAATGTTTTTATCAAAAAAGCGTTCATTTCCAACCCTTTATTCAAAAACAGAAGTGACAGTGCAAAACATCTTCAGAAAGTGCACAAACAGGTTGCTCCTTGAACATCTCTGAGCTGTTAATTAAAACAATAAAATGGACTAACACTAAAAACATACACATCTATGCTTTACATCTGCCAAATGTGAGCCCTTTTTACTGTAATTGATCCCTCCAGAGGCTGCATTTAGCATACACTGCTTTATCAATATGTATGAAATACTGGGACAGAGGGAAGCTGTACTGCTATATATAGAGCGTCCTCTTCCTGAAACTCTTTCATTCTGGGTCTCTTAAGACCACGACGTCACGTTGTTGGCTAAGCCCAACGACGTCACGTTGTTGGCTAAGCCCAACGACGTGATTTGCTTCATTCTACTTTGAGTAAAAAAAAAAAAAAACCTGCAGCTAGATCCGCCGGTGAGCCGGTTTAACGTTAACGAGTGACAGCGTGAACTGAACCAAACCGGGGGGTGACGGCATGTTTCATCACATTACGTTTTTTTTTTAAGACTGAACTGTAACAGAAGATAAAGTAACTTTAACGACAATACCCAAACACGTTAGCTAACGCGATAGCAAGCTGACTAGCTTCCATTAAAAACAAGTTTGAGGAACATGAAGACGCTGATTGGCCAAGACTCGACTCGTCAAAGATCTTCTATTTTTGAGAAGATCACAACCTCAGCTTTTCTCGTGTCTCACTCCAATCTCAGTGTGTAATAGTAATAATCGCGCGACACAACGAATCGATCATGAAATTCGTTGCCAACACTTTTGATAATCGATTTTTATCGATTTTACCAATTCGTTGTTGCAGTCCTACTACGATCTTTAATTATTTAGCACCGAGACCTGTTTAATACTGGGTTTCGGAGCGCATCCATACCTTCAGATACTGTAAAATATGAAGGACTATCGCCAGAACCAGTGTTCAATCTGGGCTGCTGTAGAAACATGATGCAAGATGGCAGACTTCAAGGAGGAGGACCCGCTCCCCAGGTAGATATAGATGGCTTTTTCCAAGCTCAGGAAAACATAGTGATTCTTAGTACCAGGTGACTATACACTGATTAAAACATAGTTATGCATATGATATTCAATATCTGCAAATAAGCCCCCGTAAATGTTACACACTGTTCCTTTAATAGTGCATTATGTATCATTCATTTAGGCTACCAGGAGTGCATTGTGGCCATTTTGTTAATCTAAATGGAAACTAACATAATTGTTTTTTCCACTCATTGATCAATCCATTGGTTGAAAAATAGGTAGTTTCTTTTGTTGACTACAGCAGTACTAATTTTTGTGAAAGAGAGCAAATGAGGATTTTTGACATCTTTCAAGCTTACAAAGGGTTAGTGTGTGGCACTCATGTCTGAATGTTCACTACAAAGCTAAGGGCCAGGAAACCGTTTGCTTAGCTTAGACATCAAGACTGGATGGGGGGTAATTGCAAGCCGGGCTCTCTCCAAAGTAAACAAATATGTCTACCAACATCTCTAAAGCTCACTTATTAAATTAGATTACAGGTGTTATATCATTAGTTTAATCTGTATAGAAACAGAAATGTAAAAAAAACATTTGTGGTTTTAGGAGTAGTTAGATGCTGTAACAATTTTTTGGTCAACTGCTGGACACAGTGCTATCTGAAGTCTTGTTGAGGTTGCCAGGTTTGATGCCATGAGGCTAAAAGAACAATTTTGAAGAAAAATGCATGTCTGTATGTAGTAAAGTTGGTAAATGCTTTTTGTTTTGTCTGGATACCTAAAGATTAGTTTCAAAGAACCTGACTTGGTCTCTGTAGTTCTGCTCTTTGTGGAGCAGCTGCCACGTGTTTTCCTTATAAAGTCAGTTGGATCCCATTTTCCCCAGTATGGTTAAGGTTTGGGATATGTGGAGGTTTAACATGTGTGGCTATGGGGAACCTCCTTTTTAGAGTCTTTGGTGATAATAATATCTCTGCTCTGGTCATTTGCGCCTTTTCAATCCCCGTCACTAGTCAGTTAAAGTAATTTCAGTGCACTTTCGTTTTTTGGTGACTGGAAACTGAGAATCCTATAATGTATTTTTAAACTTGGGTAGGGCTGAAATGCAGAAGGGGAAGAGTTTGAAATTTGCATGCTTTTTTCAAATAGAAGTGTTGGAGAATCGCAAACACTAAAGGATGTTTAAGTCACAAGTAATTTGCTGTTTCAAATTGGAATTTCCGGCGAGGGATGCACTGATTCAACGTTTTCAGTACCGATTCGATACCAATGTTTGTTTAATAGGCTGTTTGCCTCACTATGTGGAAGTGACTGGCGTCATTATTTTAGGTGTAAGGTAACATCCGACTTGACTTAAACATTGCTTTCCTAACTTTGTAATACAAAATGCAACAATTAAATACTCTGATCAATTTTACTGAATTGTGATTTATTGGTATTGGTGCATTCCTATTTCTGGCTCATATTGCTGTTAACATGTATATGATTTCATACAGGATGTTCCTGTATTTGTTAGTGGGTTGATGCATACTGTTGTGTTTCAGAAGCCACCAGTGACTCACAGGTTAAAACAGCCAGACCTGTGTTATTGTACATTGTTCATTTCTTCATTAACAGTGTAAGATTTGACCTGACATCATGCGTTGTGTCTGTGTGACTCATTTGGCCAAAGGAAGGAAGAAGGTGTGTAGACAAAATGGCACACTCAGTTTTGGGTGCCTGGGGCTCTGTTCACATAAAAGCCCAGGCATGTCTACAAGTTTGGTCACTGTATGTGCAGGAGTTTTGCTCATGAAGCCTGTGACTCAGGCTGGTTGTCTGTTTCCAGTATCTCTTCCTGTGTAATTAAAGATTAGCCATGCTTAAAGGGGCGTTTCATGCTGGGAGGAGACGTGCATTGGGGTTCACCAGTGAATTGGTCTGATGTTACTCACCCTTTTCTTCATTTTTCTTTCTCCAGTCCCGGTAGACTGTCTGAGTGGTGCACTACTCATGGTTTTCTAATGGTTTTGGCACTTCTGGTGTCGCTAATGGAAATCGTAAAAATGACACAGGAATATAAGAAAAAAGCAACTCATTACAAAAAAAAGAAGAAATAACTAACTAACTGTAATACCAAGTGAATTAATAAAATGTGTCTGAATCAAAGAAACCCCGCTGGCAATAGTGAGGAAGAAAAAGAAAAACGTATCTAACCCCAGTTCTGACAAAAACATTGTGCGTGTTCACAACTTGACATTTTAAATTTTTATCAATTGATAATCATTTGCTTTTATTATTGAGGCACAAGGGGTACATGCCTTTTTATGATGCTACTGTATTTTGATTTTGTAAAGACCCAAGCTAGATTTCTCTACGGTCAAAAGTATTAACTTTTCTAGCAGCATATGGAGACATATTCATCCAACCACCTGAAATGGTAGCGCTTTTCTGGTCCTCCGACCACTCAAATCACTTTAACACTACATGTCATTCACACAGTCACCACCGTTCATACACTCATTCACACACTGATGGCAGGGGCTACCATGCAAGGTGCCACCTGCCCATCAGAACAAGCTAACATTCATAGGCAGAGAAGACCAGGCAAGTCTAGTTTATCTGGACCACATCAATAAGATAATAAAATGACCAAAACCACTCAACTACACCATTTGCCCATTTGGCTTCACAGTGAATACTTTGACCGTTGTACTTTAAAGGTGCTAAAGTCAAAATTCACAGGGTTTCTATTGCCTCAACATGGTGACGCTCTGCAAGCGGCTCACAGCTAATATTGTTGACAGAGCTAACCATGTTAAGCTGGGGGGGAACTGAAGGGTGGGTGCTCCGAGGGTGCTACGCTTCTACGATGATGCTGTTATCAGCTGTAACCGCTGTATGAGCGCAGGCAGTAAAAGGCACATGCGGGCAGACCGGCTATGTAAACAAAGCATAGAGAAGCTCGGATTACAACACACACAGAGGGAGAGTGGTATCCTACTCTGCTCAGGTACTCGAGTATACTCCACTATATCTGAACATAGATAATGGTGTATTGCTGCTATATTAATGCCCTGAATGTCATCTAAAGAATCGTAAAGTGCATTTTCTCAGGACAGTGGTTTTAGTACTTTTACTGAAGTAAAATATCTGAGTACATACTCCATCATAATCAATGACACTGGCTCAGTCAGTCTCTTCCTGCCTCATCATTAGTGGCGAGTAAGTCGGAACCTCTTGTTGTCTTTCCCTCACTACCAGCCTCCTCCTCTTTCTCCCTCTATTATTTTCATACGCATATATTTATATTTGCATGCTATTTCTATTGTTTTACTCTTGTGGTTCAAACCACAATATATTTGTGTATAGAGGTACTTGATTATTTTTCCAGCACATTAATATAAATACACAATACAGTGACCACAATGATAGAACCCCTTATATAATCAGATTTTTGTGTTAAATCTCATTTTTTTAAAGTTGACAGCAAGATGACATTTCCAATTGATTAAAGGGAGTTCACTCAGTTTTGTTCATCTGCTTATCACCAGATCAGTTGATTAGAAATAATTTACTTTAATTAAAATTGTTCTCTACTGAGTCTTGGTTTATCTTATTTCCTCTCGCTTTTCTCCCATAATTCCACTCCTTCAGGTGTGACTATTCACATTAATCCTCCCATTATTTCCTCACACAATCCATTGATTCAATTAAATTTGAAAATTCATGTATCACTAACACCTGTTCAGCCTACACTCAAGATCCTTGAAATGGGTGTTCTTATACGAGAGCGATTGTGTGTTAGTTTTCTGCAAAGTGCTATATGCACCCTGCTATTTGTGGAATGAAAGGTGACAGTTCGTGCTTTTTTCCGAGTGCCTTACAAGCCTCAGTTGTTCTAAAGAGGGTAAAAAGAGAGTAGCTTTACATCTTTTTTCCCAGACTGTTCTTCATGGTAATAATGTAGATAAGTGGAAGATAAAATGTTGCCACAAAAATGTAAGCTTGTTTGTTGTTTGACACTGCAACTAGCTTACTTAAATTTAGTATTGATAACAAAACTGAAACAGTTTTACCCTGAAAACTGTCATGCGGTCTCTCGAACATTAAACGTTGAATTGGAGCCTTTACTTGTCTGGCGTTTGGGTTCTGATGACTTACAGCTGAAACAAATAGTTCGTACATTTTCTTTATTGTGTTTGATAGACGCGGAGAGTGACAGTCAGCCATAGAGAGGGGACAAGACATTGTCTCCTTCATCTCTTATTCTGCTGGTGTCGTGTGTATAGATCAGAGTTGTCACGGCAATCTAGCTGCTCTCAGCACTGTGGACCCATCAGTCTGTTCTACTGCTGATCCTGTCATGATTCTAGCCCTCCTCCACCCCCTCCTCGCTCCCTTCTCCCCCTTTTTAATTAGACAACAAAACAAAAATATGAATATTCATAGGACCGAGCTTCATTAATATGCACAATTATGCAAATCAGTACGCAATTAAGCTTCAGCTTTCCCCCAGAGATGCTGTGTTGCAGTACGAGAGGAGATTGAGAGAAAGGGGGCGGGCAGGAATTTCTGCTTCACCAATCTTTAAAATCACTCCTTTTTAAACACGTTTACTTTTCTGAAAGCTGTGGAGCTTTGGCCAGGGATAACGCGTGTCAACTATGTAAGATTGAGATCTTCAGCATGCATCCTGTGTTAAGACAAAGGTGTTGGCTGAATGTGAGAGAATGGATGGGGACGAGTGACTGTTGCCATGGAAAATGTAAAGGAGTGGAGTGGGAGAATGAAGAATGTCGAGGATGATTCTGGGAACCTCATACTGGGTGTTAATTATTCAAACTTCCTACAGCTCATATCCACGCTATGTGACAGCGCTGTCACTATGCTGTCTCTGTGTGAGCTGTGAAGTGACTCTCTTCAATTGAGGTTACTCTGAGCAGCCTGAAAAAACTGAATCAAAGCAGGTCAACTTCATCATTCTCTGAAGTTAGACTCAGTTTTGCCAAGCCTGAGTGTAAATCCTTGTTAAGAATGTGTGCCTTTTCGTGGTTAATAGGCCTAACCCAGTTCTTTGTCTTACAGGTATGGATGACAGGAGTGGGTCCGGTCCCTGGGGACCAGGAGAACAAAACAGTCCATCTTTCAACCAGGGAAGGGTAAGTTTTATCTGGCCTTATAGATGTCATGCTATTGAGTGAAACACAATGCAAGTTTTGTGATCATGTAATTTATACCACTCTCACACACAAACAAAATGTATAATATGGGTTAATACAATTTCGACCACTGATACAGCGCCAATTTGGCCATTGGTAAAACTCTTAGTTTAAAAACACTTTACTGCTTAGACCAGGCTCAGATTTGAGGAGTTAACTAGAAATTGAGATATATTACACACATGGGGAGACATTTGACATGTCACAATCATAAAATAACAGTTCTTCACACATTACTGAATATTGTATAGCTCAAACAGCCTTTATGTTACCGTCCAGATTCTTACTAATTTGAAACGGGTTTGCATTTGTTGGAGCAGCAATTCAGAAGGGATATGATCTCATCTCTAAACCAATCAAATTACCAGATATACTGAGTTTAATATTGTACTAACAATGCCATATTTCATCTGAGATATCTAGAACAGGGTATGTACGGGGTATCTTGGGAAGATTAAATGTCATGGATGATTCTACTGGACTTATTTGCTTAATTTTTTATACCTTGTGAAAATATATGGATATTCTGACTGGCATGTCAACCTGTCCCCATTTCTAACTAAATAATCCAAACATACTTTTTGTTTAAAAAATTAAAAAATCTGTTTTTTATTAGATACAATATGAAATATTGGTACATTTCTATAGTAATCCAGCAGTTATTGTATCGTCACCCTGTAGTTTCTGAAGATTCCCATAATGACCCTTTCATCCCAAAACCTGCCTTTAAAACTAGGTATGGTGCACGGTCTCAGAGCCAAGTTGCGTAATCTTTCTCGACCCATTCACATGAATACACAACGGTTTCTTTGGGGCTTAATTTATTTGTGTCTATTTTTATATCCCTAATGCCTCTGTTGTCTTTCCCACAGGGTTATGCAGAACAAGGCCTTTACAATGAACAAGAGGGCATTGCCTCTGCCCCCATGTATGGATCAGGGATTGTTGGTAAGGTTTTAATTGAACTAAGCTGCTGAAGCATAGAAGTCACAACCTTTTTAATAAAAACCAAAGAGAATCTGGGAAATTTGGGGCCCGTGTTTCTAATAGTAGGACTTAATGACAGAAGAACATGCTGATTGAAATGCACAAGTTTGTATCAATGGACTGAGGGACTGAACCCACACAATGAGTTGTTTGTTTAAGAGGGCAGTCGTTCATAGGTTAGACACTAATGTACCACTTTAGTGCAAGCCATATTTATGCTTAGGTGGCAGTGGATGAAGGGAACAGAGTAATCAGGGAGGATGTGGAGGAGGTTTTTTTTTCTCGTGTGTTGTTGTTGCAGTTTGTGTGTTCAGGGCAGGAGGGAGTGTGGGGGGTAAAGGGCACCCATGCACAAACAAGGCTGTCTCATGGGACTATGGTAGCCTATAGCGCTCCTCTTTTTAACTGTCAGGGGAGGGGACAGAGGTTTGGCACAATTGCCCCTGAACCAAATATAATGGGCCAATTTGTTGTTGTTTTGCTGTCCACGGCCATAAATACCACACATCATCATAATACACTCACACAGCAGATGGGAGGCACCCAAATGGAGAAAGGGGAATGACCAGATTGAGATTTAATACTGACATAAAAGCCCAATGTTCACGATCATGACCTGATTTTATATTCCGTTCTCCAAACAGGGAAGGCTGAGCGAGGACCATACTCATCATTTGCAACACAGGTAAACTAGTCAGACGTATCACCCGGTCTCTCCTCATGCTCTTTAAGGGAAACTCAGTTTTCTCCTCCTGTATCATTCTGAATTTACTGCCACAATGAATTACACAAGCTTGTACTTTTTTTTTCACCGTCTCTAGCCGGGCTTCATGCCCAGTGAGATGCCCATGCCCAGTCCTGATGCCCTCTCCCCATCTGGCCTGAAGTCCAACTCACAGTTTTATTCCTCCTATGAGGGAAGCAACTCTCGCAGGAGACCCTCACAGGAGCCCATTGGTAAGATTTTTAAGGATAGTTTCAAGCACAGTGTTGAACATAGTCATAAGATATACTTTTTGAAAAAAGTGTTCTTTGTTCTGATTTATATTTATAATTCTGTGTATATATTCACTTCTCCTGCTGAGGTTTTTGAAAGTGTTTGAGAAATCACACTTCTGCTTAGTTTAAGAAAGTGAAATCACTGAGGAAAGTCTGATATTGAATAACATCCGACTAGAATACCTTTTGATTACGCATTAATGAGTGGTCACAAGACAGATGGTTAGATTGGATTAGCAGGATTTGAGAAGGACTTCGGAAAGAAGTGCGCTATATGAATGAGCCCCTACATTGTTGGTTGTAAAGTCACTTCAGTTAAGCTGTGTGTGTGTGTGTGTGTGTGTGTGTGTGTGTGTGTGTGTGTGTGTGTGTGTGTGTGTGTGTGTGTGTGTGTGTATGAATGCTTATGTGATTTACCTCCTTCTTCCTTCCCTCAGGACCACAGCCCAAAAAGATCAGGAAGGTGCCCCCTGGCCTGCCCTCCTCGGTGAGTACTAGCATCAAAAACAGCCATGAACTATATCTCAGCTATTGCAGTCAGTCCATGGGAGCTCATGGTGTCATGTTTACGCCCCTTTTCACATACCATTCGACATCTTAAGCCTCTCCTTAGCTTGCAAAGAAGGAGAATTGCTGCTATACAGGACATCCAGCTCTTACAGCTGTGTATCTACACCACCAAAAGGAAAAGCATTGGGGAAAAACCACTCATTAACCCAGTCACTTATTTGCAGTATGTATTTATAGTGTGTTGTATTTGTAGGCGCTTTACTTTATGGCCACTTTGGATCACTGAAGGAAATGTATACTGGGGTTCGTACTCCACCTCATTTTTTCCCTCCCACTCTCGCTCTCTGGACACTCTTTTTCTTCCTGTTTCTTCGGTACCCCCTCCCCCTCCTCTCTACCCCACACCCCCCTCCCCCGCCTCCCTCCCCTTTCTTTCTCTCTCCCTCCCCCATCCCTCTTTCCCAGCTGCCAGTGGAGTTGGCTGCCATCCAGCATTCGGCAGATGGTTCAGTAATTAGGAGTGCATCTCTTCGTTCCCTCTTCTCCTCTCCCCTCTTTTTTCTCTCCTTTTCTCTCTGTTTAATCAAATTATAGAAGAAAACTTCAGTCCATTTGGATTTGAGTATTGCAGATGCAGTTTGATACTTGCTTTTCTTCGAGAATAGTCTTGATTGAGAATGTTATTGTGGTACAGAACATTGGTTCCTTAACATCCATTATATGCACTAAATCTGACTGCATCTCCCATTGTGTGGTCTCGTCTCACTGTGTTAAAGAGTCTGAATGATGTATCTGTAAACCATTCGCAGTGTGTTTCTGTTCAACAGAATAAAATGTAAAAGCCCGACAGAGATGGGAGACAATAAATTCACTGACACTGCATATTCGATACATAATGCTCAGTGCTCCAGTCTACAGAAATGTTGCAACAGCCTGTTTATTGAATTAAGTAGTAAAACCAGTTCGTAAAAACAGATTCTAACGACTAAGGAACACATACTTTTAAGTGCTGTGCTTAATTAGGTATTCAATGCATTTTTCTTTTGAAAATTTAACTCGGGTAAAGATACTATTTTATGGGGAAATCAATTGGTGGTCATCCTTCTCAGTAGAAAGCTCCCAGGGAACTTTCGTATGAGTATCTCAAACGTAATATACCATACAGTATATAGTATGTACATATATAGTATCATGTCGTTCATGCAACGAGTAAGTTATACTATGTAGTTTGCTTCTAGTATGATAGGGATTTGTGACCAAGTTTACAAGCACTGAGCTGAACAGTTCTTTTTTTCTTCTCGGTATCCTTTGTAGGTTTATGCATCTGCCTCAGGAGACGATTTTAACAGGGACAATGCTGGCTACCCGGTCTCCAAGGCAGGAAACGTCTTCCCACCACCATTCTATGTGCAAGGTCAGTCAAAACAAGACTTGCTTTCAGAGCCTCCCCTTGTTCATTGTTGTGGGTTGAAAAGTTCAGTCTGACTGAGACACTTTTTTATTAATGGGGGTAAAGGTATCGGACACTTACAAAGATAATAATATTCCTTTATAGACAGTATGGTTGTGAATATAGGTCCCCACAATATCCTTAGGGAAGTCTGGATGAACCTAGGTGCCGTATGCCAGTGAACACCCTATGGTTCCTTGGTGCGAATAGTGCATTACAGTTGAATGAAGTCATCACGGTAATGTGACATGTCTCATATGTGGCCTTTATTGTCTTCTCATCTCTTGTGGCTGGTTATCCCTCGCCCTTCTGACTCCCCCTCCTCCGCTGGATGCCCCCTTACAGAAGGCCTCCACCCGCCCTCTGATCCATGGGGCTCTGCCAGGTCGATGGTTCAGCCTGGTTATTCTGCCATGCTGGGCAACTCCCCCCATCTGAGCCAGCATGCTCCCTTCACTGCCATCAACCCCCAAGACAGACTGGTGAGTTGCGCCTTCTCACTTTGGTCTTGTTTACCTCTGAAGGCATAACAATGTCTTTGACACTTTTTGGCTAATGCATCGTTGAGGACTTCTGTGTGGTTTTGTGTAAATTATTTTTGTGTCTTTGCTTTCCAGAAACGGCAGCCACTGCCCCCCTCTCCCCAGAACTTCCCCATGCATGGCAGTGAGGTGAACGGGACTCATCCCTCTGGCTTCCACTCTGGCCCCCACTCTGGCCCCAACAGCTTTGGGGTACCCAGCCACACACCCCCTATGGCTGACCCTATTATGGGTAAACCCTTTAATGCATGCTCTTTTCTTTGTGAAAATTGTCACATAGCAGAATATGTATTGACCATAGGATCCAATTGACATGCTTTTTTTGTTTCCTAAAAGCCAATCGAGGATCAGTACCTGGAAGTTCAGGAGATGAAATTGGAAAAGCCCTGGCATCTGTAAGTAATAATAGAATACATATTTATTGGCAAATATTCAATGCAAACCTTCAAATGTTGTATATTATCATATTTATATAATGTAATAAATTTAAAGGAGTATGTTGCATTTCATTTAATTAAAAAATCATTTTTCCTCTGTCCAGATCTATCCGTCAGACCCACACAGTAACACCTTCCCTCCGTCTCCGTCTACTCCCTCTGGCTCTCCCCAGGCTGTTTCAGGTGAGGGAATAGCTTGAGTCCTATTTTCCTACGCCGTTCTGTTGATTCCTCCACTTCCTGTTGTGTAAGGGGGATGATACGATCTTTAAAACCGCATTGTTCTCATTCTCACTAAGACTGAATGGTTCTTAATAACAATGCAGCTCCATCTATTGGGTTAAAGGTGAAATGAAAACTTTCTGTTAAATTTATTTATTTCTGTGTTGGAGGGATCTTTACTTTATCATGTGCAAATTACGATATGACTCAATACTGTCAGTGAAACATACTACTTCAAATACATTAAATGGTCAGTTGGACTCAGTCAATACTCTCAATGAATATTTTATGTTTGAAATGATGACTAGCGCATGTACAATGTGTCTGAACCATACATACATACATGCAGTGTATAAGCTACAAACAAAAAAGTCTGTACTGTATTTAAATAAGTAAGCATGGCTGAAGCTAGCACAGTTTAGGGTCTGGATTGGTTTACAACATTTACATATTCAAAAGAGTGTTGCCTTGAGATCTGATATAGCAATAAGCTAGTTGTAAGAAATGTCTCACTTATTCGCTGAAATCTTTTCAAGATTAAAACATACTTATGTTTGTGTTATGTCCATATTTTTGTTGAAATTTCCTCTGTTTTTTAAATTGACTCAAATACGACAATCTCCAGCAGTAGTTGAATCAGTCATCTACTCTGTAGTGTTTCTTGGTGAGACATGAAAAGTGTATTTGCAGGAGTGGTTCCTGTGCACCGATCCAGCACCCATCTCCCTGTGAACAAGGGGGTCAAGCAAAAAATACAATATCCATTTTTAGATAAATGGAGTATCATCAATATTAATTATGTGTTAAACATGTCAATATCAGTCAATGAGGGGCAAATGTACTGAGCAATACCATGCATCTTCTTTCTTCTAGGCTCTGCATCACAGTGGACTCGATCCTCTGGCCAGGCCACACCTTCACCCAACTTTGAGGGTGGAATTCAGTCCATGGTGAGGCAACATGTCTTTTCTTTTTCTTTTCATTTGAGAGATGCAACGAAAGATTGTTGAAGTAAATAAAAGAGGCAAATACAGGATGCTACAGTCATTCACGCATAGCCTTCTGCAGTCTCATCGTCCGTTATTCTTCATTCTCTGTAGCCGAGTAAAATGGAGGACCGTCTGGACGAAGCCATCCATGTTCTACAGCGTCACGCCAGCGGACAAGGAGTGCCAGGCCTGGCTGAGATGCACAATCTGCTCTCGTCTGGCTTAGGGTTACCTCCAGCCTTCACTAGTGCAGCACTTGGATTGGCCAGTCGCCTGCCTGGACTGGTGAGATGAATTGATAGCGGCACAGGAAATCTATCCATAAATGACTAAATTAAGTGTGATATTTCAAATTAAAGTAACAGTGAATTGTGAGAGCGGTATACCTGTTTTGTTTCTCTTATGCTCGTACTACAAACTTTGTGCAAAGTAATTGAAACACTGTTTAATTGTTGTCCTGAAGATGTCTGGTCTCCATGAGGATTCTGCGGGTCTGCCCTCTAGTGGGGGACTTATGCATGGTCACCACGGCCCCACATCTGTCCAGCCAGGCTCTCAGCCTGAAGGTTTTACAGGTGAGTCTATCTGTTCTTTAATCCTCTATGTATTTTTCATATCAGAAAGGACGGTAGTACCATTGGAGGTTAAGTAATATTTTTTTGGGTTTACCTGTTATCTTATTTGGTATCCTTTTTTCTGAACTCCCGGTGCAGGCCTGTCTGGTAGCCTGAAGCGCTCCAGTGGTTCTGATATCAAACGAGAGGACAAGGAGGACGATGAAAACTGCTCCATCACCGACAGGTCAGAGGATGAGAAAAAAGACATGAAGGACCGCCTCGGAACAAGGTGTCTTAAACCTTTTTTTCCACACAAGATTTATACTCCTTTATCACTGCATGAGATTTCATGGCATATGCTGCTGCTGTGGTTTAAGTATAATATGTGTCAGGAAATGGTCGTTCAGCCTTTCTAGATATGAATCTTGAAGGTCATTAATTTCTTATTTAATTCAACAAAACAGGTAATAATTAATTTTGAAAGGACTTCAGTTGCGCCTCAGTCTTTTCTTGCATGGTAAGAGAGACTGACTGGTATATATATATATATATATACACACACACACAAATAAATAACCTACCTGTTGTTCAAGCAATCCTGTTTTTAACAGATTCATCTTCTGTTAAGTAGGATACCTCACTAGCTGGAGCTTGTGGAGGATTAAAGAGGAAACTATAAAAAACAAATATAACCAGTAGAGACCAAAAATCTAAATTCACATCCAAGATATAGCAGAGTAAAATGATAACTCCTTTCCTAAATCTAACATCCTTACAAGCGTAACAACATCTGTATCAAATATAAAGGTCAATGAGCAGAAAATGCCCTAATTTAGTAGACAAAGGTACAGACAAAATATTTTAGAGTTTAAACAAGATCAACTCTTCATGCAATGGGACTTCAACCTGAAAGCAAATAAATCACAATTGTAAACACTGCCACAGTTGTCGATCACATTATCTTACCTGGTATTGTTTTTCAGCAAGTTTAATTGTTAATGGAGTTTATTTCCGTCTGATATATGTTCTCTGGATTCTTTAGCAGCATTGCGACCACAGTAGGTTTGCACGCTTTGCTGTAGTTCAGAAGAGCGTTTTAACCTTTCTCTCACTGTCATTTAGTTAATCTTCATCTTCATGGATGTGGTGAAAACTTTTAGTTCCTGACTTTAGTTCCTGGGGCTTCATTGTTCCTGGTACTGTTTGACAAAAAACTGACAAATTGCCAAGGCCAAACCCTAATGTTACCTACTTTTGTAGCAGTGTTTGTAATCGTCATGAAATTACCCCAGAGTTTTGCCCCTCTACATGTGGCGTTGACTTTACTCAAAATAGATTTCACACCATAATTAGAAACCTATTATCAGTGAACTGTACCCATACTTTTGTTTCATTCCTGCCTCATCTGCCATTGGCTCTTTGCTAGTCTGGATGATGAGGAAGACGATGAAGATCTACCAGTGGAGGTTAAGGCTGAGCGGGAGAAAGTGAGGAGGATGGCAAACAACACCCGTGAACGACTACGTGTGCGGGACATCAACGAGGCTTTTAAGGAGCTGGGCCGCATGTGTCAGCTCCATCTGAGCCACGAGAAACCGCAGACCAAATTGATCGTACTGCAACAGGCCGTTAACGTTATACTCAACCTGGAGCAGCAAGTTCGAGGTCAGTGGGTGTCCAGGGAGGAAGGAAGAGGAGGGGAAGGGCCTCCTTACAGAATAAAACTCCCACAGCTTCACTTCCCAGCTCCTTTCCATGTCCTTATTTAAAATATTTTTTTAATTACTTGTGGAACCTCATCTGACTCCATTGTGGTGGTAAACACACTGGGCCTCATTCACTAATACATGCTATCACGTGACAGAAAATAAGTGCACACGTAAAATTACCGTTGGAGTCATGACATGTCCTCACCTGCCAATTTAGTTTTAACCACAAAAATTGAAAGGCGCGTGCCCGCTATTCTCGGTCAGCATACTGCCACATCCCCATTTTTCTAAACATGGGGATGTGGCTCGAGGATTATTATGGAGAAAGCATTGAAGTTGTAAAAAGGACATAGCCCTTACTCTAAAAAAATAAAACTACTAAAGACATTTCAGTCAATGGTGTCCCGAGGTGGAAGGCAGAAAAGGCACACCTTTACAAAATGTTTCCACAGGAGTGACGAGGATTAAAAAAAAAAAAGACATATGAGATGGCAGGTGGTGAATGTTGTGTCCCCTGAGATACAGAGTGTGGCTCAGGTTTGCTATTAAAGTTTATGAAGAAAAATAAGGAAACAGGTAGAGGAGGAGGACAAGGACCCTCTGATTTGTCAGAGAGACTCATAATCCATAAGTGTCAAAGAAATGAGGGTGAAAGTGATGACATCCAGCAAAGACTTTCACCGAGATGTAATTTGTTTCATAATTGGTACATAAGTGCCGTACCAAATAGTTTGAAGCCTCAGTCATAACGTTGACATTTTAATTCTAAATCAACATTCAAATGCTGCAACGCTTCTATTTTTGTATCTCTATTCATTCTTCTAATTCTGTATTTTGCACAGTTTCAGATAAAGATCAGGCTACACTAATCCTATTAGTATTATACTTTTTGTAGACTCAGATTTCAGTGGTGTCTATGTTGTTTTATGACTTTTGTGATTCAAACATTTCCAATAACTCCCATGCGTTGTTAAGTCCAAAAGTCAAAACAAATTGAGAAAAGAAAGAAGTAACCATGTTTTTATCTATCAGTATATTCTGCTTCAATCCATATAGATTTTCATTTAAGCTTTCAAAATCCACATTTTCATTCTGACAAAATACTGTTTGCTCTGCCGCTTGACGGAACGCTTAACTGGGCAGTCGGGCAGCAATCCAACACCATAAGTTACAGTTATATAATCACAATAAAATAAAATCATATTATTTTATTCTTTTCATGTGATGACGTCCTAAATTATGACGGCAGACATTTGAACCTTCATTACAAAACCTCAATAGCGCTTAAAAACATACAATATATTTTAATTATGACAAAAATTGATAAGGATAAATGGGCTTCAATGTCATAGTTAGTTATTCAATTTGACCAATGCATTAGTAAACTAAGGTTTAAAAATAATGTGGTCTACTAGAGCTTTTTTCTTATTTTTATGAATGCGGTGTTAGAATGAGATGCAGACAGAAGGCCTCATCATTTCTGCATGTGCATGGTCTGAGACCAGAATTTGTTTGCAGAGTAAGAACAAATGAATGTAAGAAAATACTGATGAAACCTGGATTTGTGCGTAAAACGTGGGTACGCATGGTTTAAGCAGTAGTGCATACTGTCCATCCTGTTTGTGAATGAGGCCCATTGTCCCTGCTTAATACCAGTGAGTCAACGCACATTTTACAGTCCATCCTAAAAATTATCAATAACGTGAGGGCAGAGCAGAAGGAAATTAGGCTGTGTGACTGTTTTTAAGACATGCCCATTCTCCTGTTCATCTTCTACGGTTTTCGTCCTCTGGTAACACATACAGGACTACTGTTTGTCCTGATGCAGTATGTGTTACCTTGTCTCATAATTGGCCGTCTGTTTCCACTGTGAAAATGCTTATATGTCTCTCCGCCTTACCCGTTGACTGTATTAACACATCTTTTAGTGCTCATTTGCTTTTTCCAATGTTGCCTCATTTAGCGAATTCAGAATTTCAAGTTATTTCAGCTTCACAATAGCTTTTTTAATTTATTTTTTACCTTTCCCTCACTCTGTTTGTCTGTCCACTGGCACCCTGGTTAGCATGAAAGCAGGGCTGTCAGTAGTCTTGTGTATTAACCCGTCTTCAGCTTTGTTGCAGTGTCTGTCTCTGTGCTGCATGTCACCGCCTTTAAAGCATTAACCCTTTTTTTTTTGCCATCCTATTTTTGAGACAAACCTTTTCATTTCTTCATTCACTCCCCAGCCTGTCATTTTCTTTTTACAGATGTCAACAGGGACCTCCTCTTCCTCACATTCAGATAAATACATCTACTGCTGATGTATTTAACATGATGCCCTCAGTCTCTCTTCTTTGTGTCTCTCTGTGTCTCTTTCTATGTTGGCAGAGGGTGTTGCTTCCTCTCTCCCTTTCTCTCTCCCTCCTCATAACTTCTCTCATTCTGCTGGACAGTCACCAAATCCCCTCAACTTCCATCCTGGACCCCAATAACCAAATTCAAATGTTGGTTGGTTAAATTTCAGGACAGATTAATTAGACCTTGTCGCTCAGGTTGACTGTTGTATTTTGGCTTAAGATCGTTTAGTGTCGCGCTTGCTCAACCCACAACGCTTAAAGTTCTGACTGATTGACATTACGTTCATTCGTGTTTACAAAGATGTATTATTTATCATTCATATTTGTAGATCTGCGAAAAAACTGTTACCACCCCTCCGCTCCCTCTCCTGCAACACAGCCCTACTCGACTGGGATCTTCTTCAGCAATTCCACTGGTCTCCTCTTGGTTAAAGAACTTTAAATTAGAATCATACATAAACAAGACAAAAAAATAAATTTACGAATAACAAAACAAGGGTTATGTGTAGAAAAACTTAATTAGAAAAAGTCATATCATAGGCTGAAGACGTATAATTGCAGTTGAAGGGAGAACTTCTAGCCCGGGTTCAGCGAGGGCTGTGATTTGGGTTTGTTAACCAGCCCCTCCAACCCCCACTTCTCCTCCTGGCTGCAGTGTTGTTTCGGTGACCGATGAGAACCTGACTGCCGAGGAGAAGGAGCTGAGGGAGCGTGAGCGCCGCCATGCTAACAACACTAGGGAGAGGGTGCGTGTGCGTGACATTAACGAAGCCTTCAGAGACCTGGGCAGGATGTGTCAGGTCCACCTGCAGAGTGACAAGGCCCAGACCAAGCTTATCATCCTGCAACAGGCTGTCCAGATCATAATGGGCCTGGAGAAGCAGGTGCGAGGTAGGTCAGCCAATACAGGAAGGTCTGATCCACATAAACAACCAACCATCTCGTATCATAGCTGGACAAGTTGCCAGTCATTCACCCATAGCAAAATCTCCTCTTTAATATTGATATTACTTATTACTGTGTGGCATTCACTTTGGCTTTCTCTTTGCTATTTGCTCGTATCACTTTAAAAAATGGAGAAGAAGGGGAGACTATTTTGAGGAAGTATAACCCTGCTTTTCTGCCAAACGTCTGCAATTCTCGTCTCTCTTTTCCTTTTCTTGCTTTTCCCATTTTCTGTTCTCCCAGTCTGTTGTTGACCTTTTTTATGTTCAAAACTCTGCTTTAATGTCTTAAAATATTTCTAAAGGAGAAGCATAATGATATAATCGCAAGAATTCTGATAATTTCTCCCTTACTGTTTTTTAATTAACGTGTTGGTCCTTTTTTCAAAGAGCGTAATTTGAACCCAAAGGCTGCCTGCCTCAAGAGGAGAGAGGAGGAAAAGGTGTCAGGCGTTGACCCCCAGATGCAGCTTGGTGGGGGTCACCCTGGTCTTGGAGATGGACATATGTGATTCTCAGGTCAGTCTACAGAGTTTGTACAGTGGGATTTGTGGTGTGTTCGCTGCACAATAATTTAATGAACAATAGCTTGTTTTGTGTTATGGGAAAATGTTCATTCTTTTTTCTCCTTTCCCTTCCAGTTCCTGTTGATTGTACAGCCCTTAGAACACGTGGCCTTAATCTATCATTGTCATGCATCTCAGTGTGTGTTAATCAACTTTTGGAAAGCACACACGCACACACCTCATTACTGACAAAGCAGGTGGCCACATTCCTGACTATGAATACAAAAGTAACAAGCACACTCTTACAGGAAGAGGGAAAATGTATTAATCTTAACAAGACAACACTTTGAACCGAGGACACCGGTTTGGAGACAGTGGAAATTGGACATAAGGACATTCTTATGATCATGTTTTTGTAAGACATTTTGAAAAATTGCTTTACATGTTGGGAGCAAAACTTGTTTGGATCAAATGAAACCTTTTGGATCAACTGCTTGTGTAAGCAGAGTTAGGATTTGTATTGTTGGATGATTATTGGCATTCCCATCTGAAAAGCAGGTCTTACATTCTTCACAGGCAAAGAGGGACACCCGGGTTTATATCTTACGATTGGACAAAACCTGTTTAAACATGTGCCCAAATGAGGCCGAATGCATAGTGTTTCATTCAGATAAAATAGCCATCATTATTATCTTGTTTCGTAATGACTGAATTACAGAGGTAGGTTTGGAGATATCAGAGAACTGACTCCGTTCTTTGTGGTATGCTGGGGGTTTCTGGATGTGTTTTTTATTTTTTATTTCTTGCTTTGGCTGAAAAGGAGCCACAGTCACTGACCCACATGTGGTTGGTTATTTTTTGTTCATTTTTAATCGTTGAGACTGCTGGAGAGAGACCCTCCACTGACACAAGCAAAGACTCAATCCAAATCCAGGAACCACAGTGACGTTGACTCAAATGTGCAGATGCACATGCCAACAGGTTGGACTTGAGCATTCGGATCTCATTCTCACTGCCCAGCATCAGTCGCTCTCAGCCTCGCGGTCAGTGTCACACCCGCCTGCCCCTGTCGAATCATACCTGAAGACTCTGTTACAGCATGGTGAACTTACTAAACTGAAGTCTCCGAGCAATTTGTATTATGGTAAATCACATTTTGCTAGAAGACAGAAATAATTGAGTATTGAAAGGGATCATGAGTGTTCCTGCTACCCTGTAGAGAATTCACTCGCCATTGACGGACTTGTTTTGGTTGTTGCTGTGTGTTGAGCATTTGGTGTTTTGTTTTTTTCCCCCTTTTGAACAATTGCAAAGCCTGTTGTAAGGATCTTCCTTTTGTAGAATTGATTTATCATGTTTTTTTATTGTTTTTTTTGTTTTTTACTTTGTAAGATAGTTGTATGAGTTTTGTTTTTATCATTTGGAATGCTCTTTCTTTTTTTGTTTACGTTGTTTAAATGTAAGACGACTCTCAATTTAGATTCCAGGAACAAAGTGAGGTGTTTTCTTTTGTGCCAGGTGCTTAGAAATGTTAGAAATGACAAACTTATCTGGCTGTAACATCACATGTTGTGATATTGCTCTCTTTTTTCTTTTTTTAATGCATGTTTGAAAACAAACCTGTCATGCCAGTTGTAATTGGATTGTTCTGGTGTTTGCGACAGTTTTTCTTAAATGAAACACAATATTTTTCTTCAGCACACCCCCCCTCTGCTCTCCTTGGATATCCAGCTCTCTGACGGGCTTGTTGATTCGTTTGAGGAAGGGGCAGAAGGGGTGGTCTGCACAATCTGCAACACAATTCACTGTTTCATTATGATATGAAGCATAAAACGAATCAAAAAGGGTGGCCTTAGTCATTTTCCTGACTTTGGGAGTTTTGATAATGGTTACTCACCAGTGCCTGAATACTTCTCTGCTACATGGTGGATGATGTTGCATTTGATGATTTATAGGTTGTACCTTTTTATAATACAGATGTATAAAAACATATATACTTCAGTAACATCTGACAGTGTCTCAGAACATCTAAATGAAGAATCACACCCACTGATGCTGACTGCTTCAGTGTCTGTGTCATTAAATGTAAGATGACTAATAACCCGGTCTTCAACTTTGACGCTGAAAACTACTTAATATGTTTCATCTTTTATGTACTGATTTTGTTAAGTATAATTTTGTCCTTGACTGGCATGTGCATTGATATGTATGTACAGCTGTGATATATCAGCTTTATCATTATAAGCTGATACTGATATGTAACAGTATTTGGTTTTCTACCTGTCATTTTATCCCAAATCTTGCCCCACGGACGAGCCCCAAACATTATTTTCTTTGTCAAGTCACTCTAACCTTTCTGCAGAAAAACGTGGTGTTGTTGTGATATGAAAAATCTCTACTAAAGACTTGTACTTTTATTTCTTTACATGAAAGATATGTCTGCCGTATCCAAGGATCAAAAATGCACCGGATATTCTTTGTTAACAGACCCTTTTTGTCCTCTACAACAGATGACCTGCTACAAATCTCTCTGTCTTCACTCATGTTTGGGGACAACATCTATGTAGGCTATGTCCTCAAAGTGCCTCCAGTTTCCTATTTTTTATATATAAAGTAGATATAGAGAACTGTTGTGTATATAACAGTAATGTAGCAATAAATGTGCCATTTTTAATAACAAACACCACGTTTATCCCATGTCTTTTTTTCAAGCCGTGAATAAAAATACAAGTGAATTTTTCTTTCTGCAATGCAACCAGAGGCCTGCAGCACGAAGCGAGTTCAACATACCCAGGTTCTCTTTTGGTTATCTGGCTTAACTAACCCCAAACAACCGGGAATTCAGGTTGAAGGTAACACAGTTTAAACTGCCAAATGAAGGAGGGACAGCTGGCAGTACATTGCCTTCTGTGGGAATGCGTAATCTGACAGATCTAGCCAAAATGGTCGCTGAGAGCACGAGCTGACTGCTATGTGTGCTGAGATGCTTTCTTTTGGCGTGTGACAATATCCTTCAGCTGCAGCCCCGGCGGTGTGAAAAAGGACTTGGGAGCTAATAAAAAATACATTTTAAAACAATTATAAGCAGTAAGAAGGTTTCCATCCATAACATATACAGTGTACAGCAAAGTAACACTGCATTCACTCTGTGACTAAAATGCAGTCCGACACGTCACACTGCAACACACGGCTCAAGAGGCTGACACGGGTAAGTGAATGATATAAGAGAATATTTATTGATGTTGTTATTCCTAAATCCGTTTTCACGCCATCAGAATACATCTGCACGCATTCATTTATTAGAAGACACACATGTATATATTCAGATGTGCTCAAGATAAAGCAGTGATGTAATTTAAACATTTACATAGGCGGCGATTTATTGCCAGCTGTCCTTTTTAGCATGCGACTGTTTAACCTGTGGATTTCTGGATAAGACATTTAATTATTCGTAATTATGTTATATAAATTTCCGATCTCCGTACCACGCTTTGATTGGTCAGTAGGCGGTGCTTTTACACGAGTCGATCTCACCGTGGGGATCTATCCTGGTAGAATAAGTTATCCTGGTGTCGCCTCGCTAACCCCAAACCCTGCTCCGTGCTACAGGCCTCGGGTAGCCGCCGATCCAGTTTGGTTTGTGGGATTGAGTTTACCCAACTGGGACGGACGCGCCTCGCCTCGAGTTGCCCGCTGTGGGGCGGGAAAGAGCTGCGCTCACAAACTCCCATTGCCAACGAAGTTCTGCACTCACTTGAATACACTTTTTTTTTTTTTAATAGAGCCTGACAAACAAATCGGCCCTCCTCTGCTGGAATATTACATGGTTTGCTGTATGTAAATTCTGATGTATTAGTTTGAATAAACGCATATATATATATTTTCAATAAGCACAATGTAATAACATCTTAACTGAAACAATAAAGGTGTAACAAATGTGTTTTTTAAATAGTACCCCCAACATGAGGGGTACTATTGGTTGGTTGGTTAGAAAGGCTATGATTTGCTATTTAATTTGATCTATGTTTTATTAGGCTCGTTCGTTAGAGCTGCGCCTCGCCTGGAATCCAGACGAGAGCAGCGGCCGCAGCAGGAGGCGTTGTCAATAAACTGCAATCAAGTCGGACAGTTTTCAGCTGCCTTCAAAGTAAACACAGGAAGTCACAGAAAAAATGGCTTCCTGTCAGTTCCGAACTTTTGTCTACTTGTAGTTTACAGATCATGTTTGGATTCATTCATGTGTTTGTACATATATTTGTATGTAGAAATGTATGTGTAGCTGCATCCTTTGTTCTTTTTATGTCTGCCTGTGAAATACATTACTACTCATTTAGATATGTGTTATATAAATACGATTTTATGTTATCAACCACACAATATATGTTTTTAGATTAAACCAGAGAAGAATAGTCAACAATCTAGCGTTAAGTATTACAACTACACATAAAATAAGGATTTTCTCCAACACCTGGTGTTTGCTGTCAGATCTCTGATGTGGCGATAGCCAGGCGCTTCCCATCATGCACTGGGCCACGCAGTCGTAGGAAAGCAACTGCGTCGGCTGACTCTGAAATCGACGGCAACTTGATCTCGTGAGAGTATCGTTGACCACGTGTGCATGACGTCAGAGCAAGTCGGACACAAATCTAACCGGCATGCATTGCGCGCCGATCGCCGCCGATCGATTCTGCGCAGAACTGGCTCATCTCGAACGAGCCTATTAGTATTGTGTTTTTCGAGTAACCGGAAGTAGTACACGGACATGCGCACTAGTCATCAAACCACATCGGAAGTTCTTTTACAGCTTTTCAAGCGGCACGTCCTGCGCTTGGTGGAGGACACAATTCAGCCAACATGATCAGTAGAGTGGTCGGTCCGAAGTATGTGGCCATTGCCAAATCATGGTATGTGTTGTCTCTATTGTACTGGGGGTAAAAAGCGGGAGACCTTCGGTCAACAGATTCTCGATGTGTCCTTCGCTAACATACTCGTTAGCTGTTAGCCTAGCCGAGGTCATAGCTTTGACTTTTCCTATTGGCAGCTCAACTCCAGAGTTGCTCAACTAAAAGGTGCCTAAACACACCGTTAGGACGAAGTAAACAAAGTCAGCGTTACCTTCCCTCGATGACGGTCATTTTGTACATGATCACAGCAAAAATGTGAATTCCGTGTTAAGTTCACCAACTAGATACTAACTCCCTCTTGAAGGACTCGAGCTGTTAGTTTTGTTATAGATGAGTCAAAACGCACGTTTGTCCTTCCATCATTTAGTCTAGACTCTAGAGTCAGGTTTAAGGTCAAACTGATCCATTTTAAATGTGTACGCAGTCTAACAAGTTACTGGTGTGAACTGAACTCTTTACATCAGAATAATTTATTGGCCAAGTACGTTGCACATACAAGGAATTTGACTCCGTGAAAGGTGCATAACAATACACATGGAACAAAACAATAAACAGTCCAATAATATATACATATGTTAAACAACCAACAGGTAACAGTACTTTAGAACAAGTAACATCGTTTGTGTTGATAAAGATTTAATCAGCAGATCTATTGATGGTTTTTACACAATAAACAAAGCAATAGACTATCAGGATTAAAGTTGCTATTTTTGGCACAAGTCAGCTCAAACTACCTCTCGCTTAGCTAGTTAGCTTAATGTTTGCTTTGGTGTTTATCCATAGAATGAACACGAGTCTTTACAGATCATTTTCTTTAAGTGTGAATCCATTTGAAATATGAGAGCGATTCGTATATTTTGACATGTTTTCACTCCACAGGATCCCAACTCTGGCGGTTTGGGGCACAGCCGGAGGCGTGGCTCTGGTCCACTTCACAGATTGGCGATTGATTTTGGATAATGTCCCCTACATCAGCGGCAAATTCAAGAAGGACGAGTAGCGACACTCAGGTTGGTCTCAGGGAATGGATGTGTCCAGATGTCGACTGAGATAACAGAGGAGCTGCAGCGGCATGTGATGAATAAGCACAGTTGAAGAATTATCACATTTTGGTCATCGTTACATCTGGCTTCTAAAGCTATACAGACTCCCAATTCTTACATGTGTTAATTTAAATTGCTCTACGGCTATCTATTTCTAATAATCAACACCAAACATTTGATATTCATAATTATAATTACAAAGCAAACATAAATCTATCTTGGTTAAACATTGCTTTATTGTTGGGGCTGGTAAAGTTACACTCCGACCTGAGAGGCAGCTTGTACTTTTTGACAACATGTAAATTCTCGAAATGCCAGGTCTTTACTTTGACATCCAATGACCAAGATCCATTTTCATGTAAAAGGAGCTTTGCACACACAGGTTTATCAGAGCTGAATAGTTTATGACTGTAGTGTGATACCATTTATGTGTTGATGTAGGTGTTCATAGTGGTCATTGACATTTAAAAGGGTTGTAAATCTTGTTCTTTAAAAAAAGCCTTATTTTTTCCATGTAAAGTCATGGAAACTTATTCGGAAAAATGTGAATGAACCATGAACATGATTATTGCACATGGAAGAGCAGCTTTTTCTTCTCGCACAGGTGGCCTAAAGGTCAATGCATTCTTTCCTGTCTGCGTGTCCCTTGTGGTCAGTGTGAAGTAAATGGGGGTGCGCGAGCTGCCTCTAGGGCAGGGGTCTCAAACTCAATTTGGCTTGGGGCCACCGCTGGTATTGTGATCTCACCGGAGGGCCACACAGAAAGCGTCATGTCTGGTTTTCCTTGTGCCTCTGAATTTAGCTTTTAGATCTCTGTTGCACTGCAAGTCAATAAGATCCATTTGCAACAGACTCGGGACTGAGAAATGACTTCATACTACAGATCAAGCTTCATAGGGTGTGTGCACATGAAACATTAATATTACAACAGTTTTTGTTTTCAAACAAAATATTTACTATATATTTGAGTCAAAATATGTTCTATAAAAAAACAAACTATTTACAATGTTTACACAATGTGCATGTTTCAGTTTCGTTTTTTTCAAGAACAGTTTTCAGAACAACATATGTACTATGTATGTGTATGTATGTGTGTACTGTGTACTCTAAACCAGCGCATGGTCGTGTGTCTAGCGCAGAGTAAAACTGAACAGCTGAGCGGAGCAGAGCTGCCGTCTCTCTGTGGACAGTGTTGATTTTGACACCAAAAGGTCTTTTTTTCTCAGGTGGTAGTGTGTTGTCTGTCTGAATAAAAAAACAGTGTATCTTTGCAGCGCATGTGGGTGGGTGGGTCCTTAGGGATTTCCTGAGTGTTCATTGGGTAGTTTCACACAAAATGTCGACTGACACCTGAATCAACAAATCAGGTGAAAGGTGGAGCTCGACACAGACGCCTCAGGCTGTGAGCTCCTATGAGAGGCACGTATGATCACACACAGAAGTGGGGCGGAACCTCCAGACTTTGGCGCATCCAGCAGCATCTGATTCTTTTTTCTACTCCGTTTTTTCACGGAGCTATTAATAGAAACGTCCAGTAAACGTTATCTTACGGGCCGCGCGCGCGGACCTCAGAAAAACGCGTCGGCCGCACTAACACTAAACTTTGATGTCAAGTAGGGGGCCACAAAATATCGGCTAGCGGGCCGCAATTGGCCCGCGGGCCGCGAGTTTGAGACCCCTGCTCTAGGGGGTGCGCGAGAGGAAAAATGGAATGGTGTAATAATTAATATTAAACATAATTTAAAAAAAATTAAGTAGGATTTTTTAATTATAAAAAATCCCTTTGTAAGATTTAAAATTAAAAACGTACAATTTAATAAATAGATGCACTTCCGGTCCGGCCGCCAGACTGTCTTTTACGTACACACTAGCTAGCCTAGCTTGTGCACCTAACGTCATTTCATTCAGTCAGCAACATCCAGAAAATATGTTAAACTGGCTGAAATCGGGGAAGCTGTCAGGTGGGACATCTGAAGCTATCAGTAATAAAAGAGGAGAGGGACAGAGAGAGATTGAGGAACCGGAGGCGAGAGAAACGGAGAGGTGCGTTGGGGAGAGACCGGGAGAAGAAATCGACCGGGAGTCGGAGACGGAGGAGACCGAGAAGGAGGAAGGGATATCACAGACAAACCGGGAGCACAGAGGCCCATCGCGGAGTCAAGGCAAAAAAAGAGGAAACGAGAGTAAGCATCAGACTGGGAAAAAAAAGAGGAAATATGATGACAATTATCTGGGTCTGGGCTTCACTTGGATTGGCAATGCAGATTGCCCGAAGCCACAGTGCAGTGAGGTTCTGGCTAACAGCTGTCTGAAGCCTCTTATTTGCGCCGCCACCTGAACACCAAGCATGCCAGTGCAACTCAGAAGCCCCTTACATTTTTTAAATCAAAATTGTAAGCTATAAAACAGTTAGTTACAAAACAGCCAAAAACAATTGCAGTCTCATTCATGTGTTGGGTCTACACAAAACGCACTACAGGCTTCATATCTGCTCCTTTTTTATTTATATCTGTTTCTGAGCCTATGCATGTGCCACTCTTTGTTCTTTACTTGACTTACTGTGTTTAAGTAAATAAATGTGAAATGCAATCGGCCTCTGAGCCTGTGCGTGTGTCCTCGCCATCCTTATTGCTCTTTAAAAGTGACGCCTTGTGTAACTGAAATTATACAGCGGACTAAATCTTGTAACAAACGCCACGCGCAAGTAAACAGTTCTCGCATTGGTTCGATTTTATGCGGCTATAAATAGGCTCTGTTGCGTTTTTTTTTTAAGGTGTGGGGAATTGGGGGTGCGTGAACCCGGTCGGGATGTAGAAGGGGGTGAGTGGCCTAAAAAGTTTGGGAACCGCTGTGATGGAATAACATTGCTGTCTAAAAAAATATTAAACACACGTCGCAACCCTGGTATTGCATTAAGTGGCATATTTTATGTATTTCAATGAACAGTGTTGTTTGTTTATGAAATAAGTCTGAGACTCCAGACATAACTGCATGCACAGGGACACCTTGGCTGCGTTGCACCAACATGGATTAAATTACTCCTGGTTTAGAGTTAATCTAGGGTTAGTAAATCTAGGTTTAAACTGGTTTATAATTAATCAGAGATGTGTTGCACATCTTAATTTTAACCCTGGATTAGTTAAACTAGTTTAAACAAGGGTTAAAACAGGATTAGTTTATGTTGCCGTAGAAACATTCCGTTACTGATACAGTTAGTTACCGTTTATAGCTACCACCACAGCGGCTATAGCTAATAAACTACGTCACTCTAGCTAGCTATCATGGCACGTCAAAGAGGGTAAAACTTTTCAACATTTGAAAAAATGTTGCTGAGCGACTTAATGGAGGAGTTTAACTCCAGCTACTAGGAGCTGGAGAAGTGGTGGTACAGCAACATTCCTCTCACTTCCATGCTTGATTGCTGGTCCAACCTTCCCATTGAGGTATATGACAAACTCCTTTGTGAATCTATACCGCTGTGAAAACTCGCTGTTGTCATAAAATTAAATTGGGTTTAACCTATCTCTAATTTTCCTGTGAGGAACTCTTTCTTCTAACCACATCCAGCGAAGATATGCAGCCATGTTGTCAATAAAATGGAGATAAACCTCCTCCAGGGGTGGTTTGAATATAACTGCTAATCCAGGATTAGTCTAGGTTTAAAATAACTGGTGCAACAGATTTGATTTTAATCTAGATTTAAATGGAAATTAAACAGATTGGCAAATGGTTAGATTTACCCAGGATTGATTGTAAACTAAGTTTAAACTAAGTTTAAAGTTTGGTGCAACTGGATTAAAAGACAAACCTGGTTTGAACCTAGTTTAAGAGTTAATCCTTGTTGGTGCAACCCAGCCCTTGTGTATTCCGTGTGCGGCTCTGCTTTTGTTCACATTAGAACTGTTGTGAAAAAGACCGTGTTGTTTTGTCCCAAGCAGGAAAATGGCCAGACACAGTTGTTGTTTTTACCACACATATTGTTGTGATGAAACAAGATGTAAAAGAGAAGTGAGTGTGTATACCTATAGTGTAATACCATTGAATTTACATCTCGAGATTTAATGATCTGGGAATGTAAAACTCCACTATTTTCATAACTCTGGTCTGACACAGTACTTGACTAATTGCAGCCAAAAACCAAAAAGATGGATCTCATCGCCTGGTGAACACGATTCCTTTGGTGAAACCCGATGGTAGTGGTGGAAACACAATTATGGGATGCTTCTCATCAGCGGCAACTAGGGACCCGTTCCATAAAATGTGCTCAATAAAACCTGACTTTAATGAACCTAACAACACTAGGCTAAAGCAATTCCTTAAAAGTAAATTCAAGGTCACACAATCAGGTGAAATACAGACTGGTTTCAAGATACTTGAGTGTGCACACTACTCTTAAGCAGCCGTCGAGCAGCCGTCCACTTTAGATGATGTGGAACACAGTGATTGGCTGAGAAATTCTGTCAAATACGAAGTCCATTCGAGTGGAGTCGGATGACAATGATCATTGATCTGGACATCCCAGAAAAGTTTTGTCCATTCGAATGTTCAGGGGATTTGAACAGATTAAAATGGAATAAAATATGTTGTTGTTCGGAATGGTAAGTAAGCCTTTAGGCTAAATAAGCACTTAAGCATAATAAGCTTGATGCTACAACTGTACAATTATGTTTATTATTTGCAGCTTCTAAAAAGAAGAGGGATGTTCACGACTTTAATTCATTACAAAAAACATACTCCCACCAAACACGTCTAAGTTTACTTTTTAACATAGTTTTGAATATAATAACCAATGCATTAACCAGTACATTTTCAAACACACCTAGGATACATGCATGTAGATTTAGATACTACGTTTCTTGCCAATGCAATTTTCAATGCAATTGTATAGTTAACTTTATGTAGCTGTTATCATTTTATTGGGGGTAATTTAGATTAAGAATTATTGTATATCTCATTTCATATACAAAAACAAGTATGTTGGTCTACAGCTGATCTTTTATCACTGTATAATTCATTTAGTTTATTTAAGTAGATGTTCTATTAACTTTTACGTTTTTGACTGATGGTGGTTTATGAAGTCAAATGATATGTCAGCCCTCCAGAAATTCAGTGGTAGAATGATTTATTTCCCGTCAGGTCTGTGTTACAGGAACCCTGGTTAGACAGTAAGCTTGCTCCAAACCTGGCCAGTTTCCCAGCACAAGCTTGACCGATGTTGAATTTGCTTTATGGAACAAAATCAACTGAAAATGAGTCAGACTACCCAAAATTAGCCTTGCTTATTTGGGAAACTCGCTTTATGAAACAAGTCTCAGGAAACTGTCAGGACAGAGGAAACGATAAGGTGAAATTCAGAGACGAAATGCCAGATACTTCACAGGTGTCAGGGGACCAGAATCCAGGACGGTGATCTATTTAAGACCATATGGAGCAGCTTCACAGAGGACAGGAATGCCTCTTAAACCTTCAACCACTCTACAGCTTAGTTATTTGGCTTGAAAATGTCAAAATCTGTTGATGTATAACCCACAAATTCAATAAAGTGTTTGATGTTGAGTGACTTTTGGATTGTGACTGGGAAAAAAAGCATAAAAACGCAGAATTTATGAACATACAAATAGGCTTTCAAGTGTCACTTAAGCATAACATTTTTCCTCTGAACTTGCTGACTTTACATCCAGCTTTGATTTGTCTGTCACAGCAAAACCAAATGTCTACTGTTCAAAGTAATGACTTTGTTTTTCTCCAGTCAGGTCGGTGCTGTTTTTTACACAAGGACTTCAATAATGAACCAGGACGGCTGCAGCCCGCATCGCGTGCCAGGCCACTGAAAGCTGTCATCTTCATCCGGCAGCTCAGTCAACATTGAACTGTTCACCATCATCACATGGAATGCACTGGAGTTTGGCATTTCAAAGTTCCTCTACCAGTGAAAACGTGGATGGAAGGAATATAAAAACACCAACAATAAATGGACTTTTGTTTTCTTTTCATACTTAGTTTCCGGGTCAGGTATTTATTTGAATCATCAGTCTCGTGTGTTAGACCTGATTCACAAATGGAAAAATCTGTCTTCTTGTCACACTGTAATTGTTTTGAAGAGAAGTAAAGTATGTGATATGTATCCTATATTGTGGTTGTGTATAATTTCACTTGCAATGGTTTAATATTAAGTCAAATAAATTGATGTGTATTTGTATCCTGAATGCAGCCCAGTACACATTCCTTAGACTTAACATTGGGTCAGAGTAATTAAAAAATTCTGAATTAAGCCTCTGATTTGTTGATCTCTACCTAAAAACTACAGCTGATCATTATCAAGGTGGTGTTAATGGCATCAATGATGAAAACAAGCCCTTGGAAATCATCACAATATGTAGTCCATGAATGAAAAGAGCAGCCAAACAATCTGACAGGATTGTTCCCATACTGAATTTAGATTTTAGTTAATGGGGCTACTCTTTTTCTGTATAAGAGTCTGATACTTTTTCCAAATGAAACTGGAGGTTGCAAAGTAAATATAATGCAATAATGTAAAGTGAGCCAATTACTGGTATTGGTCCTGGAATAAAATTGCACAAAAGGACATGGCAGCAAAATGTTCTGAATATAATAATTAAAATGACTCATACAGAATGATTTTTGTATAAGTATAAGTTAAAGCAGCATTTTAATGTAGCCAGGTTGTGTTGCGTCAAACTACTTTACTCAGTTTGATTTATAGATATATTTACAGTGTTGTCACGCAACCACTCCGTTTGCAGAGTTGTGAGTTAGGAAGTATAATTATTTATCTTAAATATAGTGGAGTACAAAATAACCTCATCGTTGTACAAAGTGTGGTACTTGATAAAATGTACTTCAAGATGAGTTCCTCTCCGCTCTCTGACCGCTAACGGATCATTTGAGACCTAGCGCGTCATTTTCGGACTATTTTACAAGAGTGTCGCGGATGCCTTCCGCTCATTGTGTCACAAGGCCCTCTGGCGGAGTGATCTGCAGTTGTGAAGGTCCTGAAGGAAGACAGGCAGTGGATCGATAACAAACCAGACTCGGTGAAAAATTATGACTGCAACAATAGGCAGCTAGCTGGCTTCTTATCTGTTATAAGCCAGAATCCCAGGCAAGCGAATCAAGACAACCAAGACCATGGAAAGAAAAGGGTGAGACTTTAAACCGCTCAGTCGAAGGACTTAAGATGAAAGTTTCTCTGCAGGAAATGCACGCATGCATACATGCGTTATGCAGTTGAGAACAACACTACGCTAATTGTCAAGTCTGTGTTATTTACACTTTTGTTACGTTAGCTAAACGTGGGCGTCAGGCCGTTTTGACTTAATTAAGTTTGTAAACTTGCAACTTTGAACAATAGTAATTGATAAAGCGGTCGCTGGTACGTTGACGCTGCCTCCGCTGCTAGCTTGATTAGCTAGCTAAGTTTCATTGTTTACACACGCATGACTTGCGGTGCGTCGGGCCGCGGCTCGTCCGCGCCAGGGCCGAGTGAACGACACAAAACATCGGCTGCAGCTAGGGTGACCGTGTTAAAACTAACTAGTTGGGGATGAAGGAGATGCTGCCTCGTGTGTACTTCACTTATCCGTTTTGCAAATCCCTTATGTGAGTAACGTTAGTGACGTCAGTGGTACGCTTGGAAAGAAGCCTGTTGTGTTACAGTTAACAAGTCACCGGCTCTCTAGCTCACAGCTCCTCCTCCGCACCCAGAGATCTCCACACAGGAGGTTACCCGACTGATTGGTTACTTCTTGCAGATGTGTGTTTGCCTGACCTTTCCCGACTCCTTGTTATAACACCGTTATAACATTTTTGTTTAAGTTGCAGTCTCCCCCACAAAACTATGGCCCACTCCAACCATTTAGTATAACTGAGAAGCCATGTTTGGGTGCCTTGAGTGCTTTAATGGCTAAGTTATTGAAGAGGTAAACCTTGTGATGACCCGTTTTCTGTTTTCTCTCTCTAGTGTACCTATTAAGCGCATCCTCAACAAGCCCCAGATAGTCCGCAGTCTGGGCAGCAACCTTCACACGGATGTGAATGCCGGCCACTCCCGGGCTGGATGGTCGCTCCTGAGCAAAGTGCAGCGCAGCAGGCACAAGAATCTGTATGAAATCAACCATCAAATCAGGGTAAGAATGTGTTTGTTTTTGTTTTTTATGAGGCGTAAAGGACTGTGCAGTGCTACTTGAAGGGATCTCTGGACTATTCAATTAGGGTACATACCTATAAAAGTAATTCACACCCTGGAGGTGTTCATGTTATTGTTTTTACACAATTGAATAGATGGGGTTTTAAATCAACTTTCTGACAATAACCAACAGTTTAATATCTCAATGTGAACGGTAACTACAGTTCTCAGTGGAGGCACAGTTGGCAATAAGTACAGCCATAGGCTTGCGTCAGCTTTGTCCATTTTGATACTGCAGTTTTTCTTCAAACTTCCATGCAAACCTTCTCAAGCCCAAATTACATGTGCCACAAACTTTGTATTGACGTATGCTGCATTCACACCAAAAGTGTTGCGACCTTTCAGAACTTTTTTTCGCCTGAGTTTGCTCGCTCGCGTTTATGTGGTTAATTTGGGTCATTCGCTTTTTCGCGTAGGAAAGGGGGCGCGGCTTTTCCGTGGCTTTACTCCGTGAAAACAGTTAGCATTTTCGCCATCCACTATTGAAATAACTACTAGTTCTGCTTTATACTTGTTGTGGAAGTCCCACAAATGTTGAAACATCAAACGCCATTGTGTCTGGGTTCATAATATCCGTAGGCACACACAGCTCCGACCTGTGTCTGAATGACTGCCGATACTTCAGGCGGACCAGCAGCCAGTTGAATTCAGCAACGGCAGGACGGCAGTGATCTCAACGCTGATTGGCCTTCGCAACTCAGCACAACGCTTTTTCGCCTCATTTGCGCCGCCCGGCAGAAAATGAACATCTGTGCATTGACTTTGCATGTAATCTACTCGCGCAAATAATTCGCAATGCTTTTGGTGTGAACGCAGCATTAGAGTCTCTAAGACACATCCAAAGTTTGTCTTTGAACCCAAACATAGAGTTAAGTATAAATAATACGGTCAAATAGCTCAGTTTAAGTCCCATTGGGTCATAGCACCTTCTTCCCCTTTTCATATTAATCCAAATACCTACATGGTCTACACGATAAACATTAAATAGTTTCCTCTAGTGAGCTTTAAATCTAGATTTCTGACAGGAGTATAGAGATATATATTTTGTGTGAATTTTGACACTATGTATAGTTTACTAGGTAGCAAATGATTTTGGACGCATCTAGATTCTTAAATCTTAGCATTGTGAACCTGGTGCTCCTTCAGAGTTACTGTGTTGTTACCTCCCTTAAACCTCTCCCACAGACAGTGGTTTATGACTGATAACTACTGCAAGGGATATTCACTGCTTTTGTGAAACGGGGACATCATCACTGCCTTTTATTTCTGCTGTTCAGCTGAAGAACATATTTTTGTTCATAATCATCCCAGTTCATTGTAATGGTTACATCGTCTCTTCACCCTCCAAGGAATTTATTTAGGAATGCCACAGTTGTTCGGTACTGACGAAACTAACAATAACTCGTACAACTATGAAGGTTTGTACAGTAACTTGTGTGTCACAAATCTCATTCTAAAAAGTTGTCATATTGTCTCCCCAAAAGACCAAGCCTGATTTAAACACAACACTACCAGTTCGACAGACAGCATCCATCTTCAAACAACCAGTAACCAAGGTTACAAATCATCCCAACAACAAGGTGAAGACGGACCCACAGAAGGCTGTGGACCAACCGAAACAAGTAAGTCAAAGAGCAGAAAACATGCACATTTCAGTTCTTTAATTCATTAATACTGTAGAAAGGCACATTGTATTGCTATTCCTGTAAGTAGCTGTCTGACCACTATGAAAGCTAGCGTTCTTTCTGTGTTTGCTGTTATGGGTGCTGAAGGGTTGATTCAACCTTTTTTAATACCCTTTTACATTATACAGTGATTCACATATTCAGTTTGTAAAAAAATGTGCTTGAAACGTAACATAGAAATGATTTTAGTATTTTTGGTTTGCTTCAATCTTCAGTTGTTCTGGGAGAGGAAGCTGGGCGGGTTAAATGCATTTGATATTGCAGAGGAGCTGGTGAAAACTATGGATCTTCCCAAAGGCTTACAGGGTGAGAGTAACCAAAACAATATGACAACATTGTGTGATTCAAAGCAACTCCTTTTTGCTTGTCTTATGTTTTCTTGTTGTCCTCTTTCTAGGTGTTGGGCCTGCATGTTCAGATAAAACACTTCTTTCTGCCATCGCCAGTGCTCTGCACACCAGCCCCTCACCTGTCACTGGACAACTCACTGCTGCTGTGGAGAAAAATCCTGGAGTCTGGCTCAACACATCACAACCTCTCTGCAAAGCCTTTGTAGTGACTGATGATGACATCAGGTAAGATGTTCACACAAGCAGCACAGCTGTACCACCGTAGAGTAGAAATGTGACTCTTCACAGGCCTCACAATTCAATTTGATTCACCTGTCAACCATTTGAAAGCACAATGATTCTCGATGCATCTTAATGCATTGCATTGCCAATTTTCGACATTACTGCACTTGGCTACTTTTTCATCAATTAACAATCAGTCAGAAAAGTCTGAACTGCCTTTTTATCTAAAAAGTGCTTTCAAAAATCAGACTTATAATGTAATATCAATGTCTATGGGATCCACCTCATTACAAAAACGATACGTAAATCCTTATGCAGCGCAGCAAGAGTGCTGTAATATACAAAAATATGGTTTTGACATAACGCTAACAGGGCGCCTCCTGAATGTCTATCACATTTGACAAAGCATAAATTTGCCTTGCGGAGTTTTCCTTACTCGTAGCTCTTCTACTGTTTCTTGGTTTAAGTCACAGCATCTCACGACAGGGTTAACAACACCACGGTTGAATTTCAGTCTGCACGCATTTTTTCTCAACCCAACATTGTTGAAACAGAGCAGCTGATTTTGGTAGCAAGAGCAACAAGCAAGGGGACTCCCGAGTGTCGTCTCTCTGCTCTACGCAGAGGAGAGAGGACGCACCAGTGAATGACGGCAAAGCACATTTAAGATTTACTGTTCTAAAGTTAATGCAAACTCCTGATTATGTTCTTTCCCTGCATCAATGCAGACTCGTCCATGTCCACATTGCGATAGACTCTAGAATTAAGTCATTTCCACACCTCTAATGTAGAGTTAATCAATATGATGAATTCATTGTAAATAATACACATTACATTGTGCTCAGCAGTTGTATGTTAAATGTAACCTACTCTGCCGAAAATCTATTTAAGGACCGTATTATCGCACTGGTGAAGGGAATCTTGCGGCGTGTAAATGAAGAGACCCTGGTTAAGACCTTATCGTTAACTAACTCATACAGGATAGTATGTTCTGACTAAATGGGTGACTGGCAGGTTTTGACACGGTTCTCAAGGCTACTGCACTGATGTTGTCTCGTGTTCATGCAAATAACCTCCTGTGAAGCTCAGTGGGCACAGAGACGAGGTGCAGCGAGCAAGCAGTCCCTCACGCATGCACAAAGACATCTTTAAACAATAAATTTAAAGACATCATCTTGAACTTTGAGGAACTGGGATGGACAGTTTTCACTATTTTCTGACATTTGAGACCAAAGAAAATATTAATTGACAGATTAATCGAACAATAATCGTCAACCGTAGCCCTAATCCTTGTCTGTGTCTCTTAGGAAGCAAGAGGACCTGGTGCAGAATGTGAGGAGGCGGCTCGAGGAGGCCCTCACCGCTGATATGTTGGCTCATATAGAGGACGCCACGGCAGACGCAGCAGCAGCAGCAGAAGCAGAAGCAGCAGCAGCAGCAGCAGCAGCAACCAACAACAAAGTGGAGGAGAAGGTTGAGCAGGTGGACAAGGAGGAATTATAGCCAAGGTACACAACTGCAGAACCAGTTTCAGAGTCGCTAAATCCTCTTCCGTTGGTTCATCCATGCCCTCTGTTTGATGGTCTTGCATTGTTATGAACTTCAGTACATGTAACATCTTTCTCTTCTCTCCCACAGGCTTGTTTGACATGAAGTTTGCTGGTAAACTCCTTTAATTTTCAAATAATTAGCTCCATGAAGATTTTTATACACTTTGAACTGAAATAGACCCTACATGCAGACATTCTGCATATTTTGTTTACCTAAACAAAGACTGTTTTCTTTAATATTATTATTATTTTTTACATTCAATAGTGTAATTCTGGAAGGGTGCTTTGGATTTCCAGTTCATTTTTACCTCTACTAATGTAAGGCAACTTTCTTTAGACTTTCCATACTGTCTAGCGTTTTCATGTCACGATGACATCACCTTTTCATCATTGATACTATATTGAGTCAAACGAAATTACTGTTCCTGTAAGTAGTTTGACTTTAGAGGCAGTTTACGGCAGTTGTGGGTGATTCTCTACACAATGCAGTGTTACAGTTAATAAACCGCTGTTCAAGCTCAAAGTAAAGTTGAAAAAAAAAACTTTGTATGTGTGTGTGTGTGCTTGTGTTGAATGTATCATTTCATGTTGGCGTCTTAAGTGTGTTTCTATTTTGACATGTTGCTCTTTTATATTTTACTCTGGCACTGCAGGTATTGTGTTTGTTTGGAAGCATAGAAAGGTTGCAGTATGTTTACATGCACACGGCACTGTTGTGGCTGTGAATAATCAAATTTAGTTTGTTTGATCTCAAATTTTTACAGTTCAAAGCAGTGTTATTTCTCACAATAACTTGAGTTTACATGGTTTTTAAGTTAAAGTCATGGTATTTCTGTTGACAAAATAATTGTCAGTACTGTTTTGCCAGCTACATTTGAGTTTAGTATGTAACAGAAAAAGTGTGTACCTTCAGAAAATACAAAAACCAATAAAACACTGATGTACCTCGTAACATGATGTACTGTACCTCATTACAATAATCGTTATTTGTCTCTACCACTGTGAAATAAATGCAGCTCTTTCATGGCTGGTGTTTATTTTTTTCTTGGTCATTATCATTCTCAAATCTAAGAGGCTGTGATTTAAAGCTCTATCTTCTTTAAAAGGAGGCGTTCACGGTCAAGTCTATCTTAATACAATATCCACATGCCCACATGTATGTTGACGTTAGTCCCTGTAATGATACCTCCTTTCCAAAATCCACTGTCTGTTGAGCCAAAGCTCATAAGTTGGTATCTTTCAAAGCGACAATCTTTTTAGTACTATTTCAATTGAAGTTATTTGTCAGGGACGATGCATTAATCAGTCCCAGGTTACAAATGCATAATACAGATGTGTTGCGTATAGGATTTCATGCCATGGCTAATGTGTGACCTCAATCCC
The DNA here is from genome assembly GCF_910589615.1 of Taurulus bubalis. Classification (NCBI taxonomy): domain Eukaryota; kingdom Metazoa; phylum Chordata; class Actinopteri; order Perciformes; family Cottidae; genus Taurulus; species Taurulus bubalis. Next base: position 31,859,180 of record NC_136589.1, on the reverse strand, counting down.
TGGCACAGCTTTTCTTCTGAAAAAGGTCTCAACACTTAATTTCTAAGAGAACATAAGTTAAATTAATCACATAACACAGTGCTATTCTCATAGATGTGATACCTAATAAACTCTCTCTTTGTATCTTAGCAAGGAGACACTGCCTGGGGGAACAAAGAGAGCTTGATACAAAAACCATATTTTTAAGGGGGAATATCTTTACAGTAGGGTTGAATAGCTTCAATGATCTTTACTCCGTCACTGTTGGCATTAAAACGTTTTGGTTTTTTTCAAATGTGAAAAATACAAACCTATCCTTTTATTAATTTCAGCTCCATCCTCGTGCAAGAAAGGGTGGTGTCTTGAATAATTGAACGTGTTTACATGCTTTGAAAATAACATATTGCCATTCTTTATTATTTTCTTACTACCTAAAAAGCACAAGTAACAGCCGACACACACTGCATGAGCACAATGCAACGAACCACCCAAAACTCTTCATTGGTAGCCATGATGAACACACCCAAATATGACCAATTTTTTTTTTACGTGTATCAATGCGTTGACTGTCGGCTGGCACAACGTACATGAAGAGAGAGAAGGGAGATGAAAATAGTGCCCTGCAGACTGACAGACACAATAGTGCCAGCAGAGGTGACTCGCCGTGGATGCTCTCCCCCTTGCTGCATGTGGCCTTTGAACCTATTGTTGTGTCGCGGGTGACGTCAGTGCCGTGTGCGGGAGACTGAGCGGCGTGTGCGCCTGGCGAGACAAAGGCGGCGGACCGACCGGGGTCAGGCAGCAGCAGAGAGCCGAGAGCCACTGTGTGTGTGTTTTAACTAAAAGGTACCCGCTAACCTTGGATTTCAGCCGCCGTCCCCCCGACGGTGCGCAGCATGAAGACCCAGTGACACACCCAGGAATACGCGTTGACTCCCGCAGAAAGAGAAAAAAACAACAGCGCTCTCTTTTTGGGTTTCAACGTTTTTCTCCAACGCCCCCCCGTTCGGAGAGCTAGCCAGCTAACCCGCTAGCTCCTTGGTCTCCCGGCTGCTCCTCATCTTCCTCTGAGAACTGAGCGTCGAGCGAAGACAGGACCTCGTCGACAAAGGCGAGATAAAGTAAGTTCGTGGGGTTTCCGCACTTGTTTAATTCTAAAAAAGCCACGCGGCTGGCTTTGAGAGCGAGCACGAGACTGTCAGAGCGGAGCTAAGCGTGCTAGCTGTGCTCCCAAACAAAGGGGTCGACAACGTGACTGTGTGGAGCCTGTTAGCCGTTAGCTGAAGCTAACAACAGAATATATATGTCACTCTTTTATGTTTTTTAATACCGTCAGAACACGTGCGGGGGTCTGGACTTAGTCCCACGCGGGTTATTCGTGTGTGCGCAGGAGAATACTTTGTTCACGTGTGTTTTAGACAGAGAGGCTCTTTTCTGCCTCCTGGATGGTTTCAGTTGTCAGACGAGAAGCAACAGCAGACAAAGCGAGGCGCCCAAACCAGCCCGCTGCTGCTCGTGGGGACAGGTGGCTGCACGGGGACCAGCCCCGCTCCGGCTGGAGGTTTTAATGGTAAACAAACGCTTGACTCCTTTGTGTGTTTTTAAAATTTTCAGAAGAGGGTGAGCTCACTCCCATCAGGCACTCGCGATCTGATGTGAGATCCACGGAGACACTATGCCTAGTCCTTTATTCCACCCCGAGATTATGGACCACGACATGGGGATCAGCAGCCAGCACAACGGGCTCGGTCTGACCCGAGAGACAGACCAGGAGTCCCGGGACGAGGAGCACCAAGAGGCGCTCCGCTACGCCCTGGACCAGCTGTCACTCATGGCCATGGAGAAGGTGGACTGTGGCGGGCTTGTCGACACCCTTGACGGGACCCATGGTCCCGGTTCCGAGGGCTGCAACGGCGGAGGGGGCTACGTGGATCTGCAGATGCTGGAGCATCCCAACGGGTCCCAGGACTCGCCGACGTCTTGTTCTCCATCCCCGGAGTACTACGGCTCGGGCGGGTACCACATGGCCGGCTCCCACGCGATGCTCCACGGAGAACAAAGCTCCGTCCTCTGCAGCAGGAAGAGAAGTGTCAACATGACTGAATGTGTGCCTGTGCCCAGCTCTGAACATGTAGCGGAGATAGTGGGCAGACAAGGTAAGACCACGAGTGTGTTTGTGTTTAGTTAGGGAGAATTATGTGGTGTTTTTGTTTATGGGCAGCTTGTGGAGGCAGCGTGCAGCCCGGGTGTCCTTTGTTTGGGTGGCAGTCTGGTGAGATGTGGGTCTCTGAACTTTTACAACCGGGTGCTGTGCTCTGTATGCATCCGCTGTTTCTGTCTTAAATGTCAGCATACTGCGGGAACTCCAGCAAAAAGCTCTCACCTTCTATATTCACATTTTATTTTTTTAACCACACTGAGACAATGCCTCAACGTGGAGTGGGTGAGAGTGCGGTTGATGAGCAGGAGAGAGGGGGAGGGGTGGGAGAGGGTCAGACAAAGCGGCAGATTGTCGGGAGTCTGGACATGTCTAGCAGCCTGCGCCAAACAAAGGAAATATGCTCATTTTATGTATCGCATATCTTAAGAGGCAGCTGTGGACACGGAACTCACAGTTATGTCTCATGTACACGTTTGGGGTATTTTATTATCGTCTCTGCTGAACAGATTTTAAGCTGAAACGGGGCAGCAGACGCACAAACACGGGACTGGGCGGTGTTACGCCCTGCACCCAGCGCCGTCTGCCGATGCTGCTGCTCTAGTACCAGTTGTTTACATGTAATTTTTATTTTTTATCAGTGGTTTTTAAATAGTATATGGTCTCTACTTTAAATATTCCAATGTTGTGGGGTTGTATCGCCCGTCGCAGCCGCGGCAGCCTTACGGCATTGTTCTCTTTGTTTGAAAAAGCCATGCTTTCTGCTTCCCAGAATGACATCACACTCCGCGAGTCTTATTGGTCGCCGGGAACGAAGCGTCCATATTTAAAGAAACAGCTCGAGTTGACTCAAGCGGTGCAGCAGCCATTGACTTGGTGTTTTGACAGACTCCTCGGGAATATCCTGCATAGTGTCGACTGCTTTTGTTGCGACATGTGTGTTATTTCTGTTAACATGTTAATGCAACCAGGCGTGTTCAGTTCTGCGTTGAAACTGTATGTAACCGTTTTAAATTGACTACATGTTTTGTGTAGCCTATGACACAGTTGCCAGTTAATTAGGTAAACATACTTTAGTTTAAATGTATGCAGTCTGATATAACAGTCAACCTCATTTAAATCAATAAGCTCAGTCAAATACTAGAAACACTAGCAAAACTATAGCAAAACGTTTTGGGGGAATATGTGCATTTATCCTGTGTTTTTTAATTTGTAAAAATTAAGATGTTTGTTTATGCATCTTCCAGGTTGTAAGATTAAGGCTTTGCGTGCCAAAACAAATACCTACATAAAGACTCCAGTCCGAGGTGAGGAGCCAGTTTTCATTGTGACGGGACGCAGGGAGGATGTGGAGATGGCCAAGCGTGAAATTGTCTCTGCGGCTGAGCATTTCTCTATGATCCGGGCATCCCGCTGCAAAGCTGGAGGGCCTGGAGCAGCGGGAGCAGGAGCAGGAGGAGGAGGAGCAGCAGCAGCAGCAGCAGCAGCAGCAGGAGGCAGCAGCAGCGGTGGGAGTGGCTCTCTTCCTGGACCACCACACTTACCTGGACAGACCACCATACAGGTATAGAAACCCTGTGGCTTAGTCGTCATACTGTGTTATTGTTTTACTCTGCCGGACATGTTTTAAAAAAAGTACAATTCCTGTAGTTGCATGAAAGCATTTCTTTTGTCACTCATCCAGGTGAGGGTACCCTACAGAGTAGTTGGTTTAGTTGTTGGACCAAAAGGAGCAACAATTAAGCGCATCCAGCAGCAGACCCACACCTACATCGTGACACCGAGTAGAGAGAAAGACCCAGTGTTCGAGGTGACCGGCATGCCAGAGAACGTGGACCGAGCGAGAGAGGAGATCGAGACCCACATCACTCTGAGAACTGGAACCTTTGTAGACCTGCAGGGAGACAATGACTTCCACTCCAACGGCACCGATGTCAGTCTAGAAGGCCTGGGCGCCCTGAGTGGAGGACTGGGGTCGTCTCTGTGGTCCAGGGCGACTGGCCACCATTCTGCCCCTCCTCCTCCTCCTCCCCCTTCCTCACCTCCTCCTCCTATTCCCATGTCCATGCATCACTCATCTAACCGGAAGATGTCGTCCTCAGTAACCTATCACACTCACAACGGTGCGATGAGCTCAGACAACTTTAGCAGCAGTCGCAAGGCCAACGAGGGAGGCAGTCCCACTAGCCCCTTTAGCACAGGCTCCAGCAGTGCTGGAGGGGGGTTTACTTTCGGGGGCGACTCCACCCCAGGACTGCCCTCCTCAGATGAACTGGGCTTTGAGTTCAGTGCCGCTAACATCTGGGCACCTTTCGTCAACGGTGGACCAGGCAATAAGACGGCTGGCTCCTCCCAGCAGCAGCAGCCTCTACGGCGCAACAGCAGCGGCCTTAGTGGCGGCGCCATCACTCCACGATTGTCTCCAACTCTGCCTCAGGACACGGGCGTGGGCCCCCTGGATCATCCCTTAGCCCGCCGTGCACAGAGTGACCCCCTCAGCACTCTCTCCTGGTTACAGTCTGGCAGTGCAGGAGGCGGCTCCTTCTCTGGAGCGTCTAGCTCCAGCTCCGGTGGCTCGTCGACCGGGTACTCCTCTTGCTCAGCCTCCTCCCTGCCTGGCGGCTCACCCACTGACTCCGAGGGCGGTAGCAGCGGTGTGGGCCTCAGTTCTGTGATGCTGAGCCGGCTGAAAGGAAGCTCTGGCCCCGGGGTCCCGGGTCTTGTCGGAGTCGGCCCCGGGATCAACAGGGACTGCTTTGTGTGTTTTGAGAGCGAGGTGACAGCGGCCCTGGTGCCTTGTGGCCACAACCTGTTCTGCATGGAGTGCGCTGGGCAAATCTGCCAGTCAGCTGACCCAGAGTGCCCCGTGTGCCACACCCCCACTACACAGTGCATCCGCATCTTCTCCTAATGGCCGAGGAGTGGGATGGGAAGTAAAATATGAGGGGGCAGGAAGAAGACTCAAGTAGGGCATCAGCTGTGGCGGAGGCAATGGAAGGATTCACACTAATAACATTCAACACACGTGATGGACCATAATAAATGCATAATAGAGATGATGATACGATACGGATGTTGATTATTTTTTTTTTTTATTCGCTGGTTACTGTCAAGATTAATAATAACAACAACAATAATAATAATTACAATGACTTATTTTCAGAGCGAAGCTAATTTAAACTGGATCTTCAGACAGTTGGGGCTCAGTCTCTGTGGTGAACTTTTGGAAGGAAACTAGTGTCTTATCTCTCTTCAGGCCTTCATTTCGACCCGGAGCAGCCTGCTGCACGGCTGGCTGCCGGTGTGTCTCAACATTTCTTCATTCCGGCTTCTTCAGATCTCTACCTGCTTTCTCTCTCACAGCCTTTCCTTTTAACACTTTTGTACCTAACAGATATTTTTCAATGATTGCCTGCACTTTTTTACTCGTTGTTTTAATGTTCTTGACAGGACGCAAACCGTTCCATCTAACCCCCTTGCTTAAGCGGCAGGGTTGCTATTTTTCTGCAAGCTTGGAACTTTTTTAAAGGTCCACATGTAGTCAGGCACCTATCGGAACAATACACCGAGGAACCTCTTAAGGATGACTTCCTGTTTCTCTTTGCCACACAAAAAAAGCCACCAGTAATGCCAAATGAAGGCTATTAATAGACTTATCTTAAATTGATCAAATTCACTAATGTGTTGGATGAATTTGGATGCCCTACATTTCAAATGTGGCCACTGCATTAATTCACATGAATTATCCTTTTAATTCGGGAGCAACGTACACTTAGTGATACTTTAGGAATGTTTCTGAGGTCAGTTCTCTGTACGTTCGGGCTGCCTGACAATTCCCACAATCCCACATCTCTCTCTCGCTTTCTTGCCTGTTTGTGAATAATGCCCACTCATGCTGTTTTCACACAGCACCATTATGTGTCCTCACCAGGAGATCTGGTTTCTGTCCTGCTGCCCCTCTCCTTCACTCTCACAGTCTTACAGGAGGACATCGCTTTGATTCATCCACACCAGGACATTTTCCTTTCACATCCTGTCTGTTACACTCGGATCGGCTCATTTAGCGTTTTTTTTTTTACTAGTATTTGACTCGTGACTGTCAAGCGTGTGGCTCGCAGACATATTTTGAACTTTAGGATAAGATAGGGCTTTTCTGATATCACACGTGAATGTTTTGTCCAATATGGTTATGGAGGGGCGGCCTCTCCGCCCCCCATGGATCAATAACAAGGGGCTCGATAGAACAATTTATTTTCATGCACTGTAACTCTTGGCCCCTCTAAAAAGATAAGAAACGGCTCTTACTGTTTTTGTTTTGGTCTTCCACCCCACTCTCACAGCAAAGCTGTATGGCACTCTCTCAGATGACACTCTCGTACCCATACGGCGCTGTACTCCTGGCCAAACGTGGTGCACTATATGGTTAGTTGTTTGAGCTTTTGTCCAATGTTTTCAAAGCATTACTGAGTAACTCCAGATGAGGCGGTTGCATTCTGTTTTGTGTTAGTGGTTTTTAAAGAATTCAGTGTGGGTTTGCAGTAACCGCCTCCTATAGTGTTAATACTGTACGTATGACTTGGGCGATGTCGGTGCGATGGTACATGGTTTCCGTTTGTCGCCCTTTTTGAACATGCATAGAATCAGCTCATTGAATGAGACAAGCCATGACAACAGAATTTATACACCACATTTAATTCTCAAGGGCTTCCTCTGCACAGACACACAATCACATTTTCAGGCTCACACGCAGTAGGTATAACCTTTCCTTTATGGCAGCTAGTAGCTAGGTCATCCAGGGCTTCCAGGCACACTTTGTGTTCAAATCCCAGCAGCTGCAGAATGTTTTTCTTTCCTTTTTTTTTTTTTTAAATGTTTCTTTCCTAACTGTTCCTATACAGTCATAGCATCCGTATCCTGTCAATACAGCATCGGGCATTGCAGTCCCAGTGTGTCCTCCTCTCTGGACGTAGTCTCAGATCAGGACAGGTTTTAATATTGAGGGAAAAAAGGGTAACTACTTGAGTAAATAATTTGTGAGAATGAGCAGTTTCTGCTGTGCTTTAGGGTGCTCCAGCCAGTATGATTTTAGGCTTATTTGCTGTCCGATTTGTTCATTTGCAAAGTTAGGTGACGAGGGCAGCTGTACAGAGGAATCTAATAAGCCGCTGTCATGTTGCAGTAATGCACTAATTCATGTGTCCACATGTGTAGGAAAAATCTGCCCAGGAGCTAAAGCGGAAGTCTTTGTGAAGACTATCCCATGGTGCTTTGGTGCAACTCCCTACTGAAACACTGCGATCAAAAACCCAGTTAGTAGTGGGAGGCCACTTGGTTCTCAAACTAAACCTCTGCAGTGCACAGTAGACCTGACAACCCTGTTATCATTCCCGTCAAAAGTGGCAACCCACCCCCTCGTCTGGCTCTGGTGTCGAACGTTGCATTACTTGTGCACACTCGGAACAGATGCAGGGCCGTGGACGCGTCCAAATGAACAGATCCGTCAAGACTGTCTCGTGAGTCTGAGGCCAATCTTAAAGCCCCTTTTCAAACTGTTCAGGCAATGTGTTAAAGGAATTAAAAGTGTTGTATTTGCCAGATGGGTCTAATGTAAATCCTGGTGTTGCACTAGGATGTTTCTGGCCAATGAGAGGATGTTAGGGTTTAATGTACAGTAGTTTAATTGTTTAAAAGGTACAAAGTTTTTTCAGATTGACTGCTGATTTTTATTTGTTTGAGCCAAAATCGCCCCTCCCCCATTTCCTTCCTAAAGGTTTGAAAACAGGGTTTCCTGAGTCATGCTAGCCAGTGACCTCGGACCTTTCTTGTGATTAGAGGGGGGGATGCAAAGAGAGCCATGCCAGTAAGGGGGTGACACCCCTCAAGCCGCCGCTCTCCTATTTTTGGCTTTAATTCTTTGTATGCAGAACCAAAATGTAAAACGTTGACAAACTAGGTTTCAGGCCTGGCCTGTGTGTGTGCGTGCGTGTGTGTGCGTGTGTGTGTATATACCCTGAATACAATCATTGGGATCTTGTTTTCAAAAGCAAAATGACTTAAATGAAGATAAGTGTAGTTTCTAAAGAACATGTATCATTATTTGTAAGTTAACCATCTGCATGTCTTCAAGCCATCTGGCATTAGCTAATAATTTTTAAGATAAAAAAAAAACAAAAACTTTTTACACATTTTATTTTTTACAATTTATTTGCTTACGTAAATATCCCAGACAATAATGTGACCCCTTTTATTACTTCAAATTTATTTTTATTTTCCATTTTTTTTATTTTCCTTATTTCCTGTGTACTACATATAGGCAATTTATAACAAAATGAGAAATATTGAAGAAATTTTAAAATTGAAATATATTTTATTTGAAAGTTTATGGACCTTTTAACCAAGAGCCGGAAAAATTGTATAATCGTATAATTTGAGCTGACTTGACGGTTATGAGAAATGTATCAAGAGTTTTATTTTTTATGCTTCTTTAATAAAGTCTTGTTTTTGGTTTCATTTTTTTACTGTAAAATAAGAACATGTGTCTGGTGTCTTTATTTGTTTGCTTCAGAATGGTTCTGCAGTCTTTGCCACACGGTGGCAGTACGGACATGCCTCCAGCAGATAAACGAAATCTGCAGTTCAGTCGAGACCAAAATGACATCAGTTCATTCTTTAGATTATAAATAGAACATTGGGATGGGCCGCAATCAAACACTTAAGTAGGTGTAGCTTTGGAAAGAAAGTATTGTGTTAGGAGTGGTGCTGAAGGCATCAGTCAACAGTAAATTAACCTTTTTAGTTTGTTTATGGTCCTTTATCAGGCAAAAGAGCATTTTTTTTGCAAGCAATTTGATGCTTTTAAAATGTGTTTTGTTTTGTATTATAAATTAAACTGATAGTTTGTAAAACAAGTTAAGTAATGTCAGTTTGGATTCAGACTTTCTAGTGGAAATCGTTCAGTTTTCTGTAATTTTATAAACCGATATAGTACTGAAACAAAAATAAATAGTTTTAATGACATTTTTATGGCTTATTACACTATTACTATACAGTTTAATTGCAATGTTATGACTACTTTTTATGACATTTTTACAACATGTGAATGCCTGAGACTTTTGGCAAAATGATCTTGGTAATAAGATTAGAGAAGCTGTATGGCAGGAGATAATATCAAATGTAGGCTTCGCTACAAGAGATGCAAGAAGCAACTTTATAGATATTATTTTAGACCCATGAAACTGTTTAAAAGGAGCCGCGTGCAGGATCATAAATGTTGGGAATGCAACAAAGAAATGGGCACAGTTCTCTATGGCGGGATTGTTCCTTTTTTGGAAGGTTGTACTGAACGGCTCAAACGGCCGTCACCAGAATTTCTACAATTGTGGATAAATCCCCTTTTCCACCAGGCCTAGGAATTTTTGTGTGTGCTATTTATGTGTAATGTCAGTATGTTAAAACAAATCTACATTTAAATAACCAAAAATGTCTATATCAAAATAAACAGTGTAACGTTACGTGTGAAAAGCACATTGTTTTGTCTAAATGCAACTGAGCTTTTTTCCACACCTCTGTTGACTGTCAGGGAGCTAAGACACCTGGTCCAGTCTGAAAACTGCTAGAAAGTGATATTCCCCTCCCCCGTCCACAGAGAGGTCAGAGGGCACATTGAGAATGGACTCACTGAAATGAAGTGGCTGAAGCATCTGCGAGGGAAACGCATCTGACGGAAAACACATTTTGGAACATACACATTTTCATAACTTATTACTTTGAAGGCTCATGGTAAACATATGTATGTATTCTGAGATTTAATAACTGAACCAACACATTCCCACACATACAAATTAAAGAGCAGTAATGTGATCCCTTAGGAAGCAATAATAAATAAAACAGACGTCTAGATCATGACACAAATGTCCCTTTAATAGGAAGCAGATCACAATCAGGCTGCATTCCAGTTCCCCTTTCTCCTCATTAAAGAACAATCAATAATGATAAGAAACAAATTAGAAACATCCTTTGTAGAAAATAATTCTCTCATGCGAGTTCTGTGTTGACACTACATTCATATTGATTACAGATGACGTATTCACAAGCCTTTTGAATAAAAAAAAAGAAACAAAACATTGATGACTTATCATTACATAGCTATGGAAATGAAAAAGAAAAGGAAATGAAAAAGTTACATCAAAGAGACACGTGCTGGCACGATAAAGTTTCCCGTCATGCAGTTGTAAGTAGATTCTATTCACAGGGTGGGCGTCATTGGTCTCCGCGCAGTTGTGTCGGCGTGCATGCATGCATGTGTCATCTTACATGTGCCCTTTTGTGCTTGAGCAGAGATCGATGTGTAGATGTGTGTGTAGGCCTGCGTGTCGTCAGTGTGCAGTAATATGTGTGTGTGTGTACACACATGAAGCAGGCAACCAACGAGCCCGAAACTGGATGATCGGTTAGAAATGTTGTTTTGTTGTTGCTTTTTCAACGACAACCTGACATGTTAAGTTTTGTCTTGTACCCTGGAATTACTGATTTAACACGTAAAAACAATGCAACTGCATTGCGTGTGTTAAATGTGGTGTAAAGCTCTTTTTAAAAGGCTAGTTCACCCAAAATTATCCATTTTTATTTAAGTGAAATTTGGATGCCTACATTAAAAGGCATGAGTCGGTGTTCCCAAGCTAGTCGTGGTTTTGGGTGGAACTGTCCCTTTGATCGTAAAAAGAAGGCTCTGCTGAGGATTAACAACATTCAGAAGTTTTGTTTTTGGTAGAATTCAACAGTATTCAGTAAAGACAACATGTGACAGGCCAGCAGTGCCAGTCGGTGTAGCTCTACTCAGCGACTGGAAAACCTCAGTCACTGACATCATTAAGTTTCATAATCTACAAACAAGCCGGACTATGACTGTTAGTGTTTGCTCTTTTTTAGTAAAGGGTCCATTAATGCACATGACGAGATTGAACACAACATAAATGCTTGGCGGTGACTCCGATGGCTTCTTTTTTTGAGAGAAGAAAAAACGAGCTATGGTTCGTGCAAATTTGGTCCTGAAGGCAAATAGAAATTCAAGGACAAAACACTTTCTTTGTTATTCAAAATGTGAGAAAAAGCTCTCACTCTTCCAGTGGGAGCCAAAAAATTCAAAATAATAATTATAATAACTTTCTCATTTCTTGGATCTGGATATTGCAGTTGGTGCTCCTGTATTTATATCGACAGCGCATACATGTAGGTGTGTAAATACAATATATTGCTCACAATCTCAAATCACAATTTGTCAGGTGTGACAATCATCCGACACCCACCCACACACACCCACACCCACCCACACACACCCACACCCACCCACACACACACACACACACACACACACACACACACGCCCATGCACACACAATAACAAAAGACACACCAGTGTTCTCAGGGGGTTTGTTCTTCGTAAAAACCACAAGGTTCCGTGAACATACAAACAAACCACTATTGCCTAAAAGAGATGGGTTTAGTGTGCAGGCAATCAGGAGGGAAGTGTCCTCCTACATCGCATGTCCTTTGGGCTTCCTCCATAGTGTCACGCATGAAAAACTCTCTGTGTGGCGGTGTATCTATGGCCGAGGAGGGGAGGAGGAAGAGGAGGAAGAGGGAGCACGGGGGGAAACGTTGGGGTCAATTTGCCAAAAGAAGCGTGGACAGTATGTATTAGTGCGTAAAAAAACTTCCCAGACCACTAATCCTGTAGCCCTTTTTGGAGTTAATGTGCACTCGAGGGGAGTGGATGTGTTAGACACTGGGGTATTGCTTCGTTTGTTGGGATGTGAAGCAAGAAGAGTAAAAGAAAAAAGCTCATTGTGGCCACGACCTTCTTCCTCATTCATCAACACACATCAGGCTCAGCGTGATAGTGACGGTTAGTCAGGTCATAGTTATAAAACCGTATTATACCGGGGTTATATATATGCACCATGCTCACACAGGTAAAATATTGATGGCCCCCAACTTTTATGTGGGAGGGAGGAGAGGGGGGTATGGTTGCCATGGTTACAGCAAAGTGAATCACAGTGTTCCTGGGGTCAACATGCAGGACGTTAGTACATTTAAGGACAGACTAGCAGTGACGCTGCACTGATTTTTGGGCAGCTGACCATAGATCTGTGCCTGAACTCCAACCTACGCAACACATCACACCGGGGGGAGGAGACTACCCAGAGCAAACAACAAGGGGGGAGGGGCAGGGAAAGAAAGACCAACGAACTGGAAGAACAACACACACAGCTGGGCAGGCAAGCAAGACAGACGGACGGACGGAGAGCATAGCTATGCAAGGACAGTTCTCCTGAAGACACAGAGAAGCAAAAGTGCAAAGTGGTCATCCTCAAACCTTTCACGTGGTTTAGTTGTCGTTCTGCGTTGCATTTTATCGCACCTAAATGTACAGCGTATAAAAGGTGCGATGTGTTATGGAAAAGATTGAGTGAAGGGTTGACAAGTGCTTGCTAATTAATGTGAGGCTAACCCTAAACTGAAAGGTTTGAGTTGAACTGTTGAAATATTCAAAATGAAACATGAATATTTATAAACATATTTATGTTTGCATTGATAATGTGAATGTTGCATAATGTATGCAGGTCTATGTACAATAGAGCATCTTCATGTGTGTGCTTGTGTAGTGCACACAGTTGTTTATCTATGTAGGTGTGACTATCATCGGTGTGCAGGATAGTGTCTCTGGTGTTCGTGTGCACACGCGTGTCCTCGCTCTCTCGGCCCCCCTCAACTGCGGCCCTCCTCAGCGGAGCGCTGGTCCGATTTGAGCTTGACGAACTCTTTGGCCACGTCGTCGTTGTTGCGCTGAGAGAGGATGCGCAGCACCGTCAGGCCTGTCTCGTCCATGTGGACGCGTCTGCCCAGCGGCATCCAGCAGGTGACGCTGCCCTTGCTGGCTATGTCCTTCACCTGCACCACGGCCATGCCCACAGTGCGGTCCTCTCTGGCGAAGCAGTAGTCTTTCACGCACACCTGCAGCTCGTAGCTCTCTGGCCCAACCTCAGTGCCCAAGGAGCTAAAACAAGAATGAATCATGTCCATGTTTTACTTCACTGTTTGCCTTATTAAGTGGTTTTATACTATTATTCAATAGTCAAGTATTTCAAACTCTTCCCATGCATTTCAGTCAACCTGTATACAATAAACCTTTCTGTTAAAATCACCTATTAAAAAGTTCTGAAATACTACATTGCCTCAGGCTATTCAACTCTTGAACAGTAAACATACATGTTGTTTTCATCGTATTGTCTTCACTGTATTGACGTATTTATTGTATTTCAATACGTCTATTATAGTTTGATGTTTGGTTAGTCTGCTGTGTTGCATGTTGTTCTGTCTGTCCTGTTGCACTACAAGTGTGAATCTAGGGGGAACTCAAGAATGAAAACAATCAAATCCAGCAGAAATGGCTGATACTCACAACTGGAAGCTCTCAATGAACTTTGGTGACCAGCTGTTGTTCTTGGACTTTGTGGCAAATTTCCTTTTCTTGTCGCTCAGGTGAGGGCCGATGATGTAGACCTCCACGAAGGGCCTGAAGCCCTGAGCCTTCCATTTCAGGTCATTAGCGGCCACCACTGGAGGATAGACGTAGGTTAAATTAAAGAAAGAAAATTGCGACAACGTTGCCGTCTGCTCAGGTTTTTTTGTTTTTGTTTTACCTTTGACACTGATCTTGTGCTCTCCATTAGGTTGGGGTAAAATGTCCACGCACATGACCACCTCGCCCACTGCATCCACTCCAGATGCTGTAAAGACATACTCCATTATGACCTCGTTGAATTTGTGCCCATTAGACTTAGCTGGCCATAACCAGTGTTTTTTGTAATCCAGAATGTAGCACAACTGAGATATATAACTGCATCAGCAGATTTTGAACTAAATTTAAACATGCAGAACTACACACACAGTATGTTGGCGGAGTGGAAGTTCTTCATCTTGTGTGAAGAAGACATAAAGCTCACCATTTTGGACTTACAGGTAACACCTGCAAGTCCAAAATAAGCCATGGAAGAAGAAGCATAAAATAAGGCTCACAGGAAGGTCTTATAACTCCAAAGTTTTAGAGAAAATGTCAATCTTGTCAATGTAAAAGTCAAAAGGCTATTCTATACTATACCTTTTTATGACACACTGTACTATGACATTTGTTTTACATTGTTTGGACATAATTTTAACAACATAGTATTCCTTTTTTTTATTACATTTTATATTACATAATATACTATGTAGTTTTTTTGCATTGTTTTGGTAAGATATTTAAGACATTGTTTATGACATACTTTTACTTTTCTACGATACTATGACTTTTTAATAGCATTTTTATGCCATACTATGTGATATTTTCATGATATTGTAATGCCATTTTTATGACATATAACTTATAAAGTGTTTCAGGCATTTCTATGGCATACTACATATGACATTCTATATACTATTGCTTTTTATGACCATATATATATAATATACCATGACTCTTTTATGATATTGTTATGCCTCCGTGCCGGTGACAGCTGTATCTTGAGGCATTTTTTGGGGTTGTCCGTCCGGTCCATTCTTGTGAACGTGAGGGAATCTTCAGATTTGGCACTAACGTCGACTTGGACTCAAGGATGAACTGAGTAGAATTTGGTGGCCAAAGATCATTGTGACCTCAAACTTTTTTTTTTGGGCCAAAACTCAAGAATTCTTATGCGAATTATGACATTTCACACAAATGTCTAATAGGATGAAATGATGAGGTGGTGAGATTTTGGACAGACATGGATGTAAACTGAAACTTGCAACATTTTTGTTTATCAGAACAGGAAAATGCATATTTCTGTCAAATAAGACTTATTGACTTTAGTGTCCACGGACTGAACGTGGTGTCTTGTGTTTTCAACACCTCGCAAAATACTTCTGTGGTCGTTCCGGCAACAGTAGGTGTCTCCAGCACTCTGTCTAACACTACTCACTGTCTCGGGTTATCTTTGGTTTCTGACGGTTTGATCACAAAGATGTCTGAGCGCAAGTTTGAGCTGCTGCTGCTGCTGCAGGTTGCTGGGGGGGGGGGAGGGACATGCAGACTTTACATAACATTGTTGACACATACCTTTCTCTGGCGGTGTGTCTTCATTCGCCGTGCACCTGAGCCCTTTCCCTCCGTGGACTGAGATGTGACAAAGGAAAGTCAGCATTAGAGGATGGCAACCAAGTGTTATTTTGTAAAACAAGAGAAGAGCATGTATAAAGAAAAGGTAAAACAGCAAAGAAAAGTATTTATCAATCATGTTTCCTGCTCATCTAAAATCCATCTGAGGGCATTTAGAGTTATACTGCGTATAACTAAAACCAGTATTTGCTGGTATTGCTAGTTTAATTCACCGAAGCAATTCATTAAATATTTTCTACCAACACTGTAAACAGGTTATTATTTTTAATCTCATAATCCAATTTTAATTCCATAAACCTAGGTAAGAGTATGAATAAGCAGTTGAGCTCTTTGAGAATAACTGAAAGCGTTTCTGTCCGTACCCTGAGCGCTCTGTGAGAGGACAAACTTCCTGATGAGCTTGTCTGTGGCCTGGGTGTACAGAGATAAGGCGTATCGCAGAGACTGTAAATCTGGACTCTTTTCCAAGAACGTCTTCTTCAGTCCCACACCACCGGCATGGAAGTATTGCTGCGTAACAGATAGGACGTGACACACGTGTTATAGATGGGTAGATGGCAAGTGAACAGGCAGAAAGACAGACAGAGGAAAACAAGATACAAGGAGTCAGGCCTGGAGCTATGGAGCAAAGGAAAAGGGATTTGAAGCTGGTTTTACAGCTCAAACTCCTCAAAACATACAATCATTTACACCAAACATGATGTTTATGATGTTTTGATTAGAAATTGTTCATAATTCATTGATTTATATTTGAATATAAAATACATTAGATTTGTAGGGTTGAAGAGCATCACATCTCCCTGATCTTGAACCCAAAGATTCACATACACAAACTCTTTGTTCTTTTGATATGTCTTTGTTACTCAAACTATATATTGTTAAAGTAAAACACAAGAGCACCAATTTCCCTGCCAGCTGTTCTGTTTGTGTGACACATCTTACAATACCTTAATAGTGTCCAGTGCCAGCTCTATTATTGCACACTGTTTGGGACTGAGGGCTTTGGCCTCCTCTCGGCCCATGTGCTCCTGCAGGACAGATCAAACAAAGGAGTCAGTCTATAAAACAGTTGCCTCTAAGATGTGGTATATATTTTTTGTTAATTTGTTTGGTTTGACGCTTTCTATTTTCATCACCTTCAGCTTAGAGAGCTGGCCCAACTCCTTAGCAGCGTTGAAGATCATCTGAGTGCCCTGTTATGGAAAGCCAGACAAGTGAAGTAGAGAAGGGAGAGAAACAAAAAGGTGGTGTTTGAGAAATGCGCAGTTTAGTGAGATGTGAGTTCAGGAGGTTTAGTGAGGACGGACAGCAGCATATACAAGAAAAGAGTTTGAAGAGTGAGGGGAAAAGAGTAAATGGCAAATTCCATACCAATCTATATATACTGTATATTAAATGAACATTCAGGATTAACAAGCTATATCTTAGGAGAGGAAGAAGGTTTTAGTGCTTTGGTGATCAGTCCGTATTGCAGGGACTCATGGGCAGGAAATGTTGCCTCTGGTGCAACGTGCTGCCATCTAAATCAGGGTTGATGCACTGATATCCACAGAGAAGGAGAAAGAATTGTCAAACAAAAAAACAAAGTCTACAGAGGTGGTAAGGCTCCTGGTAAAAAGTGTTTCTTCATGCAGACAGATTCTGCAAATACACACTTGCACATGCACACGCAAGCACACACACACACACGCGCGCACACATACTTACAATAACCTAAGAAAGAAAGGAAGGGCGAGAGAAGGGGGGAATGGCCGGGTAGATGGGTTAATGTACGATCACAATGGACCAAATCTATGAAAGGTGAAAAAATTAGGAGTAGATGTTTTTTTCCCACATACCGTCGTGTCAGTGAGCGTTGGAAGCACAATTGTTTTTTCCATTGTATTCATCACTAGTTTCCACAGCTCCTTCAGCACTCTCTTTAGGACGGTCTTCTCACAGATCTTAGCAAACAACGACAGGCTGAAACACAAACACACACAAGCTTTAACTGACAGACACGTAGGCAGCACTGAAACACATATTAGTGGAGTGTGTTGGGGCCATGTTAACATTCAGAAAGGTAATAACAATATACATCACTTGTTAGACTTGGTATCGTTTGAAGTTGTTTGATACCGTACGATACTTGAGTGTCAGTATCTAAACAAAACTTATTTTCAGTTGCTTAGTTTAAGGAAAATCTATATTTTTTTCCATAAATAATTTATTTCTCTAGCAAAATATTGAATGTTATCTTAGTAAAAGCAGTGTCCCTTAAAAATGGTAAAATCATGATCTTGATCAAAGAAAGTCAAAGACTAAGAATCAGACCAAACATTCAATGCCAACTTCAGAGACACATTCAATCAATTATTTAACAGTATTGATGTTCCAGTCAAACTCACTTGCTGTCCAGGAAGTCCATTATGGGCTGCAGGACATTGTCGGCATCCTGAACCACGCTGCCATTGGCTGGGACAGTTTGACCTTTTACCTGCGCTAGGATGTCTCCCATTTGCCTCACATTGTCCTCGATCTGAGGCTGGAAACTGAATCAAAAAGAACAACATGCAAACATACTTTGAAATCAGCAGGAGGAACTGATTCCAATATATCTTAGTTCCACACAGGAATCAAACAGACACACCCACCTGACAGCAAAGATGCGGCTGAGGTCGTCCATAACGCTGTTGAGTTTGTTCTGCAGCTCCTTGAGGAAGTCACTAGCCTCCAGATTCAGCTGGAAGAAGGCAAATGGGATGAATACAATAACCATGTTGTTAAAGCACAATCACAACAACAGCATGTATGGAAACTCACATCCTTGCCTCCCATTGCCTCAAACATCTTCTCCAACTGGACTCTGAGCTGCTGGATGTTATTGATGATGATACACGGCTGAGGGGAGAAAAAGAAAGAATCATTACACACTTCTCACTCCCTTTTCTCTGTCTGCTCCCAGTGTTTTATTGTAATCAATCAAGGTTAGTCATCCTAACTTTTTTATTGCATCTTTGGCAAAAGAACTCTTGGTGATCAGGTCAGGAGAAGCACGGGTTTTCAGTCATTACTGCTCCTCCAGGGGCTCCTGGTCTCTCTGGGAGAGCAGCCCACTGAGCCTATGCCACATTTAGCTAATTACACAGCTCTAATTCACTTTGAAACACTGCAACCTACAACAGTAAAGAGCAGTTTATTCTGCTAAAATTAAGCAACCCCACCACCTACACCAATACTCTTGATGGAACTCAAATTAAACCATTAATTCAGTCACCTATTCCACTGAATAATAATTTCCATTTGGTACCTTGTTATTTCAAACTTTTTAAACACTTTTATGTATTGTACTTTAAAACATTGTTAACACCTACCACTTTCTCCTTCTTGACATGATTTGGAAATTCCTTATCAATGATGTCAGCGTAAGACAGCAGGACATTACCAATGGTCTAAGAGAAAGAACAAATAGTGGAATAAGTGCACACTTACAGTGAGAAACACAGTATATTGGGTTAAGAGTGACTACTCAGGTAAAGGCAGTCTGTGAGAGCATTAGCCGCTGAAAGTCACCTTGGCAAATCTCTTCATGTAGTTGCCAACGATCTGAGGGTCAGGACACTCCAGTTTGCGGATGATTTCAAAACTCTGATTGAGCTGAGAGAACACGTCTACGACTGAGCAGGAGAACAAAGCGTGCTCTGATGTGACCTGGAACTGGAGAACGAGAAGAAAGGGGGGAAAGTGTGAATGTGTGATGCTGCAGCAGCGTAATCCCAGCTCAACTAAGGATTCCTCTGAAGGCCACCCGTGGGAGAAGTTCACAGTGCTGCTACACTTCATCGACAATTAAATTGACCCCTTTTTTTACTGCACGTAACTGTGAAGTGGTTCCTCTTAAAGCCTTTGGATGATAGAGATGAAGGTAATCAGAGGGTTATGAAGAGTTGCAGGACCTTCATTAACAGATCAGCCATTAGTGAATAGTGTTATGGTATGTGACTGGGCCTGGAAGCCGCTAGTTCTGCTGACACAGGGATGCAGAAGCTGCATCTGGCGACAGTAATGGGACCCAAAGGAGTCCTGACATATGAGCTTGGGGAAGGAATCTTCAGCTGCTATGAATCGACCTTCTTGCTGTGTGGGTATGTAGGCGCGGGTGAGACTGAGTATGGTATGTGTGTGTGTGCATACATCGACTTATGCTGTTGCATCTGCACTCCTCCGCATTGAAGGTTTTTTTCATTTGCCTTTGGTATTGAGTCATTATTGATTGCCTTGAGGCCTTCAACCTGTTCTTCTCAGCCTCTTGAATGTGCTGAGTCAGGAGAAATGGTCCGAGCTGCCTGAATTTGCATGAGAAATGCATGAATACATTTTATGAGAGGGAAATGCTCCAGGTAGGCGGTCAGATTTAAGCCTTCATACTGTATTTTATTACCGTCTCAGCAGAATTGGATTGTTGAATTTTAGTCAAACTTTAGTCTCACGTGACTGCCTGTTTCTTTCAAAACTCGTTTCTCCACATTTCTCCTGCACACTTTGCTGTGGAAAGCTAACATTGTTTAATAAAGGAACGGTTAGACATTTTGAGAAATATGCTTGTTTCTTTTTTTTCTGAAATTGGATGATACCACTGCCGTGTCTGTTCATTTAATGTGAAGCCTTCACCTACAGCGCGCTTCTCTTAGCACAAAGACTGAAAACAGCCTACAGGAAGACTTTCCACCCTACCAAGAAATAGTCAGTCACCACCCGTAAAACCAGTGTTGTTTTACACTTCTTTTTTTTTGTATTCAACAAACAACGGATAACATGTTAATTAGTGAGCTTTACAGGTGTTGGTCGGTAGATTTTGTTACTTTTGTTCAGAGCCCAGCTGACTGTTTCCTAATGCTGAGCTAAATTAGCCAGCTGCTGATGGTAGTTTCATACTTTAAAGACGTTTGAGTGGTATCAATCCTCTCTCGTCAAATTCTTTGACAAAAAGAAAATAAATGTGTTTCCCAGAATATCAAAAGTAGTTCTATAAATAAAAATTAGGGGAGAAAAAAACTTAAACCTGGCATTTTAAAAGGAACATTTGAAAACTAGGAGTTGTTGTGTGTAGTCTCGTATTTACAGTTTTATGTGTTTATGTTTTATAGCAGTTGCAGAAATGCTAGCAACAGACTGTGACTTATTTAGTGACAACACCTGTTAGTATGCTAGTAGGCTAGCATTTTATTAATGAAGGATGTAAATGAAAGCAATTACCCCGTCTTTTTTGTCCCTTTCCAAGGCTCCATGCAGAAAATCTCTGGACACTTCTTCATTCTCGTCCAACCACATGACGACAAATGGTTCAAACCAGCTGCAAGACAAGGAACGAGCAGAGACAACATGAGTCTCTGTACCAAAGAGGTAGCTGTAGGAGGGCACGTTTGGATGCAGTTTATAAGATACTTACGCTGGATATTCAGGTACGTGCTTCTGGAAAGTGGACAGCTCCTTAACATACTCATTGTAGAGCCACTTCACCTTGAAGTGTAAATTCATGTAATCTGCACTTTTACAAAGACGGTTCTTTTCATGCTCTGAATATCAAAGAGAAACAAAGTCCCATTTCATCACTCTTTTTCCTGAAATACAGTAGTTTACACACAAAACACAAACTAATGACTCCTGTGATCTCCCTCATCCCAACAACACACAAACACCTACCCTCCATGGCGTATTTCATATCTTGTGCAAACATGTTCCACATGACTTCAGCGCTGATTTTGCCCACGTTCAGTTCCTGGGGAAACCTATAAGAGACAGTATTCAGTCTCAAATCCAGCTCTGTATCCAGTAATGGTAATATATTATTTAACAAGATACCCCAGCCTCATTGTTTATCTAACTCCATCAGTGTTTCTTCTGTATTGTATTTTGCATTTCTATATTAACAAGACACAGTTATCATCATTGTCACCCAAAACAAAAACAATGAGTTCCTTTAAATTAATAATCATAAATATGAAATTCATGGATTTAAAAAGTAGCATTGGATTCAAATCAAACTACACCCACCCACCATAGCAGCTGTTGTACAGGAATGACTCGTCTGTATACACAGTAAAAAACAGCCCAACACTCCTCTCCTTATATTATGTATGCTTTATTTTCATTTAAACAAATCCCATACAGCTGCTACTCATGAAGTCTTAGTTTTTCATAGACTGGTCTTAAAACTCCCAACAGTGCCTCTGCATGAATAATTAGAGGAATTAGGTCGATGTTATTGCAGAGACTCACTGATTAAGGCAAGGAGTGTAGGAGTTTTTGTCCTCCTCTATGATGGAGACGATGAGTGTGATAAGTTTGGACCAGAAGTCCAGGTTCTTTGTGCTGGGGCCCTGCTCATCTGGAGGGACTGCCTTTGACTGGAGACAAAAATAAGTTATGGATTCATATCTTAACAGTTACATTTATCAAGAATTTATTTACAGTGAGAGCACAGTATCGGCACTAAAGAGCAGGATTACTGCAATGGTGATCGCAAACACACGTACACACACACTTACAGGGTCTGTCTGATATTCCCTGTTGTAGAGGTCGTGGCAGTTGTTGAAAATGTACTCGTAGGTGGAGTTAAGACAGGCTTTCACACAGTCCTTCACCACCTGGCTCGCCCTGGGGGGACTCTGCAACTCTTGAACCTGAACACAAATGTTACACAACAATATGGTTGAATCCAATTCACCTCAAAGAGCTGTCAGACAGTCTCGGAGGTTATCTTAGTAGGAATGTAACCATAAACTCACTGAGCTGCAAAAATCCCACAGAAATACATTAACACCCTGACACACACTCACACAGAGTTATATGATCATAGCTTATGTTAGGATAGGGTAATGTTAAGCTGATTCTCAGTTCATGCCTTAGGCTACTATCCAGAAAGTACTGGAAAGTTGTACTTTGTTAGTTTTTAAATGTGCTAATGTGAAAAAGAAAAGATCAATCTTTAAGTCATCCTTACCTTCATCCTGAAGAATGTGATGCTTGTCAAGAGATCAACTGTAGACTTAAGGTCTTGTAGTCTTTCAGGACTGCTGGCAGGGAAATTATTCTGAAAGCACATTGACAAACAAACAAAGCGAGAATTACAAACGGCACAAAATGTTCACGCAAGTTTCTTTTTCTTCAAGTAGTAATATGAAGGAAATAAACATTCCACACAGCAGTGACCATATCCCAACTTCATTTTCATCAACAGACATTCCTAAACACAGAAATAGCACAACCTAATGTGTATTGAAGCAGTAAGTAACTTAGAATCGAAGCATTTTGCATTTGTCGTGACAGAGAAGCAGTCAGTACCCGGTACATGGACAGGTCAATCCTCAGCGAGTTGTGCAGTTGATCCAACAGTTTGACAAACCTCTCCTTCTGAACAAGAAAAGACACAAAACAAAAGAAACCACTCAGAAAAATACCACAGCTGAAATATCATTTGTTACAATTTAAATACCCAATCCCCAGGCTGTAACTGACGAGGCTCAGCCTATTGGACGTTTGGAGAAGTAGGCAGGGCCAAATTAAACTGACTTTCCTCTACAGCCTAAGGGACCACATGCTAGTCATTTCCTAGGAGTTTTTAAAAGCAATATTTCAGTTTGAATATGGGGCTTCTTGTAGAATATAGTCACATATCTAAGGAATGGACTCACGCCAAAGTTTGATGCAGCAAATCTGTCCGAGGCCGAAACATTGTTGGAGGACTGGGTGGTGTGGGCGTAATAAGCGTTGATGTTGGCAAGCAGGGTGCTCATCACAGCCGGCACTCCTGGGCACATGTACTTAGATGACAAGCAGGCAAAGTGGCTGTGGAAGTGGCAAAAAGAACATTTAGTGCTTTTACTTGCTTCTGTTACTTATGTATTAAAAATAAACTATATGTAGTCAAAATATCCCTGTTTAAAAACAAGTGGAATAAATCCAATGCTTCTAACTCAGGATATGATATTTGTATTTAACTTTCAAAGATAACCAAAGAGTAATGGCTGAGGGACTGACGTCATGGCCTGGTAGATGGACTCTACTCCATATCTCATGGCAAACTCATCCACTATCTCCTGAGGAGTCTCCTCAAAATACACCTTCCAGGCATCGTCCCCTTTGGCATCAGGGATCTTTACTACTCCGGCATTCTGCTCCTCAGTGGTGTATTGGAACAGATGCTGAAAATAAATGAAATAAATAGCATTTCAAATACATATACATCTAATAAAGGCAAGGTCATACAGATACATTTCAAAGGCCTTAGATCTACTGTAAGCGTTGATGCTTGGATAGTCAGAACCCTTAATGATGCCAACCGAGTGACTGTGAGGAAACACATCAACTTATTCATGTATATGTGTTTAGAAGACTTTTGAATTATCTGTTTATCTAATCTAAAATGCACATCCTGCTGGAGTAAAGAGACAAGAAAGGGGCGGATACATTTGGTTCAGGTAAACAGTCTGAGAAGCTGAAACAACACAACACACATCCACCACTTTCGTTCTCCGATACAGAACAATGTTTAAAACAATGTCAAACAAAAAATATGTTCAAATCCACCTTGACTCTCAAGTTCATCATTTGAATATAGCTGATTGCCAAAGCGCTTCCCAGCTCCTCAATAATTTCATCCCCTTCTTACAATCCTGCAGTTTAACAGGCTTATATACGAAACTGTGAAATAGTCAATTGCACTTCATGGGAGTATCATATGAAAAACTGTGTCCGTGCCTGTTGAATATCCAGGGCATCCATACACCCCTATATTTATGAAAATGGCTCAATAATTCTAGACAATTAAACTGTAAAACTGTTACGGCGAACCTGATGTTAGGGATTTAATAATACAAAAAAGGTTTTCCAAGGGTATAAAGGCAGAAACACAGAATTCACAAGTGTTAATGTGAAACTGGAACTAATTAACTCACAGGGTTGCTCTTGCATGTCTAATGTTGCATTTCAAGTGCAAATAATCACAACAACATTGAGAATATTTCCACCAGATGTCCACTTAGACTGACCTCATGTAAACAGGTGTACTGGACATGGTAAGGAGCAACCGTCTCCTCTCCTTTGATCTCCACACTGATGTGCATCCGGATGGCTCCTGACACAGCAGACTTATCAGTTCTCTTGTCTGTCAAAAGAAATTAAGATATACACACTTTCTTAGTTGATGGGAATCTGTTGTATCTACAAGAGACAAGCAATACATTATCTGTTTCTTTTTCTGTTATCTCAGTGTGACCTGCTGCTCCTCTCATCTGTCTCTAATTCTCCAGCATCTTTTCTCTTAACTTGAAACTCACCCAGGTTGTACCAGACGTCCATCTCCCCACTCAGAGTCCGGACTTCGATGATGGTTTGGCCCAGGAAGTCATCGCTCTCACGTTTGAACCTCTGTTTCACGCGTGACTTGATATCATCATCCTCGTCCCACACGCGAACCTTGATACGGTCAGACGAGTTGTGGCATTCACTGTATAATGCAGAGACCAAAATTGTTGGCAACAGTAGAAGTCAACGATTGTGATGCAGAGAACATAATCATAATGGTGGAAGAAACAAGGGAAAGCAGACTCATCTTTAAGTACTGCATGTTAGTGTTTTAAACATTTTCTGAGATATAGCCCTAAAACAGAGTACTACACCATCCAATATAGTGACATACAAAATGACATATCAGCATTTAAAACATTCCACTGTACTCACAAGTGAAAGTTTTCTTCCCAGACAGGGTTGAGGTTTCCATAGATGGTCTTGGTTCTCTTCTTGGTCTTTCCAACTTGAACAGTTACATAAGGGTCACTGGAGCCTGTTTTGTCTTTAGCCTGCAGGCCTTGAGCACAAACCACTGAGGAAGAGACATTAAAACAATTACCCATACAGCTGGCTGACTATTATCATTTTTTTAATCAAAAATAAACAGAAGAAAACAACAGCCATGATATTTAATATTAGAAACAGCATGTCAGTTTTATTTATATAACCCAAAATAACCAATTTTGCCTCAATGGACTTTACAATATGTGCAACATATGACACCCGTAACTCACCGGTGATGCTGATCTTCGCTGACCATTTGGAGGTCCCATCAAGCACACTCTGCTTGATTTGTTTCATTTGTGTGCCATGTGTTGTTTTATCGAGGGCGAACACTTCCAGGATTAGTTCAAAGATTTCTGGTTTGTTCCTCTCTCGGATTTTCATGCGGTCCTTCAGGACCATGATGATATTCTGTGTTCGGTCCTCCGCCCCGTGCTTGGAGCTCTTCTCTGCAGCTCCTGATGAGACGGATGAACGCAGAGAGGGATGTAGGAAGAACAGTTTATAGTGTAAAATATATTCAAGGCAATATGGTGCATATGCTAGCAGCTTATTTTCTGTTTCCCTGCAACCCAAGATACCCAGGGATCATCCCCAAAACATTCCAATATTATGGTAGAAACTGTACCCACTTAACCTCTGATCTGGACAGGAATAGGTAGATAGTCAGAGAGTAAAAGACCAACAGATGGTGTCAAGATCTTATGAGACTCTTTGGACACAGCAGAGTGATGAATTATGTATTGCATAGATTGACTCCAAAATCAGTAATTGGGAATTGAAGTCATCCCATGTGGAGCTGAATTAGTCCAAGTAGTATGGATGCAAAGGCTATGAGTAGAAAAGAAAGGAGAGGCAAGGGTATGACAGCACATTACTCAAGAGATAAATTGGAAAGGAAGAGGGAGGAGAATGTGAGAGTGAATAGAGAATAAGAATAATGGGATGTCAATTGGGCAGAAGGATTCAGAAGAGGTGCTAAAATAGGCTTAGGGTTTGTGTGGAGGGATGAGTATGTGTATGCCACAGCTGAACTATGCATATGGTTAAAAGTGTGTCTTTGTGCAGGTGTGCAAAAAAAGTATGCGGGAGTTGATTCTGCGATCCTTACTCTGCAGACAGTCGGCATTGAGCAGATCTTGGCACTTATCGTGGCATTTGACGCCGCACTCAGAGCAGCGCATGCCTTGTCGGGCGATACCCCAAAGCAGCCCCTCGCATTCGTAGCAGTAGGTGGGTGTGGTGGCAGTCCACACCTCAAAGTTGTGTGGAGTAGTGGAGGAGATGGGGTAGATCAGAGCCTGCAGGGTCTTTTTATAGACATGACTTTTCTGCAAAAGGCATAGAGGAGAGAAATGTGAGTTTGATACCAACAGTGATTAAAGGTTGGAGCAACCTGAACAGAATTGTGTCGAAGTGAGATGAGGAAACCCACTAGCTCTTCATTCCCAAGAGTGGTGGATGCCATGGCGGAGGTGATTCCAGCCTTACGAGAGTTCTGCACTAGAGACTGGGGACAAGAGGGCAAACACAACAAAACGGTTTATGTTTGAATGTGAACTACACAGTGAACTTCATATTGTTTGATTTAGCAATGAATACATTTGTACGGGATGAGCAAGCACTCACCATCAACTGATGAGTCCAGGCAGTGATGGAACAGAGGAGGAGAGGAGACAAATCTATTATGAATTTTAAACAACGAGCTGTAGAAATATTTATGTGGCAGTGTGTGTGTGAGCCACTATGCATCTGAAAAACATGCCCTAAACTCCAGAGAACATTTTAACTATATTGATTAATTACTATAATTAGAATAACACATCAAATATCCAAGCATTTCATTCATCAACAAATCAAACATATGACAGCTGTGGATCAATATGAGTAGCCTTTATGAATCTCTTCACTTTGGATTACAGAAAAAAAGGGAATGCTGGGAAGTAAAGAAGACATATGTTTAGCTGTTTTCAGAGTAAGGAAAACTCACTATAACTAAAGCAGTAGAGACAGGAATAGATTATTGTTTTAGAGTAAACTGAGACTTAGCGAAAACGATAATGTTTACAACAAGAATGATTTTAGGGCACCTCACAATATTGTTGAACATTATTGCCTGTATGTGTGTCCATGTTTGTTTCTCACCAGATCTCGGATAGGAGGAATGGCTTTCCTCTTGCGAAGGTCAGGCATGCTGTCAATACTGTAGAGTGCACCTCCCACTCTGAATGAGAAAGGAATAAACCATTAAACATTTATATAAATGTGTTTATCAATATTTGCAGCAGATCCAACACTCATCAAAATGTCTTCCTATGAGACTGTTTTGTTCCTATGGATGTAATTCCCTCTATCATTGTTCCTAACGCTGCTCTCGTCAAGAACTGGAGAGTTTAATTATGCAGACTGCCTCATCTCAAATATTGGGAATGACACTACACACACCTAGGTATAATTGCTGGGTTTTTATTTTGCTAACTTAGCACTTATTCAGTATGCAGCCTCAGTTCCACTCTGAGGTCTGCCTCATCTTCAAATGACCTGCCAGCTAAGTCGGGGCAGCCCACCGCATTTAATACTCACTGGCCAAATGCCATAAACTGAATGAGCCCGAACGGAGGATTCCCAGATTAAACAAGGGCATTTTCAATCCAAAGCAGTGGTGGCAGATTTTCTCAATGATCTGAAGATCATTTTAGTTGACATTTTATGGAATTATTGCATTCGCTTGACTAATACAATGTGTGATTTATAATGTGTTCCATGTAGGAGAAAGTAGATTACTTGAGGAACTGACAGCAGACACTTACCCTCCTTTACCAAACCATAGCGAGCTGGAGGTCTCTCCTCGAGCCTGAGAGAAACAAAGAAGGAACGTCAGACTAAGAAACAAGCAACCGTAAATTCATCCCTGCAGCCTTTTCTAGCATTCATATACTGTATAAATAAGGCTGTCTTTGTAGTTTAATTATCTGATTATGAAACAGCAACATTTGGCTTTTTGCATTTCAATTTGGATCTCATGTGTCGAAAGTGGGCTGGGTCAGTAAAAACTCAGAGATTCTTGAGCAACAGCATATTATCTGAGATGACTCACAATTTATAAAACTGGGAAATAAACCTGCCAAGACTTGATCCATAGGCAAGCATAGCTGGTAACTCAATAGGAACTAGTTATTCAGTAAATGTCACCCTTATTCATGTCATTAGAGTATACATGTTTGGCATCTTTGCAAAATAATGCTTTGTCTAATATTTTTATTAATTTGGAGAATCTGATGCAGTGTGGCTTATAATCACAGCTCTTGATATAACAGAAAAGATCAAATTGTTGTGAAGATGAGCGAGCATAATAAAGTTGCCTAGTTACACACAGTGTCCAATCCAATCAGGTTGTACCTACCTGTCAGCATGCTCCAATGATGGCCGAGCAAAGTGCATGCGAGTGTCACTATGGCAATGACATGAAACTGGAAAGCAAACAAAGTGGGGTTCGGCACAAACAAAAGAAATAAAAAGACAAGCAAAAGGAAGCCAAATGGACAAAAACGCAACGTGACACACATCAACATAAACATCAACAAGCATGTGATTAATTCTCTGCACAACTGAATTCAAAGGTAATGAATAGCAACATAAGATGTGAATAAAATATGCAAGTGAAAACTGATCAAGCAAAATTGAATGTGTAAAAAATATGAAGTGGTGTGGTGCTCCTCCTCAACTCAAATAAAAAGTGGGCTGTCTGTGGAACCATCAGTATTTTTATAAAACTAAAGGGTAGCAGTCATAGAATATGAAACACTTTAAGTCTGCTTTCTGCTTTCTCGCAAAACACATGATCAAAATAGAACTCAAGAACTTACTGTATGCACCCTGTCTTTCACATCAATAATGCACTGCACATTCATATTTCAAAAACTTTGAAGACACTTTTAGAGTCTCTTGAACTCGGGTATATCTTTTAGATAACAGGGTGGAACTCTTAAAAGGATTTGGACTAGACTGTTGTTGAGGACAGAATTGGAATTTGGAATGAGAGGGTGGGGTTCAAACCAGTGATCTTACCTCCCGAAGCTGTTCTAAGACTTTATTGTAGAGCCGTAGCCAGTTCTCTTTGGCTCTGACTGCTGGATCCACTGGCTCTTTGGGCTCTTCTATGACTGGAGGACTAAAACAAAAACAGTTCAAATGTCATTAGCTGATACATTTATATGATTGGTGGTAAACATGCTGTTGCTCCTCTAATTAATTTTGTTGTTGTTGAATGAATTGATCTGATTCCGTTCACCCTTCTCCCCTACCTTTCAGGCAACATCTCTTCTTCCTCTACTGGTGTTGGCGGCCTGCTCTCGTCAAAATACTCCTCTTTCTCCTCCATGGGGAATGTCTCCTCTGGCTGAGCAGGGGACTCTTTTTTCAACATCATTTCCTCCTCTAACCAGGGCTCTTCCTCCAGCTGGAGAGCCTGGTCCTCAGGGGCAGCTGACTGTGCTGTGGCAGCACCATCGAGATGGGATTGAGGCTGCCCAGAAGATTGGGTCTGTTGGGAGGAAGGGCCCATGGCAGTCGAGGGGGGCTGGGAGGCCGAGTTAGTCACAGTGGATGGGTGGGATGGAGGGACAACAGTGGCTGCAG
Organism: Taurulus bubalis; assembly: GCF_910589615.1. Taxonomy (NCBI): domain Eukaryota; kingdom Metazoa; phylum Chordata; class Actinopteri; order Perciformes; family Cottidae; genus Taurulus; species Taurulus bubalis. The sequence goes on along the minus strand of NC_136589.1, from coordinate 31,829,376 downwards.
CGGACTGGTTTGGTTGAGATACAGCTGAGGCTGGAGGGTGAGACTGGGCAGGCTGCCCGGTGGGAACAGAAGACAAGAAAGTAGAGGCCAAGCCTGTGACTGCAGCAGTTAAAGGTTTGGCCATCGAGAAGAAGGAAGTGGCAGATGAGGCTGGCTGCGGCTGAGGCTGTGCTTGTGGCTGGGGCTGTTTAGGTGGTTGGGCTGTTGGTTGACCAGAGGGGGGCTGTGCTGATGGGGCCACGCCAGGTGGATGAGACTGGTTGGATGTTTGGTTGGGAGGTTGAGTTGGGGGCTGCTGTTGGTGTAAAGATGGCTGTTTCTCCAGAGGCGGTCTGGAGCTGGGTACATCCAGAGTTGGGGGAGCTGTTGACGTTGGGGTGGGGGTAAATGGAGGCTCAATGTCCTCACTGAGGGTCCCATCCAAGTTGTACAAATCCTCATCATCATATATAATCTCCTCATCCTCATAGAGGCCCTCCACTTCTCCCTCATACAGTCCCCCGTCATCCTCCTCGTACAGAGCCGCCTCCTCTCCTCCGTCTTTGCTGTAGCCGCCCTCGTCGCTGTACGCGCCCTGGGTCTCATCAGGGTCCCAGTCTGGAGAGCCTTTGCTGTAGCTAACTGAGGAGTGGCAGGAGTGGTAAGAGTCGTTCTCGTCGTAAGGGTCTCTCTCTACATACTCAACACCATAGTCCTCCTCGCTCAGCTGACTGCTGCACCGACTCAGCTCTGCAGATGAAGCATAGCTCCCCGACGGACTGAAATAAGAAGTGAAGAGAAAACAGAAATAGAGTTAGGGTGCCCAGAAGAGGCTAATTATTAAACTACTTAAGAGGGATACAGTTTTTTTACATGAACGTAGAGGCACTTTCATTCAGGTTATTATTGCATGTATACATATGAAATAATTGGTTTTCCCCTCCGTTTATGAACCATAATCTCACAAATGCTTCCAGAGCAATTTATTAGAGCACTAAATGGCCTGTACACTTTGCACTCGAACAGCCTTACTAAAAACCTTTTCTACATGTCTTTTGGCAGCCACGAATAATGTTTATAGCTAATCAATGAAAAGCACTGGAGATACAAGAGTATCAGACAAGCAGTGAGAAATAGAGCAGAACAGAAAGGTGAGAGGCCTCCAGAAAGCTGACAAAAGAAAAAGAACAAGAGTCCAGAAATTCAACAAACAGGAAAAAAGTATTTATAGTCCTTGATGAATGGGGATATTAAAAACAGAATAGAGGCACAGAGAGGAAGGAGGATGGTTGGCGGTAGAGGGAGATAATGAAGAAAAGAAGGGAGTGGTGAGCACAGAGACAAAATAGGAGAGAGCACAGGGAGTGAGAGAGTGAGTGTAGAGAGCGGAGAGGAAAGCGACGAATAACAATGGGAAGGTGGAGAGGAGGTTGCCCTGTCCAATACACTCACACAAGCAGCTAATCTTATGTGCAGTATTGCCCATTAGATTGCTAGTTGAATAATTCTTAAAGCAAGAGGTGAAGGGATGCATAGTTTCAATCCCAGACCGTGAGAAATATGTCAATACAAGATGAGAAATTAAACAGTATTGTAAACAACTGGGAAAGAGAAATAGCATTTGGTCCGTAAGACCTAATGAAGGACTGGCACACACACACACACACACACACACACACACACACACACACACACACACACACACACACACACAGACAGTCATTGACTATGTTCATTCACGAGTGGCCCTTTTTGTCTGAGGACATTTTGACATGTCACAGTAGGAAAAGGACAGGTGTAAATAATTAACAGAATGATGGTGACCAAGTCAGGTTGTTTGTGATGCAGATTACCAGGAATGTAAAACTGTTCACTTGTCCATTGATGTAGACGGTGTGTGTGTCTTTGCCTCCCTTTCCTAAAATGAACAATCAGGTCCTTGGTTTTACGGATGTTAAACAGTAGGATGTTCTTTGAGAACCACTCGGAAAGATTGTTGATTTCCTCGAACAGTTTCAATGTTGTTTGTAATCTTCCGATGACGGTAGTGTCATACTTCAGAAGAGAGTTCTCTTCATGTCAGGGGTATCAGTCGTGGGACTACAGCGTCAACCGGAGGGGTGCTGGGGAGCAGTTTCTTCTCAAAGCACTTTATCATAATTAATAATATAATATATAATTAATCGTTAAGTGAATCGACAAAATGAACGTCAATTACTAATTTGGGTTATAAATTGATTATTTAAAAGGACATATATCATGAAAACTCACATGTTCAGTGTTCATGCACAAACATTTGGGTATCTGGAGTGCCTACAAACTCACACACTGTGAAATAAGACAACCACGTCATTTTCTTGTTGGCTGCTTAGAACGGTTGTGATTCAACAAGCCACTCAGATTTAGCTCCCCTTCCTATCTGAATAGCTCAACTCAACTTTTCTCGAAAGCTAATCAGAGCAGACTGGACTTTTACGGAAAGAGTGGTTTAATGATGTTTTAACATTAAAGCATGTAAACATGTATGAGTAGAATTCTAAAATACATACAAAATGAGCCTGATATGTCCCATAAAATGTGAAATGTGAAAAGATTAGCTAAAACAGTAGAGAATGGTCATAAAGTCAGCAAACTAACTAAGAAACATCAGTTACACAGTAAAATATCTCTAAAGTTTACCAACATTAGTGTTTTAAATTTGGCTATTTGCTGATGAATTTAAGTTTTCATTTGTAAAGGGAGATGGTGTTATTTCTTGTTTTATAAGTTACAAAGTCGAATAGGAGAATTTGCCGTGGCTTTCTGTTTTTAATCATTGTGAACGGACAAAGCCAGCAATCTGAAGTCACCTCAAGCACTAGATTGCAATGCCTAGTTTTCAAAATTTCATACACAAAATAATTTATCAAACAAAATAAAAACTGATATTGAAGATAATCATGACTTTAACTTTCTAATAGCACGGAAGCAGGTACACACCTGACAGTCCTCTGATGTTGGTAGTCGAGATCATGGCTGATGCCAGATTGTGGGTAAGTCAAGCTTCTGGAGCTGCGGTGCTGTTGGCTGATGGGATACTGGTGGACAGAAGCGTTGGGCTGGGATGTGCTGTAGTAGGGAGGGGGGATGCTGTTACTGGTTTCACTGCGATAGTCGCTGTCCCTGTCGTCCACAGCACTGTCTGGGTCTTCATCTGCACAGAGGAACATGCGCATGGCAAGAGAAAAGCATTCAGCAGTCTTTTAGGTCTCCTCACAATGTGCAGTGAAGGGAGAACAGAAAAGTGAGAGAAAGAGATAAGAAAGTGAAAATGAAAGGATGACAGAATGAAAGTAATAATCCCAGTTGACGACTTGTCATGTGGCACAAAAATACAAGTCAAAGTCCTCCACTGTTCATCCAATATACATTTTAGCACCCTCAGATTGAAGCTGAAAAGGCAACGCCTGTATATTTCATTCCCCAGAAACTGATGAACTGATGTATGTACACTTACTTTGTTGTTCTCCCCATAGACTCCAGTTACCTGCAATAAAACAGATTGGTGTCATTATTGATTAGAAATTGCACTGGTGTCCAAACATAAAGATGCATTTCCACAATTAAAGCATTGGTGTTCCCACATTGAGCTGGTGACTAGAAAGAGAGCACAGAAGGAGTGCTGCGCCTCCAAGTCTTTCCACCTGCACCTGACAGCTTTTTCAGCAGGCTCGGCAACATCTTGGTGGAACATACCTGCAGACATCTGATGATCGATCCTTAACAGTGGAGCAATCTGTTACCATTTAACATACAACAACCATTGTGTGGTTACACACATAACACACCCACTGTAAGCAATCTAACTACATCTTAACAGTTAAACTCATCATTCTCTTGACCAGCACAAACAAATGAGTGGTTTATAGGAACAGCGATTGTCACTTACAGCACTGGGTTCCTGGCACACGTAGAGGGCGTTCCTGCTCCTCCTGGTAAGAATTCAGACAAATATAAAACTTACACTATGAAAGGGACTAACTTTTAATCAAAATATAAATGTTTTTCCTATATGCAGGATATGGAGAAAATGTACAGTTGGATTTCATCTTATAAAGTATGATATAGTAAATACCCCAATTAATCATGTTGGCATGCTCCTAAAATGTGATTGCTGGGGTATTACATAAAATGGGTTGACAGCTTACATCTTGGTCCCTCATGGCATTAAGCTGCTCCAGTTTTTTAGCCCAGTATCGTGCCTCATCCTCGGGGATATCTGAAAACAACAAGCCAAACAGTTTCAGGTGGCAAAAACTTTTTTTGTTCTCTGTACAAACTTAAAAGAATTCTAACAAAGTAATTTAATACAACCCATTTTCGATTATTATTTGACCCACATACTTTGTCCTGTGACATAGCAAATTGGCCTTCTCCCTTACAGCCTTAAAGCCAAACCCCTATCAGTCAGGTGTAAAGTATCGACTTGAGGAAGAGGAAACAGTAAGAAAACACCCAATCAATGTTAAGAGGAACACAGCTAGATCCCTGAGAGAGAAAAGGCTCTAACACTTTCCCCACATACACACAGACAGAGTTGATTACACATCCCTGAAAAGTGGGTCAGTTCAATTACACAGTCAGAGATTATTGGTGTTCATCTATCACTGTTTGCTGTGGAAATATACAGAGACATCATTCATTCAAGTCCTCTTCTCCTTCCTCCAAGGGTTGATGATTTCCTATATTTTCATATTCTCATCTTCTCCATCCCATTGACAGTTTCTGACTTTGATGTGAATATTGATTTCTCACCAAGAGGCAGTTCAAAGCGTGTGTCGAGCAGCACCAGGTGGAGAGTGGGCTCTTTGGTGCCACAGATCTCATTATCAGCCATGATGACCTGAGAGTCCAGTGTGAGCCACTCCCCCGGACCCTCCTGCGTACAGAAAGACATTTTGCAGCCGACACACAAACAACGTGCTGTACAAATGGATGAGCATGATGAAAACATGCCCAACCACCAACGGAGTGAGTCCCTTGAGTATAGCTGAGTGCAGAGTGTTCAACTACACTATTTCTCAAGTGATTAGTGGCAAACCTCATTTGACTGTCGGATGCTATGGAGGGGAATCCACACAGTGCCAACCATGGTGTCCCAGATTAACCCTTTGTTCCACACCTCTACTGTCAGACCCAGGTCCAAGCGGTTAATTTCGCTGGATAGGAAGAGAAAGATAAACAAAAACTTTAAAAGCCAAAAGAAACATAAGTGCTTTGGTGCAAACAACTACTAGAATTAGGTAAATTTTTTAGGTACTTGTTCTTTACTTGCATTTCATTTTTGCTATTAATAATTATACTCTACTAGATTTCAAAAGTAAATATGTATTTGACACTGCAGTTACTTTGCAGATTAAGATTTTACATAAATGAACACATGATTAAATTATAATATACAGTGCATTGTTAAAGATTAAACCTGTAGTCGTTCAAGGCCAAATTATCCAATATGTCACAGGACAAGAATTAGAGAAAAGTATATTTTGCTGAAAATACTTTTACTTAGGTAGGTGTTTGAACAAAGGACTTCTTTTATCACCATTTAAAAATGCTAAACACACAGAGGCAGTCATATACACACACGGTGCACAGTAAGTACTTGTGGGCTTCATTGTGCCAAATATAAGACATGTCTCTGTGGGAGCAAGGCTGAAATAACCTAACATAAAACATTTACAAGACAGCAGGAAGTAGGACAGACCGACAGACAGAGAGACAGACAGACAGACAGAGAGAGAGAGAGAGAGAGAGAGAGAGCGAGAGAGAGAGAGAGAGAGGGGAGGGGGAGAGAAGAGTAGTGTGATGAAGGCGGAGGAGGTGATTGTATCGCATGCCTGGAGGAAGAGAGTGGGAAGTTTATTTAAGAAATAGGGGACTGGATTTCCCGTCTCAGTGGTGACTCCTTTAAGGAAACGTGCCTGTTTGCATGGCTGTGACTGAGAGGGACCGGTCATTTAAAGGCAGTTACATAAAACAGCTTCACTGAGGCAACCCCATGCAGTACAATGCTTAACGCCTCCGAACAACTTACAATGCACAGGACTCTGCAGTGCCGCATCCCACATGCTAAACGATTCTCACCATTTATCACCCATATGCTCCTTCATTGCCAATGCTACTGTGGTAATCTTGCATGCTAAACACTCCGTGTTGTATAATGTTTTAATTATTGCAACAAGCTATCATTCCAATACTTAATGAAACACAATCTCAAACAAACTCATTTAAAAGTGAGAAATGCTGCTCATGACGCCTAGAGAGCATAAATAGGAGGAGAGGGAATATGCGGGGAAAGGTAAGGTTGAAATGGAAAAAAAAGGAGGAGGAGGAGGAGGAGGAGGAGGAGGAGGAGGAGGAGGAGGAGGAGGGGCCGAGTAGATGAAGATCAAGGAGTCGTGTTTAGAAGAAGTGACAAGGAAGAGGAAGGTTGGGCTGGGAAGGTGCCATGGTTGAGAACGAGGATGAGAGGGGCAATAGTGTTGAGGGAGAGCAGATGAAAAAGAGGATGAGGCGGTTGTTGGAGGTGTGGATGTGGAGAGGAAGAGCAGCTTGAAACAATACAGGGATGAAGGAGTGAAAAAGAGGAGAGGGGGAAGATAAAAAAAAACATGAAAGCACTCAAGCTGCTGAAGTGGAGAGTAGATGAGAGGATGAAAAGAGAAAGCAGAGGAAAGAGTGAGGGATAGGGAGGAAGAGAAGAAGAAGAGAGAGTTCTGTCTGAAGATAATGAGGGACTCACAACATGAAGTCTTGCTCCCAGCTGGGCAAGTTGCCCCTGACAGCAATGGTTGTGCTCTTCACATTTTGTACCTTTAGAGTCACATAAGTGTTGAATTTCTCTGTTCAGGAGAGAGGGATGAAGAAAGAGATGGGTTACAGTGAAATGTGTGTGCATTTTTGAAATAATAATGTGAGATATAGATATTACATTCTACAGAGTAACTGACTTCCCATCCCTTCAATTCCAGTAATGGCTGCAGCCTGTAATGTGTCCTCAGCCTGCTTAAAGATTTATGTCAGATAACAGCGACTCTCTCTCTCTCTTTCTATTGCCAGGATCCCAGGTCTTACCTTGGGGTCCATCCAGCTTGGCTTTCTTCACTGTGGACACAGAGAGGGACAAAGTCACACAGAGGAACACCATCTGCTTTCACCTCAGAGCGCTCCTGCCTCCTCTTTTCTGGCTTTCACACAGAGAACAGGCAACAAGAGGATAAGCATGATAAATTAAGACACAGTATGTGAACTATGCTACAATAAACTGGACTAACAATTTTAATACATGTTAGACATATGTTCTAATTCCCACTGAGTGGATACTCACTTACTACTTGAGGGTTAACCCAGGAAACAGAATTTGCAGTGCTATTTTTTGCCATAAGGTCCAGCATGTTGTCACCGAGTGTGGCAGCAAAACATAGAAACACACAGCGCTGGAAAAACATGGACAGATTTCCTGCTGTGGTTCATTAGTATAGGATACAGAACCTGGAAGTACAATATACCTACATGCAAATAAAAAGAACCGTATAGCGCAGATTTGAAACAGATGTCCTACATACTCATATTTCCATGTTTTATGAGAAGGAATTCCATTTTTAGCAGCTTTGACGTAACTCACACATACATTGTTAATGAATGCTCCACTACCTGCTGCTCTCCACCACACACACACACACACACACACACACACACACACACACACACACACACACACACACACACACACACACACACACACACACTCAACTGCAGTGACTCACTCACATACACCTGCAGTAAAACATAAATAAAAATAGAAATCTCTGCTTCCATTCATACCTCACCAATCTTAATTTAAACTAAAAATGTAACTGACATAAACACACATGCTCTGCCCTTCTGCTCCGGCACTGACTCAACATCCATTTGATGTCCAGTTCAGTTCAGTTTTTAACACATGTAGCTAGAATGCTCGCTGTAAATGTTAAAGAAAAGGACATATTTCAAGACAATGAATGAATGAAGACAAGAAAGGAACCAAGCTGTGTTTTTGGCAGTCCCTTTACATTGTTTCGGCAGACCACATCAGAGCTGGCTTCCTGCTGTCTTTTAGTGTCAACACTAAAACAGCCCTGGAAATATATCAGAACATGAGGAGGATCAATAAAAAAGGAATTGGATTTTTGACAGTGGAAAGCTGAAGCTTAATAATACCACACACTCATAAATCTCTATGACAAGGTGAGTTACAATGTGAAATGTCCACAAGCTCCACAAATGTATCAATGCAGATAGGAGGACCACAACACAAATACTGTACACGTCAGGGCCTATAACTCATAAACAATAAAGAGTGGATAAACTGACTCAAATGTAGGTTATAGGTAAGTAGCCTAGAAAATGAGGTCAAAGCTATTACTATCGATCAAAATCTGATTAAATGTATTTAAGGACATCTTTTATTCTTTAATCAGAGAAGGTGCAGCATATTCTGCAAGACCCAACCGCACATTTTGTGCAGCCCCATTTACTTCATTCAGGAAGTACCTCTGCTCTGACACAGCAGACTCTGACTTATGGGAACTGAGCGGATTGCCAAGAAAACAGAGACTTGACAGGGAATCAAGAAACCCTTCAACATGAACTGTCAGGGAATGTAAAGTAGGGAGTGGGTGAGCCGAGTTCAGCCGTCCACTGGCAAAATGAGGGCTGACATGATTCAGATAGACAGCGCCTTATTTTTTAGGGATTATACATACGTGCAGATCTGCAGTAGTCCTTGCAACTGCTGACAAAGACATTACTCTCCCAGATCACGGGACACAGAAAACTTTATTTTGAAAATGTGTAATATCTGCAGGAAAAGATGCCAAGTTTTTCTACGTTAATCTGTATCTGTGTCTGAATTCTGCTTGGTCTGCAGATGCTCCAAAAAATGCTGCCTATTCAAGAGGCACAAAGTACTGTGGAGGCCAGAAATAGCTCCAGTCAGGTAAGCATGAATGATGCAACAGGAGCAGAAAGTCGGCTCTCTGCCAAGTCTCGTAGTCTACGACACTGACAGCCGCAGCCGATGTTTATGAATGAATACCGCTCAGGGTCTTAATGACACCTGGGATGGACTCAGTGCAGGGACAGGAGGTGGGCGGAACTGGCAGGACAGGATGAGGTGGGGAAGCATCCATAATGGACCTGATGTATAAAAGGTGACTTTGAAACCACTTTCATTTTCCTTTTGCCTCCATGTTGCCATTGATCCATCCACACGTCTGGAACTCAAACACACCTCCACACACTCATTTACTGACCAGGGCTTGATCAGATTTAGAGCTTAAAGAAATTCCTCGATGAATTAATTAGGTGATCAACAGAATAATAAATCTGCAAATTTTTTTATAATCAATATTTGTAATTTTTTGGTTTTGTGTTTTTTCAAACATTACATATTTTTGGGACTTTGTGATCTTAGAGACCAACAATTCAATAATTGAAAGAATATACACACTTAATATACACACTTAATAATGGCTATGCAAACTACTAAACACACTGCAGGTCCTCTTCTGCTTAAAATCAAGTCACCTTGCAGTAGAATTGCAAAGCAAACCCTTGCTAATTGTCATCCCTGTATGTTTCAATGAGTTAACACAACACTCAGTTAGTTGAGTTGTTTTTGCAATTATGCTGATTCAACCTCTATCTGTTCACCGAAAGCCGACAACGCACTGGAGGATCACACGCGCATTAGCAGGGTCCCCTCTAAACCCAAGTTGTACAATCCCCTAATTACTGCACCCTGGATGAGAAGCTGGAGGTGGTGCTACTTTATGAGCAATCACAGCAGATGCTTATTCGTTGCACTGAGAGGAAACAGTGTCAGCATCAGGAGCTATCGGGGAGTCTGGTGGGAAGGGTGACGCATCGCTTCAGGGAAAACGACAACGGTGAGAAGGGGACGAGCATCTCCAGCCGACTACACAAGTATTCCCTCACGACTACAGCGGAGCGGCAGCGCGGAGCGGCAGCGCGGAGGCGGAGGCGGCGGCGGCGGTGCGGCAGCAGCATCATCAGCATCAGCACCAGGGGCTTTTCCTCGTCCTCCGCCTCCTTTGACTGCCCACGCATGAATGAACACAGCCGATGACAGACAGACACACACACACACACACACACACACACACACACACACACACACACACACACACACACACACAAACATGCCGCAACAGTAAACCGGTTCTCCTCCATACAAACTCAAAAGGAGACATTGAATGTTTGCTGGCATCAACGATTCTGCCTATTTTATTTTTTACTATCAGATCACCCATTCACACAAGGCATCGTGATATGAGTCAATTAAACAACATGTCACTCAGCAACAATGCCGTGTAAAGTATCCCATCAGTGGCATCCCCAAAACGTGCCACTGAGACGGGCTGCGTGTGATTTAATGATGGATCAGCACAAACCCGCTGCTGTTAACGGTACACGGACTTTTCCACGGAGCTCTGTCAGACAACTGGTGCAGCCAAACCTGGAGGAAGTGACACTTCAATAACATCAAACAGAGGGTTTCGTCCCTCCTTTGGGTTCCTCTCTTACCTCCCACACATAGCAGGGACATCTCTGGTCGCGGTGTGAGCGTCCCCGGCTGTCCTCTACTGAGAGCTCCGGGATTTGTTTGGTCCGTCCGTTCGTCTCTTGGTTACAAAATAAAAAACCGCCCAACCTTCACCCTAAATGGTAACGGAAACCAACTAGCGTCACGCCAGAACCGCTCGTCTGTTTCTCCGCAGAGCTGCTGCTCTTTTGACAGGACAAGACACACGAGAGTGAAATCCTCGCCCCGCTCTTCTTACTCCTCTGCATTGCCTCAGCTCTCTTCCGCGGCTCCTCCTGCGCGCACAGCCATCTTGTTTCAGCAGCAGCAGCACCCTGCGCGCGAGGACAGTTCCCCCGTGCCGCCCTGACGTCACGGGTAATGAGTAGCAGGCAGAGAGAGAGAGAGAGAGAGAGAGAGAGAGAGAGAGAGAGAGAGAGAGAGAGAGAGAGAGAGAGAGAGAGAGAGAGAGAGAGAGAGAGAGAGATATGAGCGTAGGAGACACAGACGGGATGGGGCTGAATTAATACCGGGCTGGCCGGTGTGGTGCACTCAATAATGTCTTCGAGGGTTTTCATTCATTGTTTTCCATTGCAAAGCATTTCAGAAAAGTTGTCTTTTCTAGTATTAAAAAAAAAAAATCTAATTTACCCAGCTTTGTCAAGTTAAATTAAAATGTGTTATTGTATTAAATAGCACTTGCTTATACACAGCACCCTGACAGATTTCAATTACTTCATATCTTAACTGCATGCAGAGATGGGCAAAAATACATCAAAATGTATTTTAATACAAAAAACACCTCAAATAAATTTATTAAAATAAAATACAAAATACTGGTGCCAGAAAATGTAACATTTAGTATTTAAAATATAGGAAATACTTTTTTCTAGATTTGCCGTTTTCTCACAATTTGGTATAGCAAAGCATTCAGGTTTGGGCTATATACTGTACACAAAGCTCTGTTGAACCCCACAAAAAGGAAGAACAGTCAAATGTCAGTGTAACTAAGAAAAGCTACTAAAAGACAACAACTTGATTGATTATGTATATCTTTACATGTTACATGTTTATAACACAATTCAACCATAAATATGAACATAAACCATAAATATGACTCGAGAGGACTGGAAAGTGACTAGGGAGAGCTCCCCAAGAAAATATACATTTTTATATCTCTAGCTTGACACCACACATGATTGATGCACCTTTCTGGAAAGCTTACGACCTACGGAATCCGCCAATTGCCAAAACGCCAAACCCACTGTCAGACTCAGCCTCAGCAAGATATCAACCACATTCCAGCCAAAAACTGAAATATGACTTACTTATGATGAAACAATATTCCACACGGCCTTGCTTGGTATGTATTGGTGCATCTGCTTGAGCAGAGCATCTCTGTTGTGGAACCAGAGGTGTCCAAGGTTCAGGAAGAAAGTTAGGGCATTTTGGCTTTCAGGGACCTAAACCTACGGTACACGAAATGTGCACTAAATTAATTACTAAAAATTCAAACTTTGCAGAGATACTATTAACACATATTGCTATTTTATAGTAGAACACAAAGAAACTATATGCATAATTAAAAAGAGGAAATACATCCTGGAGGCTTTTTTCTTTTTCAGACCTACTTATTTCTCTCTTACCTTCGCCAGTGGCATGGTAGGCCACATAGTTCTATATTACAGTGCTAAGTGTCTCATACAGGTTCACACTGACATCTTTATCATATAATAACCCTTTAATTTTGGTTCTTGAGACCCAACCACTGATTAGCCAGTTTTTCAAATGTACTGCATATGACGGCTTAAGTCCTCCTTCAAATCATCACTCTACCAGGGATACCATTATTATAGGGCGGATTATATTTAGGTTGACCTGCAGGTATAATATGATTCAATTAAAATACAAGAATCAGCCTATATGTGAACCAATTTATGTAGTTTCAATTGTCGAATGTAAACTCCCCTAAAACCCTTGTGTTCCCAGAAAAAATACAGAGTACATGATCAATATTAATTCATGTTGGTTGACTTGCTCACAGGCATTGGGAAGTACTTGTGTTTTGTGTAATTAAGTGTATCCTAATATTTACTCACCAAAGATTGCACTTTCTACAAATATTACAACATAGATATCATGAAAAGTAAGGGAAATAAGGAACATTTTATAAAAAATATATTTTCCAAAGTAATTTGTTTGCTCAATTAGACAAGCAGTCGTTTGTAATATGTTTGTTAGAACCAAACTCTCAGTGGCATTTTGCAGGCGTTCTGTTGTTACTGAAGACATGTTGATGAACTGGGATTATAAAATATTTACTCGTTTCATGCAATCCTAATCTTATATGTATCCTTATATTTGTTAAGTCAAGTAGAGCAACTTCAAAATATGTTTTTTTGTTAATAAGCTGGGGAGGTGTGCTGCAGCTGCGATATGTATATAAATCACTTTCATCCGTCGGCAATAATGATGATATGGACAATTATTTGTAGCACGCTGGGTCAAAGATTTACATTGTTCCTATATTAAAAGCAAATCCTGAGTTGAAATGGGATCTGGCCAGTTGTGCCCAATGACTGTTAACATTTTGGGGACAGTTTTGGGCAGCGGTCTGGACACTAATGGACAGTTTTCAAACTCTCCTCAGTGGAGATATTTAAAACAGGGACTACCAAATCAAATGATTGTGCCTCGCGATAACCCGAAAAGTCAATATCCTATTTGAAATACAAGTAATCATAAACAGACGTATTTGCTATAGTATATAGAATAAAGTGTGCGAGGAAAATGGACCTCCTGCTCAGGGGAGCACGCAGTAGTCCCAATAACAGCCGCCAGGGGGCAGCTCAGGGCCGCTATGACCGTCGAGCACGATAAATACTTAAAGCGACGAAGAGTGTTGTTTACGCCTACACTCGGTTCAAGATGGCTGCTGGAGACAACAGCGGTAGGCCTCCGTGCCTTAATTTCTCCGGGCCGGGTCCTTTGGGAAACAGCCAGCCCAGCAACAGCGTTTTCTCCATGCCGGCGTCCAACGGCGGAGCGGGCGGTGCCGGCGGCGGAGCGCAGGGAGCGGCGCGGCGTCCCAACCCGCAGCTGGGGCCTGGCGGCGGAGACAGCAACGGTGTTTCTCAGCCGACTGCGCAGAACTCCCTGCAGCAGTCCGCTGCGGCAGGTGCTGCGGCAGCGGGAGTAATGGCCACCCCGGCGTCCAACATGGCAACCACCGCAGCGTCAAACGCGTCGGCGTCGGGGGCGCCGACCGCCACTCCGGCGGCTGCGTCTGTGCTGGTGTACCGAGAGCCGGTGTACAACTGGCAGGCGACGAAGAGCACCGTCAAGGAGAGATTTGCTTTCCTCTTCAACAACGAGGTGCTCAGTGACGTTCATTTTTTGGTGGGCAAAGGAATGGGGGTTCAGAGGATACCTGCGCACAGGTAACGTTAATAAGACTGCTCGGCAGCATTGTTTTTTTTGCAAAATATTAGCTCGCCAACTGTGAATCTGAAAAGCGAAAAGACTTCTGTTTCTCTGCTGTTGCTGATTGTTGACGTTGTCAGGTTTGTTCTGGCGGTGGGGAGCGCAGTGTTTGATGCCATGTTCAACGGCGGGATGGCGACGACCTCAACGGAGATCGAGCTTCCTGATGTGGAGCCGGCTGCCTTTCTGGCCCTGCTCAAGTAAGGAGCGCGCGAGGGCGTGCCGTTTAAACTGATGGTTTGGGTGTCCTGAAAGTGGGCGTTTTTTTTATTTAATAATTTTTTTATCATCACAGCATTTTGGAAATAGCAAGAATTTGCCGGTGTAATTGAGCTCATACAATTGTGTCTTGCATTGTTTATGTATTTATTATATTATTAGAATTCATCCAGCATTCAAGTCAATACATGGGAATTTGAAATGTGCAACGTCTGATATAAATTGTGGGCCTACTTGCAGGTTTCTCTACTCTGATGAAGTCCAGATTGGGCCTGAGACGGTGATGACCACACTATATACAGCTAAAAAGTATGCAGTGCCAGCACTGGAGGCTCACTGTGTGGAGTTCCTCAAGAAGAACCTTCGAGCAGACAACGCGTTCATGCTGCTCACACAGGTTTGCTTCCTCCGGCAATGAATGTAGACCAGTTCTTGCATGTGACTTGATGTAAAATGTTTCTTTAACTGGTGGTGTATTCATTGTTTTAGGCACGGTTGTTTGATGAGCCACAGCTTGCCAGCCTTTGTCTAGAGAACATTGATAAGAACACTGGAGATGCTCTCGCCGCTGAAGGCTTTACGGATGTAGATTTGGGTAATTTCACCTTGTGAATGTCATTATTGCCACATGTTATTTTTCTGAATAACGGCCTAACTGACCATTGAGTTTCCACTTCTCCCTCTCTTAGATACATTGGTGGCAGTGTTGGAGAGGGATACTCTCGGGGTGAGAGAGGTGCGTTTGTTTGGCGCTTCGGTGCGCTGGGCAGACGCAGAGACTCACAGGCAGCAGCTGCAGCCCACACCTGAGAACAAACGCAAAGTGCTGGGCAAAGCTCTCACACTCATCCGCTTCCCTCTCATGACCATTGAGGAGTTTGCTGCAGGTGAACAGAAACACAATCAAACCAACACTGTAGCTTCACACACACACACACACACACACACACACACACACACACACACACACACACACATTTGCTGTGCTTTTGAGCCTGATCCTTGTCCTCTGGTCGTGTCTTCGTCCCATCAGGTCCAGCCCAGTCCAGTATTCTGACTGACCGAGAGGTGGTGACTCTCTTCCTTCACTTCACTGTAAACCCGAAGCCTCGCGTTGAATTTATTGACCGCCCTCGCTGCTGCCTCCGCGGGAAGGAGTGCAACATCACACGTTTTGGACAGGTGGAGAGCCGCTGGGGTTACAGCGGGACAAGCGACCGCATACGGTGAGTGAGGAGCAGAGCAGTTTAAAAAGATAATTACAGCATACTTTTTTTTATTAAATTTTTTTATTATTACGTTGAAGTTAGTGAGGTTATATTAATGAAAGCATCAATGACTTTGTAAATATTTAGTTATTGTCTTTGAACTGAAAATGCCCATGATTTTAGTCAACCATTGTACATGCATCTCGACACATTTAACTATCATACAATCGCCCCTCTTGATGTGTTCCCGTTCTGTTCTCCCTCCCAGGTTCTCAGTAAACAGAAGGATATTTGTGGTTGGGTTCGGTCTCTACGGATCGATACACGGACCCACAGACTACCAAGTTAACATACAGGTGTGGACCCTGAACCTTTCATAAAATTTGTCTGTTTCACTGTACGTTGTATGCATGTACTATAACATATTTTGGATGTTTGACTGTTTTTTCTCGATGCAGATCATTCACACAGACAGCAACACGGTGCTGGGCCAGAATGATACAGGCTTTAGCTGTGATGGGTCATCCAACACCTTCAGAGTCATGTTCAAAGAACCGGTGGAGATATTACCCAACGTCAACTACACTGCCTGTGCTACACTGAAGGTCTGTAATGTGTTGATGATAATACCACGTACACATGCAGTACTATGCTTTTTAGGAGTGCATTCCAGTCTAGGAAAATAGGCTCTCTTTTTTTTCCCCAGGTCTGCAACTAATGATTATTTACCCTCATCGTTTGGTTTATAAAATGTCTAAAGATTGTGAGAATAGTAATCACAGTTTTGCAGTCTTTAACTGCCTTTTTTTGCTTGACCAACATTGCACAGATCTAAATATATTAAAATGTACTCTCATAAAAGATAAAGAAAACTGAGAAGCTTGATTTAAATAATGGCAATGAAATGATAATCTGTTGAATGAGAATTGGTTAATTGACATAGCATTTCAGCTACTGTTTCTTTCCCCCCCTTTGTGGAAATTTTAGTCTAATCTAATCTGTCACTATGCAGCGTTGGCTTTACTCTGTCTTTTCCGTCTGTCTGTCTTACAGGGCCCAGACTCTCATTATGGGACGAAGGGAATGCGGAAGGTAACGCACGAGTCATCATCTACTGGCACAAAGACGTGTTTCACTTTCTGCTACGCGGCGGGCAACAACAACGGCACTTCTGTAGAGGATGGACAGATTCCTGAGGTCATCTTCTACACATAGTCACCTCTGACATTGAAAAGATCTTCCATCAAATGTGACAACCTGACACCAGCGTGGGGCCACACCTCAGCAGCCGTTCTGGGGACTAATCTCTCGGACATCATACTGTTCCCTCCATATAGTGCACTACTGTTGGCCACATGGGAAGACAAATAGCCAAAAAGCAATGTAGGTCACTACATGGGGCGTAGCTTGTCATTTGAGATGCTGCCTCTCTTTATCAGCAGCTTCCTTTTATCCCTTTGTGTTGTAGTGATGCCAGCCTCTGAGACAGACATGACTGTTACCGACTCCACAAGGGAGGAAAAGAAGTGGGAGGAGCCTCTCAGATTTTTCACAGTATCGATGTCACTGCTGTGGATTGACGGCATAAAGCTTGACACTGAATTCTACTTAAGCTGTACAATTCCCCTTCCTGTACTCCACAGAATTAGTGCAAAGGAGTCGCAAACTGTCTGAATGTACAGATCTGCCAAGACAAGAACCCCATTAACGCTCGGTACAGACCAGTGTTTCACTCAATTTCACATCAGCTGTAACTTCCATAGACCAGTAGACTTCTTAGGCGTCAAACTCTTTGAACCAGACTTCATATTAATCTTAACAACATGAAATGGTAAGCAATTTCCAGGTTTCTACATAAAGTACAATCTGTGATTTATTGTGTCCTTGCTTGGTAGTTGCCTATTCCCAAGATACCTTGCACTTCTCGGCCTTGCATATGTTCATTTGTTTGTTCTATGGATGCACACTAACTCTTCAGATAAGTTTCTTTTTAGCTTTGTTTTAAAAAGTGTGGATGGAAGAGCTTTCCCTCTTGGTGTGGAATTTAAAGGGTTGTATATTAAAGTGTCATTTATTAACATTATATATGTAACTTGAAATTACTATTGATTAAAGCGTGAAAAATATATTGTGTTGCTTGTGTTTTTGGAAAAGAACCCATCTCACGAGTAACACTTAATCAGTAGCAAAACTAATCATCTTGGTGAAAGAAAATAAAAAGAATAAACAAATGTCTATTTGTCTGCTAAATATAAGCCCAGGCTATACCCATCAATCAATTAACTTATCTTACCATAGAGTCTAGAAAAAGGGAAACAGCCCGGCTCTGTTCATCGCCTTCCAGCACCTTTTAAAATAAAAAAGCGGACAGGGTTTTGTTTGGAACTTTTTATTAATTTTCCCTGTGAACTAAATGGTATGAGGAAGTAATAGAAAAATTAGCAAGAATATGAACTTAAAACAACAGAAGATCATCAAATAAAAGCATTATAGTTGATACACTTATTTGTAGTCATTCAGCTTTCTTATTACACAATGTTATAGTCATACAAGTACTGCGTATTTTCTGTTAAACAAAACAAAAAATTGTATCGGCAAGATAAGTACAAGACTAGCATTTTCCATGTTTTGTGTTTTAACCCAATATTTACATTTTTTACTGCACAGAAACGCTGGTTTCTGGTGGTTGCCTGAAAACGTCTTTTAGCCATGACTCCTGTAAAATGACTAATTGTTGTTTTAACACTTTTGTGCAGAGTTTACAAATATTTCTATATATATATATTGTGTTAACTGTTGAGCTCTAAATTGTGATAAAGTTGGACTGAGGCTGACTTTCTGTTTGTCTCATAAATGAATTAGGAAGCTAGAAGAATGTTTTCTCTCATTTCAGTTTTTGTGCAAAGCTAAGTTAACCGGCTGCGGGCTATAGCCTCAGGCTATATTCACCATATAAATGTGAGAATGGTATTGATCTTCTCATTGAATTCACTGCCAAAAGCAAATAAGATATTTCCCAAAATGGTGAACTATTCCCTGAAGTCACCTAGAGAACTAACAATATGTCGGGAGTCACAATTTCATCACGAGTTGAATGTTTTTATTAATGACCTCCACTGACCAATTATCCAATCCAGGGAGTTTAACTTCTGTAACACTTTATTGTGGTTTCCATGGTTTAATCTGGCCATGATCATTTAAATACGCATTATTGCAGCAGTATCACAGTGCACTGTACAGGGATGTGGAGAAATAGAAGAAACAAGGAATACAACTGCTATCCAATTGTTCCCCAAAACCCTCGACCTAGGCACTTGGTGTACTGTAGCTGTGAAATGAACTAGCCTACAATAAAAGCTTAAAGCTTCCTCTTTGCTGCGGACTCAAAGTTTAAGCCTGTGCAAAAATGTTGAAGTGCCCACGGGGTTTGGTGATTTGGTATTAAATAATCCAGACTCAATGTTTACAATTTGTCCAAGTAGTTGTCAAGGGCCGGAATGCCCTCTTTCAGACCTTTGCGTTTCCTAATTTCAGCGACAACCTGGAAGGGTCTGGAGGTGGAGTCGCTGGGGTCTCCCTGAAGAATCTGCCAGTGATCGAATACACACTGAGGAAAGGCCTGGCCTCCAGTGTTGCTGCGCAGGTCAGCTGTGAACCCTGGAGGCAATACATACACATGCATACTAATGTTTAAAAAATAGTGCCGTTAATAAGGACATAATGACCAAATCAATAAATTATATTAAAAATAAAAAAATGTTATTGCATTAAAAAAAAATCATTACATTTGTGTGTAACTATTGAGAATCTAGTCGGATTCATACAAATTCATCCTGAAACTACGTGAGCGAGCATTAGATCCCACAAAGAAACCCATCATACAGCACTAAAACACAAACTCACCAAAGGACTCATTGACCGGCAGGTAGGCTTTCACCACAAACATGGGAGTGCCAATCACTTGGGATTCCTCAAACACATGACCTCGCTTCCTGTTCAACACACCATAGATACCACCGACCACCTGCTCTGGGCACTGCACGGACAAGAAGCAGAGCAGTCAGGCATGAAGTGTTTTTGTCACATTCAACTATTTTTAGACAATCCCATAATGTCATAAAAAACAATATTTGGAACCTGAAGTCACTTACAAATCTCCCTTTTATAGATCTGGCATTTTCTGTTCCTGTTTTAAATGCCTTAAAAGTCATGTTCTCTATTTGATGATCTTAACATAATCAAGTGAAGTCTGTGCAGATATCAATTACAACAGAAACTTGAATGTCACAATAATATTTATCGATTTACAAAACTGATTTGGGATAATTTACAATTGCACAATTTCACAGTGTTGTGTTAAGGACTCATTTTAGAGGTAATCTGTCTCCATACACACCTGTATCTCCACCAGGTATATAGGCTCCATGAGTCGCGGCTGAGCCGTGAGCTGGCAGGCGTACAGGACCCTACGAGCTGTGGGAATAATCTGTCCTCCACCACGGTGGATGGCGTCTGCGTGCAGCGTCACGTCATAAATGTCAAAGCGAACTGCCCGCATATTCTCCTCACACAGAGCACCCTGCATGATGATGACAGAGACTGCAACCGTACTAACTAAAGCACACACTTTTAAAAGAACACTATCACAAATGCAACAGAACAACATTGTGTCTAATTAGAGAAGGCTAATGTACTTGCAGTCAAAGTGAACTGCTGCCCACCTCTTTTGTTGCCCACTGGAAACCAGCCACGACACTGTCCTTGATCTCGTTGAGGTACTGAACCCCCTTTGTCATGTCTATCAGCAGGTTGGCCCCGCTTCCGTCTGGACCGAAGCACCAGATCTTCCTGGCCTCTGTCACCTCCCACTCATACTTGTCGGCGAGGTAACGTGCACGGGCCTTGAGCTCCTGGCGATGGCTGACTTCTCCCTTCTCGATATCTTCAGCTAGGCCGTCGGGGAAAGGGCGGGACTTCATGAAGAGACGATTGTGCTTGTTGGGGGACTTGGACAGACACATCTGATCTGATTCTTCCATCACCGTCTCTCTGTAAGACACGACTGGGTCTGATTTCTGGAACGAGATGAAGAAACTGGGAGTCAAAATTGAGAGTATGTGTGAGCAACAAAGTGAGCACCAAATGTGCATTTATTGTGTATAATCTCCTAAAATACTTACGATATACATTCACACATCTATGTAAAGAGCCTTAAGTTTAATACAGAAACATCTTGGTTCTCCTCGTCACACCTTCAGTGGGATGCCGGCGTGGTCTTCCTCCAGGTCCTTCAGGCAGATCTCCAGATGCAGCTCTCCCGCTCCAGCAATGATGTGCTCCCCGGACTCCTCGATGATGCACTGCACCATGGGATCAGACTTGGCCAGTCGCTTCAGTCCCTCCACCAGTTTGGGCAGGTCAGCGGGGTTCTTGGCCTCCACAGCGACTCTGACCACAGGGCTCACACTGAACTTCATCACCCTCAAGTTGTGGGCCTGCAGACAGAGCCAGAGTCACTAAGCTAAAAGGGTTGTTGCAACAGGAAGAATTATGCCGACGGCAAGCAATAACTCAGTATAAATAACTAATGATCCACTGTGTGGTGTACCAGTATTTGATCTACAATAAATAAGGGGAGAAAAGGCAACACGCTACGTGTTCAAAGGTGGTAATAGTCCCGGTCTTAATCAGGAACTGGTCTACTCCGACAAGACCCACGATGTTGCCACATGGGACATCTTCTATGGGCTCTACATACCGGCCCATCATCAGAATAGTCCTGGATGAAGGGAAAGAAGGAAATGGATATAAAAACGTTGCCAACAAAAACATGAAAACCAACGTATGAGAAGACAAACTAACTCATTTTCTTTGCTTTTCTACCATCTCAGGCCTTAGTGGAGGGTTTTTTCCCTCAACATGCTCACCTCTGGATGGGTTTGATGTAAAGGTCCTCCTTCTTGCCAGGGGTGTAATTTGGCCCCATGATACGCACTTTCAAGCCAGTGGACACGCAGCCAGAGAATACACGGCCAAATGCGTAGAAACGACCCTTGTCCGTGGTTGGGACCATCTTGGAAATGTACATGATCAAAGGAGCCTTAGGATCGCAGTTCTTAATGCCTGAGAAGACAACAGAGATAGTAAGCCCTGAATATCGTAAAGCTAAAATACAGCTTACAAATTAGGTCAGTATTTTACGAAACCAAATCATTAAACACTCCATCTCAAATGATGTCTTCTCCAGAGTGTAAAGGAGTGTGGTGCTGTGAAAAGGTTCCACTGACCCATGGCAGCCTCGTCGTCTCCCGGCCCTTCATAGAGCAGCTCACAGCGGTATTTCTGTGCAGTGACGGGGGAGGGCAGGTGGATGGTGATCATCTGGAGTAGGGCCTCCCCAGCAGGCAGCCAACGACGCATCACAGCCTTCAGCAGGGGCTTCCCCTCTTTCTCCTTGTCCTCCGAGTCTAGTTTGACGTCCAGCTTCTCTATTAGTTTGGCTATCTCGTCCTTCTTGAAATTCATGATAGCATCAAATACCTAGACAGTGAGAACGGGCAAAACGACGGCATCAAACTCAATCCCAAAGTCTAACTTCTTTTTAAAAACCACTTTTGGGTATTACCACTAAAAGGTGCTAAGGACAAAAATGTTAAAATCGTATATGTAGGCGCTTTAAATATATTTTTAACAATAGAGACGAGTGAAGATCATCAGACAATTCAGGCCGGAATTACTTACGTAAACATATTAACTGTAGGTTTATGTCACTTTTTTTCCCTCTCCATTCACCTTAAAGATGGGGTCCAAAATGAGCTGGCTGAAGGTGCGGGGAAGTTTCTGTCCATCAGGACCGGTGGCAGTCTTACTGAACTTGCCGGCATTTGGATCAAAATATCTGTATATACATTATTGCACAACATCATGACACTCAGATGATTGACATCTAGCTCATAATCCTGTCTAATTGTGCAATATATGCCAGTTATTATGAAAATGTCTTTGTGTGTGCAAGAAAAATTTAAAGAGCAACTTAACACTAGCTGAAAATCTAGGTTTTGCTGACCTCTGGTGGGTTGTAGAAGTGTACTTCAGTGTGTGGTTTGTGCACCGTGTATCACGTGGATGTGGTACAGGTGCAACAGAGCACACTTCTGAGATGGAACAAACTTGAAACTTTCAACCACTGAGGGTAGTCAAATGCTGCTTTTCAGCCATGTTAAGTTACTATGTGAAGCATGCTTCTGTCTGGACATGTGGATCATCAAGTTTACCTATCTCCCCACAGTTTCTTCATCATGTCCTCCACTTTCTTACACCTCGCTGCTGGTCCAAGTTGAGTATATTTCGAAGTGAACTTCGCCACATACATCTCAGCAAACTGCTTTAAGGTGAAAGCCCAGCCATGGAGGCCTGAGCCGAACCCAACTGTACCAATAACAGGGTCAATCTGAAGGGGGGAAAGTTCAGCATTCTCAGAAATCGCAGCTATAGTAAATGTATAGCAGCAAATTGCAGCTATTTTAGCATATATTTGTGTCTGAGTTGTGTTTGATCATCTGCCTCACCATGATGTTCCCCATGGGCCCCCCCTCATCCTCTCCATAGGTG
Source organism: Taurulus bubalis (assembly GCF_910589615.1). Lineage (NCBI taxonomy): Eukaryota > Metazoa > Chordata > Actinopteri > Perciformes > Cottidae > Taurulus > Taurulus bubalis. The sequence continues at coordinate 31,806,252 of NC_136589.1, read as the reverse complement.
GAGATAATGACGTTGATGTTCTCTACGATGCGCTGAAAAGTCTGGAAAAGTTCATCTGGCTCCAGCTGCAGCTCAAGCAGGGCCCGGTCCATCTTGTTCATCATCAGGACCGGCTTGATGCGCTCAGCGATTGCCTGCCTCAGCACGGTCTCTGTCTGCACACACACACCTGTCAGAGGACACAAACCGGTGAGCCTTTGTGAAAAGCGAGGGTGCGAGTGTGGGATGTGAAAGGGTGTCATTATTACCCGAGACACAGTCCACCACCACCAGGGCTCCGTCAGTTACCCTGAGGGCAGCAGTGACCTCCGACGAGAAGTCAACGTGACCAGGAGAATCAATCAGGTTGATGAGGAAGCCGTTTCCGTCTTTACTGTGCTTGATAAATGCCATGTCGTTTTCTCCAAGCTCATAGTACAAAGAGATGGCCCTGCATGACAGAGGGGACAGGAAAAGGCTTTCTCACTGTTCACCTATCACTACCTAATTAAAATACATGTAAAGACCAGGCTGGATGAAATGAAGTTCGATTAAATTCAGCTGAATTAATTTCTAAACTGAGTCATCACAATACTGGAATGAGCCAGATGGTCCCCGAACTTAAACGAGGCAGACATGCTGAGGGGAGACTTTCCAGTTCAAATGCTTCAAACTGGCTTGACTGGAATGATTTCAGTGAATATTTAGTTTTTCAGGCTTTTGAGAACTAAACTTCTTTAGTAAAAAAATCCTTCGGATACTAAAAATGGGACTTTTACATGGCTCGAATAAGGATTTACTGGTACAAACATGTGTTCGGCCTTTACAAAGTTATTGCTTCGATAGTTTTAATAATTCTATTAACAACCTGCAAAGAAACACAACTATAAGTCAACCGTGTATGTACTTTGGCATAGCCCAAAGGAGCAAGGCAGTAGAAATGGTGGCCATGTAAAGGCTCAAATATAATAGGAGACCTGACACTGTGTGAGCATTGAAGTATTTATTGTGAATAACTAAGTTGAGCACAGACCTGTACAACTATATCTGTGTTTCTCCTCTGGAACATAACAATAACAAAACCTTGTTTTCTCCTAAACAAGTTAATTCAACTGAGAGATTTCCATCCGCACTCTTTTCTTTGTGCTCGTCGCACTTGTTTTAAATGGTCGGGGCTCAGTTTGAAAAATATGATGTCATTTCTGTGCACTAATCAGTATTTGGAAACATTTGAATTAAGATCTGATGACAATATTGGGTTGTTGTCTTCTGTTGTCAGTCGATCTCATCAACCTGCACCCAAACCCATTCTAAACCCATGAACCACATACGTTGATTTGATGGTGATGCAGCGCTCCTGCTCGTCTTTGCGCGTGTCTGTAAAACGTGTCTCTCCGGCACGGGATGAAGCAATGATCCCCGCCATCGACACCAGCGAGTCCGTCAGAGTGGACTTCCCATGATCCACGTGGGCAATCACAGAGATGTTCCTGATGTTGGACTTCTTGTCCATGATGGCACGGATCTGATCCACAGTGAAGTTCACCTGGTGGGGGTTAAGTTTGGGGGGGTCACAGTCATCCATTTACAACCAGGGGCTCATCTTCTTCATCATATAATATTTCCACTCAGACCCCTGCAGTCGTTCCAAGTAGAGTTATACAAAGAAATAAACTTGAAACTGAATCCATCAACCTGACTACGAGGAAGGAGTGTGGGCACTGCATACAGACTTTACCTTTTAGTTCCTAATCAGGCAACACAGCAGGAATGACTGAGTCATTGAACCAGACTGGTTTTATAAAAGATCGTCACTCATTTTCCAACATCCGCAGGTTACTTAATATAATTTACACTTCCCACTCCGCACTTGTTCCGGAAGCAGTTATCTCATTAGATGCTGAAAAGTCTTTTGACCGGATTGAGTGGGAGTATCTATTAAAGGTCCTTCAGAAATTCGGTTTCGGTGATGTTTTCACCTCCTGGGTTAGACTTTTATATTCATCTCCGCAAGCATGCGTTAGCACCAACTCACTGCGTTCCCCATATTTCTCTTTAACGAGAGGCACATGCCAAGGATGCCCACTTTCCCCCTTGCTTTTTGCAATTGCGATTGAACCACTATCCATTACATTGAAATCATCTCCACTTTTGCAGGGAGTACAGCGGGGAGGAATAGAACATCGTGTCTCACTGTACGCCGACGAACTGTTGTTGTATGTGAACGACCCAGTGTTGTCTTCTCCTTCAATCGAATCGATTCTGATGGAATTTGGTTCTTTTTCAGGATATAAATTAAATTTAAAAAAGTGTGAATTGTACCCAATAAACAATTTGGCTTGTCAGATTCAGCAATCTTTAGTACCTTTTCGTTTAGCCAGTTCAGGTTTCAGGTACCTTGGTGTGAACATAACCCGCAGTCTTGCCTCTCTTCAAACAGCTAACTTTAACCCCTTGGTTGAAAATATGAAAAATGACCTTGCAAGATGGCGCAACCTGCCCCTGTCACTACCTGGCAAGGTGCAATCTATAAAAATGAATGTATTCCCCAAATTTCTGTACTTGTTTAGATGTTTACCAATATTCTTGCCAAAATCCTTTTTTCAATCTATTGACAAAATTATTCTAAACTTTATCTGGGCAGGAAAGTCCCCAAGAGTGAGCAAGATCTTTCTCCAACGTCCGAGGGACATAGGTGGCCTGGCTCTTCCTAATTTCATTTTTTATTATTGGGCAACTAACACTCAAAAAATATCATTTTGGATTAATGCCCCGGAGACTGACTGGTGTCTTTTGGAGGCTCATTCCTGCTACTCTTCATCTCTTCCTGCATTGGTGTACTCATCTCTTCCGATAAAACTGTCCAGCCACTCTTCCAACCCGATTGTCCTCGCTACACTTAGAATCTGGATTCAATTTCATCGTCACTTTAAATAAATTCCAAACCGCTTCCTCTATGGGTCCGATTAGTAAAAATCATCTATTCCCACCGTCTGTAGTGGATAAAACTTTCTCACAGTGGGCAAAAAAAGGACTGATGTGTTTCAGGGATCTTTATGACGATGACCACTTCTCTAGCTTTGACTCTCTTTGTAAGAGATATGACCTGGACCGTTCAAATCTTTTCAGATATTTTCAGGTCCGCCACTTTGTATGGAAACACTTCCAGTCATACCCTGACCTCCTTTGCAAAACACTTTGGGAAAGCCTACTAGACACGCATCCAACTCAGAAGGGGCTGATCTCTAAAGTTTACAACCAGATCATAACGACAATAGATACCTTTTCTACAATCAAAACCAAATGGGAAAGTGAGTTGAATGCAAACTTGACAGAGAATTGGTGGGTGGGTGTACTGAGGAGGGTGAACACATCCACGTCCTGTGCCTGTCTTATTCAGTTCAAGGTGGTCCATAGGATGCACTTTAGTAATAGCAGGCTAGCTAAAATGTTCCCAGACCATGATGCAGGATGTAACCGTTGTGACTATCCTCAAGCAGATTTACCACACCTGTTTTGGGCATGTCCTAAACTTGAACAGTTCTGGTGCTATGTTTTTAATATCTTATCTATAGTTTTAGGGATCAAGCTACAACCGTGCCCTCTTCTGGCAATCTTTGGTATCCCTGCCAAACCTATCCTATATAGTACCAAAGAAAATTATATCATTGCTTTTGCTACTCTTCTGGCTCGTCGCAGAATACTGCTTGCTTGGAAGTCTCCAGGTCCACCATCTCAGTCTGCCTGGCTTAAGGATGTAATGTTTTTCCTGAGTCTTGAAAAAATCAAATATACACTTAGAGGCTGTAATGACCATTTCACGAGGAAGTGGCAGCCTTTCATCTCCTATTTCCAAGACCTGTCAGTGTTACCCAATGATTGAGGTTCTGTCCATCTGTCTGATTTATTACAACCAAATCCATGTATTACAAAAATCTGTGAACAAATGTAAAGGCCATGGGTGTGGGTGGGTTTGTGGGTGGGTTTGTGGGTGGGCGTGTTATGATTCATTATTTTTCCTTATTTTCAATTGTTTAATTTATTTTTATTTTTTATTTATTAGTTGTATTTCTTCTCATTTCTCTGTCTGTTTGCTCTACCTTCCTGTCACTTTATGCAGTACTACTGCAAACAGAACAACACACACTAAAAAAAGAAAAAGAAAATACTTGTTCGCTGATCCCTGTCGCTATATCGTGCACATTCTCTAATAAAAAAAGTAGATAAAAAAAGGAATGACTGAGTCACCATGCTGCAGCTGACTTGGCCGAGCTGAACCATTTCACGAGGGAACAGCATGTCCAAATCTCATACCTTGAATTATTCATATTTAAGTGGAATGTACATGTTGAATTACATTTTTCATGCAATATATGTTGCTCATGCTCAATCCTCTCAGATCACAAACACAAGATACAAGGGAGATCTAAAATTTAGGAATACAATGTATGTATGCATACATTAAGAAGAGACTAAGGCATTTTTAAAGATGACGAAGGCTTTTTAAGAAGTTTGTTCTATAGGGAAATCACATTTTCACTGTAGGCCTATCTGGGCTTCAGTATCATTTATGTATTTGTTAATAAGAAAAGAGCAGCATTATTAACACAATGCCTAGCATGTTAAATACCTTCTGTCCTGAAAATATAATCATAGAAATGTGAAGTTTTGGGATGCCCAGACATTCACTGAGACAATCAAAGGCTATTATATCATAATCATAATTCATTATATACCATTATAAATCACCATCCACCATTGAAACGAAATCTACTGCAGCTCTCGCTGTCGGTGACATATTCTATGTAGTAACATATTTTATCATTTTGTTATATGAGATAGAGAGTATGGTTATGGCGCAATCTCTTGTAATCTAATCTACAATTGAGTAGAAACATGATTCCCCCATATGGAAATTGGAGGTGTCAGCATGTGTCTTTCTCCCAGTGTGTTGACACACGATATTTGTGCAGTCATGCAGCAGCAGCTTGATATTAAAGGGTTTATTAACGTCACAGTGAGGCAGAGCGGGCCGTGCAAGTAAAGGCCCTGCTGCCTTTTCAGCTGGCTGCAGCTGCGTATGCTTCCACAGACCGCCTGCAGAGCCTTTCTATGACCACACATGACCCAGAGCCTCGGCATCCTTTTCACACACACACACACACCCACACACACACACACACACACACACACACACACACATACACACACCTGACTCAGCTTCATTGCAGCTTGTTGCACCGAATCCATTGCAACTATACATTCAAAGTTGCAGGCTGGGGCGGCTGACAGCCCGTTTTTAACCTACTACAAATATATTAAAGACACAATCATCTGCGAATATTTGCTCAGTATATACTCACCATTTTGTCTGCAGATGGTTGGTCTTTGCGTCTAACGGTTTATTGCTGTAACACACTTCCTCGGAGGACATGCAGTCCCGGTGGTGACAGGAGAGACGCTGCTGCTGCTGCTGCTGCTGCTGCTGCGGATGTCGTGTAGAGGTTCAATACAGCGGCTCCAGCAGCAGGGGGCGCTGCCGCTCAACAGCCGGGTCCTATTCCTGTCTGGACGTTTGCCCACTGCTGAGTCCTCTGCTGCTACGTGTAACGTATGTTTGTGTCTGCGTGAGAAAGAAACATAACATCACCATGTATTTTAATTACATTTTGTGCAAGTATTTATTATTTTGAATCCCGAAAAAAGGCAAACAGAAAATTTGAATTTTACTTGAGTCAAAAGCTAAAATGGCAGTTAGATTACTGTTAAAACGTTACTCTGCTAAATTAGGCTAGGTACCTTTTTAGCAGGACCAATTTAGCCGTTTTAAATCTCCATTCGTGAATTAAACTACTTAATGCGTGATAACAACTTACCAGAATAGTAGTGCATCGGAATGTAAATATTTAAATGACAAGAAATGGCAAACTATATGGAAAAGTAAGTACCACTATTTAAATGTAGCTTAAGCTAATCAAGGCTAGCCGTTAAAAGTGCTGGGGTCTCTTGCTGGAGCATCATGTTTAACTGTTCTGTAACTGCACAATTAGCACATGTTGTAATTGAGTGTTGACCTTAGGTGAATCCTTTGGTCAGGTTTGTCTCAGTTATCCATTTTAACCAATTACTTCAAGATTAGAAAAGTGATATTACGTTTGAAATATCAAAACACTACATTTAGCAGTCAGTTAAAAGGAAGTGTCAGTCTTGCCAAATTTGCTTAAATAATATTTAATCGTCCACATTCTTGATTCAGGAGGAACCTGCTGAGACGAGGTATCTTGGCCATGATCTTCATCGCTGGGAGAAAGACAAACCAGAAGTAAGAATTAATATCTTGTGCAACTGCTAAGTGTTCAAGCCCATACCGGGTATCACTCTTGTAGGCCGACACTTGCCTGTGACTCAGTTGGCGTTCAAGCAATAATTACAGAGCTATCCCGAGGGATCCATTCCTTCTGAGTACACAACTCCCTTAATGGGTTTATAATCAAAGAGGAAATTGCGAGACAGTTTTTTTTTTTATGCTGCAAAATTGAAACCTTGGGAGCCAGAAGAAGGGCCATTTTGTGAGCTAGATTTGAATGGTTTATCCTCTTTATTGTGGTTATTTTAAAACATGTCAGACTTATATTCAGCCTTTCAGGGTCAACTCTGCAGGTCTATTTCCATCATCTTGTCAGCTTCATTTTTAAAGTTTTGACTTAATTTGAACGAGCCTTACCATTTCCTAAACTATGGTATAAGTCCAAAACTGAATAAAGTGGCACATTATTGTATATATTCACTTACACTGATATACAAATATAGAAAAAGGTATCGCTACTTAAAAAATCCTTTTTAGGAACATTTGTATCTATTAACAGTGTTGATTTAATTTGGTATTTACATGCTTTAGATTACTAGATTGTGATTCAATCCTAATAAAAGAATTGAGCAAAGTGGTCATCCTGTTCACATGATTGTCTTTGTGTTGATGACATTTTAGCAGGTAGTCAAGACAGGTCTACCACTTTGAGCGTCACCATTGCTGTTGGGTATGTCTTTGCCTTTAATAAAGAGTGTACACAGCTTTTCTTATTGGAAAATATGGATCCTCATGTGAACAAAGAAAATAATGTACTGTTTCAGGATGTTGCAGCAAGCTTCCACCAGCTGAGGGCAGAGCAGGGCAAAACATCTTAGGATGGTTGACACAATCTGAATTGGGACAATAAAATGAGAACAGAATGAGGAAAAGCAGAGTGCTTTGGTGCACATGTTCATATGAACATGCGCACGTGTGTTTGCAGAGGGTAGTGGGATGTGTCCTGTTACCTTAGACTCAACATGCTCAGAGGAGCATTGAAACATCCCTTTTTCAAGGATGTACCATAACAGGCATATCATGGGCCCTCACGAGAGCAGATCAGTACCTGACATGATAGTTTTTTGTAGTGGAAGACTTTAGTTTTATTTTTCCATTTTTTTTTAAATAACAGTAGACAAGATACACACATATTGTAAACTAAGGGCAACACAACAAATTATGTCACAAAATGTTTTTAATGGACATGTTTCTTTCAACAGAAGAAAAATGATTAACAATACATTCATTTTTGTCCAGATGCTTTTCAGTTATTTTTTCAGAAGGCAAGGGGTTAACTTTTTCTATGAATTTAACAGGAAGATGAAATAACACAGCGAGGCTTTGCTGGAGGAGGATACACACTAGCCAAATGTATTTTTCATACCTTTTCATTAATTTTGCACATATACAACACTAACCCATTTTTAACCATGTACAGGTAAAAAACAAAATTCTGTAAAAACATTATTCATCTATACAACCTTTATGAACACCAGGGAGGCAAGATATTAAAGTTTCTGGTGAGAGCAAAAACACAATTTATATTCAGTAGCACTGCGTCATGTTTCCACCAGTGGAGGTGACCTCCTAACAGTGATGCCTGGTGCGAATGCAGCCTGCTGCCAGGTGTCCAGTCACTCAAGGACATGAAAACCCATTACTTTGCATTAACAAATAGTGCCTGTTTTATGGCATAACATTGCCAAACATTTCTCCCTATATTGTTTGAACAGCTGGTGTCACCTTGAAGCTTCTGGTAGATTGTTGACTATCGCACTGCTGCTTCAAGTAGAGACACGCGTTTGTAAAAATCAAGGAGATAAATCTGAATCTGAAATCTGCTCCCATTGCTTATCACAAAAGGTTTTAGAAAGGCATATAATTGGCTCCTAAACGTAACAGTAGAAGATTGAAATACAAATAATAAATACCAATTACAATTATAGGATTAGATAATCAAATGTATCTCAATCTATTTTGCCACTGAACACGGGCATCATTTAAATATTGGTTCCTTTGCTGATGGCATATTTGGGAACAATAATGATTTTTACCCCTTCTCAGAGGAACAGTGCAGAAACTGATCTAAATCTAGACATATAATGAGTAACTACAGGTAAAGCTCTTTAAAGAAATGTTCGAGCTGACCAACTGAAAAAAGGCAGAGTCCTGCAGTCAAGAAACCACTTAGACGCTTGTAGCGAGGAAGTTAAGGAAAAATGTCTGGACAGGGAGGCCGTTATTTCGTGTTTATGGTGTTATAGAAGGATGGGTAATGACAACGTGCTGAGTTGCCAGATTGTTTTAAGGTGTGTTTAATCTTCATCTCTACAAGCTGAATGTGAGGTTTTACCAGTTAAGAAATGCTCCAAACCTGAACAACCAATTTCACTCCACACAGCACAACATTGATTTTGTTTCTCTTATTTGTGACTCACCGAGAATTTTCCACAAGCTGCAGGTACTGAATCATTTTGTGCATATCAGAGTTATTACTGAGCTCCAGATAGGAGCCATCCAACATGCAGTTCACGGTTGGTGCAGTGATACGGCTGTATTCTCAGAGCAGTCTCTGCCTCTCTGTCTTGTGGATATGAAAAACATCTCAGTACCTGTGACTTTTCTTCACCTGCCGGGTTCAGCCGCTTGACGGTTCATGGTAAATTTCGTATTATTTGGTTAAGCACTTCCAGAAATGTTGAATATGTCTCCTTTCATCCTCACTATACCCATGAGTGAATGTAACTCTTCTTGACCCTCAGTCACGTGCATCTAAAATGGACACGATAACATGGATTGCCAGTGCGATATCAGCAATCTGCAATAACACAGCAATTATCTGTACTGAGCTGAAAACTATTATTCATATCTAGTGCTGAACGTGTCCTGGTTAGATCATATCTGCATGTACTTTGAAACTCTAATCTCAGAAAGAACAACAATAAAGATAGCAGGGCTCCGCTAGTCATGCAATTACACTTATTACAGGACTGATAATCCTGAGCGCTCTGTCATAGGGTATTGGAGTTTAATGCAACAAATATATATTTAAGGCAAGTGCTTGAAAGACTGAGAGATGTTGATGGCCTGGTTCTTCATGAATTATTGAAACCCTAACTCACACTGGCTCCACACTGATTACATGTACTACTCTTGAATCCTGGTATATTATCACCTTGTATATGTTTATTTGTGTTATATTAGACATTCTTGAACTATATTTCTATTCTGCAAAGACACTTTGAAAAGCCCACATGAGCTGTACAATGAATGCCCGTCTCCACAAAGTGTTGAAATCAAACTCTTAAGAGCTGCTCCACAGTTTGATTTGATTTATTCAAATTGCGTTGTGCCTGACACAGAGATGAGAAACAAATAAGTCCTTCCATGTTTTATAGTTCATATAGAAATGTTTCTCAAAGGTTTGTGCCACATAAAGTCCTGAATCTGACCCAGGACCTTTGTGGCATGAGAGTCACCTTTTCTGTCCTCTCCACTCTGAACATTTTGAACGGATTAGGGGATAATGTCCCTGAGAAAATACATTTAAAGAAATCAAAAGGAAATATATTAATGTCTCGGTCAACTTTTAACTGACTGATGAAGGTAAAAATGTCAAAAGAAATCCTCTAACGAGAAAAGAACATTGTATTTAATTATTTGAGCTACCAGATACATATGAGGCTGAGTCTCTTTCCCCAGAGGTGCAACACTTGAAGCCGAGAGAGTGATGGAAGGATTGTGCTGATGTTATTACTTCTGGAAACTAGACGACAAACTATTGATTGTACTGTTTCTATACTTATTATAAAAGCTCTGCCACTGAAAGAATATCTTCCCCACTGTGATAATAGTTTGATACTTCTTTACAAGTGTGCATGTACCTCTTGTATTATTGCTGTTGTTACGTAATTCTTTTGCTTCATGATGTGCTTCCAAATAGCATGAAACAGATGCTCCTAATTATAGCAATAAAGATAAGCAGCAGTGAGGCACATTGAGGTTGTTCTGACATAAATTCTCATTGTTCAACTTCAGTAATAAATTGAAACGACACAGCAGCGAGTCTCTCTTTGATAGACACAAAGAAACAGTGGATTTCTTTTTTTTAAAGTCCACTTTTACCAATTTGGAGAAGATCTAAATATAATTTAGAACGAGTCAGTTTTGTAAAAGCTTGGTTAGTGCGAAAGAGCAGTTGTTCACAACGTTGTAGAGACATTTCACTCAAAATCACTAATGTCAACGTCATGGTGCCGTGGGATTAAAAGCAAGGGTCGACACCAAAGTCAGTGTGAACCATGAATGTCTGTCTCAAAAATACACACTGCTAGCACAGCAAAGAATAAACATAATTTTGTGAAATGGCAGAGAAGTTTTCTCTTGTTAATTATTTCATGAATGTCCGCATTAGGTCAGGGCCCACTGTCATGTGAAAGAAGTGGTTTACAAAATGATATTCATTAAAAATCATGAAATACACACAATCAGTTTGATTTCAAGAAAAAGTTAACTGATGAGTGAAGAAAAGAGCAGTTTTTTTGTTTGTAAGGGATGAGGCATTAATCTCACCAAATAAATCTGTTTACTGGCAGTGGCAGATTAAGTGGAAAAAAACTCCCTCACCTTCTGCCTTTGAAAGGAATAAAAAAAAGAAGCTCTAAATCCACCCTGCCCAACATCAACAAATGAATGTGAAACTACACAGGGAATCAAATCCTTATCATGTTGACATCAAAGGTCACCTCTGAGCAACTTTGAGTAGTTCATCTGTCAGGAAGTCTTCTTTTGTTGCCGATTGGCTCAGCTGTCTGCTAAAGACTTGATTGGACAGTGATAAACTGGGTTCGGAGAATACAGTTGTGTGATATGGCCTTTCAACTTTGTCCCTTTCAACAGACTCAGGCATTCCTCCAAGACATCGAAGCCACAGAGAGGAACATACTGCTCTGTGTTTTTATTCCTGCTGGTAGTTTCACTGTAATTTCATCAGCTGCTGCTTTAATGTTGGAATTATGACACTGAATACAGACACGGTAAGACACATTTGTTATCGGACCAAAGGATGCAACTATGCGCGTAAGAGATATATTCAGACTGAGTGTGCTTAAAAAACTGTTTTAACTTAAGTTAAATGTATATTAACTTGAGGAGTCTTTGTCCACGGAGGCAAGTGTGGGACGACCTCACTGAAGCAAGTCGGGGACACAGCTTTCTTTCTAAGAAACTGACAATCATCTCCATGTTAGATAGATAGATAATTTATTCATCCCCAGGGGGAAATTTGTTTGTGGCAGCAGCAAGCACATTATATAGTAAACATACAAATATTAAGTATGGGAAATACTCAATATATACACAATACAATAACATTCAATAAAATGTTAAACTCGATGCTCAGAGTAGTTCTTTGTTTCAGGTGAATAGTGGGATGGACTTCATTGACCTCTTTCTCAGGAACTCGGACGGAACCACCTGTTGCCACAGAAACCAACCATGTATTATCACAATTCATGAAGTGAGTGCGGCGGTAATTCTGCTCAGTTCGCTCCTGACCACTCGGGGAACAACATGATCACAACCACCAATCTCAACAGGAGAGTCGTGATCTGAGTGTGCTCTGCACTCTCAACAAGGGGCATGTGTTGTTACTGAGTACATTCAGTTTCATTATGTTTCCTCGTTTGGTTGCAACCGTGACAACAATGAGACAAAGAGTCACGGGCCGATGAGTTTAAGGAAATGAATGGCCAGTGTGTTCTTATCTGTGCTTGTGTGTGGGAGTATGATTATCTGATTAAGCCTAGAAGTCTATTCAGCGGTGGTGGTGTCGTGGGATGATGCTTACATACTCCCCTTGTCCATCTCAGACCCCGAGCCCCGAAAGAAGTGCTGCTGATGACTTCCTGGATGTTCTGCTGGGTGGGAGCGACTCCTCCTCTGCTCAAGCATCCCCCCTGTGGTCACCCGGCACCACTGACAGCGGCATCAATGATGACGCACCGGCGGATACCAGAGAGCGCCTTTACCCGCTCTCTTGCTCAGTTTTTCCACCCTTTGACACACCATTCCCTCGGCCTCCACTTCCAGAGAACCAGCTGCCACAGCATGAAAGAACAACTGACGTTTCCATTGATCTAGGTAGGACAAGATATGAACAGGAAAATTATAGAATTATAAACTTTATAGTGGTGAAAAACCTACTCTGATACTTGCAGCTACATAGTGAGCTTTGAAACAGTAGGTTGTTTCAATAGTGAGCACAAATGTCATGTCAAGATGCACAAAAACTAGAGGAACAATGTGAACCAGAGCACTGGACAGTCAGGCTGCACAATCCTTGGTGTGAGATTCATCCTTCTGATCTTCTGTTGCAGAATAACAAGAGCTGCTATCTGTGACTTTTGACAGTTCGGGGTTCTTTCAGAGAGCCAATCATTTGGTTTTCCCATTTCTGAGTATATATGAAGAGTAAAAGGTGCAATTCATCACCTGAGGAAATTGTCTTTTTAGTGCTCTTTTGAAATATGGTCCTCTTTCGCATTGCTGATTATTGACCTCCCACTGCTAAAACACTTTCTATATGAATTATGAATGACAAAAAAATATCGAACACAGAGAAAAGTGTGACATATATTTTGTAAAATGTTTTTTGTAAGTACAGTGGGTGCCGCAGTCTCAATATGGTGCGTTTTAGTTTGAATTGCATCCGAGGGTAATTTTGTGAAATTTACTGGTTCAATCTGCAGGCTGGGAGTCTGATGACCTCCAAGAGCCGTTTGGCATCGCACACTACCTCACCACGAACCAAACCTCCAGTCAGACTCTCACAGTGAAGGACCTGCTGCTTTCCAGTCCGGGACAGAAAGTAAGGAGAGAAGAGTGGAATATTGTGGAATGGCTCCAACCGAACCTCACTTGACTTCACTTGACTTTCTAGTCATTAAATACAAATAATTCAGTCTCCGGACTCTGAATGAATAAAAATGAACTAACGGTCCACTACTTCTTTGTAAAATATGAACAGAGACATTTTTGAGGTGACCTGTCCCCCTCTGAGAGCAAGCGAGCACTCTTTGCACCAAAATAAAGAGAATGTTATGAACCGGTCCACTTCATGCAGTGCCTTCTTTAAGTAAACTGCTCGGAGAGTCTCTTTAACTGGACTATTCTGTCCATCTGGTTTACAGGCGCAGCGAATCACCCAGCATTCCCTGCAGGAGCTTGTTCTTAATGAGGATGAAAAGAAGCTCCTGGTTAAAGAAGGGGTGAACTTACCCAACAAACTGCCCTTGTCCAAGGTACATGAGCACCCTTACATGCATGTAGGCCAGACGTCTTCACACACCACACACATTCACCGCCTCTTTATCTGGCACGCACGCACACACACACACACACACACACACACACACACACACACACACACGCACACACACACACACACACGCACGCACACACACACACACACACACACACACACACACACACACGCACGCACGCACGCACGCACACACACACACACACACACACACACACACACACACACACACACACACACACACACACATAAAAATCAAAATCTGTATCCCCAGTTACACAACGTCTGCCAGTTGTCCCCCCACAACCCAGTTTTCTCACTTACCCTTTCCCTCTTCATTCTCTCTTGTCCCTATCCTCACATGTGTTTCATTACCCTGACAAGTTTGAAGAGAGGGTTTTGAAGAAGATCCGGCGGAAAATCCGCAACAAGCACTCGGCTCAAGAAAGTCGGAAGAAGAAGAGAGAATACGTTGATAGTCTGGAGGGAAGGTAGGAGCCGGCAACCTCACTCAACACCACATAATCTCTGCATGCACTGGCCCTGAAACCGTTATCGGTGGTGATTTGTTGTGCTCTTAAGCACCTGTGTTGAATCTGTTCTGTCTGTCACGTAATGAGTTTTAACAAATTGCTGCAGGGATGGGAACATTTTAAAGAAAAATATCCACATGACTTAATCATTGTTAATGAAGCAGACTTCATGAAAGCCTTTTCTTTCAGTCGATCAAGTCTTTCCTTGAAAAAGTTTCTCAACACCACAGGAAATCCATAGCAACAGAAGTGGTTTGTTTGGAATAGAAGACATGAAACCGGGTGGCGGCAGCTGTCACCACTGAGCAAACAAAGAAAGAGCCCATGCTTACAGAAACTCAAACTTTTTCACAAGGAAAGAGCTTCACAGAGTTGTACCCAAAGTTAATTGATATCAGGGGAATTCAGCGGCAAAACATTACAGAAATAAGAGATATTTTTGATGTCGCCAAAAGTAAAACACAAGGATCCTGCAGATTTTTACTTTCACTATCCACTGATATGTTTAATAATTAAAACTTGAAAGAATTACGAGCTATATAAAGAGCCACTTTCTACAACCAAACTGCTGATTTTTCCAGAATAAACAATCACAAATGTATTATATCAGCCTATTCCAAGGGAAAATGAAAGTAATATGGGAGTATGATGAGTACAGTTGGCAGCTTCCAAAGGCTGTTCTCAGGTACATTGATAAATGACAACACAACTTAGTTTAGTTTGTTTGCATGCTTAGGACAGATTTTACAGCAACGACTTCAAAATAAACGTTGCAGCAGTGAGCTTTCCTTGTCTGATCTGAGGTCAAGAAAACAATCTGTGTTGCAGCTGGAAGGGGATTAAGCGGTAGATGAAGATGCTGTGGAGATGCATCATCTCACAATAGAGGAGCAGGAGGTTTTGCCAAGATGGAGCTCAGTTTACTGCGGCGCCTCGTTCTTCTCCTCCTCCTCCTCCTCCTCCTCTTCCTCCAGGCTGTGAAGAATGCCCAAATCCCCAAATGTCTTAATCCTGCCTGCCTCCCCCATGTTGGCTCTTCCTCCCCATCACACCTCCGCAAACAATGCAGAGTGGTAGAGCATGTAGTTTAATTTGTATGTTGAAAGAAAGAGCAATGCAGGAGTATCCCCACATGTATTTGTAGGACTGCTTTATCTGACTAATCCTGAGTTTCAGGTGATTGCGCCACTGAACTCTAAACCATCAGTGATTCACTTCAGAATAGCTGAATCATCTGAGACTTTGTCGAGCTGCCAGGACCCAAATTGAATTGGAAATCAGAGATGTAATGAGGAGAATAGATTGAGAGTTTCTGTGGCCAGCAAGTGGTAATCTATAAACCAAGAAACCATGTTGTTTTACACCTGAATCAATAACGATGCAATTTAATTATATCTGAAGTCTGACAACAGCTTGTGTGTTTCAAACGTCTGTCAAACTTAATGCAAAAGTATGCAGAGCCTGAAAGTCGCCAAACAAATGTTTATGCATTTAACCATTTAGAAACCTTATTCACCAAGTAGGAGATTTCAATATCTGATCGAGAGTGATATCAACATCGCATTCAACACAAGCTCTGTTGCCTCCGTGCAACAAAAGTTTCATGATGAGATTATCACTCCCAGTGAGCAGAGTCATCATTTCTTGGTAATCAAGCCAGCTGCTGGCGAAGCACATCAACATGGTGTCATTATCAGTTGTGGTTCAGCTCAGTCATTGGGCCATAATGGAGCGTGACTCACATAGGCTTAAATAAATGAGCCACAGCAGAAGGAGAGAGGGGAGTGGATTCACTGAATGACAGAATGGGGTGCAAGATAGCACCCAGCAGACGGATATTGGCAAAGAGAGAAACAAATGGAGACACAAAACAACATCATAACACAGTATTATATGATACCCTTATTTCCTAGTTTGATCTCTATTTCCCCTCTTTCTTCTGTCGCTTTCTGTAGGATGTCTGCATGTGGCGCTCACAACCTCAAGCTGCAGAGAAAGATCCAGCAGCTGGAGAAGACCAACAAGTGAGTCCTCAAATCAGCCAACAGGGGCTGCAACTCACAGTCGTTTTCATTATTGAGGGATCTTTCTTGTTACTTTCAAGTGGGTTTTTCAGAAAGTGATGGGAAAATGCCCATCACAATTTCACCAAAATTACATCTTCAGATAGCTTGTTTTGTCTGACCAACAGTACAGACCGAAATATATGCAGTCTACAGTGGTTTAGAAGAGAGAATATCATGTCATTCTTGTTTCAAACGAATATTCTGCCACCTGAAATAAAAAACTACCACTGGCAGATTTCATCAGCTGTAGCTTATTAATTCGGCTTGCATTAGCTTCTCCTCTTCATCCTGCCATCTCATTATGTTGCTTTCTTCCTGACGCTGGCAGAGTGCTGTGGCGAATTGAAACAAAACGGGAAAAGAGACCATTTACCTACACTCTTCTTTTAGTTGTTTTAGTTGCCAGTGAAAAATAATACCTGTGGGCCCTCATGTAAAAATGTTACAGTCTCTTTCTTCTTCCTCTTTGTATTTGCATCGCAGTGATCTGCTGGAGCAGCTAAGCCGGCTACAGGCTCTCCTCCCTAACAGCTCCAGCAAAACAACGCACAGAGGAACCTGCCTCCTGGTGAGAAATATAACACAACTGTACATTGATTTACACCATTGAGAATTTTCCCAAACTGCATAATCTGCAACAACTGAATAATATATAGTTATGGATATATAATAGACACTACAGTGCCCGAGCACATCATTAAACCACTGCCTGTGCTCCACTGTTGACTACTGCTGTGATTACATGTGAGGTTTTAGTTGTGTGCAAAATGGCTTGTAGGTTATGCCTAAGATTTCTATTTCTACTTTTCTGTCATTTCTCTTCGGCCTCTGTCTTCTGTCTTTGGCCTGTTTTTTTTTCCTGTTCTTTTTTCATGTCCAGGTTTTCCTCCTCTCCTTCTCCCTGCTCATTTCCTCAAATCTTCAGCCAGACCCCCTCAGCCAACCCAGCCAGGGAGAGTATACACAGACCAAAGGTGTGCAGATATAAACACACTTTCTCTTTTATAACACACACAAACATGCACTCACTCCTCTCCACCACGTCTCTGCCCCTCAGTGCCGTCCCGCAGCCTGCAGTCGATGGAGGAAGTGCGAGACATCGCTCCTATTCCTCTCTTCTCCATCTCCAGGGGCTTCGAGGCTCTGTGTCGGCTGATGGAGAAGCTCTGACCCTGGACATATTTCCCCATGGTAGACTTCCCATCCTCTCACCACCAGGATCTCCTTGTGACCCCCCAAAAGAAAGACGTAGCAAAGAAAAGCAGGCTTGCTTACAGGCGCAGCATTCAAATGAGCAATTTTGATCGCTTTTCAAAATATGTTTGTTACTGCAGAGACTGAGAGTGAAGTGTTATGGTGTGTTTGCCATCCACTACAAGCTGCTAGTTAAAATATTTAACAGAATTTCACTCACTCAGATGGAGGTCGGCGGGGAGGTCGTTCAAACATGTGTAATCGTTCATGTTGCTTTGGAAAACCGCCTCAGGGACCTGGTGGAGCATGTATTATATGTAAATGCTGCAAACGCTGTATTTTATTATTTACTTTTAAAGTATATGTTAAGAAAAAGATTTATCAAAAAAGATTTGCACTTTGTAACAGTTTAGTTTGCAATGCTGACAAAGCACATGTGAATTAAAATGTTTACTTGAGTGATTTTTGGAAACCCCTGAAGGGATTTGTTTCTCTCAGGAATACCATGTGTCTAGTCTGGAAGAGATTTGCATCACAAAAATAAAAAAAATAATGAGGCAATATGTGAAAAATTAAACATGATTTGGCCCCAAAAATTTAATTACAATATGAGCATAAGCTAATGGAAGGCTTATCGCTTACCATTTCAATGAAAACAAGTTATAATGAGCCTCATTTTCATGAAAGCTGTCAATGTGGAAGAGTGACCTTCAGGTTGTAAAAATATTGGATATTATATCTACATTTTTGAGCAAAAGTCTTTGTTATTTTATTTGTGGAAAGATAATTATCGGCTGGTCATGTAATTATATTAAGTGCCTTTTTCTAGTGAGGCCATAGAAAATTGTTGCAACACAGGCTGTCATTTAATGCATTTTAAGGACAGTGACTGAAACTGCCTTCTGTTACATGGAGTCCATCCATTAAAACAACACTTCATCGGTTAATAATTGTCTCTGGTCTGCTGCTGGTGCTGCACATAATGTTTTCTGCCCCACATTCTTTCCAGAACATCCATTGTTTTCTTCCTCATCTCCGTTTTTTAACGTAATGCATCATAATTCAGTGTATCTGTTTTGCAGAATACTCTTCGCAGCTGTTAGTCTGGGACAACATTTGCATCTCAAAAAACATTTCATCAGATTGATACCTTCCCAGTGAAAGAACGAGAGCAACATCAAGGTCACATCTAGATTTATGAAACACTGATATTCAAGCATCCTTTGCTCACTGAAATAACATGAACCCAGTTGAGGCCAGTCCCATAAGATGGTCTTTATACACAGCATGTGATGAAATGTCACTGGAATGCAGTTTGAAGACAACATTCAAACATTTAGGACAATACGTGATCATGTCCTTCATAACATTTTGGGAAATTTGGAGGATTTACAGTACATTTTGCAAGTGCTACCATTTAGTATGGACACATTCATATGTTGATCTGATGGTGGTTTAGCTTGGGTTGGATGAAATGTTAAGGGGATCACCAAAGTGATTACATCATAAAGGGAACATTTCATGATAACCATGCCTAATAATGCCAAACTGCTGGTGGCAGAGGAAATGTCAGGTGATCACCGGAGTCAGTTGGCTTTATCCTCTGAGAACAATGAATGTATGTCTCTACACAATTTCAAGACAAACAATTCAATAGTTGTTGAGATATTTGAGTCTGAACCAAAGTGGTTATGGAGCTCACAGTGAAGTGTAATACAATCAAGCACAAAAGCTTTGAGAGCTGTATGCCACTCATTTATAATCTGATATACATAATCACATTTTCATATAGGCTCTTTCCTCTAATGAATACAACATGGCATTCTGTATTTTCACATTTTCAGAAATGTTCACTTTCACAAAAATGTTCTTACTTTACCCTTGACAAAAAAAGAGGCAGTTAAAACATACAAGTGTGACAATGAAATAACTTCTTCCAGTGTCTTGGAAAGCTTCAACAGAATGCAAATTAGCAGCTTCACATAGATCCTTAGGGAACTGTCAACCCATTAGTGATGTTTTTTAAGCGGTTCCTGACAGCATATGGAGCCAAACACAAAGGGAAGGGATGAGAGTGGATTGTAAACTGTCTTGACTGGACTTTAAATCAGCTTTTGATAAATTACAGACTGTCTGAGCAAATCCAGTCGAAACAGTTTAAGCTGCTTTAGAAAATTACCTTTTCTAGCCTCAATTTCTCTCTAATGCGCACACACACGACCAAATTGGTGCGCTGTGTGAATACTGACAATGGCCTAAAGAAATGCAAATCAGAAACACAGACATCTATCTGGCTATCGCCGGCTCCCTCACAAAGACTGAAAGTTGTTTTAATCTAAATGATTATTCCTCTGATGTGCATTGTTTCAGATGTTCGTTAACAATATCTTGAAGGCTGAGGAAGCTTTTCTGAAAATACTATCCAGTGTAATTTAACTTCACATCATATGCTGAAATATTAAAGGTGATTTTTGGACATAACATCAGAGAGGGGGATTCACTGATAAATCAAAAAGGGGACATTTTACAAACAACCAATAGCAAGCTTAACGCATATACATATACTCAGAATTTCAAGAAAGCAGAAAAAATGTGTATTTCAAGCTGTGTTTCTGAGCTAGAAAATCTATCCAATCATCTAAGAGCCAAGCCAAATTCAGAAAACAGACTTTTTATCAGACTGCTACATTATCTTTCCCACCATGCAACACAAGCCTTTCCCTGGTTGTTTATCCGTGAATCACCAGGAGAACAAACACCTTATTAGAAGCCAATCATCAAATAGAACAAACAAGTGGCTTCATCTGACTTTAAAGCCAGAATGGTTTAGAGTGGAGCTTCATTCCTCAATCTACCATGATAATCACATAGCACTCGAGCTCAGGCGCTGCGCCATCGAGCGGTGGAGCAGCGCCTCAGCCACTATAAAAGTCTCAGGATGCTGTCGGAGAGTCTGACAGAAGAAGCGACTGCATCACGGCAGAATTCAGTCTGACCCTGAACGCTCCGAAACGCATTCATGTGTGAACTGGATTTCCGCTTGTAAAAATGCAAGTTTAGGGAATCTCTCGGATAAATCCTGCAACTCTGGGTCTTTGAACACGACTAAATACAGGACGAAGACGATGGGGATTTATCCATCCACAACTGCGCACCAACACTTTGGAAGTTAGCTGCAAAGAGGATGGGAAACCTGCCGTAACTTGTTACTTTGAAAGAAGAAAGAAAAGAAAAAAAGAGTAATTTTCCTCTATGATGCAGGGCAACGGCAGCGCCTCCGGACCCCTGGCCGCCCTGAGCCTGTGCGGAGGAGAGGAGGATGAGCGCGAGCTCTCCAAACTTATCAGCCCCACAGGAGCAGCCTCTCATCTCGCAGCTTTGAACCTTTCACTGAACTGCTGGCTCCACATCCTCTCCAAGGAGTCCTCGCTGGACCTGCACGCAGACACCGCAAACCTGGCAGTAGGTTGAGCTCAGGATTCACCTTCCTTACACATTTGAGATGAATTAAACGAATACATGTTTGTCCATGATAATGTATGCATGACGTCCCTAAACATATGAAAGAGGTTGCTTTGATGATGCATGTTGTGTTTTTACTTTTAATTTCCTTGCATGCACTTTTTTGACCTTTTAGGTCCAAGATGACAAAATCACATGTACTGGATGTGTCTGACAGGTCCGAGTTGTCATTGCCCTGGTCTACCTGGCGGTGTGTGTTCTGGGGCTTGTGGGTAACCTCCTGGCGCTGTTCCTGCTCCACTCCCGCCACCAGGGCCACCGCCACTCTTCCATCGACTGCTTCGTGATGAGCCTGGCGCTGACAGACCTTCAGTTTGTCCTCACCTTACCCTTCTGGGCCGTGGACACGGTACTGGACTTCCGCTGGCCCTTTGGTCGTGTCATGTGCAAGATCGTGAGCTCAATCACCACCCTGAACATGTACGCCAGCGTCTTCTTCCTCACCGCCATGAGCGTGACCCGCTACCACTCCCTGGTCACCTCTCTGAAGATGGGCAGCCCTCGGACTGCCACTGCTTGTGCCAAATGGGTCAGTTTAACCATTTGGTTGGTGTCACTGGTGGCTACACTGCCTCATGCTTTCTACTCCACCACAGTCCAGGTTTGTTGAATTCAAACTGAACTGCAGTGATTTCGATGTGCTTACATTCTTTCTGTTTGAAACCTCTCATGCAGTTGTTGTTGTGTTTACAGCTGTCTGAAGACGACGTGCTTTGCTTAGTGCGGTTCTCTGACTTCGACTCAGGCCACTGGGATCCTCAATTCCTGCTTGGACTCTATCAAACACAGAAAGTCCTCCTGGGATTTGTAGTTCCCTTGATTGTCATCTCTGTGTGCTACCTCCTCCTCCTGAGATTCATCCTGAGCCGGCGCATTGTGGGCAGCACAGTCAGCGAGAGTGTCACAGAGAGGTCAGAATGTGAGAGAGGACGCCACCGCCGCCGCTCCAAAGTCACCCGCTCTGTAACCATCGTAGTTATGTCCTTCTTCATCTGTTGGCTGCCCAACCAGGCTCTCACCCTGTGGGGGGTGCTAATCAAGTTTGACCTGGTGCCCTTCAGTAAAGCCTTCTACAACACCCAAGAGTACGCCTTCCCCCTGACTGTGTGCTTGGCTCACGCAAACAGCTGTCTGAACCCGGTGCTCTACTGCCTGATCCGAAAAGAGTACAGAGCTGGACTGAAGGAGCTCCTGCTGAGAGTGTCTCACTCCATCCAAAGTGTTCTCACTCTGGCTGTGAGAGGGAGGAGAGTGGAGGAGGCCCCATCCAGCCTGGTTATGACAGAAAAAGACATCAATATATGATTCACTAAAAGGACAAATTTGACATTATGGTGAATGCAATTATTCCCTTTGAAGAGTATTCCCACCCTCCATGCTTACAGGTTGTCATCTTAGCTTCGCACAAAGATGGGACATAGGCGGGAACAGCTATCCTGGCTCTTTCCAAAGCTACCGGGAACGTGACCAATCATGTGCAAAACCATTATCTTTCAGGACCTAGGAGCAACGAAATTCAAACAGCTCATTTTACAGCAGTTACACAAACATGACGGAGAACTACGAAGGCCCTTGTGTAATGTGAAAATGCGAAATGTGCTTAGTCTGTTCTGGGCTTCTGTAGAAACATAGCGGTGCAACACAGCGGACTGCTGGAAGGGGAACCACTCTCTAAATATGAAGGACTCGTTCTAAGGTAACGAAAACCCAAACGGTTCTTATTTTCAGATGATTACACTGATGAAAACAGTTATACATATTATATTCCTGCGAATAGATCCCCCTAAATGCTACACACTGTTGCTTTGATAAGTGATGTTCAGAGGCGTTGGTAGGTGGATGTATTTACTTCTGGACAGAGCCGAGCTGTTTCCGCTTCCAGTCTTTGTGTGAAGCTCAAGAAAAAGCATTTCCCAAATTGTCAATTTTTTTCTTCTATACTAAAGAAAATGTTCCTTTAGATGTAAACTTTATGTGCCATATTTGATTTGGTGCCATTTTCTAATCATGTTCCTGTATTTCCTATCCTGTTTAATTTATTTCAGCCCTCAAACTGGACACAAACACACACTTTAGTATGCTGATCTTTTGCAGACAAACCTGAAGAGTTTATGTTTGAGCTTCACTTTTTGTGAAACATGCCAACATGAAAGTAATATCTGGTGACAAGTACATTCCTGTCAGTCCTCAAACCTGACTGAGCCGGCTCTTAGTTACACTGTGGGCAGGTTTCTTGAATAGTAAAAAGTAATTTGTTTAGTTTTCATCACAAACACTGACACAGGCAATCATGAGGGCTATACAATTGTTACATTTTCATACATGTTATTCATACATTTCCACAAGGATTGATGTGCTTCATATTTATTTGTGTTATTGTTACCTCGATCAGGACCCTGCAGCAGAATCCAGCATGAAACTGCCGTCTCTTGTCATGTCTCTCGGTGTCTGCCTTGCTGTACCGCTGGGAATTGTTTTGTGGCTACACGTATGTAAAGTGAGATTGAATAAAACGAGAGGACAAAAGAGTTCAGTGACGTCTCTGGAAAGTTAATCTTATCTGCAGTCGCAATAGCCACAACACCAGGAAGATGAACAAAAATGAGTCAACCGCATTTTTGCCCTTTTGCAACCTTTAAAGTCTGAACATGGATAACCATCATCAGCTGATACCGCACACATTCTCCACCATAGTCCCCTCATTGTGTGCCATTTTGGTAGTAATTACTCCTCCAATCAGACACACACATTTATATGCAGGTCTCTGTATGGCAGTCTGTGAGGCTAATAAAAAAGGCCAGTGAGGAAATCAGCATCTTCAAGCTGTGAATGAAAAACATTCGAACGTGTGATTTCAGAACAAGCATTTGTCCAAAAAGTGTGAGCCAATTCTCTTGTTTTCCGATTTCTGCCCAACACTTTGCTGTTCGCTGTGTTATCAAAAGAAAATCTTCTGGTATTGTTGCCTCTGATTTAATGTTTGTTCCCTTGGACTCGACAGTCTTCCATCTCAGAGCAGTTCACAGAAAACAAGCGCCATCTGACGAATCACAATCTTGTGATTGCCCAGCTAATTATCTCCAAGCACAGGAAGTCATTTCACAGAATCACACTGACTGAAGCCAGTTGTCATATGTATGGCCGGTAAGGATTGATGGTTTCAAGCAATTACAAGCTCAAGAAGTTTATTTTCCAGGAGTTGAATGATTAAATACGTCTAAAAATGGGTCAAAGTCAGTCACACTCAGAGTTGAAGGTCAAGTATTCAGTATATAAGACATGATACGTCTTTAAAACTCAGCAAGTAAAGCTGTTTGAAAAACAGCACAACTGCTATGTCTATTCATAAATTAACAGCAGATAAGCTTTTTTTATATGCAGGTACAGCGTTTCCCCTAGGTTTACAGCTTCAGGGAGGGGCGCGACGATGACACCGACAAAAACACTTTAAGTATTGGTTCTCAAACTTTTTCTGTAAATAACTTAATTTTGTGACTCCATCTGTGCTTTTATAAATAAAGAAAATTGCAATCACTTTCAAGTAAATTAGATTGCTCCATCAGACAATTTTATATTTTTAAATTGCAATCACATAGAACAATGGAAATAAAGTTATATCTGTGCAAAAAATAACTAATATTTAGTTACTACTAAATAGCTCATTGTGGAAAACAAACAGCTATTTTTTTTTGCCAAACAAAACAGAATGAGTGCAGGTATGTGAGCATCAGGTTGCATCAGTATTAGTGGAGCAGTGAGCATCTACACGACTTTTATAAACAGGGTTGTAGATTTGATACAATTCATGCTCAACATTTATCTGAGATCTGTTTTCTGTTTTGAGACGCGCAGCAGCAGAAAGGACCTCACGGAGACTTCTGGCAAAGAGCCAAAAGTCGGCGAGTGGCACATGCGCAAGGGTAACCTATTAACGGCGTAACGTAAACATTTACCCGAAAGTAAAGGCATTTCTCCATGTATTTATTAATGACTTAGTTGTATGTCTGTGTACTTTGTACTTTTGTAATATGTGAAGCCAGCAGCTCATTGTTGGGTAGAAGACACGAGCACTTTGGCTCGTTTCACCTGGGCCCTATTTCTCGTACCTGGCTGACTGAGTTAGCGGGCTAATTGTCAGGATAAGATGACGTAGGTCAGGCTTTCTCGGTTTCTCGAAGCAAGCTTAGATTAATCACCATAGCAACACAGCCAAAAATGTAAACCTGCTCCCGGGCAGGCTTACTGAAATTAGGCTCGTTCGTTAGAGCTGCGCCTCGCCTGGAATCCAGACGAGAGCAGCGGCCGCAGCAGGAGGCGTTGACAATAAACTGCGATCAAGTCGGACAGTTTTCAGCTGCCTTCAAAGTAAACAGAGGAAGTCACAGAAAAAAGTACTTCCTGTTAGTTCCGAACTTTTGTCTACTTGTAGTTTACAGATCACGTTTGGATTTATTCACATGTGTTTGTAAATATATATTTATGTAGAAATGTGTGTGTAGCTGCATCCTTTGGTCTTGTTTTGTCTGCCTGTGAAATACATTACTAGTAGTTTTGATGTGTGTTGTATAATTACGATTTTGTATTAACAACCACACAAGAAATGTTTTTAGATCAAACATGAGACTAATAGCCAATAATCCAGCGTTAAGTATTACAACTACACATAAAATAAGGATTTTCTCCAACACGTGGTATTTGCTGTCAGATCTAGGAGCCAATCAGCTCTCTGATGTGCACTGGGCCACGCAGTCGTTGGAAAGCAACTGCGGCGGCTGACTCTGAAATCGACGGCGACTTGATCTCGTGAGAGTATCGTTGATCACGTGTGCATGACGTCAGAGCAAGTCGGGAGCAAGTCGGACACAAATCTAACCGGCATGTATTGCGCGCCGATCGCCGCCGATCGATTCTGCGCAGAACTGGCTCATCTCAAACGAGCCTATAGACTATCACCCGCTGCATGCCGCGCTGTTCTTAAGTTTATTTAGCTCTTAAGAAACTTATGGATGTGTTGAAAGCACTCATAATTATAGGGCAGTGTTATTAGTACACCATACATATCATTATTGTAGAACATGATTAAGGTACAGAGAATCACACACAATTTATTTTCACTGCTTCAATTGATTGAATTTCTGATTATGAATAATACATACATACTGATCCGCCCATACACATATTCAAACTCCTGGTTATATGGTAATCTACACATACATGTATATACATATAGTACATGATTCATACGCGCATACAGTGCATATATCCTCATAAGTATATATTTATTCGTAAATATAATCTGATTGATTTGGGTGATGAAACACTTCAAATTAGCCGATACATTTTCTCAACACTGACGCATTTAACTAGTCTGATATATTTGCGACGCTTATGTCTCGCAGCGGGGGCGATGTTAAAGTTGTGTTCACGGCAACAATGTTGCAAAAACTTTGGAATATTCGCAACACGTTTGCTGTGAATGACTACGGTATTGACTTCCTCATATGCCTTCATGATCATCTCCTGCTTCTCATTAGAGAAATAAAAAGAGGTTCATCTGAGTTTATTTGCCATTGTACTGTTAGAACATCGTGGTGTCAGTGCTCCATTATTATCCCTTCTGAAGAGGAGCGGGCGCGCGCATTTATCCAGATGACTGACGTCTGGCTAGAATTAACGAGAGCGTTTGAGCGCGAATCAGCCGTGAAGAAACCCAGATAGCCTGATGTCAATCATCTCGCTAATTTAAAATGGAGATTAGGACATTTGCTTGACTTTGTTTAGCCAGGTACGAGAAATAGGGCCCAGACCACACATCATTTTGAAAAAGCGAGAAGCAGGCCAGTAAGTAGAGAGTTCACTAACTGTGCACGAGGTCCGGCGGGTGGTTTGCAGTTAAAAGCTTTTTCACCACATGCAAGTCCGCTTCTCTAGATGTGTGATGTTAAGTTAAAACCCATAACTAACGCTTCTTTCTCCTTGGTTTTATTTGGCTGCATTTG
Organism: Taurulus bubalis; assembly: GCF_910589615.1. Lineage (NCBI taxonomy): Eukaryota > Metazoa > Chordata > Actinopteri > Perciformes > Cottidae > Taurulus > Taurulus bubalis. The sequence continues at coordinate 31,779,289 of NC_136589.1, read as the reverse complement.
CTGCTTTGTTATGTTATATCTTTCCTGAGACCAGATAATTGATATTAACATTCATTTTCAGACAAAAACATTTTACGCTGCACTGTAATGCAAAGGAAAAACATTCCTCTCAAGGGATTAGTCTCCATCAATACTGGGGTGATGAATCTGAAATATGAATCTGAATGCAGCCAATTATAATTGTGCTTGAGCTGTATTATATGCTGAATTAGGAGCCTCTGAATTAGACTGTAAAAAGCCATCTTCATGTTGTTCCACACATTCCTGTAATGAGAAGGACTCCACACTCTGGATCCTGATTGACTGAACGATATCTCTGGAGCCATTATGGACCTCCTACTACTGGCACCCTTGATGCTACTACTTGTTTAGCTTAGCGTAGTTTATATTTATTCTAAAAGACCATAATAATGAAATAAAATTATTAAAATAACATTTAAATAGTGCATGATTCATGTGGCATTAAAGAAAAGACATGAACCCATGACTTTGCACAAAGATGTCAGCACTAAAAGGTGTACTCGAGTATGCTTCGATTCTGTTCTCATCGAAGAACAAATCTCAAATAAGAAAACATTGGTAATGTCAGAATCCTGAAAATTGCGTATGTGGGTTTTAAGAAGTCATTTCTTCTCAAGAGGATTGGTGAATGTTCTCACCGTCTGAAAAATGTCTCTGTGACTCTCAGAGGAACTGTTTAACGAAGCGTGAAGCCGCCTCCCTGCTGCATCACAGCAGGGTTCATGCTAAATGGTTAATGCGCTGTGCTGCTTTCCTCCAGACGCAGCACTTTGAATTACAACTGGGGAGTTTGAGACTGACAAAAATATTTTTGATGCAGTCTTCTACTCTCTTCGTGCCAACCCCAGGCATGCCGTCACAGACTCCTGATGTCCATTCTGCCATTTGACACAGACCTGTGAAGAACTGTAACAACTGGAGCAGCTAAAGGAAGAATCTGTCTGGTGATGTATAAAGTTTTCGATTTCTAATGAGATAGTCTGTGAACACAAACACTTCAGAGACTGTTTCATGCAGCTGTTCCGTGCTGTGCCTCCTCACAAGTTTGTCTCTGAATGTTACCCAGCGCCTTAGAGTGTATGGCTCTGAACTACTCAGTCGTCTGAATGCTGCCGGGAAGAGACGGTATGCTTTATTATCCGTTTCCTGTTGTTTGAACTGATCGGGTAAAGGAAGTTTGAGAGACGTACATCTCCTGTGGAATCCTTGTTCAACCACATCCCAATATGCGACTGTGAAGGCCATGAACTCTTCATCGTGTTGGTGGAACCAGCTTGAGATGTGTGCTTTGCGTCATGGGGAGTTATCCTGTTGAAGTATCCATTCGGAGATGAGACTGTGGCCTTACAGTGTTATACATCAGTTACAATACTCAGGTAGGCTGTGGTAATTGAACCATGCTCACTTGGTATTAGTCTTAAGGGGCCTAATGTGTGCTAAGAACACGATTGCATCACCATCAGTCTCGAGCCTTGATGCAAGGCAGAATGGATCCATGGCTCTATCCTTTTCATGTTGCAGCAGGTGTGTTTTGAATCTCCCACTGACGAGTTTTGGTGAGCCTGTGCCCACTTTAGCCTCAATTTTCAGTCAGTCAATCAGAATCCAGAGTGTGGAGTCCTGCTCTTTGCTGGACAAGAAAGGAACCTGCTGGTCTCCTGCTGCTGTACCGTCCACTCAAAGGTTTGACGTGCTGAGCATCCAGATATGTTCCTGTGAATAGCACTGTTGTTACTGTCGCCTCGGTCTGCTTATTCTTCGAAGGCTTTCTGTTTTGATAGAAAACCTACGTTACAAAGAAGGGGCATGGAGTTTGAAAGACATGTTTTTTATAAATCTGGAGAATAAAATACCTCACAAATAAAGGTACTTCATCAAAATCATATACGATGACGTGTCGTTTCATTCTGAAATGTCAGCTTGGCTCAGTTCAAAATGTTGTCTTAAAACAACACTCATGTCCTAATTAGCAGCTGAATTCTGGCGTTACAAGCCAACAACTTTTGTGAGGTCACAGTGAACTTTGAACAACAAAATCTAATTAGGCCATCCTTGAGTAAAAGTGGACATATGTGCTAAATTTGAAGAAATTCCCTCATGGTGTTCATGAGAATGAACTGGACGGACTCGAAAAGCCTCTGTGGTGGTCACGGAGGCAAAAAAAGAGGGCGAGTAGATAGAAAAGGCAGAGGAAGAACAGTCAGCTCATCAGCACAGTGAGAGCTGTAATGAGGACTGTGGAATGACTCATTCAGGCTCTATGCAAGCATTTGAGTTGCAGCTGTTGTGTTTGATCTTGTTGACAAATGTAAAAGAGAGAAAGTGCCTTAATGGCATGACGCACATTCAGCAACATGCTTCCTGCAGTAATTATCCACACACACACACACACACTCCATTGTTTTGTTTTTTGGTACTTGGTCCTCCTTCCATTGGCTCTTAGAAGAAAGTATTTGATGATCCTGTCGTCACAAAGCAGCGAGGCATAATGCAGTTTTATAACGACCAAAGCGTAAAAACGTGTACCTTTGGAGATGTTAATGAGGTTTCATGACAAACAAAGACTCCTACCATTATCTCAAGTAAACAAACGCATGCAGTCTCAATTTCCTTTGAACCGTGTTTTACTTTTGCAACTAGGTCACTGCGGTTAACAGTAACCGACATACAGCGCACAGGAGATTCTACCAGGAACCTTTTGTGTTTATTGCCAAAAGTCATTTATACATATAATAAAAAAAAAAAACAGTCAAGTGACCTTTTCCCTCAGAGTACAATGTATTTCTTTTCCTGAGATAAAAACATTTTCCGAGAAACGCAGTGTAATTATGGTCCATTTATAGCCATGCAGCAGCAGGCGCTCCATTTATGTACAAAATCATATGGAATTATACATCTTACCAGAGGAAGTGAATTTATTGGTACAATGAGAGAAGCACAGCCGTACGAGACTGTCAATCGGACGTAGAGCTGCTCACTCGATAGCTCTTCTCGCAAAATGTCGAACCGCAGCGTCTTTAAAGACTGGATCTGTAGGGATAAGATCTGGAGCGTGTGGTTATAAATAAAGCTGCAACAACCTTACACACCTTATTAGAAGCTTTATTTATAACTCTGTGCCATCTTGTCTGTTAGAGACTTGTTCTCAAAGTAAACTAAAGCCCCAAGTTGGGTCACGTATTGGTAAATGTACATTTAAGGCATGTTGTTTGACCAGAAATGAAAAAGGAAAAACACCTCAAACAACCAACTAATGAGGAGTCATCCTTTTACCCTGGACTCAATCCCAGAGCTAATGTTGCTTCATCAGGTGGTCAACTTTCCCCTTCAACTGAGGAGTCAGTTTCATATTGCTGTGTATCGTCGCTGTCAAGGGGATGTAAAAGAAATATGGGACTAATAAAACCACTGTGGTAAGAAGAGTCTTTGCTCCAGAGGGTGTGAAGAAGATGAGAAGAACCTTTGTACTCGGAAACCGATCAAACCGAGCCCCTTTTGTTGTAAAGTCTATTTCTGGACAGGTTTGTGTTGTGAAGTTGACACTACTTCTCTTCTTTTAAGTCGACTGGAGAGTCCGCTCTCTCCCTCTTCACCGAGAGAGTCTCCTCTTTAACACTCCCATCGTCTATTAGTGCCGTTGTGTCTCTTTTTCTCTCCTTCTTAACCGGCTCCCTTTTCACCTTTTTCTTTGCTGTAACTGCGCGTGGTGGTTTGTCATCGGTGGTGGACTCCGAGGTGGCTTTGGAGCTCTCGCAGACAGTCGGGCCATCCCACTTTGGTATGTCCACGCCCAGCAGCTCCATTAGCTGTTTCATGACCTCGTCCACGTAACTATGGATACGCAGGTGCGCATGCTTGTCCTATGAAACAGAAAATTACGACTGTGAAACGGTAAACCCGGAGATGCTGGGCAGGGCACATGAGCAGAATATAAACACAATGATGCCTTTGATTTGTTCACAGTATTTCCAGTGCCATCTCATGTTTCCACACATGTCAGGTGGTGCATTAATGAGACTGACGTGTTTCGTGGCCTGCAGGTTGACGATGGCCAGTTTCCCTCCTTTGCGCTTGGTGAGAAGCGGAAGGTCTCCACTGGGTTTGATCTGCAGGGAGGTGCCAAGCGTCAGGGCCAGGTCGGCTCGTCTGGGTGCAGACAGGAGAAAAATATGTCTTTAAATTGAGTTTCCAATGCTGGTAGACATTTTTGGGATTGAGAAAAACATTAAAGTAGGGATTCACAATTCATTGAAATAGCAATCTGGCCTATATTGCTATATCCTAATTAAATAGTGTGGTGCTACAGAGATACCCAGGCATCTTTGTTTGGTAAAGACCCCCACAAAAAGAACACTAGAATCATTTAAACATGTTTTTCAAAGAAAATTTAAATAAAGATGTAATAATTACCAGTCCCTCTAGTATAGCAAATCACATTGCAATTGCCATGTCAGTAAAAATAATCACAACTTTTTTTCAAAATTGTTTTTAAAAAAAAGGGACATATCATCAAAAAACTCCCTTCATCAGTGCTTGGGCTCATACATTTGGGAATCTGGAGCGCCCACCAACCCACAAACTGTGAAATAAGACAACCCAGTGAGTTTTTCTTTGGCTGCCTGGATCAGAAAACATGAGTCAACAAAGCAATTCAGATTCGGCTCCCCTTTCTATGTCACATGCAGCTCATCAGAATATACTGCCCCCCATCTTAGTATTTCCAACCACAGCTCAAGAACTCTCTTTGCAAAAGGTGCACCATTTTCTTCTCACAAGTCAATCAGAGGAAATTTGATTCATTTCAGAGGACGGGAGCTTATAAAGACTGAAGGGTCCGTCAGTATGAGAAAAATAATGCATGTTTTTCTGTATGGATCCTTGAAATACCTTGAGAACAGCCATACGTGTTGTAAAACGATTTAAAAGATTGCTGAGTTTAGAGAAATGGGTGCTTAGTAATGGTGATACATGAGAGGCACAAGCTGTTATCTGCCGTTTCAGTAACACATTCCCGTCATAATGAATGAAAGAGCCCAAACACGGCAGCTCTCCAAGATTAGACTCCTATTCAGTAATGAAACATAGTGAAAGAGAAGCTACCTGGATACAACTCCAGCTCTACGAGTACACAACACATTGCACATCGGTTAGAGCTCCAAATCTCATCTTTGTAGTTTAAATGGTAATTATGCGTCTATTACCCATAATAGACGCATCAATCTGAAGCACAAACATTCAATTTATCTTGCCGTTTTGTAGACGCACAAAAGATTACATGGAACCATTGACAGAGAGAAATGGTAACATTAAAGCAGACTGTGAAGCATTTTTATATCAGGACACCAACAGAAAAGCCACACAGATAGATTTCCCATTTCTCAGTTCACAGGACATATTTGAACACACGTAGATACACACGTGGAAAGCAGGGTCGATACAAGTATGTATGGTGTGTAACTGGATTAATACAAATACTGAATCAAAACCAAAAACAGACAATAGTACAATAATAATAGTATAATAAGTAATAAGGAAACAATGGAGCACACCTGCTGGCATCCTCTGCTTTGTTCAGGTCTGTGTCGGGAAGAGCATCCTCCCAGTCCAGTATCGTGCTCATCAGCTTTCCCCTGTTTTGGTAAAAGATTACTCTAACATACTAATAAAGGGATTATTTCATTATTGGATATTTAAAAATGCAGTGAAAGCATGCGTTACCTGCAGGCTCTCAGTCCCCTGGATCGGAGGACATCGCAGTGACGTCCTGTCGGTTTCAGTCCCATCACACCGATCACTTTTTCTCTGACATACTGCCTAGAAAACCAAGTCTCCTACAGGTTACTTCTCCGCCTGACCAGATCAGCTTCATAAGCACCAAATCAGCTTCTAAGCCCCCCGCGCCTATTCTCGGACAAACAGAATGGCCTCAAAACGGATTTCAGTGAAAGATGGGAATTATCACAGTTTCAAGATCCAAATGTGTGCGTGTGCGCATGTGTGTGTCTCACATACCTGCCACACTTCTCACACTCCTCCACAAACATGTTTCCATGGAGCTCTGATAACACATCCCTAGAAGAATAAAAAGATCAGGTTCACTTTAATGTTTTTCTCCAAAATGAATATCTCTTCAACAGAACTTTTCTGCAGTCCCTCTTTGATTAATATTCTGGAGGCCTTGTATTTATTTCTGCATTCCACTCGGCATCTTCGATTGATTTTTGGCAACCAGTTCCCTTTACCAGTTTGTCCGTTGCCTCAATGATTTCCTCAGAGAACTACCATTTCACTCACTAGCCTCATATATAAAAAATAAATAAAACTGATTGTAGTGGAAGAAATGGCTTTCAAGGAGAACAAGTCTTCTGATACGCGGCAAGGTTGGGTTTACGTGCTGAATGAAAAATTAGATTATTGGCCTTTGGTTAGTCCAATATGTTTGGATAGTCCAGAGACGGACCAAACATGTTCCACTGCACTTGAGCATATTTTTGAATTTACTAGAGCTGTATTTCAAAGAGCTCCTCATTTCGGGCTTCATGTTTCACAACAATCTATGAAACAAACTGGCGTGAAACAATATGGTTATCTCACACAACTTATATTTTATCATATTTTTGTGAATAATTAGAAATGAATAAAGATCAAACTATAATGTGGTTGTTTCCTCCACATTAAGGAATTCACTGCATTTTGCAAGTTAACTTTCCTCTAAATATATACCTCACGTCCACTTCTCACTTATTCCTTCCCTCTCCTCTCACTCTACTTCAACGTCAAAATATTCTGCACAGCACAGCGATGCAATCTAAAATGTAACATATATTTACATATGGAGAACCTTTTCCTCATATATATGGATCTTTTTGTGAAAACAAGGACATTTACTGCAGTCAGTAAAAGAACAGAAACTGTGTCGAGATAGATGCCTCGCTTTCTATTGCAAACCAAGTCTACCTACGGGTACAAATAAAGTAACCTAAGTCATACAGTGTTTGATAGGATGACACATCTTTAAAGGGGCACTAATAAGTAATTGAATGGGAAAGAGGTGACTCGTAGTGACAAACCCAGAGTGATTTACCCCCTAAACTCAATGCTGCTCTCTTCCAGCCCATTGTTTTGATTTTATGCTACGCAATTTCAATGTTTTGGTTCACTCTCACTGCTCTCATTCACCTTGTTTACAGCAGCAGCAGGCAGCTGTTTTTAAGTTCTTATAAACCAACCAGCACCAAACGGCACAAAGTTAGCATAGCTGGTGAGTCCAAAGGTCTACATTTATTTAGAAAAGACAGAGGTAATCATTTCTACAGTTCACAATGTGTTCTTAGCTATGAAATATTCTGCTTCAATCCATATTTGTTGGCATTCAGCCTTTCAAACACATTTTCACTGCAATTAAGAAACTGTTCTACCGCTTCCCTCGCTGACACAAAAGGAGGCTGTACTGATGGGTTATTGATCAGCTGCACATTCATACAATACAAAATAAATTGAAGGAAAGTTCAATTCAAATAAAATTTTGCTTCAAGGGATTTATTGTCACCAGACATTGTGAACAGTGTGTGTGTGTGCTTGTCTCTTTCTGGGGCTGGGAAATCTACTTATCATTTAGCAGAATCAGATTAATTTATAAAATAGTCCTTTATCTTTTTAAGAGATTATGAGTGTGTATGTATCAGACAAACGGTGAAACTACCACTGCAGATGACGAGCCGGCCGCGGAGCTGGGCCCGTGTGTGTGTGTGTGTGTGTGTGTGTGTGTGTGTGTGTGTGTGTGTGTGTGTGTGTGTGTGTGTGTGTGTGTGTGTGTGTGTGTGTGTGTGTGTGTGTGTGTGTGTGTGTGTGTGTGTGTGTGTCTCTATTTTGAAGAAATATCTATTGATGGCCAATCAATCAGAGCAACTTACACTGCACCTATAACCTGTGAAATATTGCATTGCTGCTATTGCCCACTAACAACAATGATTTGAGTTACCTACTTGTGTGTACATCATGCTACAGGACGGGAGGCAGGGCGGGGTTACCTGGGGAAGCCGGATCGGACATGTAGGCCGTCCACATTCTGGCTGATGAGATACTTAAGGTAGCCGGCCCTCTGCAGTCCCAGGAGAGCCATGTGAGTGAAGCTGGGTCGGGCATCTTCAAATGTGGTGTCAAAGTGAGGCGACTCCCCCTTTTCTTCTAACGTCCACACACCCTTTGGACCCCTGAAAGAGAATGTAGAGATGAAGAGATGACTGATAGTTATAGTCAGGGTTGGACAGGCTGTAACGCAGTGGGTGGACTGTTGGCATTTTGTGTTGACAACTGGTGCGTGGGTAATGGATATGTATTCATGCTTGACTACGAGTATCAAAAGTGTTTTGCAAAGTTTGTGTACCAAATTGACATTGTGCTGTCAAATCTCAAAAGCTCAAATGTCAGACGATCAGTTTGACATTTGAGCCCACTAGAAATACAAGAGACCAACCAAAACAATTTACAAAGATTCTCCAACTACAAAGAAAATAGGAAATTAAATATGTGAAGTCTGTTGTCCAATCTAATCTGTCTGATTCACGTTTCTTTAATTAAACAGTCAGTTTTGGGTGTCTAAATGATAGGACGAACACAGCTGACCTGTCAGCACTGGTGCCGTTTAAAACCCTCACAGTTGCCCAGTTACTTCGAGGGTACACAACTGAACCTGATGCATCAGACGAGGGAACGCATCCAGTGAATCCTCAACACAGCATCATCTCGCAACACCAATATGATTCACTGACCCCCTCAGCCAGTTCAAGACCAGTTCAAAGACGTACCAGCATTATGGAGTGGTCTGTACGTCGCTTATTAAACGATGCTGTGGGACATGAAAGCCACGGAGGATCTGTGAAGCAGGTGTATTCACAAGGCAAATGTCGTCAATAATATCAACCCGAGGAGCTGAAGTTCTACCTGTCCGCTGGGGAACATGTGCGTGTGACTGATGTGGACATAAGAACCTTGACTTTACTGGCAAAGGGCGACTCTATTTGACCAATCAAATATTAATTAGTCAGGTCCCCAGCAAACATATACAAATGTATGAATTCTCACTTGTAAATATATGACATTCACACTTGAATGAATTCAATGAAAGAGTCAAAATGTCTCTATTGTATGTGCCTCAGCTCAGCTATTACAGCAAAATACGTGTTTGCACAGTATCAGAGGAAATTCTTGCACTATGAACAAGAACACAGACTGAGACAGGAGTTATAAGAATGTGTGTGATATTGTTTTACAAAGAGCTGGATTTGAGAAATAATAAAGTACTGCCCTCGTCTGCTCATACAGTGGTACTACAAGAGAAAGCAGGGGGATAAGTGAAGAGGTCCACATTATGTCTACCAGAAATCAAGAAAAAAAAAAAGTTTCAAGCTAAAAGATTATTTGAAAACAGTATTTGTATTAGATGCTGTGGCATAAAGTTGGTAGTTGTCCACAAGTCATCTTCAGACTCGCAATGTTATATCATCCATTATATATTTTTATATAATCTATTTGGCATTTGTGCTGTGCATATTCAAAACAGGAAAATACAGGAATCTCCATTATGTTATGCATATTATCATAATCTTTCCAAGGCTGCCAAAACGCTTGAATGGTCCTTTGCAGTTAAAGAGTCCTTTTCTTCTCTCTCTCGACCGTTTGTTTCTCTGGCCTCAGCAACAAGGCCATCTCCAGAATGACTGTAATTCTCTACACATGAGCTGCCACAGACACTTTCGGAAATTGACCATTTCATCAGATTATATGGTTGATTCACAACCACCATAGAAATAAATTTTTTAATCACAAAACCACTTTATAATGTTTTATTTGGACCTTAAAAATAAGCTGTATGATTAGGATTCCAGCCTAAATTAAGTTTATTTTAAATAAATTAAAACATCCTAAAATTAATGTTAATTTTCCTATGGAAGCTACATGCACATAGGCACATGAGCATTAGAATATACATTAACTAGAATGACCACCTTGTGGTTGTACGCCTCGCCTAACCAGTCAATTTACAGTCGACGTCCATTTCTGTCCAAAATATCATCTCTTCATCATGTTATCCTCCATGACATTAGTGCGAAATTGTCATAATTAGCATTTTAATTATGGTTTGCTTATGGCCAACATAACGACAACTTGTATTGTGAGGTCACAGTGACCTTTGACAACACAAATCTGATCAGTAACTCCTTGAGTCAAAATTGGGCCAAATTTAAAGAAAGGAACTAAGGGCGTGCCTTAGATAAAAGTGTTTAAGAGGATGGGATGTACGTGTGGTTTCAGTGACCTTAGCCATTGACCCCTAAATTATAATCAGTTCATTGTGGAGTGCAAGTGGAAATTTGTGCCATATTTGAAGCAATTAACTCAAGACGTTCCTGAGATATCGCGTTCAAAGGAATGGACTGGATGTACATACAATTGGAGAACTTATGACTAATGACAATGACAATAATGACTCGCCAGTGTAAAGGCATACCAAAAAAAACAGGGAGGAGACACTATATGGATAAACATAAATAAAGTACTGCTGGTATTCCAAACCATTCATGTAACAAGTAAATTATTTAAAAAAAAAATGGAAAGCAAACTTTATAAGGGACAGAATGTGTGAGGTCAGAGTTGCCTTTCATGAAACACGGTTCAGAGAGAAAGGAAGTGTGAGTTTGTGAAAAGGGGTGACAGAAAAAGGGTATGAGTCACTGTTTTTGCTTTACCTGAAGTCAGGGATGCCTACTGAGGTGCTGATTCCTGCTCCAGAGTGGACAACCAAGTATTGAGATTCTTTTATCAACTGGGCGAGGGTCTCCACCTTGGCCTTTCGCTCCTCAGGACTGTCAAACACCTGCACAGAGCAGGACAAATCCAGTTAGAACAACTGGCTGATTCCGGCACAATCAAATATCACATTACTTCTGAAACAATACCATGACCAATGACAATGGTAGGAAAGGGATGCTTTCATACAGTATTTTATCTAAACAGGGTTGAGAGATTTGGTCCAATGTTGGTGTGAAGAGCGTCCAAGACTTTGCAATCCAGCCCAATATCTCCAGTGGGACACAAGCCACTGCAACTTGAGAAGTGTAATTACTTAGGAAAGTTTGCGCTGGATTTTGTTTGTTTTCTTTCAAGTTAGGATAACTTTTCGTGGTTTTTTTAAGTGACGGGTGGATTATTATTGGACCTGAGCAGAGCTTTTACTAAACATGTGACAGCTTTTATGACAGAATTGTAAAGTATATAACAAAGAGAATGTCATATTACGTTTAGGGTGGAATGTAACACAATATATTCACTTTCATTAGTGTACAGTTTTGATGTATTGGCAGAATAAAAAAAAAAAAAAAAAAAAAAAAATATATATATATATATATATAGATAGATAGATAGAGTATTGCCCCTTTCCTTCTCAAATGTATCTGATTGCTAAAGTGGCTGTTTTAGCCTAGTTTGGGCCTCTTTTTAAAAATAATCCACGTGTTACATATAAAACATAAAATGACATCACCAAACTGGAGACAGTGGGTTTCTGCAATATACATTAGAGGGTAGAAATACGACTTAATGCTCGTTCAGCTACCTCCTGCACCAGCTGACGTTAGGACATTGATTGCACGTGAGCTAATGGTGTAAAACTTATGTGAAACTGTGAATGGACCCATTCTTAACAAAGACCAATGACCGATTGAACGTTGCTTCAGGGCTTTCTGTTGTTGCTTTAACATTTACGTAAGTTTTACTCGGTAAACGATAGAAAGCAGAAGCTTTACTCATCGTGGAGTATATCGTGCTATTCTAATATATATATATATATATTGTTAAAATACCTCCTACGAGGTCTGAACACGGCTAACATGCTAGTCGTTGAAAGAAGCTACGTAAGCTCACAGTAGATGTTTACCTCGGGGAGTCCACACACTCCTTTGTCCGCGTACGGAGAGAGACCAGCAGCATAGTTCACAGACATGGCTGTTGTTGGTATAATGGCTTTATTATGGTTGTGTTTTTCCTGTATGATAAAGATGAATAATCTCCCGGGCGGTTCTTTAATCGTGTTGTTTGGCTGACGTCATCACTAAGCGACAACGTGAGCTGCGTTCATAAAAATGAGGAAATGCACGACATCTCCGCTTCAAACCCCAAACCGGTTATCTGTTTACTTTTCACATATCTGTGACGTTAATACAAAATAAAGCTTCCCAGCAAACTGCATGATGTCCTTTTTTTAATTATCAAAACAAACGTTTGTACATTTCAGATAACATTTCCCCAAATCCTGACATTAAACTGGATTTCACAAATATTGCACTGCAAAATTGGACACACAGTGGCCAAAACACAAACTTAAATGTATTCCTATAGCTATCATCTTCAGGGCGTCGAAGTAAAGTCACTCAGAAGGCTGTTGCTTTTAAACTATGTAGATAATATCCAATTTTCTCATGTGACATGAATGCAGCACAGTGTCTTCACAATCATGAACTAATCATTTTCTTGTGAGATACTAATGGATTTCCTACTTTATACAATTTCCATTAACATGCCAGATAGTCATATCTATAGTCGGCAACTAGCCTACAGTAAAACAGACACAAATGGGATAGTATCATCTATAAATATGCAACAGTTAAAGAACAATGCTGAAATGTGTAGATTCACCTTTAAAATCTGTCTAATACACAATTAAATTCATACAAAGAGAGGGAATATTGTAACACAGGACAGATGGGGTTTGTATCCTTTAAGACAAGGGAAAGCTCATGTACAGAAATATGAGCCATTAAAAAAATAGACAGTTTATGAAATCAAAAAGGTGAATATACTTTAATTACTTTTAAGACAGACAATATTGAAAGGGCAACCAATCCAAGCACTGCAAGACTGTTCATTTCCCTCAATAAATCTTTATTTTTCAGTTTAAATAGCCGAAAATAAAAAATAAACAAGTGAATAAAACAATACAGCAATCATCCATACAGCTACATGTGCATATCAGTTATGGTACCTGCTGAAGCTCAACTCTGATGACCACCTAAAAGAGTATAACAGTTGCTTGTATTAATTGTTTTGTCAAATGTAATTCATTATCCTGAGAAATTCAGTATGAAGTCCTAATTTGAGTTAATTAAACAATCAATATTGCATCTGCAAAAATACACAAAAAGACCCATGCACTCTAAAAATGATATCAGAACCTGTCTACTCTCTGCAGACACAAAGAATATAAATGAGAATAGAACATGACGGCCTTGTTCTTTCAATTCAGGGACTGAAAAACTTCTGATAATTCTGACCGATACCGCAACAACACTTTTTGACAAGATATTTTCTGCATTTTTTGCCAATCAAACTAAACCTCATCACATAAATCAATCCAAGCAAGAGATTGCAGGCATAATGTCAAACCAAAGAAAGAGACAAAAATAACAAAGCCTGCAGGAGAGCAACCAAAGACAAGAATACAATAAGTTTTGGGCTTTCGTTCACGTCTTTGGCTCCGTCAGGCCTCTCAGAGAGCAACCCTGAGGAGAAATACAGTTCTGATCAGTAATTAGTTCTGCCCCCTGAATAACTTCCCTACATGACTATTAAATCTGAGCTACTTCAAATAACATAATCCCACACTCAAAATGACACGGAAACACATCCAACAGTAACCAGAAGAAACACAGCAAAAGATACATTTTCTTGTTACCAAAACTGTTCACATGAGGATTTGACCCACTGACTCAGCCGGCCGGTCCTCCAGATACAAAGTTCTCTGGCATCTCCGTCAACGTGAGTCTTTCTTCTTACCGAGCATGCAGAAGAACTTTGAAAACAATGTCCTGTGACATCCCGTCTTATCGAAGCCCGGCAGAATGTGAAACTTGAAAAATGTCTTGATTCAACGAATTTGCAGTAGATTGTTCAGTACAAACACAAAGTGCTTGAAGCCCTCAATCTTCTGTCAGTCACGGAGACCAACTACTGTTGACCAACATCCCGTTACAATTAGGGAAATAAAGATATGCGAGAGAGACGCCGAGTAAAGTTTGGAAGTGTTTGCACCAATGCAAATGTTGAGATTGTTAAAAGTGGTATTAACCCCACAATACTATGTACTGTCCGGGAGACCGTGACAACTCAATAGGATTAAGTAATATTCTCTGAAAGTAAGGTTTTAGGTGATAATGATAATGGAAAACTGGTGACTTTTGTGCTGGTGCAAATTTGACTAGGTCTGACCCCCTCGACAACAGTGCATCGAGGTTTGCGTCTGAAAATAATTCAGAGACTCTTTTCATTGGTTAAGAAGTGGGAAGCTTCAAATCTTTCTTGGTGTCGACCAAGAATTTCTGACAACCCAGACAGAAAAAAAACAGGTAGCATGTGTCAACTACGGTTGGGATGCAGTGAAAAAGCACGTCATGACTCCTCGTTGCCCGAGTCATCTTCATCGTAGCAGCAGTCGCCGTCCTCGCCGTCCACATCATCGTCGTCATAGTAATAGTCATAGAAGAGGTCGGAGCCTTCGTCGGGGGCCGGGACACGCGTGCGGATGCAGTACTCGGCCAGTGTGGTGGGCACCTTCACGCCGTCTCGCTCAGCTTCGGCCTTGGTGGCCAATACCTGTTTCCTGAGGGGAGTAAAGAATACACTTGACGACTGACACTTGACAAAGAGGCTTTATAAATGTGGTCGACTCTTGGGAGGAAACTTTTGCAAGTTGCAATAATAAAGTGCGCCCGTTTACCTGATGATCTCGACGTACTCGCGGTCCTTGCCCTTGCTGTCCCTCCATTTGCGGTACATGACGGAGGCGTCCACGTTGGCCGGGGAGAAGGTGTTGGGTTCATTCAGCAGCGAGATCACGCTCAGCAAAATCGTCCTGGGAGGGAACACAATGGTTAGTGACAATTTGCAGCTTTTAACAAAAAAAAATAATTGCACTTTTTCCACAGGATATAAACACGGGATACGTTTTAAATAATACCCAACATGAAATCCCCCTATTCATCATTGATGTATTAATACACACACATTTAAATAATTGTAGTATTCATCAACAATTATAACTTAAATTACATCTGTATTTTAATTAATTGCTTAATAAATTATTGTTTGATAAATATTTTGGAAAAAAAATGGAGCTCCGACACAAATCCAACATAAGCCACTTTTGTTTAAAGGAAACAGTTCAAATGTTGTACTGCTTGGTAATGCCTGACGCAATTTATGGCTATACAAATATTGCACAACAAACCAACATTCAAAAGAGATATCGAATGACAGCACTGGCCAAAAACAGGTGGTAACAAATACCCAGACAGGAATTCTGAAGGGACTCCACTGAAGACAAATGTCATGTGGTAAGGGTGTCAGGTCAGTCATTGAGGTGGTTGAGAGAAGACAAAGAAGGGAGGCACCCAGAAAGGAGCGACAGATGAGGAGAGATATCGAGGGAGAGTGCTCACCGGACATTCTGGGTGGGATTCCACCTCTCTGAAGGCAGCTCTCCACTCTGCGGGTCGTCCACTGGAGGGTGCAATATAGAGATACACACATCTCCATTCTAAAAAAGGAGGAAAGCAACTCCTTTCATTATGCAATGCATCATATAACACATGAAAGACGGCAAATGACTAAGGCACGAAAGTCACCACATTTAATGTTATGAAATAGAATCAGGTTTCGATACGTTACCTCGTAGATGTTGGGGTGCCACATCTTGGTGAGGAACCGGAAGGCAGGCGGGGAGTAAGGGTAGTCTATAGGGAACTTGATCCGAGCCTGGAGACACACAACAGGTCATCATTACTACAATATACACATTTTACTGACAGGCTTGATCGTCATAGATGTGATGGGTGCAATTTGAAGAATTTGTACCGTTTTAATGACCTGTCGGATGTGCCAAAGACAAAGAAAGTTGTATTCCTACCTTAAAATACCCCCCTTCATAATGAGTGTTTGGGGGCCCGAAGATGGCCACCTCCCAGTTGTACATGTCAGCCTCGTCCACCAGTGTTATTTTGAATCCTTCGACAGGCTCCTCCTGCAGGCTCTTCATTTCCAACATGAGTGCTTTCTGTGAACTGGCTACACGAGTGCGCTCGTGTTGCGCCATACTGAACTATGTAGCTTTCTCGATAATCTGGAGTCGACAGCTGACCGCTTTGTTTACACGAGCCAAACAACCTACCGACACTGAGGGGGAAATAAAAATAATAAAAACTCACTTGCCTGTTTTCGGTGTTCGGAGACAATGAGACAGGCCAAACCAGACTGGCTGCGCACAAGTCAAACAAAGGTTGCGTTGATTTCCTCCCCGAATCAGATGAATTATTAACAAGTGTTATCAATTCTTAGGTGAACTGACCAAACCATGGTGGCTGACAAGCGCCTCCAGCTTTAGTTGATCTACCTGGCAGCCCCGGATATAAGCCGTAAATCTACTGGTAGCTGCTGGCTAATGTAAACTAGCTCACACGCTCAATTCCGGACCAGCTGAAGACGAGTTTACCTCGGCGGGAATAGTTTCTAACTCCAGACGAGTCGGACGAGAGAATAAAACTAAACTACCGATCTGAAATGCGAGCAAACAAAAACTCTGACGACAAGTCACAAGTGTAGTTTATAACGACCTGACAGGAGAAAGGGTAAAGAAGAGTGTTGCTGAAAGGAGTCTCCTCTCCTTTCAACACAGGCAACGGCGCGGTGTTGTCTGGGATATGTAGTCCCCGCGTCATCTGCAAACACGACTTTTAACCATGCAAGCGAGGGGAAAAGCCACACAATGGTGTTGAACCATACTTGTTGATATGAACACAATAGTACTCAAGGGGTAAAATTCTGGACATGTCACCATTATTATGAACTATTATTTAAAGAGTGAATGGAGACAACTACATTTGCCTGACGTCACGGAAACGCGAATGTTGTTTGTGTTCTGAAAAGCAGCTTTGACCTAATTTTTACTCCCGTGTTATTATGACAAAATAACATATTTCAATGATGTTAAATTGATGGTAGATTACCCGTGTACTATACATTCTGCAATTTATTTAAATTGTATGTATTCTAATTTGTTTTCGCAATTTTTACTCGTGACGTCCAAAATATGCGCCACCTTTGTAGAAAGCCCTTTTAAAGCTGTTTCCTGCTGCCTGTCTGATCAAAAATATTTTGAAACCAGACTTTTTACCTCACAGTTTCCATACCCGTATCAAATGGAGGTATATTTACTTTATTAACTTCACATGTTTTACAAATACACAGGAATACTTTACACGGTGTAAAGACAGCCAACCGTTTTCTCTGTTACCTCTTATTTACGCGACAGAATCAACGTAAGACCCCGCATTTACGGAAAAGTTCGTGATGGATCCGAAATCACGACGTCGGTCCCGCTCTAAGTCTAAAAGTCGGAGCCGGGATCGGCGAAACAGATCCAGGGTCAGCAGGTCTGGATCTCCGGAGGAAAGGAGGCAGCGCAGTCCGTCTTTGTATTCGAAAAAACCCGCTCGTGGTCGGGGACGATCGGGCAGCAGGAACTCCAGCGATGGCTCTCCAGACCGCCGTCGGCCTCAACACAGGGACCGTCCGGGGTCCCGGAGCGACTCGGAGAGCGAGCGGAGGCGAGGCCCACACCGGGCCGGCAGCAAGGCGAGGGCTCGTTCATCCAGGTAACTGTCTGGTGCTCGTTGGTTTGTGAGGGTGTTCAACACGTTTCCCGGCTCCAGTCCACCTGTTGTAATGGCCATGCTGGTTAACATTATATCACGAGCTAATGGAGTTGAATACAGTAGAATAAGTCATGCTCGTGTTAATCCGCGAATTTAGTTGTACACGGAGCCATTCAAATGAAGCCGAGCCAATGTGTCCGACAACATTTTGGTATTAAGTAAGTATAATTGTGCGAATTAACCGGCTCATCATTCCACCTTTCCATATCCCACTAATTGTCAATCAGTTTCTGGGGCATCTGGATCTAGGTTTTAGAGAGTTTAGGGTTAACCTATCAACTCAAAATGAGTCTGCCACAAACTAAATACCCAACAGATTGTACCATCTCGGTCATCCAAAACACATGTGTTTATTTAGTCTCCATCCAGGAATTAAAATGTACTGAATCATCTTTTCTGTCTCAGTTCTGATTCAGGTGATCCCAAAGTGAGGAGGCAGAGAAAGGAAATGGAGAACCGGAGAGGAGCATCTCGAGAGAGGAGGAGGGAAAGATCCCAGTCCAGCTCTAACT
The DNA here is from genome assembly GCF_910589615.1 of Taurulus bubalis. NCBI lineage: Eukaryota > Metazoa > Chordata > Actinopteri > Perciformes > Cottidae > Taurulus > Taurulus bubalis. The sequence goes on along the minus strand of NC_136589.1, from coordinate 31,760,994 downwards.
CCCATGATGAAGGCAGCGACATAGAAAGGAGAAGGCGGAGAAGCCCTGCCAGGGGGAGTCCCACGAGAGACAGACAGAGGAGGGAGCAAGACCGAGACAAAGATAGAGATAAGTGGGAGAGCAACAAGAGAGACAGGGAAAGAAAAGGAGACGTAAACAAAAGCCTTGAGCGCAAGAAGAGAAGTGAAGACGTGGAGCAAGGAAGGAGTGAGCGGGCCGACAGAGGGAGGCAGCGCTCCATTTCACCCGAGTCGTCTGATAGCTCAGAGTCTGATCATGGCGGCCGCGTGGTCAAAGAAAAGGAGGACAAGAAAAATCAGCGGGAGATGATGAAAGCGCTGGAGACACCAGAGGAGAAGAGGGCCAGGAGACTCACCAAGAAGGAAACAAAGGAGAAGAAAAGGAGAGAAAAGATGGGCTGGAGTGAAGAATACATGGGATACACCAACGCAGACAATCCCTTTGGTGACAACAACTTATTGGGCACATTCAAATGGCAGAAGGTGAGTTGGGGAGCAGTTTTGAACAGCATTTGCCGAGTTGTTACTGTAAATTGTATTAGTAAATTTGTACGCATCCCAAACATTTTGGAAAGTTTTCTGTCCTAGCTCTGAGTATTGTACCTTCATTAAAAGAAATTTTGTTTTTTGTGTTTGTTTTTTTTAGGCGTTGGATAAGAAAGGCATCGGCCATCTGGGAGAAAAAGATCTTAAAGACCGGAACAAATGTATTCAAGAGGAGAATCGCAGAGAGCTGCAAAAGGTATGTGCTGTATTTTGTGGCAGTATAAAGTCACAGAGTTATGAGAAACGGCCCCTTTCATTAATCATGCTAACGTTGCATATGTAGGTAAAACAGCTGCGTCTGGAGCGGGAGCGAGAAAAGGCCATGAGGGAGACGGAGCTGGAGATGCTCCAGAGAGAAAAGGAGGCAGAGCATTTCAAGACCTGGGCTGAGCAGGAGGACAACTTCCATCTGCATCAGGCCAAACTCAGGCAAGTGCTGTATATCCTCTCTTCATGTCAGAGGATGTCTCTTGTTGTCCTCTTTTCTTGCACAATTCCCATTAAGTTCCAGGCTCCCACGAGTATCCCTTAATAAATGCAGTGTATGCGCTGTCTCACAATATTGTGTGCGTGTGTGTGTGTGTGTCCAGGTCTAAAATCCGAATCCGTGATGGCCGCGCCAAGCCCATCGACCTGCTGGCGAAGTACATCAGTGCAGAAGATGACGATCTCGCCGTAGAGATGCACGAGCCTTATACCTTCCTCAACGGGCTCACGGTCACCGACATGGACGACCTGCTGGAGGACATTAAGGTATGACGTTATGTGTCCACTGAAGTGTAAAAGACCATTTTAACACTTCTGTAATCACAGATGTCGCTTTTATCGGGGCAGCCTCTTTCTACTCTTGTAAAATGTCCAGTTAACGCACACCATGTTCAAATAAACGAGCTTCAGCTTGTGACTAGCATCACTTTCTTAGTGATTGAACAACCTGCTGTGATCACCTCAATGTGAGATGCCACAGCCTGAATAAGTCTTGTCTAGTTGAGATTTGAAACGTTAACATTAATTGTGCAAGTTGAAGCCATTATATGCATAATATGTATGTGATTACAGCAGCATTCAAATTATTCTGGTGGTACAAGATATTACTTGTAGAAAACCAAGACCGTCCCACTGACAGTGGCCTTAAACAGATTCATCTTTCTGTCCCCGAGTTCGATCCGTCTGCTGGTGTCTTTTTCTATTAACTGCCACTGAGAGGCACCAAACATCTAACATTTAAATAAAGCATCTAAGACATCTCACTCTGACAGTTTCTGGTTACATTCAACTTATTCATTGAGGCATGAAATTGGTGAACAACAATGTGCCAATACAAGATGTGTTACAATGCAGTGAAATGCAGACGCATCATTGGTCTTGAATGATCGCACAGCCCAAAGTGGAGACTCAACGTGTGTCAACAGGTGCATCACACCTGTTACTCTTCAAAAGAGCTCCATCTGTATGTGGTTAACCGAGTGTTGTTGTGCTGGTAGGTGTACATGGAGTTGGAGCAAGGGAAGAACGTGGACTTCTGGAGAGACATGACTACCATAACTGAGGACGAGATCAGCAAACTGAGAAAACTGGAGGCTTCTGGGAAAGGACCAGGCATGTCATTTCCCCTGCTTTTGTTTTTACATGTGAAGTCACATTTGCACGAGTGCTCCTCTGACTAATAATTTAACTTGTAGCCGTCTCTGCGAACTTCATGTGCAACACGTTCAACCACGTGTCCTCCTATATCTTCAATGCAACCTTTTTAATTCTCAGGTGATCGGCGGGAGGGCATCAACACAGCTGTGAGCATTGATGTCCAGACAGTGTTCAAAGGAAAGACATACAGCCAGCTGCAGGCGCTGCACCTGAACATTGAGACAAAGATCCGGGCTGGAGGATCCAATCTCGATGTCGGTTACTGGGAGAGTCTGCTGCAGCAAGTCAGAGTCTACATGTCCAGGGCAAGGTACGAATGTGGGGGGGATTCTGTATTCTGTTTATGCTTTTTTTTTATCATTTATGAGAAGTTCACCATTTGGCTAATAAACAGTGGACAAGTGTGTGTAAAACTGCAATTGTATGTCCCAGGTTGAGAGAGCGACATCAAGATGTGTTGCGTCAGAAGCTGTTCAAGCTGAAACAGGAACAAGGGGTGGAAAGTGAACCGTTGTTCCCTATCATCAAAGACGAGCAGAGGAGTGATGATGAGTAAGTTACAACACGCATCCTGAAAGTACGGGGACATGAAGGCTCTTTCAGTTACTTTGCATACTGTCAGGTGACAGTATTCACTTGACAATGTGTCAATTCTGTGTTTAAAAAAAAAAGGGCAGGGGAGCCTGGCCAATCGTCATTCACAAAAAAGAAGGACAAAGAAACTGAAGAGGATGATGAGGTGGCGGGTCCATCTACATCCACAGAAGGAAACCAAGATGGGGACGGAGAAGACAAGGGTGACAAGAAGAATGAAGAGAAGGAGGGCGAGGTGGTGGAGGCCGTGCTGACGGAGGAGGATTTAATCCAGCAGAGTCAAGCGGAGTACGACTCTGGTCGCTACAGCCCCCCGCTGCTCACGTCCTCTGAGCTGCCGGCGGACACACACACGATCACGCCTGAAGAGGACGAGCACAGGCTGAAGTTGGCACGCACACAGCTGCAAGTCACAGGTATGAGATTGTTACACCCACAGTCGAACACAATACATTATATATATATATATGTGTATATAATATATATATATATATATATATATATATATATATATATATATATATATATATATATATATATATATATATTATATTATATATATATATATATATATATATATTATATATATATATATATATATTATATTATATATATATATATATATATATATATTATATATATATTATATATATAATATATATATTATATATATATATATATATATATTATATATATATTATATATATTATATATATATTATATATATATATATATATATATATATATATATATATATATTATATATATATATATATATATATCTCGTTTCTCCCCAACCCACCCATTGTTGCTTCTTTGACCTCTTTAACAGGTGAAGCCTGCGAGAGCGCCGAGGACGCCTTCGTACGCCGCGCAAAACAAGGCATGGGCAACGATGAGGCTCAGTTCAGCGTGGAGTTTCCCGTCACTGGGAAGATGTACCTATGGGCGGACAAATACCGTCCCAGGAAACCCCGCTTCTTTAACAGGGTCCACACAGGCTTCGAGTGGAACAAATACAACCAGACCCATTACGACTTCGACAACCCTCCACCCAAGATTGTCCAGGGTTACAAGTTCAACATCTTCTACCCGGACCTGATCGACAAGCGCTCAACCCCACAGTACTTCCTAGAGCCCAGTCTCGACAATAAGGACTTTGGGATCTTGCGGTTCCACGCTGGTCCTCCGTACGAGGACATTGCTTTTAAGATCGTAAACAGGGAGTGGGAGTACTCTCATCGACACGGCTTCCGCTGTCAGTTCTCCAATGGCATCTTCCAGCTGTGGTTCCACTTCAAGAGGTACCGCTACAGGAGATAGAGGCCACAGACCAGGATGGACCAAAACCCCAGTTGCAGGGTTTTAACCATACTTTCTATATTATGTGAGCTGTACAGTCAATGTACTTTGTTTTATTGTTTTTAGCTGCTCTAACGTCAAAAGCAGTTTGTTAAAGCTACAAATTATGCTTTACTGTTGTCTGAAAGTCATTTGTAATGTAGTCAGAAAATTACACATTAAAGATCCCACCCCCCCTTTTACACTTTGCACGTTTACACTGGTTGATGGTATTCTGTTGTGGACGCATTTAAAAACATGTCTTTTTAAAATTTCCACATTGAAAATCTGAAACTTGGTTATCTTGAGAAAGAGACTGGATCACGTACACAAAAGAAGAATATATTTAGATATACAGAAACAACTCAAGGACCAGATAGAAAATGTTTAATACAATAAAATAATCTTGACAGCTAGTGGTTAGAAATAAAATGGCTCAATTTCGGTAATTTACATTTCCCTGTGAAAATCATACCGATATCCTATATTTAAATATAGATATAAGATATTTCAAATCAATAATGGGATTTTACAATTAATAGGAAGCTAAAACACTACAAATGTACGCACAATTGTAAAACATTAAAAAGTAAAGCAGAAATCCAAATGTCTCTTATAATAAACAAAAATCCTATTATAGAATATTTTGGTGGCTTAACGTTTCATGTTTCATACTCTCATTAAGAGTTCAATTCAAAACATTAGATCTGAATTGATGAATCCAATAGTCCTGCCCAAAAACAAATAGTTTGGGTCATTACTGTTAATTTCTCAAACTGAATACAGTAACGTGCTTGACATTTTCAAACGTCTGACTCGTCATCAATATACTGGAGAGATGGAAGAGAAACCTTTGGGCCATCGTTGTCCTCCTTAGCCGTACTGAATGCCGCCTCCGTCCCTGTGTGGTTGTTACTTTGGCCATTGTTTGCTCCGGACACCAGGGGCTTGTCTTCTGCCGGTGCAAACCTCACTGCATCCTGGTACTCGTCCAGACCACCCTGCTCATGAGTCTCCTGGGTTGGCACTTCATTCTTCTTCTTTAAGCAGTTCCAGGGCAGCGGAAGGTGACCTTTGTAAAAGTTCCATGCCAAAAGGGCAAGAAGAGAAACTACGAGGAGCCCGACTAAGGCCTGCAGTCCAGCCACAGAGGGGCCATCCATCCGAGCCTGGGGTAAAATCCCACTCCCATCGCCAGATCCTGCTGGATCCACACGGACCTGGTACTCAGCCACAGTAGTTGTATACCTGCCAGCCTTGGAGCGCTCGACAGACAGGCAGCGGTACCGACCAGTGTCGGAGTCTGTGGCGTTGAGGATGAGCAGTCCGTCTTGCAGAAGCTGAAGGCGAGTAGATGCCTTCACAAGGCTGCCATCCTTCTCCCAACTGGTTTTTGACAGGTTGGAAGGCAATGGGCAACGGAGCTTCAGGTTTCCCCTTGGCCAGATGTACCGATTCATAGGCTTCACAGGATCTGAAAACAAAACGGCGGTCCTTCACATTTAGATTTTTAACAACCCACGATCGACCGCAATTATGGTTCTTTCATGTTTAAGGAGTTGAAAATGAGGCAAATCCTCCCAGGTTAAGTTTGTATTCTTTAGGTGACAGTGTGCACTGACTCACCAGCATCTGGGCAGAGAGCGGCATCTCCCTCCTTCACACTTTGGATCAGTCCTCTAAAGCAAAAGATACAATGATTTAAGTGTATTTAGGATCCAACCGATATCAGCGCTTACTCTTGGGACAGCTGCCTACCTTGGTGAATTAGACAGGAAGACACATCTCTTAACATCTTTGTCCCAGCCGCAGTATGGGTCTCTGGCTAGAACACAGTCCATACAGGATAAGGACCTCCCACAGGTGGCCAGTGGTATCTGTGCTGCTCCGTAGTCTGAGCCTGCATAGAGCTGACCCTGTACACAAAGGTTTCATCACACACATAAAGCAGACACAGAGCAGAGGTGCTTTACCGTGATATACGATGAATGCACACTTAAGTAGTGATTTCAAAGTTATACGCCATACTTTAGGCTTAGACAGGGTTTTAGATTACCGTGACATTAGAAAATTTCAAAATCTTGATTGGCTCTCGGGTCTGGAAGAGTTGTACTTCCTCGATGATGAACATCTCTCCGTCAAAGTTCACCGCTTTTAGCATTGTGCCTTCCTCTTTATGTACAAAAATAGACACATATGGTATTTACATGCCAACATCTTGTCTGATGCTTACCATTGATGTCAAGTTATCAAAAGCAGCAAAGTGAAATATATACAGGAAGTGGCAGTGTGCTGTACTGATACACACACACACACACACACACACACACACACACACACACACACACACACACACACACACACACACACACACCTGTGCCTATGAACATCACACGGTACTGCTCTCCATCGGCTGCCTGCACTTGGTTGACTACGATGCGTGTGAATCTAGCTCCCCTTCGCACCAGAAGAGGCTTCTCTCCTATTGGCTGAATAGCTTGGTCCATGAGGGGCCTATCTTTGATAAATTGAAGGGTCCGGTCTGGGAGGTCCAGGGTCTGAGTTATGCCCGCTTTACGAGCCGCATTGTCTATACACTGGCGGGGGAAGGAAAGAGAAAAGAGAACAGAGTCGGAGTACAAAAAGAATCAGTTTCCTGCTGGGACACTCGTAAAAGCCCCCCCCCAAAAAAAAATATATATAGAGTTGCCTTTTGAGTTTTGCCTTTGTTTTCAACACGCACACGCGCACACACACACACACACACAAAATAGTGGGCGGACTCACAGCTCCGGGCCGAGGGACTGGGACATCTCCGCTGTACATCACCCACTTAACAAAAGAGGTTTCTACAGGGACTGGGGTCTTGTACTTCCCCTCCGCGAACACTCTGCTGATGTCAGACACGCGGTACGCACACACTGCAGACAGATCTGATGTATCCCTGAAACACACAGAAAATGGGAGCCAAGTGGTGTGCCAAAGATCATTAAAGAGAAAGAGACCCTGCTCCCTCAAACACACAAACGCGTTTGTCAATTCAAACGTACGACTGTGGTGTGAAGATGGCGTAGAACAAACAGTCCTTCCAGCCCTGCTGTGGGTCACACAAGCGGTAAGTGTCCTGGATAATGTATGGCAGCTGAGACTCCAGCACTGGACAGTCCATTCTGGCCTTCAGGAAGGATGTCCATTTCTTCTGCAAGGTCCTCTGACCTCCAAGATCCCCCTGTGAGCACAGAAAGACACCATATGTCACACTGACGTCAAACGGGATGCACAATCAAGCATCGTAAAGGGCGGAATGAGCACAACTGGAGAGGTGCCGTTTTTCTGCTATTGTCGTTTTGGGAAATGGAGCAGCGACAAATAAGTGCATGTAGGATAAACTCTTTTTCACCTTGCAGACACGAGCCACGCGGGAAACCACCAGTTTGTTGTAGCAGTCGCACTCCACAGCTGTCTCACTGAAGAACAGGTAAACCTTGTCATCATCTCCCTCCTCGCTCTTATAACTCTCTGGCATCTGAGTCATGGACACAAAGTTGGGCTCTGGCATGGAGAGAGGGAAAAACATAAACTTTGACTGAGCTACTAAGCAAAAAATATTGCATAAACTTACTGTAGCATCTTAGAAAAAACATCTATTGCATCTACTACCATTAAGCCAGGAGCTCTTGAACTCAGTGCGTATGGAGATGGGAGAGCTGCGGGTCAGGACGGGTTCAGAGCCCAGAAAGTTAATTGAAGTGGCCGAGTAGAGGTTGTTTTCTGGAAAGACAGGACAGTGGACACAGTGGATTAATATTGTTTCCTGTTTTTCTTCAATGTCTCATCCGTTGTATAATTGCTACTCACCAACCATGATGGAGGCATATCTCTGGAAAGGATCAAAAGGACACTTCCCTTTGCCATCCTCTCCTTTCTTCTCAAGAATCAGCTTCCCATTTGCGTAGGACTGCAAAGACAAACAGAGGCACTGCAACTCCCAGTCTCTATGTCTTACAGTTATTTTACATACACTCTGATTTTGATGTAACAACCTACACAGCATCAATTTATTCAGTATGGAATATGAAGTGGGCTAAACGAGCACCGTGGCTCTGAATTTTTCTCACCATGTAATCACACTCGGGATCAAAAGCATTGGTTCCACACACATACATCCTATCATCCTCCGTCTGATGCAGGATCCTGATATAGTTCTGGCAATCAGTCTGCAAATGCATTTAAAAAAGCAATGACTACTTCTATTCACTATGCAATATGTTATAAACAGCAAGAAGTCCAGAAAGGGGCCCACCTCAAGATCTTTTCCTTTGTTTTTACACTCATCTTTTTGCTGTTGGGTCACTTCCCATTTCACCTAAAAGAGTTTTAAAAAAAAAGAGGTGGGGAGAGAGGCATGACATGCCACAAAGGCACCCAAAGCAACACAAAATGCCCTTGCAAATCTAACTGAAGTGGAGGTGTAACAGCTGGAGTCAGCAACCAACTTCCAGGAAAGATAGATGTTTTTAGTATGTGTTGAAGTTTAAGTGGCTGTGTAAAAGGTCTTAAAAAAAAAAGGTCTGTCGAGGCTCGCAGGCAGGAATAACTCAAAGGTTTGAGTATTGTGATCAGAATTGTCCTGAACTGCATTGTTAACATCGGTGCTCTTACTGAAGCAAGTTTCTTGGAGATGTCCTTGAGGTCAAGAGCATACACTGCCTCCCTGGCACCCAGCAATAGCAGGTCCAGATCTTCTCTCAACAGCATGGTAGAGTAGTTGAACACTCCCTTCTCATGGAACAGGTGGGCGTTGTCCCCTAAAGACAGAAGATACGAACAATTAACTCACCAGCAACCACCAGGGACAAAACTCTGGTTCCCAATGAGTGTGTCCAAACTTACTCAAACCATATGACTCAACACAAGTTGACACATTGTAAGCCAAGGTTACACACAAGGCAGATGGCAACACTCACGATGGTAGGGCAAAGATTTACGGGGGACACAGTCCAGTGGAGAGTCTTCCTCCAGCGTCCAAGCCAGGGGCAGCAGCCAAATGACGCAGAGGGGCAGCAGCGGATGCATGGCTCTTTTGTTCAAACGAAGAGGAATTTAAGCTTTATTGTTTCCCCAACAGTTACTCATACAGGGGCAAAGACAGCAAGCGGCATCTATGACGTGTTGAGGTCTGTTCAAAGTGAAGGGCCCGGGCCCCTTTACTGGCCCCGCTCAGCGGGCCGTCCATGGCGAGATGGATGGCACAGACCAAAGAAACGAAGCCGAGGAGGGCTGAAAGACACACAGTTGTATGAATATCACAAGCAATTCACCTGATGGGAAAAAGAGACTTCAAATACGAAGAGCAAAAAACACATGCGGCAAAACATGTGAAAAGAAGACACTTAATTTGTTTAAAAACAAGAGAGAGAGAGAGAGAGAGAGAGAGAGAGAGAGAGAGAGAGAGAGAGATGCAAAGAAAAGAGCATAGGGTGATAGCCAGAAAAGGGCTGAGTGAGCTAAAGTCAGCGCGGCAGTAATTCTGTCAGTGCCATAGTGATGTTAATGCAGAGCCATGAAAGGCATTCAGCAGGGTGCAGGGATGTCAACTCCTGCAGCACCAAACAGGCGCACAATGAGTTCACAGAGCTCTTGCACCAATTTTGTTGCAAGCGCGGTTACACACACACACACACACACACACACACACACACACACACACACACACACACACACACACACACACACACACACACACACACACACACACACACACACACACACACACGAAAGCCCGCTGAGTGGGTGTGTACATTATAGGTGCTTCTTTCCCAAGAGACTGATGAGCTGCGGCTTGTCAGAGAATGCAGCCCTGATAAGATGCCTCACATATTTGGCCCTGGGGCCACAGGCAGCGACACTCAACGCCTTTCAGCAAACACAACACACTCGCACACGCTGCACCTTGGCGTTTATGCACGTATGCGCCAGATGCAGTCGCAGCGAGAACAAGCTCGTCGGCAACTTCGGCTTCAGGCATTAAAGTTGGTCTGAAATCAGTAGAGTCGTAAATGCAGCTTCGAGCAATTTAAGCTTGCGAGTTGTTTTAGCTTCTTAGGATACAAGGTGTTGTTTTTAAGTGAATTGTACTAAGCTAGATGTAATACAGCTTTAAACTCAACTTTACACAAAAGCCAACGCACACAAGTAATGGCAGCGTGCACGAGCTCGAGCGGTTAGCCGTCAACCCACTCAAAGTTAATCACTTACCTGTGCACCGACACGCCCAAGACTGCGGAAACTTCCATGGAGGAAAATAAATATCACAACACCTGTTTAAGCGTAGTTTTCTTTCTTTAACCTTCTCATTAACGAACAGGTTGGTAGTAAAAGCAGCTCATTACGTTCATAAACGGCTGAAGAGCGTGATTAAGGCCGAACGGGACGTGAAGACGTGACTCTTCTATTCGCGCTAGCTTTCAAGTAACTTCCCTTCAGGTCGCAAAGTCTTAAGACGCTGCAGCGGGTTTAACGTTCAACTTCTCTGACCTCAGACAGCAGAAACAGTTCCTCTCAAATGAGTCAGCAGCCAGTGGGTCTCTGTCGGGTCCTCTCAAAGTCACAGCAGTCATCCGTTAGTGTGGAGACGCTCGCATCCCGCGGAGAGCGAGAGGGATCTGAGCGGCTGCTCCGCTTGGCCCCGCAGGTTGTTTTTGGTACTCCCTTGAGGCGGAGGAAGACGCTGATCTCAGGTCGGATTAAGTTTTCATCGTCCTCATATACTTATGGAAGCCCGTTTCCGCCACACACAAAAAAAAAAAGAGATGAAAAAAAAAAAAAAAAAAAAAAAATCTCATAATTATGAGATAATAAAGTCGAAATTATGAGATAAAAAGTCATAATAATGAGATAAAAAGTCATAATAATGAGATAAAAAGTCATTATTATGAGATAAAAAGTCATAATAATGAGATAAAAAGTCATTATTAGGAGATAAAAAGTCATAATAATGAGATAAAAAGTCATTATTATGAGATAAAAACCACAACAGTCAGAAGCAGCTCTTTTGCATAGGTTACCCTCTGTTTGACATAGAAATGGATTGTGAGTACATTGAAGACTACTTTAAATGTGGCTTTACAACAGATGAAATACTTCAAATGCTTGCTAATTCACATGGGATTAAACTAAGCAAACGCACCCTAGAAAGGATTTTAAGAAAGAAGCAGCTCTGGCGTAGAAAGAATAAAACCGATGTGGCTGAGGTGGCCAACTTCATTGAACAGCAACTGGAAACATCTGGTCAGTGTCACGGTTACAGATGGATGCACCAAAAGTGTTGGTTACATGGAATTGTGACTGACAGAGAAACAGTTAGAATATTGCTAAAGTTATTGGATGGTGAAGGTGTTGATCTGAGGTCAAGAAACAGACTGCGAAGACGTGTTTACCACAGCTGTGGTCCAAACTATGTCTGGCACATTGATGGCTACGACAAGCTTAAGCCAGAAAATGGACATATGGCTGAAATGCAGAGGCTTTTGCATTTGTCAGAGAACCAAGCTGAGACAGACAGTGTAACCTTTGGTCCAAGCACTGGAAACCAGCGGATTGAGCGATGGTGGCTGACCTTGCGAAGTCAGTGTGCCCAGTTTTGGATGGACCTATTTGCCAAACTGAGAGAAGATGGCTACTTCTCGGGCAACTTCTTGGACAAGTCCTTGATCCAGTTTTGTTTTCTTCAAACGATACAGGTAATTGACACATACTGTATACATACAGGTGATTGCCTAATACTAATACCACAAATTACCATGTGTAAGAAAGCCATTGCCTATGTTCTGTGCAAATAAATGTGTAATAAGTGGCATTCCATAATGATGGAAAAGACTCCTTTTATTTTTAAGTTCTTTGACTACGTTTTGATAGTTGTGAAATATGATTGCAACATCTGTTGCAATGCAGCAAATTACATTTGGCAGGTATTGTAGGAAAGGGCACACCTATCTCTGTAACTCTTTGTGACTGAATATTATTTCCCTCCTAGGAAGAACTTAATGAGGTTGTTTTGACTTGGAACAACCACAGAATCCGTCAAGTCCACAACTCACGATCACCTCATGGACGCCCCTCCATCCTGCATGCAGTCCCCCAGCTGTACGGAGGCAGAAATTGTTTGCACCCTGTGGACCTGGAGAAGGTTCAAGTCTGCCTTGAAGAGTGTGTGTTCAAGAATTTCCCATGTGATGAAGATGTGTTCCATATCTGTGTGGACCAAATGTCAGAATATAATCTAAAATTAACAAATGATGTGTTTGAAACAGTGAACCTGTATATCGAACTCAGACATCTGATAAACAATGAACTAGATCGTTAACTTTTCTGGGCCTGTGTCTCATTTCATATTTCCGAAATTTTCTTTTGTTTTACCGTTTTATTCCAGGAGAGAAATGAAAACTGATTGCCAATGACAAGCTATATTTTGGTAAATAATAAAAGCACTTGAATATAAAACAGTGCTTGCAGTGTGCTTGCAATGTCAAATGAAAGGAAAACGAAAATGTACACAAGATTGGACTATGTGACTTGGATTTGTTTTGTTATATGAACAATAAATATTTACATATAAATGAAGGTATTGTAAAACCAAAGTGCTGAAATAACTTCTTCTGAAGTTAGCTTCACTAAGAAAATTACAAAAATATTGCTTAGATGTTTTCAAACTAGTGAAACAGATATAGTGCTTTTGGAGCAACAACAGTTATCTGAACATCAGGTAATGAAATACCAGTTTTTACAAATAAAAACAAATATATATGTAAACAGTCTTAGTATATTTTCCACAGCAAGATGCACTCTCTTTTCTCACATTTTCTTAAACTGAAAACAATGTTTAACAACATAAATTGGGCTAAAAGCAACTGAAAAATGTGGACCGCATGTTAAAGACACTTAATCAGGTAAACAAGATAGTTGTAGTACGTCCATGTCCATAAGGCAAACATCTGGAAACCTACAAAGTTTGAACATTAGTCTCTGATGGCAGTCCAGTTCCTGTTGGCTAAAATCTTTAGCTTAGGCAATGTCCATTACCCACACGTTGCTTTCTAGAACTTTGTTAATTTCATGTCGAAAATCCGGGTAGTTGTCATAACTGACCGGCAACTCCAAGTAACAGCCACACGTGTGAGCAACCGGTCTTCTTTGAAATCCCTGAAGTTGTGTGAAGCTGACAGTGATGTTCTTTCCCGTGAACAAGTCTGATCCAGTGCAAAATCTAAGGAAAAGGGAGAGGTGGTGGTTGTCTGATTCTCTAAGCAATGCACTTACATACTTGACTATTAGTTTTTGTGTGGCGGAAACGGGCTTCCATATATACTTGTATCTGTCGTTGGAGGGCGCCGCTGATTCAGGACGGTCGCGGTTGAAGATACACGCACCTGGTGGGCGTTTGTGGGTCGGCACGTTTTTCTTTGACTTGTGCAACACGTACAAACAGGAGTTGTTGTGGGAGGTGCCTGTCCTGCATGGTGTCTTATCAATACATAAAGGATGCATTTATATATATATATATATATATATATATATATATATATATATATATATATATATATATATACACATACACACACACACACACACACACACACACACACACACACACACACACACACACACACACACACACACACACACACATCAACACACATCGTGGGTCTAATGTGTGATCAAGTCCCTCCATCTTACATAACTGACCTATTTACTGTTTTGGTTTGTTCTATTTTAAAAATGTATATTAATTTCACGTTACAAATTTCCCAAATCAAGAGAAAAAATATACTAATAAAACAATGCACGCCTAATAAAGATAATAGTGGATTTGCTGTAAATGAAAAAAAAGTGTAAGGAATGTTGCCTATAATGAATAAAGAGAAATGTTGCGTGATGAAAAAAACAAAACAATATAAATGTATCTGAACGTGTGTGAGACCATGGAAGACCATCTAAACTGAAGGAACAAGGAAGACTACACAAAAATACAATAACCATGTTAAACTGTTGGAAAAATGACTTTAGCTAACTTTGCTGACACATTTTCACTTTTCTTCTAAGTTTCTGTGATAAACTCATAGTATTGATTAAGTAGTTAACGTGATGGAAATATCCTCATTTTCTTGTTGTCACTCGAGTTTCAATGAACAGCCTGACCTTTCAGAAAAAAAGTGGGGCACTTTTGAGGATTCACAACAAGGAGAAATCACATCCATGCAAAACCATTTAATGTCCTTGATATCTAACAAACACTATTCTTTGATAGTGATCAAGTAGACACAACACATCATGTACAAACATACAAGAAACTGTTCATCGTAAGGGGACACATGAGTCAGTTGATCACAGTTTGCCACTCAGACACAAATCTACTGGCCGATTGGCATAATACATGTTAATGTAGAAATACATGCCTTTATGTTTAAGCACCTTCAGACAGAATAAATTATAATCCTGTTAAAAAGGTAGACAAGTGGTGCGATGATGCCAAAAGGCTGGTTCAGTCTGCAAAGTGTTTTGTACTTGTGTACTTTGTAAAGGCTGTGTGTCGATAAGGTTTCTGTCCCTTTAGTTGACAGACATTCCACCAGAGGGCAGTCTCACGTATGAATACAGTAAATTTGCCTGAAGAGGACCAGAAATCACCTGGAGTTTTCAGGCGGGTCTGAGCACCAGGGAGTCATTGCATTATACAGTAGCACGAACACAGTAGAAGAGAGAAAAAGGAAACACTTTAAAATAAGCACCAACAGTACAGTTAACAGTGTCATTGAATCAACAATACGTTAATGGTTGCTCATCAATCACAAACAGAGCAGTCATCACTCGTGAGCAGCAGGCAGAGATTGTGCAGTTTTCAGATTCTGGCCAGCTCGACTGTGACAGAAACATGTTTTTTTCAGTCACGTTAAATGTGATGATGAGGTGAGGGAAGAAAATTGCTGAGCTGAAACCTGAGCAATCCTTGGTTATTTTACTTTCAGAGCAGATAAAGTGTCTCAGGTCTCTGTTGTTGATCTTGGCAGTCTGTGGTTTGTTTGTTCTTCTTCTCCAGTGTTGCAGCAGTAACATCAGCAGCTCAGCACTCAGACATGGGCTTAGACAAGAAAACACCAGGCTCAGTTGGTGGTCCTGAACATGTTAGTGCTTCACCGATAAGTTTAGTTGCCAGATATGCGGATTCAGTGTGGACTCTGATCTGAAGGAAGATCATGTGATGTGGCACTACTTCTTTTGCTCAGTGGCAGTTTGTAAACAGCGTTATGAAAGTGGACAAAGAACTAGGGGATTGTTACCCCAACCAAGGCAGGCTGCGCTTTATGAGGTTTTATGAACCTATCCAGTGTTTACCAGCCAATCTTTCTCTTATGGAGCTAACCACAGTTCATTTGACCGTCTAAGTCCAACATTTTGTATCTCCCTATACAATAAGGTGGTGGTATTTGTAGTCCTTTGTCTTCCACCTCGAAGGCACAGGATGAATACATAGCTGTGGTGAGAAGGGGTTTGGCACTGAAGATTGAGTTTGACGTGACAAGAGGTTGTTCCTTATGAGTGAATCACTCCTGACAGACTCGTCTCTTCTCAAGCTTCATTTTTAGTTCCTCATTGAGTGCTGTAGAAAAAAAGAGGAAACGCATCATGTTATGTCTCTTTCATATACAGTACCTGTTTAACATGTTTGATTGCTTTAATAAACTGTACATCAGGATTGGATTGCAGCAGGTGAGATCTGCATAAACTCACTCTGTGCGAGAGGGGAAGGGGAGAGGATGAGCCGTCTCATCGGGTTGGTGGGCGAGGCCGGCACTGGTGAGGTTAAGATGCGGCGGTCGGGGGCAGGAGACCTGGACAGGGGGCTGCTGGGCCAACGATCTGCACCAGGACAAAAGCAGTGCTCATTATTGCTGTCTGCCTGCAACTGTCTACATGTGGTTTATGTGGCAGAGACAAACCCTGTTTTGGAGGCAGGGCAGGAGCCTTTGGAAGGGGGCTGGAGGGGGCAGTGTGGAGGATCCTTTCTCCGTTCTCATCATTGGCGGAAACGTATGCTGATGACACAAAGAAAATGTAAGTTAGGCAGCCTTATTGATTACTTTAGGAATTAGGAAGACAAAAAAAGAATCTTGAGAATATGTGTGTGCTGCATGGTTGCCTCACTGATGTTCTCTTCGTACGGCTCCTCCAGTAGGAAAGGCTGCAAAGTTCCCGCTGTTTTCTCGACCAGAGCGTCGATTACCTCGTGGAGTGTAGCACAGGGAATCTGGAAGAGGAAGCCTGTTGTGTTACACGCCTAAAGCAGCTGGTTGGTTAATGCTTTTGACACACAGTCTGTTGTGACCTCAAAGCATTACTCATATTTGTCATTTTCGTGTTCTATATTTCTTACAAACTTATCTTTGTGCTGACTTATAAATTATAAAATGATGTGTTCTTACAGTCAGTCACATTAATTACGAGAAGTCGCGCACCCATATTTTCAGTGTAGAGGTATATAAATTATAATTCTGGTTAAAGAGAGCACTGGTATTGGCAGAAGATACCTTGAATTAAAGTATTAGAATCTGTATTGGGAGTTACAAGTTGGATAGATGTATCCCTAACATGATATTTCTCCTGTTAATACACAATAATAATAATAATAATAATAATAATAATAATAATAATATGTAATACAAAATGATTATAACAGAAAGTCAATAGTAGTCAAACATGTACAGAATGTTTCCACCTTTAACTTTTTTCCAAGTGATGAAGTGTATCTGCAAGTATTAAACACTCACAGGGTTTTCTACATCAATGACATAACCACCTTGGTCCCTCTGAGTCACACGGTAATGTCTAAACACTGACCTAGAGCAAAAGACACAAACACAAAACTTGTCAAATTTTCAGTGAAGGCTGCGTCCCGACTACATTTGCAGCTGTGCTGCTCAGATGTTCAGCAGGTGTTTACCCATTGAGGTCCTGCCGAGTGGTGACAGCTAATGAGCATCCATCTCTGCCTGGACGGAGCAACATGTTGCCACAGTCTGGGTGTCTCTCTAGAAGGACTTCAGCCTCTGTTCGAGACACCGGTCGGAAACACCTGCACGTCACACACACATTAATAATGATGATAACGCAGTCACACTCATACACTAAAAGGTACTATAGCTACAGTGCATCCTCTCAAGGAGAACTCACGGTGGGATCTCCCCCACTAAAGGCACGGAGAGGGGCGAAGGAGGAGCACGTGTGGGAGTGCGATTTCTCCGCCTGGACCGTTCTCTGTCCACCATCTCCTTCAGCATCTGCAGCTGGCCCGGCAGCAACGTGAGACAGGATGGTACATTCAGCTGTGATTGGACAGAGGGGAGAATGCTTTTAGTCCGACACAAGAGATACAGGTTGATGCAGGGATGCAAGAGTGTAAAATATTAATATTTACATCTACAATGGAATAGAGGAAACCTTTCCACAGCTCCCTTGATTCCAAGTTAGGTGCCTGGTAAAGACAACAGCACTGTTACACCTTACAAAAAGTGATAATTTGTATGTGTGCGTGTGTGTCTGCATGTGCATTACTGTGAGTTTGGTCTCTCCATCCTTCATGCGTAAAATGAGTCTTGCTGCCTCCAGGTTTCTGTCCCGGCTACAGTCGTCCTTCAGGGACACAAACCCACTGAGGTCCAGCTTCTCCACATACTGTAACACATACACACATGTTTCAGTGCCAACTCACTATGATGCACAAACAACACATCATATGTGGTCTGGAACTTACATGACTGTCCTTGGCATTATTGAAGAAATACAAAGAATTCCCACACAGACAGGTCCACAGTCGCCTGGCCGCCTGTCACACAGAGAAAGAAGCAGACATGAGAAATAAAAGGACACACTGCTGTCACATGTGTGTAATGGATATTTCCCTTTTTATTACTACCCCATTTTCTGTCCCAAGAGATGAATAGGAAGTGAGCCACAGCTGCTGTCAATCTGTGGCAGTGCAAAACCCTGCACCTGAGCCCGGCTCACATTACATGTCTATATTGCCTTAAAACATGCTTAATGCCTTGGGGGAGGGTATCCCATTCTGTATTCATCACCTTATATAGAAATAAAAACAATATGCAAAAGAGTTATTGAGGAACATTTTTACTGTACACTACTTTGTATTTGAGAGATTTAAGATGCACTTCAGGGATCAGCGCAATATGTCAAAGAGTATTCTCTGATTTGGCATTTAATTCTGGTTGATGCAAATGCCTGGTAGACATGCATCCTGTCTCCTATGCGACACTGATGCCTTGTTGTCAAGATACAACCAAGTGATGGGATTTAAATGGCATGCAATGTTTGACAGCAACCGGGCTTCCACAATGCATACGTCGTGATTCGTTAATGAATCGTTGCACACTATCAGATTCTCGCAAAACCCGGCTCTATAGGACAACTCTGTGAAGCAATCCCCACCAGCATCAGTGTCCAGTCTCGCTTCGCCCATTTTAACACAATAAGGAAGTTGACAGCTCTCTGGGAATGGGGTGAGGAATCATAAGCCGGCGTGAAGTGTACACACACAGACACACACACACACAGACACACACTGGAAACAACATGGCACTGCACCGGGCGAGCCTACCTTTTCTTTCGGTCCTCGCTTCTCCAGGTATCCTTCGTAGTAGCAGGGCGGGAGCTGCGCTCGGGGTCCCCCCGGCCCGGAGTGCTGCCTGACGGGTGCAGCCGCCATGAGTCTCGCTGACTGGGCACCGACCGAGGACAAAGGGGCGCCGAGTAATTCGGAGAGTGACACGCCTTCCCCGATGAGATAGTGCTGTGGCAATAATCCAACAGCTGGCTGCTGTAGCCTTCTGTGTCTGGGGATCGTGCAGATGGGTGGTTGTGCAGATTAGAAATGGGGTGGTGTGGAGATGCATGTCCAAAATATATAGAGAAAATGATTTTAAAAAAATGAGCAGTTGCCCAAATGTCAATTGATGGATTTCAATAAGAATCCAGCGCTTTTAAAATGGGAAGATCCTACGCCTCTATGTCCTGCATCAGTGTACATACTTCCTTCCATTGAACTATACAAATTGAAAAAGGTTAATTCAAAAGGGCTGTAAGAACACACTGGGAACCAAATTACTTAATATTTATTAGAAGAAGTGAATGCAGCATTCATTTCCCTTTACATGGTAACAAAAGTATACAATAGACAGATGATTACACTTAGTACAGAGGTAATAATCCATATATCCTAAAACTAATCCAGGATAATCCCACTTTTAGCCTCCCCACAGTGTCACAGTTACAAAAATAAGGCATTGCGTAAGACACAGAGGCTGTAATGAAGACTCATGTAAAGCAGTTACATTTGAACACAAATTCCATTAAGATTGTGCATAATAAAATAAAGCTTAAAAGTCAGATAATACTTCATACATCAATATTGCATAGTTGAGAGACTCATGGATATGGATACAATACGAGCAATCACAGAATGTAGTGTTGCAATAAATGTCAGCCTTCAGCATTAAGACAACTACTTCAGATGTGATGGCAGCGGCACACACAAAAATTGATTTTAGCCCTTTGCACGAAAACATTTTTTATCAATACTATTATACAAGCTGCATAATAGCTCAACCTGAACCCTTGACCCTCTTCCCCCCTCTCAAACTCAGGGCTTTCTATTTAGTGTAATGAGGCGTGTAAACCCACACCTGAACCACACAGATACTAGTCAGCACAGCCAGAGACGACGGCCCTATATAACATGATTAAGATTGGAGACATGCAAACATAACATGTACGAGGCACAGACTCTGATAAAAAAAAAAAAATAAAGGAGATTATTCCAGGAGTGGACCAGGAGACTTCAGAGGCGCCATGGGATCGGGACGGGGCAGATAATGAGAAAGGGGGTAGGGGTACAGGGGCAGGTGGTGAATAAAGACTAGTGGGGGAGGGAGGGCATAATCCACCGCTGTGTGCCTCCCTTCTGAAAAGACCTGTCTGTTCCACTCCCAGTTCAAACAGAGATGGGAGAGATGAGTGGGTCGGGGAGCTGTGGGTCTAACAAGGGGATCATGACAGGAAGAGAAAGTTGGTATTTTAGTGAAGAGCACAAACCCTCACAGTTCATAGTCCGCTTATAAAAGACTTAATTGAAACTGAAACTGGCTATTGTGCAAAGGCCGTCCTCATTATTAGTAAATTCGGTACACATTTGTTTGGTGATAGTTATGCAGTATTTTCTGTCAAGTTTGGTGCACAGTTCAGCCTGAAAACTGAGGCAGGTACAAAACACATCCGATTAATTTACATGCTCCAAATTATAGGTTAGAGTACTAAAGCCAAGCTTACCCTAGCACTATGGGGGGAAAACAAAAACAACTGAAATTCATTGTCAAACAGTTGGGTAAAAAGGCCACAAAAACATTGTGCGCGACACTGCCAGCAGTATCAATACAGCCTGAGAAAATAGAGGAACTGAAGGACGCTTATGGCTTTGGTGTAAGGTTGTGTAATGAGGTGGGGGTGAATCATGTTACATTGTTGTGGGTTACACTCAAATGGAAACCAAAGTTTCTTCTATAAAACGTGAAGTATATAAAGGAACAAGTGTTTGCATATAATATACATTTTGCAGAATTGTAGGCACGAGGCTGTATTGAAATATGTTTAATTTAATGACAAACAGCAGTCTCGTTCAAGGTGGGAATAATAATAATCGAGTGGAGTGCAGTTAGAAACATTGGAAGGGCTGTTGGTAAATTTACAGTTTGTAAGTCATTAACAAAGTAGCAACAATTGATGTGATTAAAGTATATATGGAAACCCTCCAGCTCTTTGGAATAGACTATAAAACAATGTTTTGGTCTCTAACAAACTACCACAGAGTTTATCTGATTGGCATTTGTGGACTAATGAAAAAACATGTACTACAGCAGTCAGTCAATGCTACCTGTTGACTGGCTCCAGCTATTTGAAAGAAAAGAAAATACACACTAAAACACAAGACACCAAACATGGTTTGGGAAGAGATGAAGGCCGCATGACAGTGGCACTCAAACCAATAGCCAAGAGTGATCTTTAGAACCACCAGATGGCAGTGGAGGATAGTCCGAAACATCAACAGAGGGCGGCCACTCCTCCATGTTGCCTCAAACTAGTCGATGAAAACAACAGTACTAAAGCCAGAAGGCACAAATGTAAAAACTGGTATCGTCAAGAACGGTGTTTGGAAGAATACATGCATGCGTGCAGTACCAATATCAACAATATATAGAACAAGAATTGTCATCTTGTGAATATCAAATAGGTTAGTAATATAGAAAAAGTACTTGCACTTCTTAGTGTTTGTGGATACAGCTGAACATTACAGATGTCATTCTCTCTTGATCTTGCTTTGTCAGTCCCGGTGATGGAAGTGTAGTGTAGAAAGTGCGCAGGTGCATAGAGAATGAATGTAAATACTCTGGATATGGTAAATGCTCACATTACGGTGCCATCTTTTGACTGATCATCCCTCTTTTGTTTAAAAAAAATTAAATAAGGCCCTTTACTCAAATAACTCCTACAACAAATTAGGTCCCTGTCTTCGTTTACCTTTTAATTACAATAAAGATTAGATATTTTTTGGTTATTGAGAGTTGATAATCCACTACCATCCCCCATTGTATTCTCTCCATCTTGCCATTTCCCTCCTGCCTTGCTGTTTTCAGTGTTGCAGAGGTACCACCACTTCAACATAGTTGTTGGGGAAGTATCCCGTTTTGCCACGAATGGCTCCCTCAAACCAGTTCTCATCAATTTGATTGACCAAGGTGATGATGTCCCCCTCGTGGAAGCCCAGCTCTCCTTCGTTCTCTGGCTCAAAGTCATACAGAGCTTTACAGCACGGCTCGGCTGCAGAAAGAGACACAAAATAGAGAAATGCAAGAAGGGAGAAAGAAGAAACAGTGCCATGTTATGAAAACATATTTTTTGTTTCTTCTTTTTAACAAGATAAGTATATCCTGTGTCACCAGTAGGTTTTCAAATAGAACCATACAACCAAAGTCATTAAAGCCAAAGATGTCTATTTGTTAGTTATCAGTAAGTGGTAAGGGAGAATCCTCCTGAAGCTCAAGATCACAATGTTACAAAGTTTTAGGCCAAGACATACATTTTTCTCCTGTTTGACTGAGGAGGTGAATGATATTAGATTCACGCCGACTATATCTATAAAATGTGGCGTGAAGGGATTTTTCTTGAGGTTCAGGAGGATCATCCATTAGTGAACAGGCATATATACAGATAGATACACACAAATCAGCAAAACAATGACTGTGGGTAAAAAAACGTTGTTGGTTAAAATTTTAGATTTGGTTCACAACCTGATTAAAAACACCAGTCACTGATGAAAAAACACACATGATTTGCTGAAAAATATATATCTAACAAGCCGTGTCTTGTTCTGGGAACCTGACAGACTGGACACAGTGGACCCAAAAAATACCTTTCAACAATGTTAGTCAACTACTTTACCATCACACCGACATGCAGCTCTCTGCCACACAGATGTGCACCAGTGTAAGTGAAAGAAGTGAAACTTTCTAGTTCTGGGTAAGTGACACGTTATCTTCATCTGTCTCACTCACACGGTCGACTCTTGATGGAGGTTCTTTGGAAGGACGGACCTGGATATTGTGCAGGGGCTGGTCAATATCGCAAAATGAAAGACACATTAGTCTTAAGAATGAGATTGACTTGCACACTTTAACAAAATCCTATACTGTATATAAGAAGTGGACGTAGTCATTGTGACGTCCCCCAGTGGTTTATGGAGTGCCGTTTTGAAGCCTCAAATTCGTCAATTTGGTTGTTGACATCTTGGATTATGGCTGTCGCCATTTTGGCTTTTTTGCACCCAATGAACGGAAGTGACCATATTTGGATGGCGGAGGAGTGGCATAGAGACACCCTTATATGTCTCTGGTATGGAAGAGACCTGTCAATAAAACGATAGCGCCGCCCTAAAGCATACTCCTTCCATTTTACTCAATTACTATTACATTATTACTTAATTACTAAATTAACATAATTTTGTATTGAAGACTTGAAACTAGCAATTGAGACCATAAACTCATGTTTACAATGTTTACTAAGGATAATAAATCAAGTGAGAAGGAGGGTCATTTTCTTATAGACTTCTATACAATCAGACTTCTTTTTGCAACCAAAGGAGTCACCCCTGCTGGTCAGTGGACAGAATGCAAGTTTAAGACACTTCAGCATTGGCTTGCCGCCTGAACAATATTTACAAAATTAAGTTTACCAGAAGAGTACGTCGGAGGGGTTGTTGCTGCCGTTGAGTATCCTCCATTAGAGTTTTCTACCTCTCCATAGTCATAGACTGGTTTGGGTCTGGGTGTGTATTCACGTCTTGGATGAGACTGAGCTTCATTCACCCTGCACACAATCAAAATAAAGGAAATTACCCCTATGAGCTCTCAAGGGGGGGGGAATGCACAAATACAGATACATGCTGGTTAAAACAAGAGATGTTCATTCATTTTCTTGTGGGCTATAATCCAATTACTACAACTCCAAATCAGTGTTAAAAATAAATCAATTTTATTTAATTCAATCAAAATTAAAATATATTATTTCTGTACAAATATGTGCCTGCAAAACAAGACAATAATCCAAATCTATATTGTTGAGTAAAAGATTAGAAATTAGTGATTTGTACTCGGCATCCGCTACCACTGGACATTTATTACTTGTAATCAGATAGGTAGAAGAAGATATGGTACAGCTTAATCATCCCTTGTCACGAGTTAGAGGACACAGCCTCAACATACGAAAGGTATGCTAATCTTCCACAAATAGTCATGGCACTGACCTTTCGCTCAGTTTGGCAGAAAGCTCCACCAGGATCTCTGAAGCCTGTTTGTGGTACTGCAGAAGAGACTCCACAAAAGATGACAGCTGACTCACCTGCTCCACCTACATGCACAAAAAAAATATTTTAGGATGAGACCAACCACGGAAACGGCAGTAGTCTTTCAGAGCATTCTTTACTGGTTAATCGTTTGCATTCCGGTATCACATCATTCTATTCGTTACATTCCATCATTACGTCAGACTTGTTTATCACAATGACCTCACTTTGAAATACCTCATAATGGCATGTGTGAAAATGGTAAATACAAAGCAAACAGGTCTGACGAGCTCACACTACTGCAAGTCATTGTGGAAAGAAAAAAAACACACGTCACCTGACAAATACTGTCCTTAGAGAAGTAACATGTGACTTACTAGCTGAGAAGCTGTGAGCAGCAAGCAACACGCATTTCTCCCTTCTATTTGGAGTTTGTCAAACTAGTTCTTATGGGCATTAAAAAAAAAAAAGTCCCTTCATTAATGCACTATTATAAAATATGCAACTTCAACTGCTTAAGTCATAAATGCTTTTAATTGTTTTAGATTTTATTAAATGTATTTCTCGTGTCACTCTACTAAAAACTAATATTCACAGAAACTAGACAGCACTTTACAACTTTAGCCTTGTGTTAACTCTACTAAGCTATCAAACCACCCATTAAGGAAATGCAGCATTTCCAATGATTAATCAGTTGGCTTATTTATCAGGTTAGAGTTATTGTAGTTTTTACAGAGTTGTAAAAACAAATCCAGTAGGTTTCAATGTGCCATTTGCAATGCAAAGTGTGATTAGTCTACAGGTTACTCACATCCGTTTCCAGCAGGTTGTACATGGAGCCCTCAGCCATCTCTTTTGACTCATGGAACTTCTCCAGGGCTTGCCTAATCTCTTCATCTTGGATTTTACCTTGACGTTTCTTTTTGTAATCATAGTCGAGACGACGGCCCTCCATCTTCTTCAGGTGGTGCTGAAGGGGTGAAAGTGTTGGGATTGGAAGTTTGGGGTTTTGCAGGACAGTATTTTCACTTGTTTATGATAGTTTTGAGAACATTTTGTGATTTAACCATTTTAAGGTAGTTTCGAGACTATGCACCAGGACTAGGGCTGGGCGGTATGGCCAAAAATTCATATCACGGTATTTTGTAAGAGTCTGGCGGTTTCACGGTATTTTTTTCTCCAGATAAACACATTAATTTATTGACGCCGAAAAGGACCGCCACTGCCATTGTTATTCACCACTCGCTCGCAACTGGGCAGCAGCTGTTTTGATTGGTACATAGGGAGCTAAACATGGAGGGATTTAGGACCCAGGGGAATCCCTTGATACTAGTGGCGCATGCACGGCCGTAACGACTATTGTCATTCGGCAGCAACATTTAATGTTTACAGTCACAGATACGTGTAGAGCGGTCTGAGCTACTTACCTCTCACGGATAGAAGTTGACTCAGGGTGTGCAAGATATGACATCGCCAAAAGGCATGATGGGTAAGGCCCGCCCACTTTGCTGCACAGGAAAAGACTTCTTCCTGCACAAGAAAAGTCTTCCTGTGTGGGCGGTGTCATTTACCCAGCATGCCTTTTGGCGAAGTCATTTGCACATCACAAGTCGAATGTGTTAACATGAGACGTAAGTAGCTCGGTCCGCTGCTCCTTAGCTTCAAGCTGTGAACATTAAATGTTGTTGCATGCCAAACAGCGGCGACCGGTATACGAAAAATTCATACCGTATGGAAAACTGAAACCGGTATACCGGTTCAACCGGTATATCGCACAGCCCTAACCAGGACCGTGAATTACTTTTTTCATACTATTGCAGTCGACTGCAGAGCTCATTAGTTAATGCCTGGCCTGTAAGTGCAGAAGCATACTACTTATTTGATTTTACCTGAATGTCTTTAATATCCTTCTCGGCAACTGCTTGCAGTGGGTCAATAAAGTTCTGCTTCACATCAATATCCAGAGAGTCCTTGACCTCAGACATCCTTTTCATTGTCTCTCCAATGTCTGTTAAAGCCCCACCTGCAGTACACACGTGCAAAAAGCCAGCATTACGCCGTGTGAGACATCGTGAGGCATGGTACTAATAATCATTGGTTTCACAATAAGTAGATTCATGGACCCCCATGAACAAACATATACCATAACAGGCATCTCTCTTTCACCCTACATCCGCAAAATGCTTCCAAAGTTCTTACCAAAGTTGGTGTCCTCGCCCATATCCCGTCCATACTTCGTCATGCACTCCCCCAGGAGGCCCTCAGGCTGGGGGTAGCCAGGACTATTGACTTGCCCGCGCATTTTGGACACCGTGTTGAGCATGGAAAGCTTAGCTCTTGTTGCCGGGTTGGGCTGGAGGTACTCTGATGTTTTATTAAGGACTTCCACCACAGCTTTGCTGGTAATATCTGCTCTCTGGTGGTACAGGTTAGAGAGAGTGACAACAAATGTTGCGTGTGTGCATATGCCCAGTATTATACCATTAAGAGTGTTTAAGTGAATGAGGACAACTTCATCCTTTAACTTTCAGTAAAACAAAAGAACATATTGTTATTATTCATGTTTAGTATATATATATATATATATATATATATATATATATATATATTTTTTTTTTTTTTTTTGTTCTTAAAATGTATGTATGTTACCCTTTCAAGGTCCTTAAAGTCTTCATCCAGTTTGGTTCCCTCTGCACCTCCAACCTTCTCACTCACCATCTGTGAACACGGAGCAATCACAGTAATAAAGCCAACTGATGGATGAATACACCACAGGTTGGAAACTTCAGCTGCGTAAGAACCTATTGTCAAAGGGGCTTTAACCAGTTTTTTTTCCAGGCCTGGTTAACACAATTCTCAGATTCCAAGACATACCCATATTTTCCATCAGTGGAGGAACCTCAAGTCTGCATGAAGGAAGGAATGCTGAAAACTGGACTTTCCTCTCTACTGAGCGACTCAGAATGTTCCTTTTTTCCCCTTAGGTCAGCACACACATTTCAGTTTCCTACACTACAACCACATCCATGGATACTTTTACTAAACATACACACATGCGCACGCTTACTTCATCCTGCTCTTAATTCATATCCTGATTCACACATGGCACATACATTCTCTACTCATCCAGAGCTACAAACTGTAAAATCCACTGCAGTTGGCTGGCAGGCCAAACAGAGACTCATTGTGTGTGTTTTCTCATTTGGTTCAAACCAATGCAGCTGTCGGAACCACACTGCAGATAAAACTCTATGACCAGATGGATCAATCAATCAATCAATCTCTATAGTATGTATATGTATGTATGTATGTATGTATGTATGTATGTATGTATGTATGTATGTATGTATGTATGTATATATATATATATATATATATATATATATATATATATATATATATATAAATAAAAATGTACAGGCTTGGTAAAGTCATTTTGTATGAACCAGTCGGTGGCTGTGAAAATACAGGAAGCACTGATTGCCAATTGAGTCATGGGACATAATTCAGCACCAAATGTTTCCCAATTATTTAGTCTAATAAACAGCATTTTAATTGCAATAATTAATCTCTTGGTACCAGATGTGAAGTTGTAGATGTCTGAAATCCAAACACAAACACACTTTGAGCAGCCCATTTGGCTTCATTGTAGCACATGCTTTTTGTTCTCCATGACTAATAAACCTGCCCATCCTGGTCTGATTCCACGATTCGATTTTATCACGATACTTGGGTCCCGATTCGATACTATCACGATACTGCGATATATTGAGTATTGCGATTTTATTACCTTTTTTTTCACCCCAAATTGTCCCCAAAGGAAAACTTTGTCAACATATTGTATCTAAGAAGATACCGTTTTCAGTCTGTTCATCTCACTTCAATCATTTTTATTGCAGCAAAATGTGATTGTCAAGCAGACAAACTGACCAACACTTTCATAAATGTTGCACCTGACAAACTGAACTGCTTGTGTTACTGTCTGCATTGTCGCGTCATTCGAGCTGGATGCGCCAGAGAGGGGGCGGGGCTTATCTCTGTGGTTTATCGCCATGCAAAGAGTTTCCATTTCTGCCATCCACCATGAAAATAACTACTAGTTCTGCTTTATACTTGTTGTGGAAATCCCAAAGAGGTCGGGGCATCAAACAAATAAATTCATAATATTACTTCTCCAGGAACTGCGTCGGGATGACGGTGTTACGGATTAACAGGCGGCCGTGTTAACTGCCGATTTTCGGCCGGAAGTCACCAGTTGACACGGTCGCCTGTTAATCCGTAACACCGGCCGCTTCCAGCGCTAAGAGAGTATTAGCAGCCAGTTTGCTTTATGCTTGAGTTAACGTCTTTGACAAGCGCCGTGTGGCGGACTTTGTCCTGTGCGCCGTGCAGCAGCTGTGCAGCAGCACCGCTACGAGTGATAGGAAGTCCAGACGTTTGATTTACAGGCGGACGGCGCATTTCTCATTTCTTTCTCCGATGCCTCCCATAATTGATTACATAAAAAAAAAAAAAAAAAAAAACGATACTTAGCTTCCGTGTATCGATACAATATCGCGATACTATGCTGAATCGATTTTTCCCCCCACCCCTAATGTTATTTAGCTGACATTTTGGTTTAATCATTGATTGAATGAAGCCTATTTTTATGACGGTATGACGTGGAGCTTATTAGGCAACTAATTTACAGAACTGATTATACTCCTCCACTCAGTTTTATTGATTTTAATAACCTGAAGGGCTTGTTGGCCAGGCCTGTGCTACCAGAGGGCAGGGTGTTCAGTATACGTCTATAGGTTACCAACTATACTCTACGTCTAAATAGCTGAGGATTTTGCATTGGGAGTTGGCCAGCAATCAGCAGCACTGCTTACGTTTTGCAAAAGCTTTCTGTGCACTTACCCCTGGTTTGTTACTGTATTGTCAATGTAAGGACTTAATCTGTGTCTACTGGGTGAAGCTTGTTTGGGCAGAGTAGTCACATAACTTGGATTCCAATACACACCCACTGAGAAGGGAGGCGTCACTTGCATGTCACATAATGTTAGGCCAAAGCAAGGACCTGTTGCAAGGCAGTTGTCATCTAAACACAGGCCACCTGTTTTGCAGCCCATGTCTTGTTGAGCTTCATGTTCATGGGGGTGAGTATAATAGTTGTCTCAAGAGCAAACAGCTATATTTCTTTCAGAGAGGAATAACCGCCATTGGAAAATTAGAAGCACAAGACAAACCTGACTCAATAAATGAAAAACAATTTTCTATAGGACTACTGTGAATGTCTGTTCACAATTTGGCAGGTAGACATTTTGCAGACGGGTCCATTTGAGTAAATATGAGACTTGCTTCTCTAAGCTTCCATATCCATCTGGCACCAGGGGTAACTTGTGCTTTTAATTTTATATTCATGCTACGTCAAAAGGAAACAGTATCACAAAGATACAAACATGAGCCTGGAATGAATAGATTATATGATAGTTAATAATACCAGTGTCTGTATGACATTGCAGATTTGAATATGTTAGTATTCTAATTTACATAAATACATATTGACTTTTTATGTCATGATATAATCCATAGCTCACATTTTTGGTCAGTCTATTATTGGAAACATGAGACACATCCAGCTGACAGCAAACATGAGTGCGATTTGAACTATAGTATCCCAACACGTTGGCCAATTTGTCATGAGACAAGTGTTTAGAAAACATTGTGTAATCCAGCACGTTAGAAATAACAAACATGAACATCACTTTACGGTATTATTAACACGAGATGATGTACTCGCTGTTTAACATCACAGCAAAACACGAGGAAAGAAACCATCCAACCAGAGATTCGTCCTCTCAATGCCCTAGTTCTGTGTCAGAAAGAGGTAAACTTGTATTCAAACGTCAATTTAGTGATAAGTGAGGAATACAATCTAACGCTACGTAATTTGTTCGACAAAAACTTTTCAGCAAAATCAATTAACAGAACATTAACGTTAGCCTAACCTACAGTCCTACAGCCGATTAACTTAATTTACCCCACTAATGGAAGTGCTTCAATACAGCGATGAAAACCCTACTACGAAAACTAACAGCAAAACAACAACAACCAAGTTAGCGTGAGAGTCAGTTCACCATCTCTCTCGATTAGCGTTAGTTAACGTAAAGCTAACGTTACGGGTCAGTTACTTAAAAGTTCAACAACAATATAGCTAACGCTAGATGTGCACTTTTCAACAAGTTAAAGAGTGTCTTATAACGTTAGCTTGTAACTAACGTCAACACTGTGGTTAACCAGCCACGGGTAGCTTCAAGCTAGCGTAAACTAGCAATAAAAGTACAGACAGTTAACCTGAGCTAAGCTATCGGCTAACGTTCGTGTCGATTTTAAGTCGCGTTTTTACCTGACTGGCTTTGTAGAATTGTTTCTTAAATCCTGCCACGGACATCTTGCACCGTCAGTGTTGCCACCTGGACCTCGAAAGGGGGAATTGAGTTTTAAAATAGTTGCTGTTAGTTTGACGTTTACAGCACAAGCAGCAGCCGCGCAGCACTTCTCCCAACGTTGCACTGTGGACGTAAAACTTGCTAAGCAACCACAAGTTCCTGGCCGCATCTTCATGTGTGGGAGGCCCCGTCCGAGCGGATTAAGTGGGTCAGAAAACACAACACGTAACTTAGTTTATACTTTTATTTAAACTGAAACAGACGTCCCTCAATCCCCATACAACATTAATTTACTGTATATTGCTGTTGTATACTTTTGTTTAGGTAAACCAGTAGTAGAACTATTTAAAAACCTTTTAATTCCTCAGGTCCTTAGTCTGAAAAACCTCTATCCACTAAGGAAGGAAGACTTTGAGAGGTGGTTGAAAGCTACATAAAAAGCTGTAAAATAGCCCTTATGATGAGACTTTTTTTGGGGTCAAACTATTATTTCCAAGGTAAGCTTGAAATGTTGAATGTTAAACGATGATATTCAATTTCAGATATATAACAGAGAAAGGTAGAACATCCTTAAAATGCAACCAGATAATGGTTAGATTTGTGGATTTATAAAACACTGTTGTGATTTAACATTTATTGGTGTTGTGGCAGATAATTGTTTTTTGGTCAATTCAACAATGAACTTCTTGTTGCACTACTAAAATAATGGGATGGAGGAAATACAGTAAGCACACAACACAAATGCTAGTCTGGGCCGTGGCCATTTACAGTACATAGTAGATTGGTGATTTCAGAGACGTATTAGACCTCTGATGAGTCAAAAATATGCAAAGACCCATCTTACATGTATATAAACATGAACACCAAATTCAACTCAAATAAGACTCAATGAACCAATTCAAAAGAAAAAGAAACATTTATTACATTCTTAAAACCACATATAATGTATCCCATTGGACAACAATATATATAGAGCTGTGTAACTCAGTTACTCTTGGACTAGTAATATACCTCTTGTACATTTTGTCATACAAGGTAAGAGAAGGGAGACAAACTAATATTTTTTGTTTGTACCTAGTTTTTCTTCAATTAAAAAAAATAGATCACTGACTTTACAAGACAAAAGTGGAGACACAAAGAAAAAGGTGGACAAGACTGCCAAATAAATGAAAACCACAGCAAAAAGAAACATTAAACCCTTATAATGAATTCATCTTTAATGCTAACTGATTATTTTTTTCCAATTCCTATGTCTTGAAAATTTGATTTAATAATATTAGGACAAATGGGAAGGGCTTTGACACTTTGTGAGTGACATTCACAAAAATATAACTCACGTCCACAGTGATTATCGTTACGGATCTTATCTTAGGTGAGACGGTGTGAGGAGCACTAGGCTAAAAGACGACACTGGTAATAAAAGGGACAAGAGACCACAGCCATCTCCCTGAGCGGTAGGCAGAAGGTCCTCAAACTCTACTCAAGAACTTCACAGCACCCCGAGTAAGACATTATTATCATCTCAATGTAACAACCTTCAGAGAGTGTGTTATTTATGTACATGAAAAATGTAAACAGTTATGGGTGACCTTGTGTGTCGGCTATGGAATAAAAAACAAAAATAATAAAAACAGATTGACTCTAAAGTCCTACTGGCATTGATGCCCCACTCAGGGGG
This sequence comes from Taurulus bubalis, assembly GCF_910589615.1. NCBI lineage: Eukaryota > Metazoa > Chordata > Actinopteri > Perciformes > Cottidae > Taurulus > Taurulus bubalis. Next base: position 31,728,777 of record NC_136589.1, on the reverse strand, counting down.
GCAGCTGGGAGCTCTGTCTGTCCTTAGACTAGTGTCCAGTGAGGAAGAAGAAAGTACAAGTGCTTGGTTTGGACAAGTGTTGGGATAGGGACGAAAGGAGAGAGGAACAGCGAATATACAAAATAATACAGTTTTTTTCAAATAGCAAAGAGGGTTTATGATACACATTATGGATCATCGTTGTTCCGGCCTTTCCCCAACTGAAACATTGTGAGTGACATTTACACTACACTACACTGACTGTACGGACTGCTGGTTAGAAACAAGTGGTTGAGAGCCTGTGTATCCCATTTATTAGATAGTTCATGAAGTCATCTTTTGCCTTGCTTTCTCTTCTCCTCAGTGTCCTTGTGTCGTGTCTCTTTCGGCAGGGCGCAACAGCGCAGACTGAAAAGTAATTTAAATACAATGTTTTTTCGTCTTTGTTTGGGTACACTGCCCTCCCTGCTGTGTCGCATCTGCAACAAGTGTCCATCCCGTCGCTTGTGTGATGAACTCCCCTAACCCAGCTGGGTTTTGCTGTCAGTGCAAGAGGGGATTGTTGCCATGGAAACCTGAGAGAACTGCTAGGAGGGGAAGTAGTCCAGAAAAAGATTTGTCCAAATATCAGCTTTCCGGAAATATCCATATTTTCTCTATATCTTACTACGCACTTTTCTCTCCCTCTCTCTGTGAACTCAGCCATACCAACTCTCTCCATATACTTATATAGTCATCTATTTACATTCTTATTTAAAATATTTGTTTATAAATGTGTATATAAATTAAAGATAATTTCATCTTGTCCTGTCTCTAAGTGGCATTTACAAGGAAAGGGGTGTGTGGGACTGAGGTTTCTCATTGCATTACAAGAGCCTACAAAAAGGCAGCACCGAACACTGTCTACTGTGTGTGAAACCGGTTCTCAGCTGATTAAAAAGGTTGGCCTAAGCCGAGAATCATGTCATATCTGTGTGTTTCATATCAGAGAAAATGGCTCAATAAATTGGTCCCAAAGTGATGGTCAGTTCAAGGATATTGTCTGTATGAATACGCAGGCGTACCATACTGAGATATATTAATATAGAGAGAAATATTGACTAACAGCTGTATTAATAGGGAGACCTGTGGATCAACTCGACTTCATTCTAATACTTTGTGTAAAACTCTGTCTAAGAGTGGCAGGTTTGTACATTCACTGTTGTTGGGTTCTGGCTTGTGCACTGGTGCTCATCGATGAGGTACATTCATGAATTGGTTGGTTGATCCACAGTGGATCTGATGTTAAACACGTGTTTGAGCCTGGAGCTGTCTCACGTCTTGTGGGCTGTTATTATTACGATGCCCAGCCGCTTGTTGTTAATGCTACAATATGCAGAGGACCGTGAGCTTGAGTGGTCTGTAGTGTAAGGTGCTTGGCCTGCTGGGAAAGTGGAGGACTTCTTTGGGATCATGGGAGACGGAGTACTTAAAGTCCTGGATTGTCTCTTAACTGCTGGTTGTTGAGCTTCAACATCTCTATCCTTTTCTGTCTCTCATTTTTGCTTCCCTACTTCTTAATACACTCTCCATCTGTCTTTGTTTGTCTTTCTGTCTGTCTAGCTGTTGGTGGAGTTCGGCAGAGACATCTCGCTGCCAAACACTTCCCGGTACAGTGGTGGAAAACTGTAGGCGGTCTCTGGGTGCAACAAACGGAAAAACTCAAGTTTATCTATGTGGAGGTTACAGATAGACTTCATCATGGGCAGCTTGGACACCAACTGCATGGGAAGAAGATATACAAAAGGTAAGTTCATGTCTATGCTTCTGTATGTGTGTACCTTTGTATGTGTTTAGAAGGAGTTGTGACTGCTTGTCTTTACCTTGTCCAGTTTCTCCTCTGAAGCTCCACTCTTGTGCAGACTGTGCTGCAGAGCCAGGTAGACCTTCTCCTGGAGTTTTTTAATCTTTTGGCCTTCTGTTAGCCAGTGCCGATCTACAGGAAAGAAAATATTCCCCATTCACATATAGTTGTGTTTCTCTTTAAGTAACTTCAATACATATTGTCCGACAGTATATCTAGTATATGGCTCTATGTACCAATCAATCAAGTCTTGCGCATCATTTTTACACATTACTCCAAAATTCAGCCTGACATATTTCATATGTTTGGAAACTCCATTAATATTTACAATTGAGTTTTGTGAGTTTATTGTTTGGCTACACAAGACTAACTGCTTTTAAAGATGTTAAGCATTAATTAAGAGATGACGACATGTATTAAGTTCTGTCTTTGCTTTCTGAAGTCAGAAGTTGATATGTAGACACATGGGGGAAAATTACTAGATTAATGAAAAACGGATGAAATAATCTGCAAAAACTAAATGAAAACCTACATGTGTAAGACTATTTCAAATTATGTTGAATGTGTATGTTGAGAATGGACATCCTACAGTCACATTGAATATCACTGTGGCCTTAGTAGTCTATTATAGACGACTAATATTTGGCAGTATTATGTGCACTTCTATGCGTTGTATGCTCTCACATACAATACAATACCTGTATTGTATGTGAGAGCGAGAAAGAGATAAAGGAGGAAATAATTACCTGGAGAAAGAAGAACAGCAGCGCTAAACAGGGCCATCTCTTCATCAGACAGCTGTAGACGGCAGAGTCCTTTTCCCACGTCGAACACTGCACTGACCAGGTCATCACAACCTGCATAAACCCAGGAAATCAATACTTTAATTGTTAACAATAACAGCTTGAATACTCCTCAGCTCCAGCTGGAGGCTTTCAAGTACATCTCTTCAAAGCCAGTTCTGGTGTTGATAAGAGTGAAGCTGACGGTCTGAGTTATTTTAGGAACAATTGCCACACTTACGTCATTCAAAATAATGAATTACTTCAGTCAGTGCAGAGGCATTTTCTCAGGCATACATTATGATAGTGTGTGTGAAAAATACTTTTTTAATTTACTTAATTTATTTAAAGAGTGAGCAAACTAAGAGGCTTCCCTGTGTCGCCCTGCAAATTGTCTGAATCCTTTTAGAGCTTGCACAACAACATCTGATCCTCACCAAGTGCTTTGAAGAGTTGAGCCAGGGCAAATTTTCCATTGAAGAAAATGCTGCTGTTGTTGACGTTGAAAGCTCGGCACATGCGTATCAGCAGGACCTCGAGACAGCCTGAAGGGTAGCCACAGATAGAGGCAAAGACATGGATAAAGAAGACCCCGATTGGTGCACAGCATATGCAATGACATTTCTGAACCATTTAAAAGTCAACAGGATAACAGGAATATCCCCAAAGATGGAGACAAAAATAAAACAAACAAACAGGAAGGAATAGAAGATTGCAAGTTTCACACTTTGTTTACTTTGCAAGCATTAACTTTATAAATCAAGTGTTTGAGATGTCCTCATTTTTAGTACACTGACCTGCTTTCAGCAATATAATCTGATCATTCTGGCATAGGTCCATGAAGCCAGCAATGCGTTTGGCAAACTCCACCACATACTGGATGGCATTGGTGATGTGGTGTGCACACTGCTGCCACATCCACTCTGCTGACTGAAAAAAGTGACACACAGAAGAGAAGTGAGATTCACAAGTCCATTGACATCACATCAGCATAAATATCATCATAGTAGATGTTCAACATCAGATCAGTACTTGCACTGATAGTCCCGATAATAAAACATTCGACAAAAAACAATATATCAGCAAAGTAAGCTAATTAAGTTATTACAAATACATATGTTTACATGTAATATTGCATTTTAAACACTGTTAAAATGATCCATAGTAGGCCGATACTGAAATGTTATTCATGAGCGTAGACAAACCACACATGGAATTCATCCTGTACCTTGTTTTGAAAAGCACGCGTTTCCTCAGGTGTGTATTGTGCCCAGGTGAATCTCTTCATGTCCTCAGCGCTGTACTGACACGTCTCCAAGTGAGACTTGAGAATACTCTGAGTTATGCGCTCTGTGGAAACACACATATACCGATAAGCACCGGTGTTTTCTCACTCCAGTTGTTTGTGCTGGCAGCAGGTTGAATAACTAGATGCTGAGCACCACTCTGCTGTTATGTACGCCACTCATGCTCCTGCCAAGATTGAGTGATAATGGCTCATCTACTTATGTCATCTCTGCAGCTGTTAGGATCCTTTCCACCTCCTGCACTTATAATACCCAGCAGTCATAGTATGTACTTATTGCTTCCTTTAAAAGTCCTCAGAGCCCTATTCAAAGCCTCCTTGCAGTTTGGTGTAGCCAGCAACTATAAAGATGTGAAATAAAATACAAATGTATTCTTTCTCAAGGCATTTAGAGACGCTTCTCTAAAAAATGTCTTTGCATCCTTACCTTTATAAATACCACTCGACGATGCTCCCTTTATCTGTCCCTGTTTTTTATCTTATATGAGCTTGATGACTTATGCCTTTTTCATATTGCTTGTTTCCTGCTTGTTTTGACCGTTACATCTTGTCCTTGTCCTGTTTTATCTGCCATGACTCATTCTGGTTCTTCTTTTATTGCTAGCCTGTTTATAGGAGACGTCCTTGTGCTTCATCTTAGTTTTTTATTGAATCAACACTGTTTTTATTAGATTTGCTGTTATTGCATTTAGTCTTATTTCATTCATGATTTGCTGTAAATTCTAAAATAAAAAAAGATAATAAATCAGGGCGGAAAAAACTAAATGACCACAACATTAACATTTTCATAGTAATATATATCCAACTGTACAACATCCTTATGCCATTTTTTTTTAACTTTTATTTCTCCTGGATTATTAACTATGATAGATTTGCTTTTCCTTGCCATCTTAATGTACATTAATGCTACTGAAGGTAAAAACTGATGGCAAATACTTCTGTTCAGGGAGTGACTTAATGGCAAACTCTGTGTTGAGTCTGGGTCAAGAGCATGCAGCAGGCAATTTCCAGAAAAACAGGAGCAATAGGACAAAATATAAAAAGGGGAACCTCAGAAATAAATGCCTATCTCTTATAGTATTGTATTATTATAATATACATCTCAAGTAAAGGCCTGGTTCTCTCTTCATTAATACTCATACTTATACTCATACACTTATGGTTATATGTGAATAAAAGAAGAAATTATTTGTTAGTTATCATTGTCAGTACTCACCAAGGTCTGTTATTGAGCAGTCGTCAGGCAGATGATCCAGCAGTGCATGTGTGCGTTTTAGCAGCGGATGCGTGAGAGAGTGTGTATGCAAGAGGTGGATCCCGGTGGTGTCTGCCCCGTCCAGCATTGTCTGCTGCGGGGAATTCTGATTGGACAAGGATGATGAAGAGGAAGAAGCGGAAGATGAGTTGGAGGTGTTCCCTGTGCTGGCTCCGCCACCGAGCAGCTCCAGGCTGCAGTACTTGCTGGACTCCTCGGGGGTCAGCGGTAGGTCAAACAGGTCGGGCAGCGCTGCGATGTCATCCAGGTCGCTGAGGGTGGAGCTGGAGCCCCCGCTGCTGTAGGACCGGCTCAGACCCTCTTCACTATCCTCCCTACCACCGCCACAGACACCGTCTTTCTTGGGTATGGAAAGAGCCGTGGCGCCCCCGCCTGCGGAGGCCAAACACTCCTGGGACTTTTGGTGCTTTTGCACTTCAGCGTAGAGGCTGTCACGCTGCTTCTTGGACATACGACCAAATTTAACCGCTGCAGAGAGGGAACACATTTAATTATAGCAAACAAACAGACAAAAAAAAACAATTCATAGAAATCTTACAATGCATCTACCTGGATAAAATAAAAACTGATGACATAAATTACATATTTTATTCTTTTTACTTTAGCACAGAGACTTTGCAAGTTTGCTATGGCCAAACATATTACAGTTCACATCTGTTTTCTCAGGCTGTCACTTTAATTTAATTGTAAGCTATTTCTGCCTCACATACTTTTTCCACCTCATTCATAATATTCTATGTTCCAGTCCCTAAATCATATGAGGCATGATGACAGCCCATCACCCCTTCACTCTGTATACTGTATTTGTTTTTGTCTCTCTGCAAACTATGGAACAAAAAAGCGGCGTGCCCTCTCTCCACAGCTGATGTGAAACACAAGTGCTGGTGTCAGCTTTAAGTTGAAGGAATACTGGGATTTGCCAGGTAAACACATACTTAACTAAGTGTAAAAAGAGGCTAAAGTGCGTTGGGTGTGTGTTTACCATCTCTGCTCATGCCCAAAGCCAGACACTTCTGTAGGCGGCAGTGCTGGCAGCGGTTGCGGTTAGTTCGGTCGATCAGGCAGTTCCTCTGGCGGGAACAAGAGTACATAGCGTTGTTCTGCTGGCTGCGACGGAAGAAACCCTGGACAAACACACAAATACCATCGTGGTAAATGACGAGCACATGTGAGACAGAACAGGTCGGCTGAAGTTAAATTTGGTAGCCTGGTTTACGCGCTGCGTTTCCTCCTCACCTTGCAGCCTTCGCAGGTGATGACTCCATAGTGGATTCCTGAGGACTTGTCCCCACAGATCTTACAGGGGATGACCTCGATCTGAGCTTCAGGACCAAAGACAACATAGACAAAAGAGGTCAGATCTACATGCAAAGTGAACTGGAGATTAAACAATCAGTTAATATTTGATAGCGAAGTGCAGCAGGTCAACACTACTGAGTCATACTGTGGACGGTTTCCAAAACAGTTCATATCTAAACAATAATACAACATTGGGTAACATGATCTATTCATTCCAATTCACACTTTCATAGAAAGCCCATATTTCACATTGAGCGCCCGACTTATTCAAGATTCTGTCAATGTTTTCTTTCCGAATAATCCTTTTGAGAAACTCCAGTCAGATGTCAGACTTCTGTAATCTTCAACTGTTCTTATCAAAATAAATAATGATTTATTGATAACTGCTGATTCTGGTGTTTGTTTTCTTCTCATCCTCCTTGGTTTGAACTGGTTTTGCTTACTTTACTGGATAAAATTTTGTTTGTGTTTTATTGGTCTCTTCCTCTTAGGTCACCATCTCTTCTGGTGTTCCCAAGTAATCAGTTATGAGTCTCCTAATACTCTTTTCAAGAGACACATAACTCTTAATACTCGTTTATTTGTAGCCCTTTGGGCATATTGTTCCACATATTGTCCCAATTATCCTGTGTTCATGAGTCTTTTAAAGTGCTGACTGTAGCTGAACTTCCTCTTGCTTACTGACAAGAAAGATTAGATCCTTTTATTTTAATCTTTGGCAGCTTCTTCATGACTGTAATATAAACCATATCCCAGGCTATCTTTCACGGGTCATTCATGTTTTGCTATCACGTTTTCTCTAGCTATAAACCTTGGCCAAAACTAGCTCCTTTGTATCGTCTGTAGACCTTGAAAATGTCAGCCATACTTGTATCTTGTCACAGTTATACTGCTGTAACTCGGTGTACTCTGAGCCACCGCCAGTTGATACAAATACAGCTGGGAATTTAACAATCTCTATTTCACCAAGTTGTTATGTTACACCTATCCTTGCCTCCCTTCTCCAGTAGCCCGTGAGTTTCAGAATGAGTTCTTTTTAGAGATTTTAGTTCAAACAGGACTCATTAGCCAGGGTGACCATGTCTTTGAAACTCCACATCTGTTTATCTAATGCTAGCAAACATCATCAGTACTAACTTTCATGAGGAGATATTTAAGATTGTTTTGTAAAAATGTGATTAATCATTTTCACCATTTTTATTAGGAAATTATGAACACATTTTAGAAACTGAAACAAAACCTGTAGTTTGCACCAAAGTGTTGTAATCAAAGACAAATACACATTGTGTAATTTGTACAGAGAGGCACATATTCTGTATTCCTGTTTCTGCTGATGGAAACTACCCAGCAGACAAAGTGGCCAACAATACGCACATGCAGTAAGATAACTTGCAATGGACTTTGTTTGACTGCACCCTTCATGTGGCCCCCATGAGGGAACAGAGTACACAAACAGATAGGGAATCACATGACACTTGCACACATACATAAAGACCTTACTTATTGACCAAGGAAAAACCCAACAGCAGAAGCTACATCAGAAGATGCTTGTTGCTCAACTCTTTTGTTTACAATCTTAGACAGATTTCTTTTTTAATTGCATTTGTACCACTTTTGAGAATGATGTCTGGAAAACCAAAGAGGTGTATATGATTGAGGGAGCATCGTTGCACTCTTAGGTACTGGAAAACACTACTTTCCATTTATTTTCTCCTTCAATGACACCGTCGGCTGTTTCTACTCTCAAACTGTTGACTAAAATACTCAAAGTGATCAGAGCAGCTGCAGGCAAGCAATGGAAAAATATCTCCCTTCCTCTCTTTCTCTCAGGTTCCCCTCCACCCCTCCCTCATCTCACGATTATATAACTCTTGTCTGTGAGCATTCCTCACAATACTCATTCAGCAGGCTCACTTTAGCAACACTGACACCCCGCCTTTCCTCAGACTCTCTCTTCTCCACTGGCCGAGCAGCGTTCGCAGCCTCCTTGGTATTGGCTGAGTCATCCGTCACTCGGCGCTGTGGCCTGTCAGCCCATGTGGACATTCTGTCCCACTGACACACTTTCCCACTGCAGGGGGAGAGGGAGGAGGGCCGGCATGCACAGTCCGACTCTCTGCAGACCAGTTTCAAGGTGGCGCTGAACAATGGTCAGACTCTCTCATTAAACATGTCCCCGAAGGCTCGTAGATTTAAACCAGAAAGCTGTTACAAAACAATAAAATTAACCAAGCATGGCAATGATAAAAAAGCCTTGACAAACGGCACTTAACAGTTTGGTTAATACCAAACACAGATCTGCACTCATTTCCCCTGGGACTGTTTCTATGCAATAACCATTGTGCTGTTTAATTAATGATGAATCACATTTGATTTGACTGTAATAGCTCATATTATACCTGGCAACAGTCCACTCAAAGCAGACAAAGTCTGCACTTGAATGTCAGCTATTTGACCCTCTCCCCACTCCCCAGTCTTTGACATTGAGCCTCTTCTTCAACCCAATCTATTCTTGTCCTGTGCAGAGAGCCAGAATTGCACAGATGCCCAGACGCCCACCATTTTTGCTACAACCACACATATGTGCTTTCTAACTCCACTCTGCAGATATACAGGCACAACCCAGAGACAGTAACATATTTGTATCCTTTATGGTCCCTTATTTAATGTGATAATCTAGTTAAAACCTGATAAATGAAAATGGACTATCCAGCTAAACCAATTACCTACATATGATGATTCAATAAGTACAGATAATTAACATCGATGTCTTGAAGACTTGTAGCGCTGTGCCAATAGAGAAGCAAAACTAGGACTGCAGCTAACAATGATTTTAATAATTGATTACTCTTTTCCATTATTTCCTTAATTAATAATTTACTGTAAAAATAGTTAAAAATGACCAAAACACTGGATCAACTGTCCAAAACCCAACAGTATTGAGTTTACTGAAGAAAACTACCAATTATGCACAGTTGAGAAGCTGGAACATATGCATTTTCTGCATCATTGCTTCAAAAGTGAATGTGACTTGTACATCTACTAAAGGATTAGTTGAATAATCATTTAATAGCTACAGAATACACTGCTGTTGTGAGATAAACACCCAGGGATCATGAGCTTACTTAACATATGTTACAAATTGAAGTGTCTAACAATGCTGAGAAAGAGACACAGGAGCAGGAGCCACACTAATGTTAAATCAACATTTACCATTAACCCTGAATATCATTGTTGACCTGCGATAAAACACCAGTCTTTGACCTTTAGCTCTCCAGAGAGAGGCTACATTCCAAGAAGATCAATGCCAAACCTGCTTTTGGCTAACATGAGGTATGAGGGCTGCATGCAGCTCTTTACTTTTCTTTACCAACTAACTCAATACTGCCGTGAAATGAAATTACACAAATAGCAAACAAAGAATGGTGTTTGAGTATGTCTAGTGTTTGAGCAGTAGGAGGGCTGCCTTGTGAGGCAAACCCAAGACTTAAAAAAGAAATGTAGCTAAACTATAAGTGTCTGTTCCCAAATGCGTTGGCCCCAGTGTGTTTATCAGGCAGCTAAATGTGTAACTGTGTTATCTCAACAAAAGGCCAATTCAGTAGAGGTGGCGTAGTGAGGGGCAGAGACAAATCACTGACGTTTTGCTTCCAACTGCTCACTTCTTGGTATCTAATGTGAAACAAGCAGCCAGTAATCCCCCAGCAGGGCCCCCCTGGCCTGTGGGTAATACAGACAGTATGTCAGTGCGGCAATATATCGTAAAAGAAATTAGATACATTTTGACCCTCCACAAGTTGACCACCATATATGTGAATGCATCACTCCGTCTTATAATCGTATAACCTGTTGTCAGTAAAGGCTGTTTGCTTATTATGCGAGTCACTATACCATGCAGCCTCAAGCTAAATGCCCTTGCACATCAAATTGACGCAAGGCTCAATCACATTATTTTCAGTTCTTTTCATTACCTCGGTATAAGAATAACTGACAGCACGAGAAGAGACACTCAATAGGAGGCGAGGGGCCCTGTGCTTGGCTTCGATACATATAAGCAATGCTGAAGCACTTGTTGTGTCATGCCTCACAGTTGGATGTAGGCTTTCAGTGCAACACAGAGCTGTATTACAACAATCCACCGTGGTTGCCCTTGTTGCTTTTTCATCTTTTGAAGTCATGTTAAGAATACGGGAACACTTTCCTGATTATTCTATTTCGAGGTGTTTCCAAAGCCTCAAAGCCTGCAGAGATGAGCCGGAGGAGAGCAAATATATTCTCAGATATGTTGAAAATAAAACCCACTTTGATTTCACACCCTCAGCTTGAATCTATGAACTGTCTTATTGATTAAGCTTGACACCTTGTAGCACACAGCTCCCGCAAAATAATTTCATTTTACCCTCTCAGGATGATACAACTTGAAAAGCAAAACTAATGAGACTTCACTCACATACTCAAGACGCATATATACATTCTGGCTGTCTGGCTGTTGGTGTATTCAAATCAAGGAGCTCTATTTTCAAAGATACAAATACCAGTGGAGGCCATGCCGAGGCACAAAGAGGGGGGATTTGAACAGAGCTAAGAATTCCTCTTCTACTGGGTGTCACTGTGTGTGTATCCTATGATCTTTCACTATGTCTTCATGTAATAAAAATACAATACTTCACACTGCTATCCAGTACAATAAACCACAGGATGTGTCGGGGGTCCAGACATCACGGCAGGCCTCTAAAAGTCTGTCAGCATGCCAAATCTGTTGGAATGACTCAATACTTTAGACTAATTGTGACTGCAACTGTATGAATGTTCAAACTGGGACAAAAACGCTGACTTGCTTTTCTATGAGGAAACGACAGGTTGAGTAACTAACCTACATTTTCAGTGCAGTAAGCTAAGAAATAGCAATGGCTTGTTTACATTTGGATATCCTGCCAGAAATGGAGCCTCCCTCCACCAGAGGCCCCCTCTGCTTCTTCCTCCCTTTATCTCTCCTAGAAAATCCATCTCTTTCCTACCCTGTCAAAAACAAAACAAAACTCTGTGCAGCTAATCTATTGTCCTGCAAAACAAGTGTAAGGGAAGACTGAATTGTTAACACAATACAAGACAAAACATATTTCAACTATGATCTTTACTGATGCATGAAGATTTGTGTGATTTGACTGTCTTAGACTACAGTATATGTGAAAAAAAACAACAACAACTATATTGCTTATATGGGGCCTATTTTGAATTTCTATATTTTATTACAGGGCTATTTCAATTAAATTATATTCGGGTGTTACAGATAATAAACCAACGGGAGACAAACGTCCTTGTTAATAACAATTATCTGCTGCCCTCTGGCCAAGTTCAAGCTCAGCCCGGCATTGAAGTGACACATTGAAGGCCGACCGTCAGTGCGCGCCAGTAACCGCACATGGCGCTGCACGGCAGCGCACGGCGCTTCCCAGAGCCTCTCTTCCTCCCTCCGCTGCATATGCTGTATAATGTTGGGTGACATAACTAGGTCAGTGGAACAGCCAGACCCCTCTGCCTCTGTGCACTCACACAGTAGGCCATGCTGGCACAGCCATCACACAACATCACACAACTGCACCAACACAGATTCCTCTTAAAAAGTCAACGCTCAAAAAAAAGAAGAAGAAAAGTTGAGGAACATCTTCAGAAATATTTTTGTTTTCCAAAACTATCAAATATCACGAAATGAGAATGTTGAATATCAAAATGGCGTTACACATACGTGCACTATTTGGTTGTTTAATTCACCGGATCAGAAACCCGATTCACTCGCATTACAGCTCGATTACATAATTGCAGTTTGGGTTAACAACAACCTCCTCGGAAGCCCCGCCCTCTCACTATTGCATAACTCTAACATGGCAAAATGTATAGATGCACTCCCAGATGAGATATGACACATTTAGCACCGCCATAAATCACAAAGCACAATTACGCATGTGTATCTTGGACTGATTTCACAATCAACAGACATGCGAGATTATACACAACTATCTTGTTGAATACATTCTCATGCTTGCACATGCCTCCAGCTGTTTATCAGTGCATGCTGAACTTCAGTGTTGAGCATGTCGCCTCGGGCCCAATGCAGCTGTAGGGATTAATGCACACGGGGAGAAAAACAGGCGCACTCAAGTCCCCGTGCGCGTACATGTGGTCGTTCAAGCCCGTCCAAACCCACACCGTGGTTCTTCACCATTCAAGTTCAACCAAACATGCACATATTTATTGCCAAATAAAATCAACTTACCTCTCATTTTGATGTTGTCTTTCTCTTGGCTGAAGGATAAGAAACACTCGGCTACATGGGGCTAATGTAGGTGACAGGACGGAGGAGAATAAACCCTTAGAGCGCAGTAAACTGGCTCTGTAAATATGAACTTTGTTCCGGCTGCAGACAGCTCTCGTAAAGAACGACCAAAAAAAAAAAGAAAGAGGAAAAAAACTACCCGAAACTCCGCTCCGCTATCGCTCGGTCAGGTCCGACCAAAATAAGAGAGTGAATAAAGTCTGTATGGATCGCATCCGTGTCGGCGCACTGGCGAATAGATTTTGCGCAACTTTTTTTGACAGAATAGTCCCAGGGTGGACGACCGGTGATCGGACCCCCCCTCTGCGATGTGACTCTCCGCCTGCTTTCCTCTCAGTCTACCCTGCTAACCGACTTTCTCCAAGCGTGGACTCTCCCATGATCTCACTGCCGACAGCTCCTTTCGCAGCTCTCGCGGGAACGCGCAGTCAGGAGCGAGTTTAAGGTGGCTGTAGGGCAAATGATTGACTGCAGTGCTCAGTTGTCGTGAGACATGAAGAGACAATCATTCCATGAAACCAATAGGATGGCAATTAGAACAATAACCACTTCTGCTTTTAAACAGACATTAAAGTGTGGTGTTTGCCACACTTCTCTGGCTGCATATAATGTACACCAGTCAGTGAATCAACAACAGTAGCATGCTACCTATACATCATTGAGATCATTGAAGTGTTGGGTAAATTGAAACAAGCTGTAAGGAGCTAAGAAGCAGGCTCTTTGTTTACAAGAGAGCTGGCATTTTGTTCACTGAATATTGTATTGCATTAATGGGATGACCTGAAGTACTTTATTTAAACATGTGGCCTGACTGAGCTTCATGAATGTGATAGTGACTCAAAAATGACTGTCTTGCAGACCTCTTACAGAACCACATTTTTTGAAAGCCTTACATAATAGTACACTTTTAGACTTTTTGCCAGATAAATATGACATCTAATTTTTACATTGGGCTTGTGATCAGCATTTTTCACTACTTGCTGACATTTTATAGACCAAACAATTAACCAGAAAAGAAATAACTAACATAATTTTTACCCCAACACCACTGAACACTGATGAAAGTGTACACTATTTCTCCATGCCACTTGTAATAGTACTTGTGATATTTGTTAAAGATACAAGAAAATAGATAAGTGAATTTGAATGTAATGTATGTGGAGCAGCTTCAGAATGTATCTTGCAAAATGTGATCCACAGCAATCTGGGTTCTGTTTCATATTCATATATCTGTACTGGATGCGCAGGAACTTATCACAGAACCACTTATTTGTATCTCAGTATTATGTTATCCCCAAAAATGTATTCAACTTTCACGAATCACCTCTTTCTTTGCACATTTTGTACTGAAAATAAAATAAAATGTACAGCTCATCTTTACATCGTCAATCAATGAATATAAGGGGGGGGTGGGGGGGGGGGGGGGGGGGGGGGGGGGCTTTATGATGCAATGCTCTGGCAGCAGTGTTATGAAACAGCATGGAGGCAGAGATTACCCAAACTAGGTTAGTGGAGCAGCCGAGCACAGAACACAGAGAGTCACAGATTATCTTTCTGTTTCACACACATTCACCCACATAGAAAGACCCAGAGACTCTCATTCTTCAGTTTCCCCCCTATCCAAACCCTTAGTGTTGGCCTCTTCCTTGTTTGTCACACGTAATTGCTTACAAGTATCTTATAAGTGTACACTCTGATGTTTTTATTATTGTGCACCTTATTTTCCTAGCCTTCTCTGCACATGGCTTTTCCTCCCAGCCGTTTGTCTCTGCTGTTTTTCCCTTTCTGTCGCCCCATGCACATCTCCTCTAAAGCCCCTCTGTTCTATGTCTCCCTTGACAACGGCAGTGACACTTTGACCTTAGGTCTTACGTAACCGCTGTGCAGTTTGGTTAGACGGCAGAGGAAGAGGGAGGGAGCGGGAGGAGGGCTTTGGCTTGGCTCATGTATGGCAGACATTTTGTTGCCCGAAGATTAAGAGGTGAAAGAAGAGGCAAGGAAGAAGAGGTTTGAGCTGGAGAAATATTTTTTGAAGGTTAACAGCAGCAGCATAACAGAATGAGGGAGCAGATGAGGTGGGGGGAGAAATGATAAGAGGGATAAGTGGAGGGATTTATAGGGATCATAGACTGTGTGACAACAAACAGAGCTGCAGCACGCAAAGAGGCCAAATAGCCCTCTTTGCCTCGAGTCTTTTCAAGTGCAGAAAAGCAAAACAGGGGTTTAAAATGCCGGTGAGAGACAGAAATGCTTTCTAAAGAGAAGCATTATAAGATATGTCCAGCTCACACCTGCCACGATTATTTGAGGCTCTCCAAATAAAATGCACTGCAAGAGAGAATCTTTAATACAATGCAACCTATATGTGATACAGTGAGGTACAGCTACAGCAGGATAGGAGTGACACTTTTTGCTGTTACATTGTGCAGACACATGGACGACCAGTTACATACAGTATATGTTTGTGTTTTGTACACACATTTTTAGCAGTCACCCATGAATCCGTGCTTGCCTGCTACTTTTTGAATGTCAGGCAAGCAGGCTTTTTTTTTGTGCTGAAGGTCCTTGTTGTTAGGACTGGCATAAGGTTTCTCCTGACTCAGATCAAAGCCAGTGAGTGTAGCCTTGTGACTCCCCGGGGTTGAATTTAAAGGCCTCGCTCACATCAAAGAGTCTTTGTAGGGATGAGGGACCAACTGTAACTGATTGGCTGCACATGGTTTCAGTGGGGCCAATCTCTCTGCTTTAGCAGCATCAACTCCTTTACATTCCAGTCTATCTTCTCATGCGGCACATTGTAAAACCTTCATATGCATTTTTATGTCAAGAGGGGTAATTTAAGGTACATCTATCATACATGATATTCACCATGTCATATCCTTTATTTCATAATCTGTTCTAATTTGTACAACACACTCACAAAAAGGCAAAAGCACACACATGCATATACACATGTACTGTTTGTTGGGATTATTTCAGGATCCTGCCATCCAGAGCTGTAATCTCTCTCTCGATTAATCTCCCTGTTTTCTCTTCTCCGGAGGCACCTTTAATCCCTCTCCCCCCTTCCCTGCAGCCACGGCTCTGTAAACTGGAGCTGTGAGCTTTGCTGCGTCACTAGGTCAGTGTGTCAGATTTAGAGCACAAACAACGTTCCCTCCACTCACAATGTCCTCGTCCTCCTCCTCGCGACTCCACTTTACATCCTCATTCTACCGCCATCTTTTCTGTTTCTCATTTCCCGTTATTTTTCTCTTATCTTTCCATATCCTGTTACCACTTTACACTGTGGCACATCTGTTTCTTTTTCACTCTCAGTTTCTCCTTATCAGTTAAATTTTTCATACACTGTACACGCTTGATAAAGCAGAATAAATAGATTATGAGTTCAATCTCAGGTCATGTATCAGATATATCTCACTGAGCACTCACACTCCTCCAATTCACATGCATTACACAAACATACACTATTAATGTCCTTGGCCTACTTTGCGTTACGCTAAATTAGTTATATGAAGGCTTAGAACATTTATAACATAATTACAAAAATATATTATTTACAAATTATAAATCATCAACACCTGTTTTGCAGACCGAACTTAACCTTCACTGAAGTAAAACCAGAATTTTCAGAACTTGACTAGTAAACACAATGCAAATAATATGTTAATACAATTGTTTCATGTATTTTTTAAACTCAACCGAAGCCCTGACCACAATTAAATGAGAATTTTCTGGGTGCGAAAAACTTATTTTCTCTATCAGATTCTTACTGGGATTTATTGGGTCCTATATGGACATATACCTTTCTGCCAAATAAAGAATAGTTTTGGTTATTTCACTGAAGAAGTTTCTGCATTTTGGTTCTTCTCACTTAGAGGTGGGCTGACTTTTATACTAATAATTCCATGGACCAATCGGAATTCAGCAGCATTTTAATTCTGACCTGATCACACCACACCTATGCAGATAAAGGAGATTAGCAGAAGTTGAGAGGGTTTAAGTCTTTATAAATAACACCTAAATACCTTATTCAGTCATGCATGCTTATTGTTAAATCAATATACTTAGGATTTGGCTTTAAGTTGAAGTTTGAATCTATATAAACATATCCACACTATCTCCATGAACTCAAATAGTTGAAAAATATCGACACACCACTAATTAGGGGAGACACCTCAGGCTGAAACATAGTTTCTCATGCTCTGATCAATTTTGAGATTTTGGGCAATTTTGCTTCCATAACATGTCTTCTTTCAGACTAATGGGAAAAAAACACACCATCCAAAATGTACATGTTTATTTTACTTATTTTTCTATTTGCGTCTGTAGCATTAGATAATGCCTCATTTGCATATTTACACAACAACAGGAAACTTGTACTATGTAATTTACTGAACGGAAGTAATTAATTGGGGAAGTTTCATGGTGATATGTATTTGTTCAAATATTTTTGTTCATATATTAGTCATAGACTGAACATTCCTGTTTTCTGCTGTACAGTAAGAACTGAACAGGGGAAGTATAGTTCTTCTCTATTTCTCATCTACAAATAGTCACATGATTCAAATGAGCAACTCTCTAATCAGGAGCTTCTCTAAACCTCAACAACACACGAGCAAATGTTCTTCATGACTGTGTGTTTACATTTCAATAGAAAGTTCCAGACTTGCCATGACAAATACAATCAGCAGCAAATATCTATCTTTGTCACTCCAGGTCTTTCTATTCTTTCCCCCAACCTGTCTACAACTCTTTTGCTTTGTTTCTCGCAAAGCAGGTTAAACATCCACACCCACAGACACCTGACTAGAGGGAGGACTCTGATGTGTTGACATGTTCGCACGAATGAACCTCTAATTTAGGTAATAGATCATGGAAACAAAAGACAGCAATAATTGATCAAGTTGTGAACCTTTTCATGAATGACACAACGCTGGCCTTTAAAGTACATGTCATAGTGTGGAATAAAAAAGTAGATATGCAAATACATATATGTGCCACGTAACGACGTGGTGAGAGTAAAAGGAGGTTGCCACCACAACTCGGCTGTGTTTACCTCCAGTGTGGATCAATGTGCTTGGCCATGTTTGCATGACCCAGTTAACCCCAAGTGAGTGCACAAATACACATTCTAAATGCACATGCAATCACACATGGATCAACATGTGATATTTCCATATACAGTAAATAAGATCAGCGAGGTGGAAAAGTATTTCCAGAATACTGCAACATTTCCTGAACTGTTGACTGCTCTCGGTACCACATTGCTTCCTCCATCATTTTCGTACATCTCTTGTGTACCATCTGCAAGGCGCTGGACACTCATACACCGTTTATCTTCACCCTATCGTTTGCTTTTATCCTCGCTTATTCCCTCAGATCCTCTATTCCCTTTCGTTTTCATGCAGGACCAGAGCTCATTCTTCGATGTAATCCTCTAACTGCCTCAGATTATGCAACCAGGGAAGAATGGGATTACTGAATAATCCTTTTGTGTTTTGCAATCCACATTCATACATGATACATCAGCTAAAACCCCTTGGAAAATATGTACGTTTGTCTATTATTATGGAGCTTTTGACTGGTACCAAACAGGTTTATCATATTCACCAACCCGATTTATGGCTACTTGCTTAAACACCATCTGCTCAACAAATGAAATGCACAGTACATCCACATATATCTCACCTCAGATCGTTGTTTACTAAGATAAATACCCTGCATTTGAAAATCAGGCATGTTCATATGTAACTGCTCAGATGACTCATCGCAGGACAGCCAGCAGAAACAGAGACATCTAGTGCTTAGATATGGTACAAGGGTCTGGCCTTATGTAATACTTGGTGCTTTAGCATGCATATACACATGGAAAGTTAAAATGGAAGCATTTTATGGGGTTTTTAAAAACAGCAGATGAATGCATTATAATAATGCACTGTTGCCTATCAGCTCTGCCACACGCATCAGCACACGTTTCTATAAGAATATGCTCCCAAAGCAAATGCACAGTAACAGCGACATGCTTTCTGATAGTGCCCCATCACAGATTGACAAACCTGCACAAATATTATGCAATGTCGAAGCATTATGTAATCCCGCATCACAATAAAAAGTCCCCAAATCATTGGCGCTGTCTGATGGACTGATCCATAGTGGTGCAGCTGATTCATCTAACTTGACTGGTGTCTGTAAAAAAAAGTGAAAGCTGTCTTTGTTCAGCTGATATGTGGTTTGCTGGATGCTGATTCGGGTGGATGCATCACTGTCATCAATGAAGTGGAAGGCTGTGTTGTGCTTTTCAGATTCTGGGAGGTGATAAGAGAGAAACAGGACTGGGAAAGTCTACATTGCGTCACAGCAGGGAGCCGAGGGGAAAAAGGAGAGAGAGGAGACAGGAGGGGGAAACAGGGGTGCGTCTTCACTGACCTAGTTAGAGCGATGGAAACCCCCCTCCCTCACCCACCCTGCCTCACTACTACTGACGTGTAAAGGACACTTTCAAACAGTACCAGACAGACAGGAATAAATGCAGGGAGTCAGGAAAAGGAGAAAGCTGAGCGTTTATACAGACAGGCTGGGGGCAGACCAACAGACAGGCAGACGGAAGTCGAGAAAAATTAGATTGGCCGGGACTAGCAGACAAACATATCCACAATGATATACCAGATCCGGGTAGATCTGGGAAATATCTCTGTGAAAACAGGATAAGCCTACAGGGATTTAAAACAAATTAATGATAACAACAGGCCACATCAGAAATATGGAACCCCTTCATATCCTGCGTAATATTAGATTTCTGCCTTTATTTTCAGACAATAACCTCTTTGAAGAATAAAGCAGCTTTTAATAAAATCAGAGCATCGCTAAGAAGGCAATAACTGCAACATATACAAACAGTAATTTAGAATAAACAAAAAGCAAAAGTGCTTTTCAGGGGTATTGTTGCAGAAATCGGAATTGTCAAGGCCATTACAATTTAAGTGAAAGTGTTTCTAGGATTAACTAAAAATAAATAAAGCCACTGCTTCTCCAGGTAACTTTCACACGAATGGCCCATGCTCATTTACACAGCTACACCTAAACTTCAGTCTTTTCTCGAATGGAGGATTGTTTCTCCCTCTGGCTTCACAAAATCTACGTTTCAGTTCAGAGGTTGCAGTCTGATGGAGCAAGCTGACTCAAAACTTTCCTGAAGCCAAACTGTATCAGTTAAAAATAGATTGAACAGTATATAACAACAAGTAAAAAGGCAGCTTCATACTTTCTGCTCTGTCATCTGTTTTAGTACTGTATATTCTCAACTGTTCCGTCTATCCAAAACCTTTTTCCAGGCCACATTTTCAGATTTCCATTCCCCCTTTTCAGTAGTTCACCCTGGGTTTCTTTCCATCAGTCTCTTTTTTAAGGAACTTTCAGCTCTGCATTTCTGCATTTTGATGCTGAAGTCTTTGTCTTAGAGACAAAGAAGAGAGAGGCTGATTAAAAACACTGGAGTGGCGTAGAGTCTGCAAAAACAATTGACTAAACCCTGAAATAATTTGGGGTTATCCGGACTCATTGGACAGCACTTGATGCTTTTTTAAAACACTTTTATTCCTGTTTTAATGATTACTAAAGAACCATGTATAGAGAAGATACACTCTAAACCTCCAACATGAATCTCATCAAAACAGCCCTCTTTTTACTCTCTTTAAATCTATGCCTCTCTAACACAGCAGTCCTTCAGACTAAACATCAAAGGCCACAAAATAGAGACAACCATTGTATGCAATGTTGCCAGGAGCCACAATCAGTACTACTTTAAATGTCTTTTTTAATTTGTCTTTTTTTCTGCAGCCATGACCTCATTGACACAAGCTGAAGGCCTCCTTTCCAATATTATCTGTACTAGAGTACTTGAGTATGACGCAGACAATGATTCATCTGTATAATCTTGTTAAAATCTGGTCAGGCTTTAAGATTTTTGAGAATAAGCAGTTTCAGTAAATGTTCCATTAACCAATTTCAACTGCTTTTCTTCTGATAGAAAGTAAATATTACAATGGAATAATTCTGACATCTTCAATCAATGGCCAGAATTTGTGAAGAAGACATAGTTACTGTCAGCAAAAACTAAGCAAAACAATAGAGTCCATCTTGTGATGGGATCAATCTTTGATGCCAAATCAATCCAAGTGTAGTTGCCAACGGTCCGTTCCACACTTATTGCCTCCCTATTTCCAATGCTTCACTCAGACAAACCTGTACACCCGTAAAGTTTCCAATCTGCATCATTTGCGGTTGCAACACTATTGTACATGCTGTGGTTGTTCCGGCTCCAGTAGGCGTCTCCTGCACCACATTTTCTGCCATGATGTCACGCACACTCACAAGGTGAATACAATACCAGGAACACGATGCAGACACACAAATGCTGCGCTGCTCCATTTCTATTAAATGCCCATTAAGGTGGCCATCACTGTGCAGCGTCTGGTTTGCGTTTGTAGCAGCCCCCCCCCTTGTCTGCTTGATTGGATAGAAACACTCTGATGTTGACAAAATAACTCACAAATGTGGAGCAGTTTTACCAGAGCTACATGAGGGTAGAGGGAGGCTTGCAGATGTCTTGATGGTTTCAATTAACTGTGTTCTATTGACTCCAGAAACTTAATTTAAAAAGGTTATTTCATAAACAGAGGTTTACACCAGAGGCTGTCAGTTGTTGACAAGCTTAGCAGAAATTACAAGCTATGTGAGCTTGAAAATGACAACAGAAAAGAATGCACGAGACACAAATGTTCCCAAATCAGGGAGGACACATTATCCAAACAAAAGCCTCATTACCTTCGAGGTTGTTTTCAAGTGTCATTTCTGGGGTTGTTTTAGTTTTTCCTTAAATTTGTTGACTCCTCTATTCCACCAACAGAACAAAAACACTGATCCACTTTTCTTCACAATCTCGCTGTTGAAGCGTGGAGAGCTTTGCTCTAAATCTAAATCTATTGCGCAAATACACAATTTATTTAGCAATTTCCTTTTCCAGTCTGCCATTGTCAGTGTAGCTCTTGACCTCCAACTCTCACTTCCATCCGTGTGACCTTGTTTTTACTCTGTAACACTGTTGCTGGAAATAACCACTTGGGTTGCAGATCCAAAAGTGTAAATATGAATAACACATTCTTAAAGTACAAACAGGATATTATATGGTGTGACGAGAAATGCTAAAACATATTACTAATTCATTATGAACACCAAGTCGTGCAAAACAAGTGTTGGCTTCAACTTTCTTATTACCCACATCCACATAGACACATCATTTGTAAATCTCTGATGCAAGATAGTGTAGCATGCAAATATCACTGTGGAACAATAAGGGGAACTGCGTCTGTGGTCTGCTACCTACAGATTTAGCTCATTTTATACTTTTAGCCACAGAGACCAACACGTCAGAAAGAGAGGACTTGTGGTAGAGCTTCTCACGGGTCTGCATGTTTCAAGAAGACATAGATATGCCGGGTGCCTAAAATCGATTTAGGTTCATCTTTAATATGGTAAGGTTTTTTTTATTGGATCATTATGACCAGTAACACAACGGCGATGTGTGTTTTTGTCTTTCACTAATTGTAACTGTATACTGGTGTTGTATTGGTGTTGTATATCACTGCTGTTTCTGTTTAGCTGTTTGGGAAATGATGAGTTGAAAAGGCAGAGTAAGTTCTTCAGTTCTTAAGAAATAACTTTTTAAATAAAAGGAAGTAATGATCAGTTGTTGTATGATGAGTAACCACTACAATAAGTCCTGCTATGAAAAGTAGCGTCACATTTTTCAAGGCTCACATGCTCATGAGAATATAGAAGAGAGAAGATAGAAAACTAATATGGTTGCTGTAATCATTTATCTTGTCCACACTGGCCATGAAGGGACGATTTCTGGGTCACAGTCTTAGCAGAATCTGTAGACGACAAGTTTGAAAATAAAAATTTCTGGGGGTGTGAAGGAGAAAGTGAATTTACTAGATTTTTGGTCGTTGCTGTCTTGGCTTTTTGCAATCAGTGACAGAGAGGGTGCCGTTGAGTGCAACTGAACACAGCATAAGACATTTGTAGGGAACCAAAACGGTTACAATTAATACTGGTGAGCTGAACAGAATATGAAACACAGTGAAAGGGTTCAAGTCACAAAGTAGCTACACCCCTAAAGCTAACCTGCTTGACTTACTCTGAATGGGGCATTGATTTACTAAATGAACATCGTGCTGTATTGAGGAGGACTTGAATCTAGTGATTGAGGTCATGAACTCATGTTTACAATGTTTACTGAGACCTTTTTGTCCACCGTGAGACCGACAATGCTATCGGAGTGTAATGCTAAATCATCGGAGTACTCTTTTGGAAGAATGATAAC
Organism: Taurulus bubalis; assembly: GCF_910589615.1. NCBI lineage: Eukaryota > Metazoa > Chordata > Actinopteri > Perciformes > Cottidae > Taurulus > Taurulus bubalis. The sequence continues at coordinate 31,705,571 of NC_136589.1, read as the reverse complement.
AGGAAGCATTTTAAATGTAGGCCTACACATGAGCTTGTGGATGTTGTTTTAAGACTCAAGGAGAACCTCTCCTTTAATATAGTTAGACCCTGTGAGCTGTATTGAATAGTCATGAACCGTTTGTTTATGTGCTTCTTTGGAGGTGCATCTCAGTATTTACTCCTTCTCTTAACTAACATACTAATTGCTTTTCACTCACACATGGACACTTCTTACAGATAAGTATATGCAACAACACCAACATTACCACCAATGGATGCCAATTGGATCACCTGCAGGGTTGGGCTTACAGTCCAGTGTTTCTCCTGGGTTTCCTTGTCAATTCTGCTGCTCTGCATGCCTTCATTGCCAAACGGGCCTCCTGGACCGACACCCACATCTACATGCTCAACCTGGCTATAGCTGATACCACCCTCCTCCTCTTCCTTCCCTTAAGGATCTATGATGCCTTCTTCTGCCTGCCAAAAGATACTTACTTGTGTACTTTCCTTTTATTCTTACATTTCATCAACATGTACGCCAGCATCCTCACAACCACGGCCATCAGTGTCCAACGATACCTGGTTATAAGGTTCCCACTGCAGACCAGATCATGGAGGAAGAAGAAAGAGACAGCGTTTGCTGTGTGTTTGCTTCTTTGGGGATTTCTTTTGACAACATGCATTATATTCCGAGAAGAAAATTACCCGGACAAACTCTGGACCTGTTTTGAAAGATGTAAAAATCTCCCACTTCATCGACACTTTATGGTTATTATGGTGTTTCTAGGCTACATCACTCCACTGTCGATTGTTATCTTCTGTTCCAGTTGCATCATCCGTATTCTGTTAAAGGTGGATGACAAGTCAGGGGAAAAGAAAAGGATCATTGGCATAGTCACAGCAAACATGATCGTTTTCATTGTCTGCTACACACCGATGCATGTTAGCTTTGTTGTCAACTACTTTAACACAGTTTCAGGAAACTGGCAGAATGAATCCTTACCTGCACACGTGTATTTACTTGTGTCTGAATGGATCGCTTCCACAAACTGCTGTTTTGATTCCATCGGCTATTATTTTCTATTGAAACGCTTCTATTCATAAGTAAGTGGGAGTCCACACATTTTGTTTCAGACTGCACAATGAAGGCCTAGAATACATTATAATTTTAAAGGGGTACGTCACTGATCTCACACATCAAGTTCAGTTTACTGGTCATGAAAAGAATCTATGAGATCTTGAGATTCAACATTTTTGACACAAACATACATTACAAATTGAAGGTGTGGGGTGTGCACACCTGCTGTTACTAAGCAACCAAAACCTAAATGATGCAGTGACAATGATGATGAAGTTGCGTTTAGTTAGCAGTAAGCCTCACTGACTAAACCAAACAAAGTCAAAACAAAGATAAATTAATTTACACTTTCATTTACAATCATCATTTAGTGATGATTTGTCATCCACAGTTTGGCTGACCTTTCAACTGGAAGTTGTGATGTCAATGGTCAGCAAAGGTGAAGAAAGTAAAATGTTTAACTGCTTTTTATCTGAAAGTAGGCCTGGGAACGCCTGCACACTGCAACAGTGAATTTGAAGGTGCAAAAAAACGCCACATGTGAAAGACAGCAGGGAGAGTAAAATGGGAAAAACCTTTGTGTTGCATTATGGGGATTGAAGGCTACATTCTAGGCCCTGAAAGTCGGGATATCTCGATCACTGCTTCTTGGTTTTTGACAATTCTTTATTATTATTATGGCTCTTGTGGGCCCTCCAACTTTTTGGATGTGCATTACCAAAACATGTGTAGCACTGTCTGACTGATGCAATGTCTATTATTTGACAATTTTTCATGATTTATTGCAATGAAATGTACAGGCTATGGAAAAATAAACCTTTCAGCTTGTTCCATGTGATTCCTCAGTTCCAAATTGGTTAATTGCAGAGTTGATTTGTTCATATAACTATTCATTTGTATATACAGTTATATAACTTATATTGCTTTCCAATATCAGTGGCAGAATAACCTAATCGGTTACATCTGCTTTTGCCAATAACATCACGTTGCTGCATGAGCTCTTTGGCTGCATCAGGGATGATCATGGGGTTCATGTGTGTTTTGGGATATAAATACCTGTTACATAACTCACTTAACCTTTTGTTGCTTGTGTGATGTTCAAAGCATGATAGCAAAGCAGAGAACAAGTGTGCCATTCTCATCTCTGCACTAGACCTCTCATCAAAACTAGTCGGTCTAGTCCAGCAGCACAGCCAGGAAAGGGCCAGTCAATGCACAGCGACTCCCATGGGAGTTCAAGCCTTTCACCCCATCACAGAGGAGCTGAGTGACGGCCAGTGTACAGCTCCCTCTTGTGGCGAGGAAAGTAAATGCAATAACATTTGTTTTGCCTGCCTCTCTGCTGTGGAGCGTTGGCTGTTAGGAAGTTTGAAACTCTCAATCTGATGACAAATATGTCTAATTTAAAGAAAACAAAATGCACTAATGACATACGCATTACAACTGTGAAGTAATAGTATTGCATTTGTAAATGTGCGTATATGCGTGGATACTCATGTAATGTTATGCATTTATTTCTATGAGTGCATTCGGAACCACACTTAACAACATTAGCAGGCAATTATATAATGCCATTTAATAGCAGTACTCCAAAGATTGATGGTTATTATAACAGCAGTATCTTAGCAACTGCAAAAAACTCAGCAGGCATCAGTCAAATGAGAAGGCTCAGTTCTGGCTGAGGTCAGGCCTGCGACTCTACTCTAATAACAGGAAACAGCTGAACTCAGCAGTCAGCCAGATTCACGTAAATACTGTACATACATCTTATTCACAGCATTGTCACTGAAAAAAAACTAAACAAAACCTCACACTTCAAACACAGTCCTGTTTCAGAAGAGCATGAAGGATCCCCCCCCAAAACTGAAACACTATACCTACAGATGATTATTTACACTATTCACAAATGATACAGAACAGCTCCTTTTCAGAATGCAAAACAAACAGAAAAGGTTTTGTGCTTTTCCTTATTACTGCACAGTATAATGACTATGAACAGAAAAAGGATGACTACATTCATTCACTCACAATACTGACAAGTATTTTCAAGATCCTCCAGTATGGCAGTTGACAGTCACTACACTACAGAGCACGACAAAAAGGCCCAGGATCAGGACAGATATGACACAAAATGAGATGCACATGGTTCCCCCACAGCATTTCAGTCCATTTGAAGGTTTGCTTATGAACTACTTATAAATCATTATTATTACATATCAGAATAAACATGGCTAATGTCATGGCATCAGTGAAGGCATTACAGTATAATCATGAAGGGCATGACAAAGAGTCTGCATTCAGTTCTACATATTTACAGTGTGACATGAAAGAAGTAGTCCACAAACAGACCCTCAAACACTGCTGGTAGTGTTCAGTGTCAGTAGCATCCAGACAGACAGGGGGAGCTGAAACAAATTATTTCAACAGTACAAGCCCACATCTAAATAAAAAAATAATACATAACATTCAGCGTGTAAAGGTCAAAGGCATACGTATCACAAGTATACTGCAATAAGTGAGTTCTCCAGGACCACAGCACACGAGGTGCACTGCTGACTGAAATGGTCTTCATGGCACTTTAAAACAAGTTTCTCTCAGGTTTTTTGCTTTAGTAATCAGGCATCAGTAAATCATTCATGGTTTTGGCACGCAGATGTAGAAAAAAAAAAAGTAGTGTCTTTGTGATTTCCATCTTGAAGCGGGTTGATATGACACTTTCAGATGTTCAGTCATATAGCTACAATGACATGATACATGTTTGTTTCTGTTTGCAAGCTAGTGCCTGATATCATTTTTTTTGGAGTTACTGTTTATCTTACAATATCATTTTTATCTAAATTAAAGTTTACTATGTACAGATAAACCACATATTGCTGCTCACCAGCACAGACCAGCATTCATTTGCTCATGACTGACTATGCGTGAAAATCAAGTCGGTCAATTTTCTAACAAATCCTCACTATTTTCCACAGTCGTTTCATGAAGTCTTACTTGCTTTTTGCTTCTTCATCTTATCTCTTTTTTAAGACTTCCATCTCTTCGCTAACACACTCACACCGTGTGGTGTTGATCTAAACGTCGACCATTTTGTAGCACTGGACACTTTGACGGGCTGAATATATAGTCCCATTTGCCTGCTGGGAACATTACCATTAAACCTATTGGCTTTGAGTTAGGCCAAAGGTTTCAATCATCACCACGACTGTAACTGTCATTTTGTTCTGTATCACGTCTGTGGGACCGTGACCCACTGTTGACATTTTGCCTAAAAACCGGACTGTGTTCGCTAATTCCGCATTAATGAATGTGTGTGTTTGTTTGTGGAAAAAAACCCTAAAGTGACAGTGAAGGACAAGGTGTTCATATATTGCAGTGCATTTACTTTAAATCCTCTAAAACCCTCTCTTTCTTCCTTCCTGTCCAGCCCCAAAACAAGTCAGTCCAGTGTTGGTGTGCAATCTCCCCAGACGTCCTTTGGGAATAATTGGTAATTTAAGAGTACATGGCGCACAAGGAGGCAAACGAATAGAGCGATGGACGGCGAAGATGCCGTCATTACAGAGAACATGCGGTTGGCTGAAATAGTGCTGACATTTCAATCCTGCACTCTGCTCTCCCAAGACGTGAATTATGGTGCCATATCCCTGTGAGACAGGTTAGAGGCATTTGGCACACATGTGCTTCTCGTACACATTGAATACTAAATACCCTCCGTCACCTCTACAAAAACATGTGTGCATCTACTGTATGTGTGCAGCAAAGAGGACAGAGAGAGAAACAAAAATAGAGAGGATTTTGCGTTTCCTCGTCATCCATTCAATTTGTGTTCACAGTCAGTTTCTTTGTCTGATGAGTCACCTGCAGCTTCTACGATGCTAATATTTCTCAGTTTCACTCCAAGTACCTAGTTGGCAATCAGACCAACAGGAATCCCGCTTCCATAGCAGTATCGTACTGGCTCTGCAGCCTCAGTTAATCTGCACAGAGAAAGTGCCATGTCCAACTTTGTCTCCGTTGTCTCTGCCCCCCTTTCTGCTGTTATCCTTTCCTTCTTTCTTTCCTCGACATGCTCTCTCCTCCTTCATCCTGCTGCCGCTGACTAGCAGGATGAGGGAGGCAACTCTGCAATGCAGACACAGCAACAACCTCAGTCCGTCTGACCAATTAGTGTGAGCCGGGACATGAGTGGCAGACCCAGCAGCCAGTCAGAAAGAGAGGCTCATCATGGGCTGAAGCCTGAAAGACTGACAGAGGAGCTCAGAAGGGTGGAATGACAAAAAAAGATGTAGGGAAAAGAGAAGGGAAAGGAGAGGGGAATGGACAGAATGAGGAGGGAAGAGAGAAGAGAGAAGAGAGATCTATGTAAATAAAAAAGAGAGTTCAGACATGGAAATGCTCCCGTCCACTTCATTTCCACAAGAGTCACTGGCCAGTCTGAGTCCTATCACTGCAGTTCTTCTTACTCATCAGCTGGCTGAGATCCACCAGCTCACCCAGCTCCCCTCGCTCCAGGGCCCCTCTCAGCAGAGCCCTGGTCAGCACGGGGGGGTGTTGCTGGGACATGTAGGTCTGGCCACTGGGAGCGGGCATGGAGGGTGCAGGCAGTGGGACGGGCACCATGCCGTGGCTGCTCAGGATGTAGCCTTCCGGGGCCGGCCAGCGCAAAGGCAGCGGCTCGCCATACTCCGTATGGGCGCTGGGAGCTGAAACCACCCTCCGGCGCTCAGGCGAGTCCTGGGGGGTCATGGGGTATACATATTCTCCTGCAGATTTCCGTAAAGGGGCTTTGGGTGTCCCCTTCACTCCTTTTTCTTGCTTGCTCAGACAGACGTAGTGCTGGCGTGGCAGATCATTTCCCCGGGTCTCACCACCGTGTCTCCCGCCTCCGCCCTGCTGGAAGAGTCTGGTGGTCAGGTAGACGGAGGGGGGGATGCGGCAGGGCGAGCCCAGACCGACTGAGCCTCCGCCCAGGTACGTCTGGCTGGTGTCCCACCCTCCAGAGTTGGAGTCAGACAGTCGTAGGCCTCTGCGTTTCTGCTGGGGCGTGTGCTCCGGGGTTGGCAGGAAACCCGGGTCGAGCTCTCCTGACTTCACCCATCCGTTGGGCATGACAAACAGGGTTTCCCCGCCCTGAGTGCAGGGGCGCTCCCCACCTCCCTGTCGTGTCACACTGAGCACGGAGCCTCCCATCCCACCGCCGTTGGTCAGCAGGCCTCTTTCACGCCGCTGGATAGAGGACTGGGAGGCGTTGCCGTGGCGTCGATTGGTAGGTTTATGGGCCATGATCCAGCAGACGGCGAGGCCAGAGAGCGCCGCCCCGATGGTGAAAGCGGACACAGCAGACGCCACAAGCAGGTTGAGGGAGACCAAGCTCTCCGGTTCAATCAGCAAACTCTGCTGCAGAATTCCTAAAGATTAAGACACAATTACAAAGATGACATTTAGTGGAACGGTACGAGGGACATTTCCTCTCAATGTCTGTCCACAGGGGGTAGTTTAAATGATCATTACCACAGTGCTATGCTGCTACTTCTAAGTGTTCCTCCCCCCCACAAGATATAAAAATGAATAAATCAATAACTGCAATAACACTCATAATTGGTGAACATGGGTTCAGCATTATACAGTTATTGTCTTTAGAGGAGCTTCACTCCAGTCTGGCCTTGGGGCTCCACAGGCTCCAGGTTCAGAGAGGCCTGCACTTGTCATCAGCAGAGCTCAGACCACAGCAGCTGATGTTCCTTTTCTCCTCTCTCCTCTCCACCTCACAACTTTCCATCCTGCAGCCCGGTCAGTGAGTCTCTCCTCGCAGCATACTATTACCTCAGTGTTTCCACCCAGCTCTAATCACTCCCATCTGCAGACACAGCAGCACATGCCTGTCCCTGGCTCGGCCTCTGCTGCACATTCACCACTCGGATTAGAGTCTGTCAGGTCTGCAGCTGGCATCCCTGACTTCTACCGCTATCAGTTTCTAAGTGCAGGTTCAAAATTAGCAGCCTATATATCAGTTTAAAACAAATTAGTTTGATGAAGGCTTGGAATGTGTTTGGAAATGTGGATCTACCTAAGTGGATTTTTTTTAAACTGGCCTATAATGGGCTGAGCATTTCAGAATGAATCTGCTGGAGAGGAAAGTACTTTTATTCCCCCCCCCATAGAATTTCAGAGCAAAGTTCAAAGAGGCCCTTTCTCACACTGCTGTAGTGACATCTGAGCCTCACAACAGAGGTGACATCAGTATTTTATGCTCAGTTTTTCCAGCTTGCTCCCTGTTACCCTCGGTCATTCCTCTCTCAGATGTTCAGCTTTGAGAGAACAAAGCCTGGTGACCAGGAGGATGTTCCCATCCTGCAGTCTCTCCACCAGCAGTTACTCTTCTCACATCCTCCCTAATTAAACTGTCTCACACTGGGAGCGTTTTGACCTGTAGGCATTGAGGTCGAAACCAAAATCCCAGTTTTACTCCCACCTGCTTCAGCTCTAAAAAAAGACACCAACACACTCAGTTGCTAATATAATGGTGTGGAGTCTTGCTGAGCTTGGGAGGAAATCCCATTATATCTATAAAATGTGCTCAATTATAGAAATTGTCTAAAATAATATCTCACAGGGAAGTACACCATCAGAGTTTTTTTTTTCTCAGAACAAAATGTTCAGTGACAAGCAGACAGGTGTAATGAGGGATTCAGCCACTAGGCGGTGTCTGCCATCAATCCGATGTACACAGCCAGAAACATTAATGTCATAGTGCTGCAACCTACCATCACAGTCTCCTAGATGGGAGGTGGTGTTTCCATATTCCACATCTTGTTGAAAAGGCAGCCTGCAACACACGGAGATCAGCACATCAGAGACTTCAATATTTCTCTTCATATACAAACATCATACGATAGGAAACATGTTATTATCGTGCCCTTAATTCACGATATACAGTTACGGTATGCCCTCTCTCATGGTCGAATGTTTACAGAACAGAAACAAATGTTATTGAAAATAACAATTTACTTTTGATATGAACATGTTCACATTTGCATGCAAACTGTACATTAATGGGGACATTTGTTGATAGTTATCAATCAAATTGATATAGCACATATTGATGCGTCATCCAGTGTAATGGGATACACTATTGATTTTCTCCTTTTGCTTGCCATCATCCCTCAGGGAGGTCAGAGGTCAGGGTCAGCCGCAGGGAGTACGGATTGCGATATACTGCGTGTACACTGTTGGACTTGATACCAATAATTCTTTATTTTGTTTATGGGAATCTGAATTTATAAAAGATAATGATTGAAAATATTATTTATTGATAATTGTACAGTATTTAATAATGTAAATCATGCTATATTAAATACTATACATCCACACATCAATAATGTTTTAATTAGCTTACAAATTAACATAATAATAAATGTAAATAATATGAATGTTTACATATTCATACCAACATTTGAATGTACAGCTTTATTTAAACTTCCTGACTGAAATGGTAAATAGACCAGAATTGCATGAAATGACTATGACAGCCTCAACCACATTAGTAAGAAAAGAAACCTTTTGCACTTAACTAACTTATATTAACATGTCCTTAGGACCTTATACATATACCACATAGTGTTTTCTTATATGTAACAATAGAACATTGAGTCTGTTTGTTTGGCCATTTCCTAACCTTTTATTTATAATTTTCTTCTTTATTGCATTTCCCCCCAGTTTTGATTGTAATTACTGGGCAACAATAAAAAATAAAAATAAAAATAAAACTCTCCACATATAATATCTTGTCCTGAGTCTTTAGGCAGCAGGTCTCTGCTGCAGAGGAAAGAAACTGTTCACAGGTTGGTGCATTCAGCGTGTGTGTGTGTGTGTGTGTGTGTGTGTGTGTGTGTGTGTGTGTGTGCATGCGTGCGTGCGTGCGTGATTGTGTGTGTGTGTGGTTCTCACCGTGTGCCTGGTCTCAGGAAGGAGCAGGTGCTGCTGCCTCTGGTCCAGCCACAGTACGGGTCCCTGGAGGCTAGACAACTCCTATACACCGATGAAAATAACGAGTTTAGAAAGATTGAGTACTGACCTGATTTTCAGAGTGGCCATTTTTATCATTCTTAGCAGGAAACTCTCCCTGGGAATTTTAGAGAAAATCAAACCGGGGAACAACTGTTACAGCTATGTATTTGCAGGGAGTTAGCTTGCTTATTCCTGATCTGGCTAACAGGTACACCTAGTTAGGGACAGTTGGCCATTGAAACCCTAAAATGTGAAACACTCTATGTCTCTATTGGATCATGATATCTATGTGTTATTTGGTCATTTGTTTTCAAATGTTATATGTGGATCACTAGTCAAACGATGAATCCTCATCTGATATTCATCCCGAATTATCATACAAAGAAGCATTGAGGGGAAGAAAAATCAAGACAAAAACAGGTGGCAGTGTGTCACTTACTTCATGCAGCGTGAGTGGAGGTGGCAGCGAGATGTGGGTACTCGGACCAGACAGGAGGGGAAGGCCAGCAGCAGAGTGTGACTGGTCCGGTCCAACGACAGAGACAACAGCTGACGAGCCTGAGGAGAGTCCTCACCACACCTGCAGGCAGCAAGACACAGAAGAGTGAAGATGGGAAACAGAGGGTAAGGAGCCAGCAGAGGGAACACAACGTACACCTTTGGCCTCAAATCAAGTTGTGACAGGGTCAAAGGCCTCATCTGTTACCTCAAGTCAGACAGTCTCATGACCTAACCCTTAGACAAAGGGTCACAAAAACAGCATTGTTTGATCTAGGCCTGCTCAGACGCAGCAGTGCCAGAGCAGTGCGGTATGAAGAAATAAACTCTCTTTTGTGTAAACTGACAGTGGATGAAGCCAAAGTCCTTTTTTCTAGCCAGGTCCTTCACAGTAATACACAAGAGAATAGTCAAAAAGTTATAATGGTTTTCTGCTGCTACAAAAGGTTCAAAAACATCAAAACAGGAATAGTTTGTAGATATTATGATACAATCAACAACAATAAAAATCCTCTTTTTCTCATGAAGATAAATAGAGCTGAAACGTTCATCGAGCTCAAACTCCACATATTATCTGTTCTCGCAGCTCAAAAGTGCATGTTTTATGCTTTTCTTTGCATCTTTTGGTTTTGGACTGTTCGAATGAAACAACCAATTTGAATAATAACCTTGGACCTTAAAATAGACATTTTTTTAAATCATTTTTACCAAAATGGTGACGGCCAAAGGAAGGCTGAGGAGAAGGCTCGCAAGCAGTCCACAAACCAATGGGTGACGTCACCCACGTTCAGTTCTTACATACAGTCTATGGATGCAACCTTAAAATCCAATTATTTTACTATATATTTGAACACAACTGTAACAGATACGGTCAAATAAGTTTTACTCTTAGCTGCACTTCAAAAATGTTAAAATCAAATTTTCTAAACAAGTGTAATTGCAGACAGTTCTTGTGTGAACTGTTGCTGTTGCTCTCAAGTTCTCAAAAAGAAGCAGGCAGCATGAGACCAACATTTCAATAACCAAATGAAGATCAAGGACGAAATGTCTCAACTCCTACTCACTTCTCTGTGTTGAATCCTTCCACCTCCTCCAGAAACACGCTGCCGTGGGAGACAGAATCTCCGCTGTAAATGATTAGAAACTTCAGGATGGTTCCTCGGGTAGAGCCCAGGAACAAGACGGTACGGTTCTTATGAGGACCAGCTTCAGTGTCCACCACCATGGTTGTCAGCTGGTACCTAGACACATCCATAGGGAAACCACGCTCAATCAATAATGTTTTTTTCCTACCCTTCCTATGAGCTATGATGCACATTTACACATCCATTTTTCATGCTATAAAAAGTTCTGCATGGACACTATCAAACAACTGAGTCAGTATGCGTACCGTCCCATAGTCTTGACCACCCAAGGTCTGTGCCCCAGGAGTGGAACGGTCTCGTCCATCAGTGGGTGAGTCTTCACAAAGTTCAGTACTTCATCAGGCAGCGTGGTAGAAGAGCTAAATCTGGATCCCTGCACTGCACATCCTCCCGGTCTGCAGACAGAGAAAGAGACAGGAAAGTGAGAGTTGAGAAATAGACAGATAGGAAGAGGAGAGAGAGTGATAGAAGTCCAGAGAGAGCAAGAAGAAAAGAGCCAGCGGAGTTCTTTTTGCGGCTGCTGGAGGCTGTATGAGAATATTTGCTGAATAGTAGGGAAGTTGCTGTGTGATTGACAGTTGGAGCTTATAGCAGAGGAGTAAGTCGACTATATATATGTAGACAGATGCTCAGTAAAGCAGCACTGCAGTATTTTGCCCAAGAACGGCTCACGTACACTTTGCATAACAATACCTTGGTTTAGGCACCGCTTCGTCCGGCACAGGAGTCCAAATAGACTCGGGGGATTTCTGCTCTTTGAACCGGCCCTCAAAGACATGAGCGAGCTGCTGCATGTCAAACACACACACCGCAGAGCCAGGGATGCTAACAACGGAAAACAAAAATAAGACCATGATGAGAAGAGTAGCTTTGGTGCTTGTTTGTGTGCAAATTATTTGCATCTCTGTACCTGTTTGGTGGCGTGGAGAAGAGACCCAGGATGACGTCTCGTCCCTGCATGTGGATGATGTTGCTTGTGGCGTGCAAGAGGTTGAAGTAGAAGTGTGAATCTCCCGGCACTGAGCAGTTGAGTCGCGCCTTCAGAAATGTGGTCCACTGTTTTTCGAGGACGCGCTGAGAGCCACCCAGGTCTGCTTTACACACACGAGCTACACGAGACACCATCACCTGGAATAAAACAAGCACAGTTTAGTAGAATAGAGGGTCAATGGAATACAATGAGAAGAAAGGAAGAGGAAGAAAGCACCTTCTCTAGATGATGAAACTCCATGGCCATCTCTCTGAAGAAGAAATAAATATGAGGGCCCCACTCCATGGAGCTCACAAAGTAGGGCTCTGAAAAATAATATGAGAAAAACACAGTTAGACAAAAACACACACACACACACACACACACACACACACACACACACACACACACACACACACACACACACACAGATCAGTAGCGACGCAGTGCCGGGGGCCAAACGTAATGCTCCACGGTCCGTGACATGGAGCTGTAATAACAGTCACATATACATGGGCCGCTGCTGTCCACAGGCCTCGCTCATCAAATATTCATGTCCTGTTTAATTTATCATCTTGCGATACACATTATTTATCATTTATTCATCCAGCACTGTTACAGCTTTGACCTGGCCGGCTTGTTTTTTTCACAAGCTCTCACAAACTCACTTTGTTAAAACTGTGACTCTGTAGAGTCAAACTAACCTAAATACATCCCATCTGAGCGTGTTTCATTTCAAATAAATCTATTAAATGTAACTTTTTAATATATTTGGTTTCATTGAATGTAGCTTATTATTTAGCTCCATGAAAATATTGCCACAACAATTTCAGTTTTTAGTAAACCATTGCAGATAATAGTGATGGTTTCGGATATTTGTTTCGGGACTATCAACTGAAGGTGTCTGACGCAGGAGAGTAATTTTAATGAGATCGTTTCTAAAAGTACCTCTGAACCATTTGGAGTCGTGTTTGACTGTGCGGAGGCCGGGGCTGTCGCCGAGGCTACGATAGATCACCGCATCGATGGCCAGGAAGTCTGTCACAGTACCAGTAAAGAGACTTCCATCTGAGAGCAAGAGAGAAGCACAGAGAGAGGAAAGGAGGAGATTAAGAAGAAGAAGGGGAAGATACAGATTGGAGAGATAGCACAAGGTCAGGGAGATTAAAACCAAACAAGCAATGCAGCGAGAGGTCTGACTATAAATCATTTGTAAAGGTAAACACAAGGGCACAGACGTTTCAATGTCTGGAACTTAAAACTGAGTCTGACGTCTGCTAGAAACCCTGAATTCTTCATCCTTTAGTGTGAAAAATGAAGACACTACCTGCAAATAGAGCCACATTGGCATGTCGTGGATCATAAGGGCACCGTGCCATCCCACTGACAGGCTCTCCCACCATTTCTAGAGTGTCTTTCTGCAAAAATAAAAATATATATAGACAGATAAACAAACTGGCAAGCACACAGAGAGTGGCCAGCTGACAGATAGATGGATACTAACAGTGTAGTTGGCACACAGTGGGTTGAAGGCGTTTGTTCCACATACAAACAGGCCACCATGCTGGCTGAGCAAAACCTTGATGAAATTACGGCACTCTCCCTACAGAGAAAAACACAAAGGAAACGATTAAAGAGAAGAAAATCACAAGGTACAAGGCAACAGTTTTGAACCAAAACTAAATTTAAAACTACCAGTCAGAGCAAGAAGGCTACAACTGTGAAGTATGAAACCTGCAGTGTAAAACTATCCCTAACACCCTCAACCACACTATCCATCTGGCGGAACAATGCGACACAGACTTTGAAAGCTGTCTTCAAAGTGGAGATTGTGATTGAGCTGCTGCTACTGAATCTGAAACTTGATGACACTGGTCAGCTGCTCCATCCCTTTGTGATACTACAACAGTGTCTGATAACATGAATTCAAAGATAGGAAAAATAATTCATGGAACTTGAATAAACCTGCATAGGTTGATGATATGTTCATCAGTAGCAACATTGGTATTGAATGACGTTAGCAAGTGTCACTATAGCGTTACTAGTTGTTTGAACTAGTTATATTTTATTGGAGGATATTCGGTAGCTAACTACTGAGATTGAGCCAGAAAGTAGTTTGCATTAAAGCTGCCTGGCTCTGCGTACCAGCGCTTATAAATTGCACAAATGAACCCATTCTCGTATTAATGCTGGCTAAGCTTCCTTAAGTCTCGGCTGTTTGAATGAAACAAATGGCATATCAAGTGTTAATCAGCTAGCATTGCAAGTGCTCCTTGGCAGATTTTGATAGCTTTGAAAAGAGCCAGGCTACCGTGAGCCGTTTCCCCGGTTAACAGTCTGTGTGTTGAGCTAAGCTAACCAGCCGCTAGCGCCAACACCTGTGCTTTTCCTGCTACAATCTCAGGACCCATACTCATTGGTCTCACAACGGTCTTTGGGAGCAAGCGGCTTAAATTGGGAGATTGCTGGGGCTCCGGTGTAGCCTGTATATATAGACTGGAGTTGGATTTGAGAGACGACGTGTAGCCAGTTTACAAGCTGATTTTAAAACAATAAAAAGCGAAATGATTGTCAGACAATAGCCAGTGAGTTTCGAGATTTCATTTCGGCCTCTTTTGCTTTCCACATTTAACTGCATTAAACCAAAGCCTGCTTAAACATGATTAGTCAATACTTCTCTGACTACAAACGGAAACCAGAACGCTTCCGTTACCCACATCTCGTCTCGTTGCCTCTCTAGAGAGATTATTCTTATTATGGAAAAGGTCTACAAAAATCCTTCTCGTAATATCACAAAAATAACATTATTGACAGTATATTATCAAGTGGAAAATTCAACATTTGAAAAAACAGTTTGGGTTGACATTTGGCAAACAATAAAATAAAGTGCAAATATACCTGCTTCCATTTTTTAAACTAAGCTAAACTGAACCAATCACCTTCTGGCTCTTGTTACACCGTGCAGACAGGACCCACATAGTGGTATCAATCTTATCTATCTCTTGGCAAGAAAGCATATGAGTGAATTTTCCAAAAACTATTCCTTTTCCAAAGTTTTAGTCATGGTTAGTGATGGATGCATTCCATACAGGTGTTTCAGTTCAGTTCAGTTCCCAAGTACTGCTTCTACCATTAATGTTAGTGGTTCCATCTGTGCTTTCCACGCAATGGCAAACACATTTCTAAGCGTTTGCTGTGAAAAATGTCTATTGTTGGACTGTCGTGACTTTATTTGCACACTTACCTAATATATGCTGTACGACTGTAAAGTATTATGTCTGTTCTATATGTCAGATGATTCACAGCTGCATCATTTACCCTGAGCCTTATAATTTGATCTCTTTCCATGAGTTAGTGTCCTTAAGCTTAAACCTTCTCGCCATCGCTCTACCTTGGGCAAATCTTTCTCTTCCTGTCTTTTCATAGCTCGTTTTGCTCATACATATTTTCTTCCTTCATCTGTGTTCTCTGAAGCAACACATCTTCTCCTTTTGTTGTCTCTGGTTCTTTCTTACTACCCGGTGGCTGCCCTATCCTCCTCCTTATGTGTTTCTTCCCCACTTTTCCTCCACCTCCACACATCCCATCCCTTCCTCAACTGATTTCAATTACTGTTTCCTCCCTGGGGCTGTGTCATTCTTTCTGCTTAGTTTGCTTTATAATGTTTCCCCTTGCCTCTTTCTCTTTTTCCATGAGTTCCGCCCAGATTGGATTTTGCTGGTGGCAATGCTACATTTATACAATAAAGCTTATATTTTAGGTTACACCCTGTCAAGCAAGCTACCATCCCATCAAATATCTCTCTTTTGTATATTTGATCACATACCTTAATATCTCAGAACATTGTCATCGATCACTTCATATACACACACAATGGCCCCAATATTTTTCCCCACATGCTATGGATGAGAAACATGAAGAACATTGGCACAATGCAGGTGTGCAAGAAGATGGCTTTCAAGCTTCATGGATATCTTTCGGCCTGGGCAACGTTTCACTGAGCTAACGAGATTTTGTGTAAATACCGTATGCAGGTGCACCCGAAGGAAATAAGGTTTCTATAACAGCTGTAGTGTCTGTCCATGCGTGTGATAGTATAGATGTTGTTGATGCATGTAAATCTCAGAGTGCTGTGTACAAGCACTGTACCTCATGTTTGCCCTTCATCCGGCACACTCGAATGTCGTTCTTATTGGATTCCCATGTCCGTTTCTGTCAAAGGAACAAACCAAAGTCTGAATACGCTTGTTATGTGTGTTGGTGTACATTTTCAGTTGTTAGTGCATGTTTGGTGTTGTGTGTCTTACCTTGCTGTAGAACATCTCATCACCTGCCATGTTATCCAATTCCACTCTGTACAAGTCATCTCTACAAAACACACAAACAATCAGGACAAATGCAATATTATAGGTGTCTGATATATACTGTAAACAATGTGTGGAGAAGGGGTCAGCAATTAGACATTTTTCTGCATTGTTTACTGAGAGCCTATTTTAACCCGTTTTTAACACATTTTATTTGTTTAATCAGAATCATCTTGTTCTAGGATTTTATCTAATGGCAGATGTAATTTTTCCAATTAGTGAGGGCTTACAGAGTGACAGCAACTTAAATGTTAATACATTGGGGAAAAAAATTATAGAATACAATTGTGGCCTGACACACCATTTCTGTTCTACTGCCACCTGTTTGTGTTTTTGGTCACACAAAATTGTTCATTAAATGATTATACAATGTATTTCTGTTTTTCATTTGCTATGTTTGGTTAAGTTTATGCCAAATAATTTAGCAGGAGGACCATATTTTGGCCAAGGGACCACAAATTGCTACTCCAGTTCACTATTTCCTATATATCATTTATAAGATGTGAACCAACAGCTTTCACTTGGCATTTAGCGATACTGCTTACTCGCTACAACAAACAGAAACAAAAAATGTCCTCTGCAGAGTGACTGCAGATGGAAGCCGAGGCATCAAATGAAGAGCAAAAGGATATTAATGCGAACACGTCAGTAACACACAGTTGGAGGTGGTTGCCGTTGGTTACCTGGCTCCGATGTAGAGCGTGCGGTTGACTTGGAGGATTGTCTGGATGTGCAGATCCTGTCTCTGAGCTGAACGATGAGCTCTGCCCAAGAACACTGGATACCTCCGCACAACTGGCATGAACACACACAGTTGAGTAGAGTTAAACGCTTACTAAAAGGAAGCGACTTGCTGAAGGATATGTTGATAGACGATAACAGAGTGAGTCAATCTATATTTACCCTCAAAATGTCTCTAACCTTCATTTGAATAGTATCTTCGCTCATTCTTGATGCATTTGTTTCAGAAAACAAAGATAATGGGAAGTGATGATTGGAGCAGAATAAGTACACTGAAACACTTTTATCCTCTTAGTGTTTTGATGGTTTTGTTGATGCATGCAGCTCCATAATGACAAAACCTGTGTGCAACCAGTACTGTAATGTTATCATACAAAAGGAATTACCTCCCTCTTCTCCCTACATTTCAGATAAGTGGGAAAGTACAGATGAGGTGGAGAGAGAAAGTCGCAGTGTCGGAGTATGAGAAAGTTTCAAAGTGGAGGACAACGGTCTCCACAGGGAGCCCTCATCATCAGGAGACAGATTGGGAGAACGTCTCATTGTCCTTGACTGCAGGGTAGGGAGAGAAGAGGACGTAGCAATCCATCTCCACCTGTCTCCACCCCTTCTCTCTCCCCTCAGCCTTCTCTCTTGTATCACCCCCTCCGATCCAATCGTCTCACACTTTCTCATCTTCCTGGGCCTCTCAAAATCCATAACAATCATTTCTCTTGCTCTCTTTCTTTCTGTCTTTACATCTTTCTTTCTCTCTCATATTTATCAGCCTACAATACAGCCATTGAGTGAAGTCTCTTTATCCATCTGTATGCCTGGGTAGCTAGAAAGCTGCTGCACACACACAAGCTCTGACCCTTGACCCCCGATTTCCACCTCTGCCATGAAGCCATTCATCATGAACGCTGCACGTACAGTCACATCCACACACACACTCAGAAGGAAGGAAACATACCCTCTACTGGGACGTAGCTGAGCGGACTGGGTTCCTCTGGGAATGAGCCATCCGCCAGTTGGAGCAGCAGGAGAAGAAATGTGAGGGGCGGAGCCATGGTCGCCATGGCAGCAACACACATGCACTGAAGAGAGAGGAGAGAAAAATATAATTGTTGTGTACGCTGCATATTCCTCTGCATGAAAGTGTTATTTACATTATGACATAGTCAACAAGTCTGTGTGTGTGTGTGTGTGTGTGTGTGTGTGTGTGTGTGTGTGTGTGTGTGTGTGTGTGTGTGTGTGTGTGTGCGCGCAAGAAGAAAGGGTCAGAGGTGCAGCAGGGTGACTGCAGCCACCAACCTGGCTTCAGCAGGGAGCTGATGTGTTTCTATTGTCTGTTCACTGGTATAATGGGGCTCTATTGTCAGAACTGTCACCCCCATTGTCCAACATTTTGAATCGAATGTGATTCTCACAGTCATATAACACACCAAGAGACAAAACAGTCACAGGATTACAAAGCCACTTTGGGCGATAATGTTCCTTTCCTTAACTGTGTTTCTGTATGAACATATGGACGATATATTACTTGTAATTTGCGACAAAAAAAGAATAGCTGGTCTTTAGAGGGAGTAAAAAAAGAAAAAATGAAGGGAGTGACTCAGGGAAGCTGGACAATGTCTTTCGAAAGGTCATAAGTCAAGAATGCTCTAAATCAAGGAAAAGAGGAGAAACAAAACTTTAGCCTTAAGTTAAGAGGTCACAAAAGGTCATACTGTGCAAGATACGTGCAAACACACAAACAAAGCAAGAGTCTACAGCCATGCTAGCCGTTGGGCAAGGCACCAAACCCCCACTGTATACTAGCTGCCCACAGCTCCTAATATTAGGATGGGTTAAATGCAGAGGATTAATATCACTGTGTGTGTGCTGTGAACATGTGTGACAATATACAATATATAGTTGATTTGGTTTGAGTTAAATGCTAACATAAGCATTTAGCAGATTTAATGTTAACCATGTTCAACATTATAGTTCAAATTTGCTAATTACCATTCAACACAAAGAAATGTTGCCGCTATGGCCAAAAGAAATGTTCATACTTTTGCAGGTATTTGCTCATAAACCTTGACAAATATAAATGTTGATCTTATGGTGGTGAAAAGTCAGAGGATCACTTAAATCTGTAGGATTCATCCTCTGGGAACCATGAAATATCTGGACAAAATGGAATGGCAATCCATCCAATATTGGGCCAAAGCGCTGGACTGAAAGCGCTGGTTCAACAGACCAAAAACCCACGTGGAGGGGTCAAAGACAAGCCCCCATGCTTTACATCAACATCTCATTCACCTATAAAACCAAGACAGTGGAATAACACTGCTGCACATAAGTTACAACCAGTCATAAATTGTAGCGGCCACGCGATCAAACACTTTGTAAGTCTAGAAGCTTTTCTATGCATTTACTCAAAATGCCCGTGGCTGAGCTACACTGTCTTTGATGTGTGAATACTTTGAAATATGAAAGGAAATAAAAAATAAAAGGAAAGAAAAGACAAGACAAATGAGGAGAACAAAAAGGGCGGAGTACTCAGGGTTTGTCTTGGGTTTCTTCAGAGTGCTAAAATCATGGACAATGTTTGATGAAATCACAAATGAAAAGAAAGGTTTGAAATTGAAGAAAAAGATGTGAACAATATGAATGAATGTCGTCCGCAAATCAATCTGCGTGTTCAATGTTTCCCCCAACCCCCTTTCATCCTTCATCGCTCTCCCTCCATCACCTACCTCCTCCCTTCATTTCTCTTCCTTTATACCTCTCAGCTTGTCTGTTCCAGAAAAAAACCTCTTTACAAAGACAGAACACCAGGTAGAGAGGTAGGTGACGGCTAGTTGCTAAGGTGATGACAACTGCTATTTGAAGCACACAAATGCTCTGATGGAACATCCACATTTACATATGTACGTTCCCCAGTGTTGCCGGCACCTCAGACTGTGCATGCGTTTGAGTGACAAGCTGTTTGACGACATCAGTGAGGCGATGTGGCTCTGCAGACAATACACTGGGGGCCACTTCAAATGAAAATTCTAGCCCAGAGATTGCAGGTTTGACGTCGCTGAGCCTTCTCCTCGTCAAAAGCATTGGAACAGCCCTGAGGGGCGGTGGGAGGCACGGTTTCATCTTAATCTGCATTGGGATTCCCTGAACTAGAACCGATTGAGTCAGGTGTACGGAGGTCAGCCCCATTTCATTCAGGCCATTTCAGGAGATGATTCAAATTTGATGCTTAAACCTAAAATTAAATTATGTGTCTGGACTAAAAGGATGAATATAATTAAATGTGTTCCAGTGAGCTTAAGCGTCATATGTTTGTGGTTTGCATCGTGTAATCCCACTGCCTCTTCTTCTCAGAGTCACAACGCAGTTAAATCAGAAAACACACATATACAGTATATATATATATATATATATATATATATATATATATATATATATATATATATATATATATATATATATATATATTTTTAGATTCAGTGTGACTTACTGTTTCTGAGAGTATCATTGTCTCCATCTGTCACGTAATAAACATCCATAAATTGATTAGGTATTTTAGATTAGGTATTTTTGAAAAAATTAGGTATTTTAGAAAAAAGATGCTCCTGATAACTCAGGACTTGAAAATCCTCCCATTTAAAGGGACAGTTCAACCCATGATCAGAGTTTCATGAAACTGCTCACAACAAGGTCTGGTGGACTATCTTTGAGCAACCAAGTAATGATTTCAGGAAAGAGACAATCCTGTTTAGTTATTCATATGTATTTCCCAAAAACTTTTTAGCACCACAAGCCGAGTGCCATATAGTCCTATTCTATTTGAGAAAAGGCAGACATCTAGGTTGATAAATAGCAAAGAAGAAAGCAATGAACTGTCCCATACGTTTCCTTCAGTATCACATTAATCCAATTATTATCGGTCTATACATCCATGCATTGCAGACAGAAAATGACTGTGAAAAT
Organism: Taurulus bubalis; assembly: GCF_910589615.1. Lineage (NCBI taxonomy): Eukaryota > Metazoa > Chordata > Actinopteri > Perciformes > Cottidae > Taurulus > Taurulus bubalis. The sequence continues at coordinate 31,684,830 of NC_136589.1, read as the reverse complement.
GAAAATTACTGATTTGCCAGACTTTTAATGGTGCCAATTTGAAAAAAATGTAAACAAATATAGACTAAGAATGTCTCTGGCTAATACAGGCAGTGACTGCTAAAAAAGGCATCCCTTTTTCCTTCCTTATTCTGTACTTTTCGCTCTCTCACACAAACACACTCGCAAAAAGCCTTCAAATGCTACATACCAAAGGTCTGCGGCCTACCATTGATGTAGCCTCCTCATTAGAATGTGTATTGATTAAGGCTATTGATCTATAAGATAGACCATCAGATCCGGGCCAAGGCCAACATATTAGAACTCTGCTGCTAGGCAGTATTTTTAATGCTCTGGGCTATAAAAGTGGTTTGGGGCAGCGCTTTGACACACAGTTATCAAGGGTTCTGAGTTTTCCCTGCTGAGCCGAAAGACAGAACAGACAGATGCAAGATAAAAGACAGACGTGGTTTGGGTAAAAGACTTAAAAAGAGGACGAAAGATACCGCCTGCGACAGACTTGCAGCTCATCAAGCCATTAAAAAACAGACTGCTGGTAACAGAATGAGTATCATGAAATCAAGGTAAGAGAGACAAGCGAGTGGAGAGAAGAAAAGGTGTTATGTATTTGTGTCAGATCTTGTTGGTGTGATAGGATTAAATGGTGTGACACTGACACGGTTATCATGGGACGCATGCAATGACGGCGACAGCCGCGCAGTGTAATCTACCCTCATCAGGCAATAACCCATTAGCAAATCACCTGCTAACACTCACATCATTAACCAATCAGCAGGTCATCTGAAGAAGCATAATCACCTGCTTTCGCCTATTATCAGTTTGTCCATATGCTTCGTCCTCATCAGCTGGGACGGAGCTCCTTTTGATCAAGTCTTTTTCTCCAGTGTGCTCTAGTTCACCTGCCACAGCTTATACAACAGGAACCGTAGGAGTTGAGCAGCATGCTGGGAAATTCTACACAGCCCCACAGTATGTCAACAAACTATATGAAATATATCTATTTCATATTTACCTATGATTCCATCGTAAAATGCCTCAGTGGCCTTTGGTGTTATATTGGACATGCTCATGTTTGCAGAAGGCATCTCAACTATTAAAGCTACTGAGCAAAATCAATACACTCTCATCCCGAGACCAAGTAAAAAGCAACATCCCTGTCCGCACTAAGCAGCATTTACTGACCACGAGGAAAAACTGAGGCATGAATACAAAAGGCCTCAGCAGTCCGTCTGAAGGCACAAATGCACAGCTAAAACCCAACCCAACGCCGCTGTCGTCGAAATGCTCGAGTCATGTCTTTCTGCAACCAAGTACAGTACAGCAATACATTAATCCTTTGATATGTGTGTGTGTGTGTGTGTGTGTGTGTGTGTGTGTGTGTGTGTGTGTGGGTGTGTGTGTGTGCGTGTGTGTGTATTTCGTTGATGTTGACATTTCATTCGTCACTGTTTTCTGCTGCCTTAAGTCTGTCGTTGTGATTATCTGCAGGTACAAAAAAACTGTCTTCCTCTCTGTCTGTCTGTCTGTCTTCCCGTCTGTCTCTCGCTATAGCTGCTGCAGCCACTCCACCCTGTGCCTTTGTTACCGTAGCAACCAATAGCAAAGCTCAGCAGAGATGTTCTCTTGCAGTAAATGTAAAAAGCAGGGCGGGTTCGCCCTGTAACACAAACGTACGCACGCTTGTGTTACAGGGCGGGTTCGCCCTGTAACACAAGCGTGCGTACGTTTGTGTGAATATGCACACAGTGATGCATGCATACGCTTGAGCTTTAACCCAAATCCCAAATGTACGTCCATATGAGTGTGTGAACACATTGGAGGACACAGATGTCGGGGGCTGGGGTCCCCCCTCTCTCAGCATGGAGGGGGATGGGGAGCTGCAAGCATTTTGTCTCCACATTATCCACTCTGGCAAGACAGTATAGCTCATTTGAAATCAATATGTCAACAATGTAGTATTTCTATTGTAAACTCAACAATACATGTATTACACGTTCGCTTTGAAGGGATATTTACTGCCGGGCCCTTGTTTTGGTGGGTTTTCCCCTTCAGCAACGTACTATCTCAGCTGAATCTATGAGCTGCTGTGTGATCATTGTTCTGTCTTCATGTAAAACCATTCAGACCATTTTTTTTTGGGATTTCTTCAACAAAAAAGATTGTGTGAGAATAAATCTATCTTTCTAATTAATGCTCTTTGTCAAAAGAAAGCATACTTCTTTTCCTTGATTATTATGACAGGTTGATTTACAATATTGAAACAGATGCATCAAGAAAGTTAAAAACAAGATGTGATGTATCGACACAAAGACTTGGCTGAGTTAGAGTCCTTTACAACTTCTCATTTGGAACACACTCGCTCCTTGAAGACGGTATGCAGGTTAAAGCCTGGAATAAAAGATGGCCTGAGGGTAGAAACACAGACACGGGCTAAACTGGGAGAAGTGGGTCACCTTCACACTTCAAGACTCCACCCTACAAGCACTACAGCTTCATTACTGTCATGACTTAAAACAGATCTCCACTGAAAATGGACAGGGCGTGAACAAAATGTAACCGTGATAGATATGTTTTCATACAATACAGTGATGATTCCTGTATATTCCTTTAATAGAGTAGTACAAGTTCAGACTAACATTGTTTGACTCCACAACATATATCATAGCATGTTCATCAACAACACCAGTAGGTGCATTGAGTTCATTTAACAGAAGGAGGTTTTGGAGCTTGGGTTACGGATTGCTATTTGATCCACCACAAAGACACAAAGTTAAAAAAGTGAAATTAGAAAGAATACAATTGTGCTGACTTTGTAGAAGATAGAAGTTGTGAATTTTATCGCTCACTGAAGAGGGTTTGGAAAGCAGTATTCATTGGAGAAATAGTAGCACTTTCACACTGGTGTTAGAATTCAGCCGTCAGATTGAGACTCAACTGAAGAAAGTCGGACATACACATGGATCTAATGAATCCAGAGTCAAATTTTAAGGTATGTGTGTGTATACTTGGCCCACCAGTCTACCAGCATTTAGTGATGATGGTGTTGGTAGCTCTAATATTTAACTTCCTTGTTAAAGGAATAATGCAACATTTTGTGAAATGTTTTCTCATATGAGAGTGGTATCATTCCCCAAAACATCAAACCATTACTTTAATTTCACTTTGTCAGTACTTTTTCAAGATTAAAAGCTCAGTTGGTGAATGGCGTCGAGGTAACTGGGGATAATAATTATTAGTATTATAAAAAATCTCCCATATCAGGTGACGATACAGGTATAGAACCCCGTGCTGTTAAAGCAAACATGTCGAAGTGAAGAGAAACAAACACATCAATGTGTATTCAGATAACCAGACCTGTTCTCATGCACTCATATACAAACACACACACACACACACACACACACACACACACACACACACACACACACACACACACACACACACACACACACACACACACAGACAAGCAATCATGCTCTCTCTAGCAGAAGAGTCAAGTCTTTATCTTATCGAGGTGGAGGCAATATTCCCTCAAGTGGCTGCCTGTCTCCTCAGTGCAGGTCTAATCAGAGTTAAGGGAATCTGTCTTTTGCTGTTAAATATCCTAAAATACTATTCAATCTACTGGGTCATTTATATGCTAATGCAAAGGTTACCTCTGTATAGGCCTTTGACGCAGGTTATGTGTACATATATGTGGGGGGAAAAGATAGGAAGAATGTAGGAAAGGGGGAGCTGCAAAGAGAAGATGGTAGTGCAGGGAGAGAAGGGAGATGAAGAAGGAGAGGAGAGAAGATACAGATACAGAGAAGAAGGAGATATTCCCCTGGGTGAGTGCCATAGGTAATTAAAATAGGATGGACAGAGCTGGAGTGTAGCCAGAGAGAGCTCCATCTCCCCTCAGACTTCTTCCCCAATCAGGCCTTCTGCTTAAAGCCAAATTGCTGCGTGTGACAGGCACACAGAAGCCTATGGATGCAGAGAGTTATCAGCTTATAGTTAATGGACATGTACGAACACAAACACACTTCTCAGAAATGCAGGTGCAAAGCAATCAAACACTCGCAAATTACTTTGGGCCCCAAAACAGGTAATGCTCTGGTGCTGCACTGAGACAGAATTGCACATGAAAACAACACTCACACACACACGCACGCGCACACGGACACGCGCGCACACACACGCGCACACACACACACACACACACACACACACGCATTTATGGTGCTGTACAAAGCTGCAGCAAGGGCAAACGTTACTAACCAGAGTTTGACTGCAGTAAGCACATATACATTCACTGCACAGCGCTGAGCTGGAGGCGAGCGCATGAGTATGCAGTGCACGCACTCAGACACACACTATGAGCACAGAGTTGAACACACGCACACTCCAGTGCGTACGACGGCAATGAAGATGCAGTTTAAATGACACAACATTAATGAAGGCTTTCAATCGGCTGTTATTCTGTTTTGTCACACAGTGTTAATGCTGCACTTTGTACTGTACGGGGTAGTGCATGATATCTGTCTCCAGTGAGCATCTTTTCATCTGCTCAAGTATGTCTTCAGATAGCTGTGAATTTCTAATGTGTAGCACAGATCAGATCAGATCAGATCTTGAGAATTGGTGTTTTCATGTGAATAAATTGTGATACCGGGCATAAATATCTATTTTTTCTTCCATTTTTGTTTTCTACATTTTACTGACCACTGCCCAACATCTCCTTGCTTGTCATTTTTCTACTTCAACAAAGACTATGCAAAATAGACTGAGCTAATGTCTCAACGTGGCAGCCATTACCATATATCTCATACCTTGTTCGTGGCTTCTCTTACGGTGGCGTAGAAAGAGGCTAAAGCTCATATTCTCGTCATGTTGTTCTTTGTGTGCTGTAATCACCAGTAAGGGTAAATATTGCTATTTTGGCAGAAGCCTGCAAAGAGGATCACAGCTCACAATAGGTGGTCTACACACAACAATCAAAATGCCAGAGAACCTGCTTGTGGATTGACGTGTGCATGCACACACACTTACAGCGCACACACCCGTACGCAGAGACGACACCTCCCCTGAGAGCTGTCTCTCCTCCTCGCAGGTATAATTGTGTTTCGGCTACACTTTGTTCCTCTCCCCTCAGTTGTGACTGGGCCCCAGATGAAAAGCCATAATTAAAAGAGAAAAGTTGTGTTTGTTGCGAAGAAGGGATGGGTGTGGGAGAGGACAGGATGAAGGAGGGAGAAAGATTAACCACAACAAAGCTTCATCAGGCAACAAAACCATCTTGCGTAGCTTGGAGACAAAGGACTCGGATGCGCCTTTATCTCCCAATAAAAAAGTCCTCCAAATTCCTCTAGCTAAGCTGCCATAACTAAAGCCTGCCGCTGGCTTAGGTGCTGGCTGAATTTGTTGGACAACACAAGCAGCAAAATATGAGAGGATAGACCAAACACCCGAGAAATATGGATACCTCCTCTCCTTTTGTGCAAACAACGAACAAGCCAAGTGCCTCAGCGGTGGCATTTAAGAAAAGGTTGCTTTCTTATATGCTTATTTTGTTTTGTTTGCGTGTTTGTGTGCGTGCGTGTAGATGTGTGTCTCAGTGAAAGCATGAAGTGGATGGTCATTTTCTCACTTTGCAATTTTGTGATGTAAATGAGAACACAGAAGGTAGGAGATTAGACTACCTTTATCTTTTGAAGTTAAAACAGCTGTGATATCAATCACAACCAATTTGCCAGGCAGTTAAATGGGAGAACCAGTTGCATGCAAAACGATAGGTTTATTTGAGACAAAAAACTAACTCATACTTCTTGTGACTCTCACATACAAGACACTCATAAAATATGTATGTATGTGTACCCTAAACCGCTACACAGATCGTGCATGCCTTATCATCTGCCCGACCCTGATGAGGATGATGAGGATGAGGGAGCGCCAGAGGTGTTGTTAAGGTGATACAGTGGACAGGAGAATACACTACAAAATGATCACCCATGTTAGCCTGTTACAGCCCACACTAGTATGTGCACAGAGAAGCATAAAAGAGGCTGCTCCTCGGGGGAGGAATCAGCGAAGATAGAGAGTCATAAAGATGAAGATGAATGGCCACTGTAAAGTATATGGAGGATTATTACATTGAAAATAACTGCAAGGCATTATTATACGGTACATGTGGCTGATACAGCAACCAAATCCACATATTGCAGCAACCTTAGCCTGAGCATCATGCATCTGGTGGTGTTCAATTTATGGTACCATAGACAATTCACAGCAGCATTTACTAAAGCTCCTCAGCGTGTGTGGTGCCTATTATCTTGCTCCTTTCCTTTTCAAACATCTGGACGGAGTTGTCAGAAAGGCCCAGTTAGACTCCTAAAAGCCTCTCACATCAACACAGAATATTTTGCATAAAGGAGTTTATTGTGAATACCTGTCTGAGGATAAAAGCTACTTTCTGACGAGTAAAGTAAGTATGCCTGCATGACACCTGAACCTCTGACCTTGTTAATCCTAAACAATGAAGCCCTAAGGTCCACACTCTGAGGACTCTGCAGGAATAGGTCACATAGCAGATGCCTGCCCAGCTTGGTCCCTCTGATCTCATTGCACTGAGGTCTGCAGACATCAACACGCTTTTCAAGTGTTGATTTTGTATTAAAGAATCCCACCAAATCCTAAACACTGCACTCTGTGAAACTAGAACTTCAAAAGATGCTGTGGCAGGCTGCTTTTGAAGAAAATCAGCATTCCTTCAAATCTCTTGATGCTAGTCACAACTTTGCTTTATTTTATGATCAGATTAATTCATAATCCTGCCTATTTTCTGACGCAGAGAGGGGTGGTGGCTTCAAGGCATTTGGGAGTTGATACAGCAAGTTTTTGAAAGTTACTTTAAATTCATCTAAACACTATAGGAGCGTACAGCCACATTCCCTCATATATCAGCAGAGCATTGAGTGGGAGGTATCTCCAGACTGTGTGAAAACAGAGACATTTACAGCGAGTAGAGGTTAAAGCGAGTCACAGTAGTTTTAAAACAGTGTTCTGGGTGGCTCAGGTTTGGCAAAAAGGAACAAATCAATCCCATTGTCTGATATGAAGTAGGAATAGAAAACTACAGGCTGATTGGCAGCTCAGGGCCCCACAGTGTTCCAGTCAGTCAATGTTCCTCTCTATGTACCAGACGTAAAAAGAGGAAATCTGTCGCCAATTGCCTGGCGTATTCTCTTAGCGAAGCGGAGAGAAGCTGTTAGGTAACATCTCTCTCCCTTCAAAATGTTCTGTCTGTATCATATCACACAAACACACACACACACACACACACACACACACACACACACACACACACACACACACACACACACACACACACACACACAGATTTCAGACATTCTACACATTTCTTGAAACGTGCTCCTTAGCAACCCCAACATACTAATCTGCTGGCGATTTGCTCCCTTTGTGGGAAGGCTGTATTATGTTGCAATCCAATCTAATTTTTTCTGTGCTTGAGATGCCTGTTTACGGCTTAGCATGTGTGATTAAATAGGGTCCTATGTGATCAATAGAGCTCATTAAATGTCCCTGCGGGCAGTTGTCTTACCCTAAGGCTCTCTTAGATTGCTTTTACCTGCAGCCTGCTTCTGCCTTGTTGCTTCAAGTGGCTCCAACTTTGTTTGCGGCATAATTCATTTTCTAATTGAATTACTCAAGCCTGGCCTTTGCATGCTATTTCCCTAAATGTGGATTGAAGTATCCTTTTGGTTCCCTTCAATATAGGCTTTGAGTGTTTTGGTGTTAGAGGGCTTTGGGATTGCTGGATGTGTGGGATGGGCGGGTGTTAGACTGCCTTCTAAAGGGAGGCTGGAGGAAACAGTGGCTGCACCTGTTGTTCCCTGCGGTTTCTGTGTGGTGGGGTTAGCACCTGCTCACACGGCTGCTGTGTGGCTGTCTGTGTGGGCAGCGGGGATAACAGGGAGACCATTCACACCCGCTCAGACTGCTGTCTGCAGCCCCTCTCCCTCAACGCTCGTTCGCTCTAAGCTTTCTGCCCCATCATTTCTTTTTCTGTCTTTTACGTCCTCTGTAGCCTATATGCCAGATTGCTATCTACCACACTTTATCCTTTGTATCCTCGATCTCTCCGGCTGTGTTTCTGTCTCTCCCTCTCCTCCTCCACCTCTGCTCCTTCTATTTTCTTTTTTTTTTGTCTCCTACCATCTCTTGTTGCCTTTTAACTCACACAGAAACACAAACATAAACAGCAGCAGCTGGGAGCTGTTATAGTCATTCTGTGGAGCTCGGTAGCTTTTAGTGTGAAGGATGCAGTTGTAAACAATGAATTACATATAACTACTAAATCACTATAAGAGCTGAGACAGCAGTGAGTGAGCATTTAACTTGGGCCAGGGTGGTTGTGAGTGTGCAGTGTGGTTATGGACAATGTAGTTATTGTAAGTGTGCAAGACATATTTTGGACAAATAATATGTTTTAGAGTATTCAGCCATCTCTGGATCTGTCGAAAGAAACCTGACATGCTTGGAGACACATTTTAGGCACCTATGATGACCTATAATCCGGTCAGATCAAAGGTTGTGATCTAAATAAGAATTGCAGGCTTTGTGCTCCAATGCAGTGTTGTAATGTGCAAGTATTGTGAGCTGTTTTTGCTGAGGCATCACTTCAAACCTAAGATCCTATGCAACACGTGACAGAACAATGACATACAGGGATATGTAACAACGATATGCACATAATATGCAATTAAAACATCAAACTCGCAGCAGACACAAAGAGCAATTCATGTCCAAATAAGGTCCAGGCGATGCCAAACACACATTGGCTAACCCGGAGGAGAAGCCTAATATTGCAGCATCGCGTTAAGTGACAGTAGCCTAATAAAATTGCGCACATGCTATATACCTGTTTGTCCCATCTCCCCCCCACCCCCCCATATTCCTCACACATCTCTCAATCTCACCGTTTGGCACACTCACCGCACCAGATGGCCAGGTAGGGAGGAGGTGGCAGGTGCCAGTCGCCAACTCGCCCTCTCCGGTCGCTCTTCTTCCTCTCTGTGGAGAAAAGGGTGATGGATACCACGGCTCTCGGTATCTAAAGCGTCCCTGAAATAACAGCAGCTCCTTAGCCGCACCTCACCTGTCTCTTCCCTCTACGGTTCCTGCGCGCCGCCGTAGCATCACCGTTTAACGAGCGCGTACAAAACGCCCAGTCCACTACAAAAGGTTATTTTTTTTCCACTGGAGAAAAAAAGTCTGCTGTCTAAATACGTAACACACGAACCTATGCGAGTTTTCTGTGATCCAGAATACGTTTTCTTTTCCGGTAGCTTTGTTCAGACCCCTGTAAAATCCCAAATCCTGCAATTGCGGACTGTATTAAATCCACTGTCAGGGGGACCGGCCAGTTGTCTGCACTTGGTCAAGCTATACGGCTTTGAAATCAGTAGTCAGCAAAATGTAATCCCCTGTTTAAATTTACAGTGGCGAGGTGAAATGTCCAACGCAGAGCAGTCACAGTGACAGCAGGGGCCCATAATTCACACCCCCTGAAACAGAGTCCTGCAGTGGATCAATGATGAATGGAGGAGCTCTCTCTCTCTCTCTCTCTCTCTCTCTCTCTCTCTCTCTCTCTCTCTCTCTCTCTCTCTCTCCCCTTCCCCCCTCTCCCCCCCCACACACACTGTTTTTAGCCATTATTGAAATACAGGTTCGAAAAAGTTAATCTTCATAAGTAACTGCTCTAAAGTAAAAAGTAACTGTTATATAGGGTTTCAAACATTTAGTCTCACTGAACACTGACTTGATTATATTGTGTGTGTGTGTGTGTGTGTGTGTGTGTGTGTGTGTGTGTGTGTGTGTGTATATATATATATATATATATATATATATATATATATATATATATATATATATATATATATATATATATATATATATATATGTGCAGTGTTCAGTGAGTCTAAATGTCCCTATCCAGAACCAGTGAATATTCAGATAATTAAAGTAAAAACAGTTATACCAGTGTAAATGGTATTATATTTTATATTGTATATATATTAGCAATTTTGCTAAATAATGAGGACCTTTACTTTGAATAGTAAATTTAATTATTATTATTATTATTTTATTTAATTTCAATTCGTTGCGTTTACACCGTGATATTACTGTTTTTACTTGATTAAAGGATCTGAATATATTAACTGGTTCTGGATTTAAACATTTAGACTCACTGGGGTGAATATGATTGTATTGTTAACTTCGAGTTTCCCATGTTGGATTGACGGTTTAATTGTTTTAATTTTATTCCCAGTTTTGTGAATATTTTAAGAAGTGTGTCATGTTCTATTTATTATGGAATCTTTAAATCCTATTTGTTTTACTATGATTGATATCGAATTATCTATAATATCAACCATTGACAATTGTTTTACAATTGTTTTAAAATAATCTAGTCACAATCTCGGGGCGATTTCCCACCACTTAACAGGTTATATGTGCAATATAAATGTGATCATGCTAAATGATATCAAGGTAATAAAGTTCTGAAAAAGGAATACGCCCTGACGTCACTTCCGAGTTTAATCGGACAGTAGTAAAAAAAAAAAAAAAAGAGAAAAGATTCAGGTTGCCATGAATTTCAGCTAGCTAGCCACCGACAACTGTCAGTACATTTGGGCAAAACCATCCATGTCAAGACTCAAGGACACTTTAGTAAGTCTCGTGCCGCTCCTGTGTGCATACCGGGGCTCACCGGCCTGACAACCGACTGTGAATCGGTAAGTAGCTCTGAGGCTAACGGTGTCGCGAGCTGCCGCTAGCTGGCTGCCCCGCTAACGGCCGGTGACGCTATGGTGCCTGTTCGCTGGCATTAACCTGCGATGCCCGACGAGAGCAGCGACGTGTCGCTTTGTCTTCCTGTTCACTGTTCTGTGTGCCCCCGTTGTGTGCGCGCATCACCGGCTACCGTGAGAGGGTAACGTCGGTGTTCACCGTGTAGCCCCCATTAGCATACAGTCGCTCTCTGTGTCTGCGCTGAGGGGGTGTTGTAATTAGTCACCAATGTCCACGGTCACATCGAGCCATCACTTCAACCCCGCAGTGAGATGTCAGCAGCTGCAGCAAACGGCTAAATGCATTTCACTTTGTGCCTAAATAAATGCTAATTGGTGACATGAGCCGTGATATGATGACAATCACAACTGACGCCTTCACCGTTATAATGAACCCGGGTTGTTTATCCTTCAATCAAAGCAATATCTTCCTCCCAGCTGTCTGTTTACTTTTATCTTGTTCCATCTGTTGTATTTGATAAAACAAGGATGCTAGATGGCGTTTTTAAAATATTTATAATCTGTTACTGTATATTAGCACATAAGCTCGAGCAAGAGCTACTTTAACAGAGCAGGCTGACTAAGTGGTCATGCCTTATGGCTCTATGCTGTCATGTATAGTAGGTTGTTGCATGGTGTAGAGCCATTTCAATGTGTTATGTGTTTCTTTTTATCAAGATCCTGCTGGTCCAGTGACGAGATCAGAAGACCTTGGCACCTGCGTGTGCCAGTTAATTTAGAGACCCAGGGACTTCTGAATCCAGGTACATTCATTACTGTCAGGGTTTCCCACAAGACATTGGTCAGTGGATGTTTATCTCTTCCTTTTCTTAACTTGAAAAAATGTCCCCCCCTGACATTGCAACATTCATGATTTATGACTGTGAAGCAAGCATAGGATGTGATCGATCAATAAATGACATCTCAAAATAAATTTACTGTAGCTACTAAATGACAATTTAAACATTCCCCTCATTAATTAACTACGTCATCTTTGCTGTGTTACGCAGTGCCACCGCTCATTTTCCATGAAGCTAATCATCCTAATATTATATTTGATTAAAATGTAACATTTTCATACATTTTGCTTCTTACGTGTTTTTCTTTTTACATTTTTCTGGCTGGTAATTATTCTGTCTAACATGTTTATTTTTCCAGAAGATGAACGGTCTGTCCATACGAGAGCTATGCGGCCTGTTCTGCTGTCCCCCTTGCCCCAGCCGTATTGCAGCCAAACTGGCATTCCTCCCTCCAGAGCCCACCTACGCCCTTCTACCTGACTCGGATCCAAGTTCTGGAGCTGGAGCTGCTCCTGGGTCCAGTTCCGGGGCAGCTCAGCCTTCTCTCGGAGCCCCAGGACTGCGCTCCCGGCAGGGCACTGGTAGTGGAGCTGAAAAAGGAGTAGGAGCTGTTGCTGGAGGTGGAGAAGGAGGAGGAGGAGAAGAAGGAGGAGGAGGTGGTGGTGGTGGCAGCAGCGGTGGTGGTGGTGGCAGTGGTTGGAGTGAGGGCAGGTGGAAGCTTCATCTTACAGAGAGAGCGGAGTTCCAGTATTCACAGAGAGAGCTGGATCTGACTGATGTATTCCTGACCAGATCCAGTCGAGGGAACAGGGTCGGGTGCATGTACATTCGCTGTGCCCCCAATGCCAGGTGAGACGCACACCACCCTCTAAACACCTTGAGACTAAAGACACACACATCACAACCCTGTATCTCTGTGTTTTGTGTGTACCTTCAATAAGGCAGGTTGCCTGTTTTTTGTAGGAACCAAATTCAAATATATTTTTCTCAGTTAAACAATTATATTCCATGTTTTTCTATCAAATTGAGGCTCCCCAGTTCAGCCAGCTGCCTAACTTCCTTCTTTCTTCTTCTACCTCCTTTGTCTCTCAGGTTTACAGTGTTGTTTTCCCATGGCAATGCAGTAGATCTGGGCCAGATGAGCAGCTTCTACATCGGCTTAGGCACACGCATCAACTGCAACATCTTTTCCTATGATTACTCAGGCTACGGGGTTAGCACTGGCAAGCCCTCTGAGAAGAACCTATATGCTGACATTGATGCTGCCTGGCACGCCCTGCGCTCCCGGTAAGCAGGGAGAAACTCTCAGTTACCATCCACACAGGATCCGCAATTAACAGCCAAAAAGCACCAAATGCTGAAGCAGCCACACATCACTGGCCAGTAACTGAAAATAACATTTAGTTGGCTCTGTTACATGCAAATGTTGTCCCTGCCGACAACGGCACCCTCTCTCTACCATCAGCCAGTCAAGTCAAATCAAATCAAAGATAAACAATGGCTCTGTATCTAAAAGACTTGTGATTGGTTGTCCCTTACTTTGTTCTGCATGAAGCCTCAGCATCTAAACTTCTGAAAAATATTCCTCTTGTTTATCAGCTGCCAGCATGGTTGTTATTTGGTAAATATTCTCTTTGCTTATGATATTGTCTTTGAGACTTTGTCTATTATCAACATAAAACACAGGCTTACTGCTAACTGCACTTAACCAGCATCTGGAATTGTAAACACTTGAACACTACACACCGGTCTTTCTGCACTTCTCATACTTGCAGAATAAAAGCGAGTCTTGTATTCTGTACTGAAACTTGTGTGTGTGTGTCGTCTCAGGTATGGCATCAGTCCTGAGAATATCATCCTGTACGGACAGAGCATCGGCACGGTGCCCACAGTAGACTTGGCATCACGCTTTGAGTGTGCTGCTGTGGTCCTCCACTCTCCTCTCACCTCTGGAATGAGAGTGGCCTTCCCCGACACCAAGAAAACATACTGCTTTGATGCCTTCCCTAAGTAAGTCTTTTAACATATGTTAGTTGTATTTTCTGTGTTACCAACATTTAAAAAATAATATTTGGGGAAAAAGGTTCCAAAGCCAAAATATGATATTGTAAATACACAGCTTTCATTGAAATTCTGATTTGTAGTGCAACTTGGAAACATTATGATCTCTGGAGGTTGAATGCACCTTATTATAAGTCACTTTGGACAAACGTGTAAGATAGATGAATAAAGTTGTGCATTATGACATCAAACTATGAGACTATAGAAATCACTTTAACCTAATTAGGGGACCCTAGGTGTTCTACAGCTCTTGATATGAATACCAGGCCCTATTGTCCTTGATCTCTAACGAATCCGCAACTCCCTGCCTTTAAAAAAAAGAAATGTCTGCATAAATATGATCAAAAGTCAAGAGTCTGAGCAAATAATGACTCCTTGATTGCTCCCCGAGTTTTTTAATCGTATTGTTCGAGGCCTTCCCAGCCCCCAGAGTAATACTGCACATCTTTAGAAAGATTAAGACCTAAATAATCTAAATATGCAATAATAAACACAAGCATTGACATGTTATGAAGCATATTCAGTCAAAAACCATGTTTTTCGGTTCAGAAATTGAAAAAATGACCTACTTTGACCTGAATCTTGCTCGCACCATGACAAACTCTGTATGTAACTGACCATCTCCTTCCACATGTGTCATCTGGCGCACTTTCAGACCTGAGGACCAATGAGATCGCAGGACCTCGAAACTCCCCATAAATGTGCGCAGACACCAATACTGATCAGACAATGCTCTCACTCTTATTGTTAGACCTACACAGTCGCGTAGGTTACAGAGAAGTTACGCTGACTGAAATCCACCATTGTTAGGGGGACTTATGAGTGTTTTAGTGAAACGTTATAATCACTTAGTCATGTTGAAGAGCTTACGGAATTATTAAAATGCAACGATCTTCTCACAAGGGTTACGGTACTTTAGCAATTTAAATTAATTAAATCGGAACTGTGAATGAGGAGATAGCACAGGAAAAAAGAGCTGTGGGCTTATAAGGGCCACACTGTAGTTTTTCTGGTTATATCAGACCAATGTGGGCAATGTTGCATATCATTCAGCATGTCTGAATTATGCTCATAATGGGTTTAGAAGATTCCATTGTTTATTTTTTTATTTGGATTCCCATTGGTTGTTACAGTTGCAACAATTACTTTTCTCAGTTTTGCTGCAAATGTAACCATGTACCTTGCATGTATTTGCTAGGTTAGCAACATTAGGTTACTTTGTCTAGAAATGGTTTCTCAATAAAATTTCTGAACAAAAGACTATATCAAGATGTAATCCTATGATGTAAAGTATTATTTCATTTGATTTAACAATGATTGTTGGTCATATAATTAGCTTTTGGATGGACAGAAAAGAAAACCAATTTATTTTGGAATCCATGTATCCATGAATCATGTATTCTGCTTTTTGTCAGAGAATGAATTGTAAACCTTTTATGACCACCATTCCAACCAGCAGCAGTGGGTCAAAAGACAGACTTTTCGTAATATCACTGTAATGTATCTAAAATTTTGACTGAAA